>NC_080019.1:133899501-134567001 GCF_030020395.1 Manis pentadactyla | reverse complement strand
ACATTGAAACATACAAATTTAGTAGCTAAATAGGAAGAGTTAAACGAATGCTCATCAGTTTTTCTAACTTACTAATTATTCATGTTTTCATGAAAAATAAATTGCTGAAGGTTTTGCATCTCAGAGTTAAACTCTAATAGAAGATGGCAAATAATAAATAAATGTACTCAATGATACTTTTAGATAATTCCCAAAGTATTATGTTTTAAAAGATATTAGACCTTTGAAAGTAAGATTCTTTCACTAAGATAACAAAATTGGCTTGGTTACATTAAATATGAAATGACCATCTACAAATAGCAATGATAATTCAGTTGAAAACTTTAATATACTTTGACCATTCAAGTTGCTGAAACATATGCATGTGTTTGTGTGTGTGTTTGTGTGTGTGTGTGTTTCCCCTCACATTGTGAAATATTTTGATTTTCTTTACTTCCATGACGAAATTCACTATTTGTTTCCACTATACCTTTATGATTTAAAAAAAAAATTCCTTAACCCTGCCTCCCCTTCTTCTTCCCACTGCTTTGGTAAAATGCTGCTGTGACCTGTGACAGAAGAGGTAAGGCTGGCAAGGTCAAGCTCATCAGTAGTTCAGGGGTAACAAGGGCATGGGGGCATGAACCGATGACCTGCACTGATGACTCTGATGTCCCAGGCTCTGACACTGGACCAAGGGACACCAAGTCAAATGCATTGTTAGTACTGTTAAAGTAAATAAGCCAGGAGGCCATTACACTGAGGATATTCTAATGCCTTGGTAGCCTTCATAAGCAAAGCAAAAACTAGGCCAGTGTCAATTCCTATGTGTGTAAATGTGCTCATAGCTGAGAAAATGAAACATAAGAACAACCAATCACGGACAGCTTGTTGCTGGGCAGTCCCATCTGCAGAGGTCTCTCCCTGTGCACTAGGGGAAACCTCAACCTGGTCAGGGGAGGGCTCTTAACTCTGATCAGGAAAGAACTCAAGATCCAGTTGAACAAGTGCCAGCAAGAAAGAAATTCATTGAAGTGAGAGTAGCAGGGAATGGCAGCCTCTGTGCAGGCGGCAGAGTGCATGAAAGAACAGAGGGAGGAGAGGAAAGTTTCTTGAGCTCCTCCTCCGCACAGGGAAAATCCCTTGCCTGGTGTCCAGTGTTCTCTTAAGTCTGCAAGGTGTGGGAATTAAGCCCCTACCACCTTAGAATTTGGGGGAGCTATGGAGCACTGAATAGAGTAAGATTATGTTCTGTGAACTTCCCAAAGCAGAGAAAGGAGATTTTTTGGGCAGGCTATTAAAGAACATGATCATTCAGCAGGCAGTCCTGTCTGGGTCACCCAGGCAACAGGAACTTGCAAGCCCAAATCAGAGATCTCAGTAGCCCTCCCCTACTTGTCTGAAGTAGAGCAGGGAGAGAAAGACTAGCGCTTAAGAATAGAAAATTGAATGAAGTAACAAAGTAACAAAGACACCACTGGACAAGGGTCTCTGATTAACCTCCAGACAGGCTTGGAAGAACATATGATCTCATGATGTCTGTCTCCAGTGGCAGAGACATTGTGTCACCATCCATGATCAGTGCTCTGGATACTCTGTAAGAGAAAGTTAATGCAGGAATATATTAATCCAGTTCTTCAGGATAATGGTTGCCCTCCATCTGTGAAAATGTATCATTACAACTGCTTGCCTTGCTTTAGGATAGGGCCAGTTTTTGGCTCATCATGGTATATTTATCATGTTTAGGAATCTTACCTCCTAACACCCTGGTTTTTTAAAATGGAATCCGGCCTTATGATGGAGTCCCTCCTACTATTATTACACTAACTTTATATCTTGGCATTTTTCATTAGGTAGGAAAAATAATCATGGTGCTTGTCCTTTGTCCCTGTTCTACCCCAAATCCACTAGGTTTCCCCCAGATAAGGCAGGCAGTTACTTAAGGCCAATCAAAGGATTTTCTTGCTTTGCTTCCTCATCTGCCTTATAAAAGTCTTTCCTCTAGCTCCTGGGGTCAGAGTACTCCTAACCAATTTTGGTTTAATACTGCACATTCTATCTGTTTCCTCAAATAAACTCTTGAAAATTTTTAATATACCTTGGTTTATCTTTCAGCAACACTTTTCAGCAAAACAGATTCCATAAATTCCAGGGGTTGGTGAGAATCAGGAGGGCTAAGCAGGAGCTGATCCACATGGTTCTCTGTGTAGCCTCCAAGCTCCCCCCGCTTTTTTTTTTTTGCTAAGATAACCAATGTGATTTTTCTAGTGTGCACAGTTAGAAACTGGTTAATATACTATTATTTTAGATCCTTATTGGCCATATTAACATTAAGTTTTTCTACGACAGTATTAAATCCTTTATCCTTTACATTTATACATCCACTTAGCTACTAGATATATCTATTTGGATGCACACACAAAAAAAATCCCTCAACATAATCTTCCCCCTAAAATCTGTGACTCTTGTATTTCTACTCTTAATGAATAATGATACCATCTACTCAGTCACTCCAGGCAGAAACATTTGAGTTCTAAACTACTTCTTATTTCAAACCATTTGCTCCAAACCAGTTTCAAAACTTAGACTAATTAAATTCTTAAACATTTCTAGGTTTTCATCTTTCTCATCTTTCCTATCACCACTGTCTTAATTTATATCTCTCCAATATTTTCTTTAGTATATAAAATATCTCTTCTGCCTAATCTCCATGCCTGTTTATAATCCTCTCTCAAATTAAATTTATTACACACTATATTTGTCTAAATATATTTTGACCAGACTACTCCATTGCCTGAAACCTTTGAAAGAATCTCTGTGGCTTTTAGTGCATCAAGCCACAGTTTCTTTTTGTGATTTATAATGAATCTCATGGTTCTCCTCAATCTGGCTTCAACCACTCCCTGACATGCGTTTAATGATTTTAAAAGGTTTTTGTATATACCATCTCTTTGCTCACACTATTGTTTTTATTATCTCCGTATTTACTCTTCTATATAAGCTCCAATTTTTTAAAAGAGTTAACTCGGATGTTATTTCTTCTTCTATGTATTATTCTTGCACTTTGTAAATACATTTAAGAAAATTTTTATCATTCTCTATTTTAATTTTCACTTACTTCCTGTGAACCCAAATCAGGCTGTGACATTCTGGTGAGTTGGCATAAAATAAGCATTTGTTGAATTAGTTAATGATTACTGGCAGATAGAGAGGAATTTCAAAGTTAGTGTTGATGTCAGTGGAAGAAAAAAAAAAGCAGGAAGGATTCTAGTGGTCAATAGATAAAATCAAGTACAATGAAAAAGGATAGTTTAAACAAATGAATTTAGAGTCAAAGATGAGCTCTTGTGGGGAATGGGAATAGGACTGGGGAAATCAGGTCATACCTTTTCATTCTTTCAATGTGAGTAATAATATATGCTTCACATTGAAATGTGGAGCAAATTTGCCAACTAGAGTGCTTCACAGGGAGTGTAGTGCCAGGAAAAGCCATGTAAAATGATTGCTTGCTTTGGGAAACTTGAAAATAGAGATAATGCATTTATGCATGTTTGTCTAGTGAATGGCTAAAAGCATAGGTCAGGACACAGATGGAATGCCTTGAATACTAGTGGACATCAGATTGCTTTGCTCTAAAAAGAAACAGTACTATTTAGAATAGTTTTGAGCAGAGGAATTTCCTGATTAAAAATGGTGTTTAAAAAAATTCTTTATAAAAGTAGTACATGATGTAAAAAAGTATCCTATCAACTAACTTGTATTAAGTTAATGTGGTGCTCCACAGAAAACATTTTTAAAAACTATAGAATGTTAAAATTGATCAAATGAAAGACATAACTGGCAAATTTCCTGAAAATCTTGTTGTTTGTTGTAACTCAGGGGGCAAAATCCAGGCAAATATCTTTGAAATTGGGATAAGTCAAAGGGAGAAATAAAGTTTATTTCTTACAAGCAGCCGTCTGCTTCTGCTCCCCTGTGTCTCTCACCACCAGACTGCAGAAGAGGAGGCCTCCACCCAACCTCTCCAGTCCAGATAAGCCCTTGCTGGCCCTTGTAATTATGTATTGAAGTGGAGATGGACGACTCCTCTCCACCCCCTGGAAACACCTATTATATGGAGATGCACAAAGCAGGTGAGAGATTCTGGAAGTACTGCAATTTTACCCACATTTGTGTAGGTAAAGTGGAGGAAGGGATGAAGGCAGGCCTGAATTAGGATGGCATACTGAAAGTGACTATAAACTTACACTGTGTTTTATGAATGCATTTTAAAGAATTTTTTCAACTAACCCAAACTGTATGTGAAACATGCATATTTGTATATTCATATATGCTTCTGTAGTGGAGCAGGACTTTGAACATAACGACTTCATTCAGTTTTTCAAGGAGATCTATGACCCATCAGAAAGTTTAAGAACCACATTCTGAGAGTGAGAGAACAGAAATAAATAAATTTCAGGGACTCTGTGGCATGTGCTCATAGACACAGCTTTAACTGGGCTCATGTGTTTATTCATGCCAAGTGTGGAGCCTGATGTATAAAACTATTCAAGAGAAAACTGAAGGAGCAGGAATGAATTTTAAAAGCCCATTATTTGCTCATGTATTTCACAGATTGTTACTGGATAGAGAATATACTATGTTTCTCGTGTAGCTTCCTTTGTTTATTAGATAAGGTTCCTACCTTATGACCTCATTTAACCTTAATTACCTCAAAGGCCTTATCTCCAAGTACAGTCACATTGGGGATTAGGGCTTTAATCTATGGATTTTTGGGGAACACAGTTTAGTCTATAACAGTGATAGAAGGAGATGATTTGAACCAGAAGAACTTAAGATATCATTACAAAGTCATATTCATGAAAAATATTAGATCAGTTATAGAAAATACAGCTATCATATCTTGAAATATCTGAATAAAGATGGATGTTGGAATCTCAACTTTGGAAAAGGTATTTAACTGGTAAATGAATTCGCAAGCCCATAAATACACATGCATGTAGATTTTTATTAACAGCATCATGAGTAAATAACAAAAGACCCAAACAGCCTAAATATTCATCTAGGGCTTCACTTGGATGAAGTTTTGCATATTCATACCTTACTGGAATTTTCAATATGCAGTCAGTGAAATGTTGGTTATTGACTATGTGTACTGAAGAAGACATATCACTGTCTCTGGTATTTTACTTAATATTTCATCTAGATTAAAAAAGATGCCTGTTTACATTAATATATAAATTTATAAGAATATATCAATTTATAACAATATATGAACTGCAAAGCATGGAATGGTATACAAACAGGCTTAACAAAGGTTTCTGATTGTTGTGCCTGGGGGAGGTATTGTGATGGACTTAAAATCATTGCTGAGGTAAGTAATGCAGCATCACAGGTAGGGATAAAGGCTGCAGAGTTACATTGCCTGGTAATCTGCCACAGCCCAGGGGGCTTGGACACATTATTTAATATATGTTTTATAGTCTCAATTTTCCTATTTATAAATGGGACTAATAATTACACCTACCTCAGAGAATCACTGTATATTTAAATGTTAGTACACATACAGTACTTACTGATGGGCAGGGCACTGTGTGCACTTTATAAACATATACAACACTGATGCATTATTATTTGATATATTTCCAAATTATTTCATTTCAAAAATTATGAGGCATGTAGTGCCTTTTAATCACCCAAAGCAATACATATACATTCATTTCAAATAAAAATGTATCAACTCTTCAGGCATTCACAGTTTTTCTCTCCTTGGCTTCCTAACAGTATTTAGAAAGGTTGCTATTGAAGGGTATCTCTCCTCCTCAAATAGCCACTTGTTCAGCCAATTCTTTTACCTTTTACTCTTCATCAGTCAGCTCATTCACTAAGTACCATATCTGTTACAGACTGAAACAAAAATTCTTTGTATATGTGAACTGTCTCCATCAGCTCTAGAGACCAATGTATAGAAAGAAAAATGATTGCTTCTGTGACCTAAGGAGACAACAATATGTTGGTGAGTCTTTTTGCCCTTGAGAGATTAATATCCTGATATCTTGAATGAGAACTGAAATGTGGTATGAAATGCCGATAAACTGATTATCAATCTAGTGATCTGACAATGGATTTGTGAATTCTCACCTAAGATAACTGAATTAAGAGACTTATTTTATATTATAATAATCCTCAGTGAGCTGAAGTTAATGGTAAATGAGGCCAAAAAACCATAAGGCATTCTGTGTCCAAAACCTACTCCTTCCCTTAGATTTAAGTTTGAGAACTTCTAATTCTAAGTTCTGTAACCTTTGCCATTTTAATAATTATTTATGTAAACCTGGAAAATAATAAGTTAATATATTACATGGTTGAGAATTTGTGAAAACAAAACAAATAGAATGGATCTGCCACTCATGGTCTAGAGTTTTGATTTCAAGGGCTACAAATTTACGGGAAATTTGTCACTGCAATTTGATCACTCCCCTTTGAACCCTTCTCTGTCCCAAGGGCTGTACTGCGAGTTCTTCTACTTCAGTAGAAGCTGCTTAGAGACAAATTACTTTGATGCCACACTGAATCCACTTTAACAGCAGCATGAAGATGGCGTTTCATTCTGATGCAGAAGGCTTGCAAGTTTTGCTATTTGACCTCTGGATGACATCTTCTGCCCAGTAGTCATTATTTTCTACCTCCAGCTCACTAGGTTGCTTTAGCAGAGGAGTCATTAGAGAGCCACAGGCGGCATAAACCACCAGACACAGATGTTTCCGTTTTCAGAACTTGGAGCGGAGGAGATGAAAGCTAAAAAAGGGCCCAGACTTGCTTTTACTTATGCCTGAACCTTTCCCTTGCCAACTGTGAAGATCACTGCTATTGATTTCCCTGTGGTCCTTGATTTCTCTGATGTTTCAAACCACTCCTGTCTCCAGAACGCAGGTATAAATTACCCTAGTATTGGTCCTATGTCAGGGAATATTAAATGTTTTTGTTCTGCAACTCTGAAAACTGCCTTAAAAAAAAGGTTAAAATTCGGTTAAATAAGGCATGTAAGGAATAAAGCAGAATCAAGCCTGGAGGCTGGTATAACCCCTCCAAGCAGGTTAAGTATGCCATAACAATGTGTCTAGAGGGAGAGATCAGTGTGGAGTGGATATTGATATAATGGCAAGTAACCTGTTTCTCTTAATCCCTTGACATTATTCATTCCTATTTTATTCTGCCCTGCATAGACTCCCCACACTTCTCACCTTCTCCCTTGATATCCTCCTTTCCTTCTCTCTCCCCTCTCATTTTCACATTCTCTATTTCTGTCTTTCCCTGTAAAAAAATATTTTACAAATCTGGAATGAGTTGCAAGAATGCTGAAACCTAGTCTTTGCCTATATGGAAATAGTTTCATTCTTTCAATAACATGTTAGAAAAAGTAAATTCTTCTATAAATGTGATTTTTTTTCTAATTCCATTGGTTTCACCATAACATTTCATAGATAGTGATTGTCTCTGATATGCCAGAGAATATACTATGTGCTAAAGAAATAAAGAAACACAGGACTTGATCTCTGCCCTAGTGGTATTCAGATATTTGCTCTGGGTATGGAATAAAATCTAAAAATTATTACCAAGACTATGGTGGCATAAAATAGGTGACTAATTAATGGTACAAAATAATTGGGCAAGGTGACATTGTCTTTAGCAATATCAATATTCAAATCACATAAAGAGAGTGGGATACATATAAAGAAATTGTACTATTCTTTTCTCATGTATATTGCAACAGAGGCTTTTGAGTGAACCTGAATTTGGCTCATGTGAAGTGTAGGCAAGTCTGTGCACATCTGGAGAGTTAATGGGGCAGTTGCATTACTTTGCTACAAGGTTTATTTAATGATAAAAGCAACTGATAGTAAAATACACTATCAATTTTTAATTTTGTTTTACGATACACAAATGTGCATGATTAAAACCGTCACACAATGTAGAAACAATTATACGCACACAGAAACATGCCCAAGCACCCCTCAGCTTTTATTCCTGGTAACCATCTTCAGCTTCTTTTGTTATCTCAATATCTTTACTATTATTCCTCGGGATCTAATTATTTTGTCTACTCACTCTGAATAACATTTTCTACATGCCTGCTGGGAAACATCAGAAACCATAACCAATTACACTACAGTCATTTCCTTTCCCCCAAACAACATGTAAATAATTTTTTGTGTGTGTGTGGGGGTTCAGATAATGTTACCTAACTTTCTGTTTTGTATGATGAGCAGATTCTGTCCCCTGCCCTTGTGCTCTCCTCCCTACTGGCTCCCACACATTTTCTGCCAGTAACACCATTATTTTACACTTCAAAAATAATAATATCTATTTTCTATGTTCATTTTAAATTTGATTTTTGTGCTTTGCAGAGTAGGGTATGACTATAAAATTTTAAAAAATCATTGAATTTATTAGGATCGTGAAAATACAATTCCCTTCTAAAGTTGTAGAGTCCTGAAAGCATTTCCTATTTCTCTACACATCAGTAGTTCAAATGTGTCACATTTAGTTTGCTTTGTATTTAGCATTTCTTGAAGGGATTTTTGTTTTCCCAGGAATTTGTTTTGCTTTTCTATTATTGACATAAGGATAATATTATTCCCTTTACCGAGATTATCCAGTTTCTTAATCATAATATTTCTTAAAGTGATACCAATTTTTCTTGCTTCTTAGACTTATAAAACCTAATTAAATTCAGGCTTGTTGCTATATTTCTGTACTTCTTATTAGATCCAGGATTAAATAAAATTATTTTGATTTGCTTGAATCTGTGCCTTTTGGATTCCAATATTATTTCTTCATTTACATGAAGTGCATATCCAAGTCATTTTTTCCAGAAAGAATACCTGGAAAGTAAACCTTCTCAAACCTTTTATTTCTACAGTGAACAGGTGTGTATGCTTAATTTTATGAAGGAGCCTCAACAGTTTTCCAAATCATCATTTTACACTCCTACCAGCCATGCAAGAGAGCTCTACTTCCTCAATATTCTTTCTGATGCTTAGAATTGTCATTTTTTTCTATATAGTTTTCTAAAACTGCACATAGTTAAAGTGTATAATTTGGTAAGTTTTAGCAAATGTATATATATATATATATATATATATACCTGTGAAATCATTACCACAATCAAGAAAATCATTACCTCATCCCTAAAAGTTTCCTGTACGCTTTCCTTTTGTAATACCACCCTGCCCTCAACTTCATGCCCCTCTTCTCTCTGACAACATTGGTCTACTTTCTGGCACTATGCACTGGTTTGCTTTTTCTAGAGTTTTGTATAAATACAATTATACAGTTTCTATTTTTAAAAAATCTGACCTATTTCAAACACTATAATTGTTCTATATTTTCTTTCTCTTTTTTTGCTGAGCAGTACTCCATTATATAGATACACCATCTTCCTTTATCCATTCATCTCTCATTGCCCATTTTGGTTGCTTCCAGTGTTTAATTCTTATGAATGAAACTGCAGACAGCATTTCATATCTTCTATGGATCTATGCTCTCATTTCTTTTGGGTAAATACTTAGGAATGGAATGACTGATCATATGGTACTTTTAATTTCTTAAAAACAGCAACAATGAAAGCTTAAAAACTTTCCTACTTTCCAAACTGGTTGGACCATTTTACATTCACATCAGCACCTTTTTTCAAAAATCAATTGACCATGTAAGTGTTGATTCTATATCTGGACATTCTATTCTCTGCCATTGATCTAATTGTCCATCTTAAGGCCAATCTTATATTTTCTTGCTTACTCTGCTGTAGGGTTAAGTTTTGACAACATGTGGAGTAAGTTCTTCAGCTTTGTATTTCCATATGAATTTTAGAGTTGGCTTGATGATGTCTATGAGAACTGTTTACTTTTTTGATTGGGATTTTGCTACATTTATGGATTTCTTAAACCATTTCAGAAATGCGTTAATTTAAAATTTACTCTTGATTAATTTTCAGTGAATATATATCTGTAGAGTTAAAATCATTTTACCTTGTAACATTACAATGTTTATGTTTTCTTTAGTGAGTTGATCTTTCCTTTTATTCTGGGATAAATAAAAAACTGTCATGTTCTTGTCAAAAGAGGACATGAACTGAGTGGCTCTTCCTATCTGCATTTGCCCTCCCTGGTACTTAACCTTCTTTGCTATGTCTCTTTCTCTGCCTGCTAAGACCCAACATAAAGATCTCCAATGCTCTACTAGAAAGAATAATACATTAGATATTGCGAGTGATTGACTTCACCACCTCTAGTGCAAGCAGCTTTGCCTAAGATGGATGATGTGACACCTTGGGACAAACACTGCACCCTTTACATAGAGTAGGTGAAGTCTTAGCAATATTGCTATGAGACTTCAGCAGCTTCATTTATTCTTGCTGCAGGCAGGTTTCTTGCAGACACAATGGCATAACTACTGCCTTGGATAGTGTCTTAAATAGGTAATATCAAAGGGAGTTTGAGCAGCCAAAGAATAAATTGTAGATTTTATTTGAATGGTGACTAAGAAAACTGGCTCATGGGATGCACATGAGTTAGATTTTAGCATTTCAGAGAAATATTATGGTTACATTTTAAGATAATGAGAAATTCTAAAATACAGGTAATAAAGCCAGAGGAATTTGTTATATGACTGCTAATGTCAACATAATTTTGCCCCATGACTGTGAAACATCAGAAAAATATCGAAGATCTATTATGGTGGCTTCAAGCACACATTATTCTCCTCTTCTCTACAATAACCTCTAATGCCAATAAGTGGGTCTCCAGTGCTCCTACCTCCAGGGAAAGCTTCTTAATGCTTGAGTAAATGAGTCCTTTAATCCATGATCCAAGCTATGCTAATAATAATATGCTACATCATGGTGGATTCATCCAAAGGCAGGCACCTGGCCAAGTTTCCTCAGAGTTTTTGCCTGAAAAATTTCAAAATATTACTATAGAAGAAAGACAATTTCTTAATGTTAATGAAAGTTGTAAGTCCTAAACACAGCAGAATGTTCAGTGGTTACATTTCCTACTGTTTAGGGAAAGCAATTTTAAAGTGAAAGAAGATGAAGTTATTGTGTGTGTGTGTGTGTGTGTGTGTGTGTGTGTGTGTATCACATTTATTCTAATTATTTAATTTTCTCAGAGTAAAGTTTGTTAGTATTGTCATAGAAACTCAAGTTCACTTTGAATTAAAGACGAATGTATATAATTGTGCCTGGAACATAATCTTACGTTTAGCATTTTTTTGATCATTAAATAATGCATAATGCTCATTGGTAGTTGTTATATCAGAAGTTTGTTTCTAGAAAGAAAATTTACCACCTCCATAAATTGATAGGCCTTAATTTTTATATGGAATTTGACTGGTTTTGTTTGTTTGTTTTGTTTTGTTATTTTAAACTAGTATTCATTTAAGAAGTTGATAAGAAGGCCCAAACTACACAGCTTAGATAAATTATCACTCTATTAGTGACTTAAGGTGGTAATGATTTTGATGACTTCAAATCTTATTCATAGAATATAGTTATGAAAAGTATCTTTTCAAACAGAAATATTTTATGTATGTATATGTGTATGTGTGTGTAGCAGTATACATATATTAAATAATCTTGTTTTAATAGTTTAAATTGCAATAATCTGTAATAATGTTATATGATCAACTAAATCATATTACACAGAAATTAGAAAGATGCTTATTGAGTTCCTTACCATGTTAGGTTTTATTATTATTTTAAAGATACAGTCTTTAGGATGACAGTTTTATTGGATAATGATAGGAATGCTAATGGTATTCTATGAAGTGAATATTAAAGGAACTTACTTTAATTGATTGATCTTTCAGATTTCTAGCAACCTACTCTCTCCTACTTCTTTTCATTTTAAGTGTCAATCAAGGTGATGAGATTGATGGGCATATATAGAAAAATATCAACAGTCTCTTTCCAAGGCTTTGGGAGATTTTCTTTGTGTGTATATATACTTATAAATATATACACACACACATATATGTAATATACACCTATATATAATCTCCCAATGAGATCAAAGAATATTTTCTTCCTGGGTAAGGAATTCAAACCAAATATTAACAAATATTTCTAAAAGACCCACACATTTCAGTACAAGATTCTCTCTGTTATAATTATTTATTATCAAGGCCAGAACAACTTAAGATGTGGGACATGTTTCACATGTAAAACCACCTTATGCTTGCTTTGAAACTCAGGGAGCATACAAGTGTTTGTATTAACAGCATCTCACCCTTCCAAAAATAAATGCAATCAGGCCTCCAGGTACTTCTAAACATATTGCACTTTTTACTTTATACCTGAACACAAGACATCTTCTAAGTGTTTGTAATCTTATGTATTAAAAATAAGTATAAAGTTTGTATCCTTGATCTCTCATGTCTCTGATTTCATATCTTGTTAGTTTGAAGTAAATTCACTTTCATTTTATCTTTCCTTCAGTGTAATTTCATTTCAATCAGTAATTTCACATGAGAATCAACCCCAATATGCTCATATCACATCAGGAAAGATAATGGCCTTGCCAAGGAGGTGCATTTCTACAGGTGTGCTGCTTCATAAAGGAGAGAGAGCTTTGTAGAAGTGAAAAGACAGAATGACATTTTTGATTTTTATAGATTCAGCAGACCCTGCCATATTCTCAGGAGTTAATGAATATGAGATTTTTAATACAAAATGAAAATTTCTCACATGTATAAAGTTAAGATAAAATAGTTGAGATATTTATTTTAAAACTATGTTATACAAAAATTTTTAATGTATTAAAGAATAGAATACATTAAACTCAATATTTCTTATAAATATAAATGATTTATATCAGTTATCGAGGCTGGTAGACTTAATAATGGACAAAATAGTTCATTTGAAAAAGAAAATTAAGTTGTTTTCTCTATATAAGAAAAACTACTGTCTAAACGTAAATCCTTTTAGTCATTTTTTCACCAAATAATGGATCTGATTTTTAACCCTAAGAGAATTAAAGAATTGATGGTGTCATCAAAGTTGTAAATTATGTCATAGTTTGTTTTAAGTCATCACTGAGATATTTGTGAATGGTAAATGGTGTAGCTGTACAGGGAATTCAATTTCATTTATCTAATAATTTGATAACAAAGATTGCATTGTGCCCAAGAAACATTAATAAAGTGTCACATCTCCTTTTTGGCCCAGAGAATCTGAGAAAATTCTCCCTTGAGTACATAAAAATAAATATAAAATTATATATTTCAACACGTACATATTAGGAGCAGTATATCAAGATAAAATTTCTTCAAATCTACTAAATATTATGTAACATGCATTATACAACACCTTACATGTATCCCAAATGTCCCTGGCTTCTGCCATTACTGGATGATGAATCACATATATATTATATATATAATTTCCTGAGAGCCTCTGTGATACATGTTTTTTCCACTAAGCCCACTGAATGTCCTCTGTGGTGAGTGTGGTTCATTCATTATCCAAAGCTCTTTATAGTGAAGACCACCTGTTTTTGCGGTTTCCCTGAACATTAGAAATGCCAGCAGGGGAGGACACTTAGACAGTTCTGTCTCTGATGTAACTTTCATTACCGAGTTCTGGATCAGGGAGTTCCTCTCTGGAGGCTTATACATCACTTAACAGATCATTGCTCCTACAATCACAGACTCACCAAGTAGAGTCATTATACTTCCTCCTGGAATAATATCCTTTCTCCATTAAGGTTCAATGTCTGCCCTGGAGACTGGAGAACTAGTAACTCTACCTCAAGATAGGGCAATTAACCTCATACTGTTTTCAACACTAGGTTGAGTCACTCTCTCTCAAGAACCTTATTTGCTAAGAAGTCAATAAGGCATTCTAGTTGTCCCCTCACAGATTTTGATATAGCACAAGATAGGTGATGAAATCATTAACTCAGGGTCACATACATTAACTAGGTTAATGTCCTTTATTCCCATTAATTCAAGGTGAAAGTGAATTTTATGTCTGGAAACTATTGCATGTCTTTGGCACCTGCTCTCTTTCTCCCAGTGTCTGAATTGGAAGGTCATAACTTAGGTCATTGATTTTGCTAAATAGGCTCACCAAAGAATGGTCATTTTTAGCAGGTATTTCATTTGTAAAGGAAGATAGTCGGGTCAATGATTTTCTTTTTTAAACCCTTGACATTTACTGCTTAAATGTGTGTGTGTTAAGTTTGCTAGTATGGAGGCTCCTTAAACTATTAATCAGTGATGTCAGTTTCCTGATTCAAAGATTGTTGCTGACTTGGGAAAGTTTGACCATTTCAATATAGTTTCACTACTGCTGCTTTTTCAGTCGGACACAGTGGATGTGACTAATTCATAGAAGAGGTTCTTTTCTATTCTGTTCTGGTAGCCATATGTATATGCACAATCTAATTCTAATGATATAGTCAAAACCCTAATTAATGTCAGTAATGGGGAGTAAAGATACTGAGTAACTCTATCTTGTGAACAGCATTATTCTTAGCTTCATCATGAATAAGAGTTTCTCTTTATGTACCTATAATCATATATTTAAAGTTTTATATTATAAAACATAATAGATGAAGGTAGAAATGAAAATTAATTAATCTTTTAGTAATACTTGAGTATTTCCTCATAAAATATATGCTTTTTCCTTATGTCTATGTCCATTATGTTTCTCTTTTTTCTTTTCTAATTCCACTATTACTGTTTTAGATAGATCATTACTATTATCACCATTATAATATAACATCCTCCTCAATATGTTCCCATCTGTTTCCTATCATCTAATTTACACTAGACACTTACCAAATTAATCTCCTTAATGTTGTAACCTTTATAAAATCTGTTTACTGTGCCACACATACATATACCCATACAGAAATACATAGTGTGGCATTTGATTGCTTATTAAGTCTGACTTGCTCATCCTGTTACTAATAGGTTGATATTAACCTTCCTTTCACATTCCTATGTGATAAACACTCACCTTATGTGATAAACAGTTTAAATCATTCCTATAGCTTTCCCTTTCTGGTATATAAGCCTCTATTTTTATTTACTAACTTGACTTGGAATGCCTTTCCCTCAATTTTCAAGGACAGATACAATGCAATTTCTCTACTTCTGAAAGGCCCCAAGAATAAGTCTTCCTTTCTGAGACATTCATGGCACTGTTAATATTTCTGTAATGTCTGTAAGGTCACATTGCATACTACTTTGTGTTATAATGATTCTTTTGTATACTTAAAACATCTATACTTGATCACCACTGTAGAACGACTTTTATTGTATTATCGCTTTTTATTCTATGACCATCTTTTATAATAAATAAGGACTTAATAAAGGTCTCTTGAATGAATGAAGTAACTTTATTTTAATTAAACATAGACTATATTATATTTTTTAAAGAATTGGGATCATCTTATAAAGAGGATGTCTGAATAGTTCTTTTAATTTTGGTTTCAATGAGATATTATTTTACCTAAAATGTCGTATCTGGAGTCGTTTTTCCAACAGTGACTCTAAAGCTTCTAACATTGATCTCTCTAGCGTCTCTGTTTGGTTCTGAAATAGCACCACTCTTTAACAGAAAAGGTTCTTGAGAAAACATGTGCATCTGAATGGGGGTATGAAGAAGGAAGCAGTCTTCGAGGCATGTTTCTTGGTTCAGTGTGAAATGTAAATCAAATTTGTTTATATGATTTATGAGGCAGAGTTGTACCCCATTAAAAAAGTACACAACCGTTTTAGAATTTTTTATTCAGTTGTCACAATTGAAGTTAAAACAGTGCTTATCTGTTATGAAAAGACAGAAGTTAATATTTTGCAGCTGACACCTCTCTTACATTTTAAAAATGGCAAATTTTTCTATTAAAGAACATTTGATGTTTATTAAGAAATCTACTTAAAACTGTGATGTCACAGATCTCAGATTAATTCTAATAAGTTATAAACAAAGTAATATTGATATTTTGTTCATTATGCCAGTCACCCACAAAACAAGACAAGTAAAATTGTCTGTCGCTTTGATAGTTCCAACCTGGAATTTCTCAGATCTACTTAGGAAGGCAATGGTTCCTCAAACCGTATTCAAGAACAGTGAAGCAAACTCTGGGCTTATTATGTCAGATAAAAAAATCAGAATCAGCCTTCTTAGAGGCTGCACTGCCACATGCTGATGAATTAATTAAGAAACCGGCTTCAAGAGCGCTGGGTATATAGCAAATACAAACGTGTCTGGAGACAGCTTTTCTTCAGTGGCTTTCTCACTGCTTGACTATGTTTCTCTCTTTTCCACCATGACAGTATTTCAATTCCTCCCAGAAGTGGATTAAAATTCACCTCTTTTTTAAGTAATGGAATGAGATCACTTAAGAAGTCTGCATTATTTTTCCGGAGAAGTGAGGGAGAAGCATTTGTCAGCCCTGATCTGAAAGCAGTTCCTGGTGACTTATTAACACTTTCTTTTTGGGAAGGTACTTCTGAAAACTGAATAATAAGTGATTTCTGAAGACTGGACATTCAGACTGAAGACAGAAAAAATTTTGAGGGCTATTCAAAAAAATAAAAGGTGAAAAAAAATCAAATTTCTAAAGACCCTTTCAGACTAATGTCATATTTCCCAACATGGTGCTTCCCTCTATTTTCTAAGACATTTTCCCACTGTGGGGTGGAAATATAATTGGAATAAATCTGTAAACATTCTAAGATTGCTGCATCAAGTCTACAGGAATTCACCTCAGTTTAGACGAAGTGCATACAATTTATGATGTGCCTGTTACAAAAACACAAAAGATATATTCAAGTTTCCCTAGGGTTGTCAATTACTACTGGTTTTAGTTCTATACAAATATAAGCATAGCTGAACCACTATGCCACCTGCTGGAAAATGACTTTCCATGGTGTGAACTTCACTTACATTTGGATAGTTTTGTAATATCTGGAAATTATTGACTTTTCCAATTTGTACAAGTGTATTTCTTTAAACATAAGCCACCTCTTCTTGCCACTTTCCATAAGAATGATATATTCAGTTTCAGGATGTCTGATTATACTTAAACTAGACTTATTTCTTGAGTTACAAAAATTTCACCTGGAAAGAAAAATAAATTTAAAGCTGTTGCTTATAATTTATGAATCATGAAATTCCCTACTATCTTTATACCATAAACTTATAATTTCTACTGATCAAAATTCTCCTTGAGAAGAAATACCTAAATGAAATCAAGGAATTAAGTATATAGAGTAAGGAAAGACCTGAAGCCTGGATCTTGGGTTTGAATCTTGGTAGCAACTATGTGTTCTTGGGGGAGTTTTTGTAATTTCATTATACTTTAGTTGCTTCATGTATCAAGTGGAGATAATAGTAGCACTAATCTAAGATGAAGGTAGATGATTGACTATGTTAATAGATGTAAAGACTTTAAAATAATGTGTGGCACACAATATATGCTAGCAATTTTACTTTTTATCATCAGGAATACAGCTCTAGAATATTTGGTCTGTGCTTATTGACAGCACATTAATCTAGACAGCTGCAAGTCCAGTAACATGTTAATAATGACATTAACATGTTCTGTGGATCACAGAATGTATTGCATGCATTTGACTGAAAGTTGTCATGTTAGAAGATTTCTTGGTCCCAGTTCTCCTTGTCCATCAAATTGTGTATTTACTGAGTGAAATCTTATAAGGAACTGTGTTAAATTAAGTGAGGGCAGGATAGTCAATATGGAGGAATGAGGGGCAGTGAGGGGGAGCAGATACATCTAAATTTCCTATCAAGTAATCCAGAAACTTGCGATCACCCTTCCTTTTATCTGTTACTAACACTTACTGATTTTGCCTTTGAAATTTATTTTAAAACGTCATTATTCAATCTTTTTTGAAGAACACATTATTTCTCATCAGGGACACAAGTAAATGTTTTCTGCATCTTTTACTTCTCCCTAAGTACCAATCCATTAACCATGTTGCTGACCGAGTAGTCTCTTTAGCATAGTAATCCAGTCATTTCACCTCCTTACGGAAGTTATACAGGAGCTCCATCTGCTTTCAAAATCAGTTTTAGAGCTTGTGTTATTTCATACAGAAACCTTCATGATTTGATCATCTCTATTTTTTCAGGCTTATCAACTGCCTTGTTCTGAAATATTCCTCTTGTTCTGTGCATGCCCCCCTCTTGGATGCTTTTTCTGTACCTTCTTGACTTGGTACATACCCTGGCAGCACTGGCAGTGACTCCCTCAGGCCTCCCTCCTGGATACTGTGTGCTTCTTGTTCTGCAAGGTTCATGTCTTTATCTTTCTCTCTCCAGGCCAGAACAAATTGGAACTTTGATATGTGTTTTAAATCACTCTGCATATCAGTTCTTATTTGTTCTACTTGCTGTTATCTTGTGAATAGGAGAAATTATTTTTTAGGTGATCAGTAAGAGCTTTGAGGGCAAAGATTGAGTTCTAAGTATCCCTGAAATCTAACATGGTCCATTGCACTAGGAGGTGATTACTAAATGATAGTTGATTAAGGGACTCATTCATTTTTACACTGACAATATTTGAGATCAATCCTGACCCCATAATGTTCAGGCCCTTGACCCATTCCTGGGTCAGGTACCCAATATCTAGAAAGATCAATTTCCCTACAATCTTAATTAGCTAAATTTGTAGGTCTGAAAATGTTTTCCTCCAATTAGTCTTTGAACTTAGTGTTTTAGGAATTGAATTTCATTTTGGATCTGCTACACAATTCTCCTTTACTAATCTTCACAAACCTTTGTTTTCCCTTCTGGGTTTTATTTTTTTCTTCAGCCTTTACATTATAACCACTAATGAGATCTCCTAGTAAGTAGCTTACAAGATTATCAAAGTGGCATTTAGAAGAACCCGCCTTCCCAGCTTTATTAGTATGAAAGTTTGTTTTTAAAAGTCCTTTTTTAAGTGTATTAAAAATGTGCAATTGGATATATTGTAAAGCAGAGATGAACATACTAGAAAAATCAATATTATCCCTACAACTACATAGTTTTTCATAGGAAATGAGAAGAAACTATTAGCTGTGATGCATCCTTCAGTATAATGATGTCCTGAAATTTTAAGTATTTTTCCAAAATTTTTTATGCATTGTAGTTACTTCTCTCTTCAATTGGGTATTCAGACAGTTGAATATTTATTTTGAATAGTAAATCACAAAATAATTTTCTTCTGGAAGTTGTGATAATATATTTCATATATATTATATTCTCTTACTCTTTGGAATTTGCAACTTGAAATGTTTGAGCTCAATTTCAAACTCCAAATCTGTGATATTTCAGTAGCTGCTAAATTTACTAAATTGTGTTCATCCATTCCTAAAGCTATTAGTTCTAAGTTCTGCAAATAGAAAGATCAATGAAACACAAAGACATTATCAATATATGATTGAGCTTCCTGGTGCATCTTTATTAAAAAAATAAGAAAACATTTTAATTCTGAATCATATATTTGAAAATGAAAATTCATAAGTGCTATTAAAATAGAGCATTAATTGATTCTAACATTTTTTTTTTTAGATAATTATTTTTCATTGAAGGGTAGTTGACACACAGAATTACATCAGTTTCAGGTGTACAACACAGTGATTCAACATTTATATACATGATAATTCTAGGTACCAGCTATCATCATACCAAGTTGTTTCAATATTTTGACTATATTCCTTATGCTATACATTACATCCCGGTTACTTATTTATTTTACAACTGGAAGTGTGTATGTATATATATATATATATATATATATATATATATATATATATATATATATATATATATTTGTGAGGGCATCTCTCATATTCATTGATCAAATGGTTAAGAACAATAAAATTCTGTATAGGGGGGTCAATGCTCAATAAACAATCATTAATCCACCCCAAGCCTAACTTTCGTCAGTCTCCAATCTTCTGAAGCATAATGAACACGTTCTTAAATGGAGGACAAATTCTTACATAGTGAATAAGTTACAAGGTGAACATTACAAGGGCAGTCATCACAGAAGCTTTTGGTTTTGCTCATGCATTATGAACTATAAACAGTCAGTTCAAATATGAATATTCATTTGATTTTTATACTTGATTTATATGTGGATACCACATTTCTCTCTTTGTTATTATTATTTTTAATAAAATGCTGAAGTGGTAGGTAGATACAAGATAAAGGTAGAAAACCTAGTTTAGTGTTGTAAGAGAGCAAATGTAGATGATCAGGTGTGTGCCTGTAGACGATGTGTTAATCCAAGCTAGACAAGGGCAATAAAACATCCACGGATGCAGAAGATTTCTCTCAGAACATGAGGGGGGAGGTTCTAAGCCTCACCTCTGTTGATCCCCATTTTCTCACCTGATGGCCCCCCTGTGACTGTGCCTGTCTTAGGTTGTTCCTCCTTTGAGGAATCCTACCCGTCTCTGGCTAACCAGTCATCTTCTGGGGTCATACAGGGAAATGTAAAGTTTGTAAGTGAGAGAGAAGCCTTATTGTTTGAAAAGGTTAGCTTTTTACTTCTTTGCATATTTATGCCCTGTGGCTTCTATGTTCAGCATTTGTCTTGAGGTATCTTTAGCACTTGGAAGAATTATGATACTCGGTAAATTCGATATGAGGCATGAATTCTATTTAAGGGTTGTAATTAGGAAGGAAGAAGAAAAGCTATAGAAGTAGCAGGCGGAAGAAAACATGGGAAGATTGATTATTTCTTTGACATATCTTCTTGTAGAGTAACTTCAGCATGTATAGGTTTTAAACTACTAATTAAATTGCGCACACACATTAACATAATAGAAGTACAGTTACATAACCAAAGCATACCTGTAATTACCAGCCATCTCCAGTGAAACCAAGAAAACCAGTTAGGCACCTTAGGCATTTGTGAAAACTTATCTATGATATGGTGGATATTGTCCAACTGAACTTGAACAGTCTGAGAGAAATCAGACAAATTAAAACAACCCATTCCTGGGGACTGTTCACATCCCATATGTTCTTTTAACAGTAAATAGTCTGTAGTTGTAAGATTTTGCAGCGCTACAATTTGCACTTCTCCTAATTCTTGGTTAAGTTCCAACAGTATAGATCCAGTCCAATTTGTTGTTTTACTGTATGCACAGGCCGGCTTAGATATCTCCTTCATTCCCATGGCAAGTCCAGGAACTGGTGGGATGAGGGCATCTTCAGCTGTAGCAGTGTGTGGATCTTTGTTGGGTTTTTTGTTGATCATCTTCTGGCATGAGTCTTCCAGAGAGTGCTGATGTTGGAAGTTCTTTTTCATATCGTATCTTAGTTCATTTTCGGGGTAGCCCAATTAGGCTTTGATCCTCTGTATAAACACAAACAGACCCTTTGCCTACACTTTTATATGCACTTTATATCATTGTGTAGGACTCATAGGAGGTCACCACACAGGAACTGCCTTTTTTTTTTTTATCATTAATCTATACTTACATGAAGAATATTTTGTTTACTAGGCTCTCCCCTATACCAGGTACCCCCTATATACCCCTTTACAGTCACTGTCCATCAGCGTAGCAAAATGTTGTAGAATCACTACTTGACTTCTCTGTGTTGTACAGCCCTCCCTTTCTCCAACCCCCCCATGCATGCTAATCTTAATACACCCCTTTTTCTACCCCCCCTATCCCTCCCTACCTACCCATCCTCCCCAGTCCCTTTCACTTTGATACCTGTTAGTCCATTCTTGAGTTCTGTGATTCTGCTGCTATTTTGTTCCTTCAGTTTTTCCTTTGTTCTTATACTCCACAAATGAGTGAAATCATTTGGTATTTCTCTTTCTCTGCTTGGCTTGTTTCACTGAGCATAATACCCTCCAGCTCCATCCATGTTGCTGCAAATGGTAGGATTTGCCATTTTCTTATGGCTGAGTAATATTCCATTGTGTATATGTAACACATCTTCTTTATCCATTCATCTCCCGGTGGACATTTAGGTTGCTTCCAATTCTTGGCTATTGTAAATAGTGCTGCGATAAACATAGGGGTGCACTGATCTTTCTCATACTTGATTGCTGCATTCTTAGGGTAGATTCCTAGGAGTGCAATTCCTGGGTCAAATGGTATGTCTGTTTTGAGCATTTTGATGTCCCTCCATACTGCTTTCCACAACGGTTGAACTAATTTACATTCCCACCAGCAGTGTAGGAGGGTTCCCCTTTCTCCACAGCCTCGGCAACATTTGTTTTTGTTTGTCTTTTGGATGGCAGCCATCCTTACTGGTGTGAGGTGATACCTCATTGTAGTTTTATTTGCATTTCTCTGATAATTACCGATGTGGAGCATCTTTTCATGTGTCTGTTGGCCATCTGTATTTCTTTTTTGGAGAACTGTCTGTTCAGTTCCTCTGCCCATTTTTTAATTGGGCTATTTTTTTCTTGTTTGTTGAGGCGTGTGAGCTCTTTATATATTCTGGACGTCAAGCCTTTATCGGATGTGTCATTTTCAAATATATTCTCCCATACTGTAGGGTTCCTTTTTGTTCTATTGATGGTGTCTTTTGCTGTACAGAAGCCTTTCAGCTTAATATAGTCTCACTTGTTCATTTTTGCTGTTGTTTTCCTTGCCCGGGGAGAGATGTTCAAGAAGAGGTCACTCATTTTTATGTCTAAGAGGTTTTTGCCTATGTTTTCTTCCAAGAGTTTAATGGTTTCTTGACTTACATTCAGGTCTTTGATCCATTTTGAGTTTACTTTTGTATATGGGGTTAGACAATGGTCCAGTTTCATTCTCCTACATGTAGCTGTCCAGTTTTGCCAGCACCATCTGTTGAAGAGACTGTCATTTCGCCATTGTATGTCCATGGCTCCTTTATCAAATATTAATTGACCATATATGTCTGGGTTAATGTCTGGATTCTCTAGTCTGTTCCATTGGTCTGTGGCTCTGTTCTTGTGCCGGTACCAAATTGTCTTGATTACTATGGCTTTATAATAGAGTTTGAATTTGGGGAGTGAGATCCCCCCTACTTTATTCTTCTTTCT
Organism: Manis pentadactyla; assembly: GCF_030020395.1. Classification (NCBI taxonomy): domain Eukaryota; kingdom Metazoa; phylum Chordata; class Mammalia; order Pholidota; family Manidae; genus Manis; species Manis pentadactyla. The sequence goes on along the minus strand of NC_080019.1, from coordinate 134,543,962 downwards.
CAGGATTGCTTTGGCTATTTGGGGTCTTTGGTGTTTCCATATGAATTTTTAAATTATTTGTTCCAGTTTCATAGGGATTGCATCAAATCTGTATATTGCTTTGGGCAGGATGGCCATTTTGACGATATTAATTCTTCCTAGCCACGAGCATGGGATGTGTTTCCATCTGTTAGTGTCCCCTTTAATTTCTCTTAAGAGTGACTTGTAGTTTTCAGAGTATAAGTTTTTCACTTCTTTGGTTAGGTTTATTCCTAGGTGTTTTATTTTTTTTGATGCAATTGTGAATGGAGTTGTTTTCCTGATTTCTCTTTCTGTTGGTTCATTGTTATTGTATAGGAAAGCCACCGATTTCTGTGTGTTGATTTTGTATCCTGCAACTTTGCTGTATTCTGATATCAGTTCTAGTAGTTTTGGGGTGGAGTCTCCAGGGTTTTTTATGTACAGTATCATGTCATCTGCAAGTAGTGACAGTTTAACTTCTTCTTTACCAATCTGGAGTCCTTGTATTTTTTGGTTTTGTCTGATTGCCATGGCTAGGACCTCCAGTACTATGTTAAATAACAGTGGGGAGAGTGGGCATCCCTGTCTAGTTCCCGATCTCAGAGGAAATGCTTTAAGCTTCTCGCTGTTCAATATAATGTTGGCTGTGGGTTTTTCATAGATGGCCTTTATTAGGTTGAGGTACTTGCCCTCTATTCCCATTTTGCTGAGAGTTTTTATCATGAATGGATGTTGAACTTTGTCAAATGCTTTTTCAGCATCTATGGAGATGATCATGTGGTTTTTGTCTTTCTTTTTGTTGATGTGGTTAATGATGTTGATGGACTTTCAAATGTTGTGCCATCCTTGCATCCCTGGGATGAATCCCACTTGGTCATGATGTATGATCCTTTTGATGTATTTTTGAATTCGGTTTGCTAATATTTTGTTGAGTATTTTTGCATCTACGTTCATCAGTGATATTGGTCTGTAGTTTTCTTTTTTGGTGGGATCTTTGCCTGGTTTTGGTATTAGGGTGATGTTAGCTTCATAGAATGAGTTTGGGAGTATCCTGTCCTCCTCTATTTTTTGGAAAACCTTAAGGAGAATGGGTATTATGTCTTCCCTGTATGTCTGATAAAATTCTGAGGTAAATCCATCTGTCCCGGGGGTTTTGTTCTTTGGTAGTTTTTTGATTACCGGTTCAATTTCGTTGCTGGTAATTGGTCTGTTTAGATTTTCTGTTTCTTTCTGGGTCAGTCTTGGAAGGTTGTATTTTTCTAGGAAGTTGTCCATTTCTCCTAGGTTTCCCAGCTTGTTAGCATATAGGTTTTCATAGTACTCTCTAATAATTCTTTGTATTTCTGTGGGGTCTGTCTTGATTTTTCCTTTCTCGTTTCTGATACTGTTGATTTGTGTTGACTCTCTTTTCCTCTTAATAAGTCTGGCTAGAGGCTTATCTATTTTGTTTATTTTCTCAAAGAACCAGCTCTTGGTTTCATTGATTTTTGCTATTGTTTTATTTTTCTCAATTTTATTTATTTCTTCTCTGATCTTTATTATGTCCCTCCTTCTGCTGACCTCAGGCCTCATTTGTTCTTCCTTTTCCAATTTCGATAATTGTGACATTAGACCATTCATTTGGGCTTGTTCTTCCTTTTTTAAATAGGCTTGGATTGCTATATACTTTCCACTTAAGACTGCTTTTGCTGTGTCCCACAGAAGTTGGGGCTTAGTGTTGTTGTTGTCGTTTGTTTCCATATATTGCTGGATCTCCATTTTGATTTGGTCATTGATCCATTGATTATTTAGGAGCTTGTTGTTTAGCCTCCATGTGTTTGTGAGCCTTTTTGCTTTCTTTGTACAGTTTATTTCTAGTTTTATGCCTTTGTGGTCTGAAAAGTTGGTTGGTAGGGTTTCGATCTTTTGGAATTTACTGAGGCTGTTTTTGTGGCCTAGTATGTGGTCTATTCTGGAGAATGTTCCATGTGCACTTGAGAAGAATGTGTATCCTGTTGTTTTTGCATGTAGAGCTCTGTAGATGTCTATTAGGTCCATCTGTTCTACTGTGTTGTTCAGTGCCTCTGTGTCCTTACTTATTTTCTGTCTGGTGGATCTGTCCTTTGGAGTGAGTGGTGTGTTGAAGTCTCCTAGAATGAATGCATTGCCTTCTATTTCCTCCTTTAGTTCTGTTGATATTGGTTTCACATATGTTGGTGCTCCTGTATTGGGTGCATATATATTTATAATGGTTATATCCTCTTGATGGACTGAGCCCTTTATCATTATGTAATGTCCTTCTTTGCCTTTTGTTACTTTCTTTATTTTGAAGTCTGTTTGTCTGATACCAGAATTGCAACACCTGCTTTCTTCTCTCTGTTGTTTGCTTGAAATATCTTTTTCCATCCCTTGACTTTAAGTCTGTGCGCGTCTTTGTGTTTGAGGTGCGTCTCTTGTAAGCAGCATATGGATGGATCTTGCTTTTTCATCCATTCTATTACTCTGTGTCTTTTGATTGTTGCATTCAGTCCATTTACATTTAGGGTGATTATTGAATGGTATGAACTTATTGTCATTGCAGGCTTTAAGTTTGTGGTTACCAAAGGTTCAGTGTTAGCTTCCTTACTATCTTACTATCTAACTTAACTCGCTTGTTGAGCTATTATAAACACAGTCTGATGATTCTTTATTTCTCTCCCTTCTTATTCCTCCTCCTCCCTTCTTCATATGCTGGGAGTTTTTTTCTGTGCTCTTTTTAGGTGTGCTCCTATCTAGAGCAGTCCCTGTAGGATGGCCTGAAGAGGTGGTTTGTGGAAGGCAAATTCCCTCAATTTTTGCTTGTCTGGGAATTGTTTAATCCCTCCTTCATATTTAAATGATATTCATGCTGGATACAGTAGTCTTGGTTCGAGGCCCTTCTGTTTCATTGCATTAAGTGTGTCATGCCATCTCTTCTGGCCTGTAGGGTTTCTTTTGAGAAGTCTGATGATAGCCTGATGGGTTTTCCTTTGTAGGTGACCATTTTTTTCTCTCTGGCTGCCTTTAATACTTTGTCCTTGTCTTTGATCTTTGCCATTTTAATTATTATGTGTCTTGGTGTTGCCCTCCTTGGATCCTTTGTCATGGGAGTTCTGTGTACCTCTGTGGTCTGAGAGGCCATTTCTTCCCCTTGTTTGGGGAAGTTTTCGGCAATTATTTCTTCAAAGTCACTTTCTATCCCTTTTTCTGTCTCTTCTACTTCTGGTATCCCTATGCTGCATATATTATTCCTTTTTGATTGGTCACTCAGCTCTCTTAAAATTCTTTCATTCCTGGAGATCCTTTTATCTCTCTCTGCATCAGGTTCTCTGCGTTCCTGTTCTCTGTTTTCTAGTCCATTAATGGTCTCTTGCATCTCGTCCATTCTGTTTTGAAGTCCTTCCAGAGCTTGTTTTATTTCTGTATTCTCCTTCCTTATCTCTGCAAGTCCATCAGCATGGTTATGACTTTTGTTTTGAATTCTTTTTCAGGAAGTCTGGTTAAATCTATCTCCCGAGGGTCTTTCTCAGGGGAAGATGTAGCAGATGCCGAAGCTGTCTGGGTTAGTCTTGTCTGGATCATATTTTTTTGCCTTTTCATGTTGACAAGTGCTATTGACTGTCAGCTGGGAGGGCCAAATTTTTCACTTGGTACTGGCCTTTCTTTACTGGGACAACTGCGACGCCTAGTGGCTTGTGTTGGGTAATTGCGTGTAGGCTTGGTCTTTGTGTCTTGCCCGGCGATATGGAGGGATGTCCCTTTCTGTGAGCGTGTTTTGCCTTAGGCTGGTTCTGTGCTTTCGCAGCACCCAGAGGGGTAATGGACGGGGGGGCTGTTTGGCTGTTTACCTCCGTGAGGGGTCTCAGAGCTGTTGCCAAGGGGGTTAGTTAGTGCTCCCGGTTTTCCTGTAATTTCCAGCCACTGGGCTGTGACCTGTGTTGATTCCGTCTAGCTGTTAAATCCCTGTCCCTTTAAGACTTTCAAAAAGCACTGGCTTTTCTTTGTCACAGGGGCATTAGCTTCAGCACCTGCTCAGAGGTCTTGCTGCCCTATTTCCCTTGTTTCCAGCCCTCCACGCTTGCACTGTGTCTGCGCTCTGGTGCCGGTTGCTGGGGCTGGGTGTTTAGCAGTCTTGGGCTCCTGCTCCCTCTCCCTCCTGCTGGGAGCTGTGGGGAGGTGTGCTTGGGTCCCGCCAGGCCGGGGCTTGTATCTTACCCCTTTCACCAGGCTCTGGGCTCTCTCACGTGTTGATGTAGTCAGGCTGTTGTCCTGTGTCTTCTGGTCTCTCTTTTAGGATTAGTTGTATTTGTTGTATTTTCAAAAATATATATGTTTTTGGGAGGAGATTCCCACTGTGCTACTCACGCCGCCATGTTGGCTCCCTGATTCTAACATTTTAAGAAACTGATCATATTAACTTGGCCATGTCTGAAATGATAGTAAACACACTACACACATACACACACATGCACATACGCACAACTGTATAAAACCTTGAATACAGTTAATAACAATAAAATTACCATCAAGGGATCCATCATTTGAATTAAGATAAAAATTATTCACAACTTAGAAGTTCCCTTATTCTGATATGAGTTCCTTTCCCTAATAATTTATTTTTTCTCTCCACCAAGGTTAAACTTTATCCTAACTTTCTATCATTTTGTCTTTATTTTAATAATTTTTAATTTATGCAGCTTTCCTGGAGTACACATTGTTAGGTATTGCTTGCATGGCCTTAGACTGTATAAATTGAATCATACTGTAAATATTTTTCTGTAATTTACATCTTTATCCTCATTGGTCTGAATGGCCATATTTCATTAACTTTCAGTTCTAACTACTATTTCACCCTATTAATATACCACGTTATTTTTCATTCCAGTCTTGATGATATTGAGATGTTTCCAGTTTTTATACAATATTCTGTTGCACACCCAACAATGTATACATGCATAAATTTATCTAAATGAAAAACCCATAAGTGGAATAACCCACTTCACTAGGAATTGCCAAACTGTTATGCCAAGCATATTTCTTAATTTTATCTTGTTGAGTATGAATGCTCTCCTTGTTGCACATACTTGTAAACATTTCAATTATAAATCTCTAAAATGTGTTTATTAATGGTTATTAAGTTTTATCTCATTATTTTAAGTTTGATTTCTTTGCATTCTAATATTTGATCAGTCATTCATTATTTTTCACTACTCTTAAGTGCTTGTTCTAAAGTTTTGATACTTGTATTATTTTAAAAATATCTGAATTGTGTATCTAGTTTACAGGAGTAATTCATATATTCTAGATACAAGTAAAGTGATTGGCATCTAAAATATCTTCTTCCAATATTTTTTAATTCCCTTATGATGCTATTTGATGAAAATAATTCATAATTTTAATACCCATATCAATTCTACTTTAAAATTTAATAGTACTATTAATTCATTTGTCTAGCATATATTTAAATAAGAACACATCTTTTGAAATACATGGTAATACTAAATTTGCTAGTGTATTTATAAGGCTATGGAATCAGTGCTGGTGATAACATACAGATAGCATTTTAATTTTATTTCTATATGCTAGGGGCAAACAGAAAGGGAAATTTTTAAAATTACTATTTACAATAGTATTAAAACATGAAATACTTAGGAATTTTTTCAAAATGTATGCAGACATGTTCACTGAAAACTGCAAAATATTTCTGAAATTAAGGACAACCTTAACAGAGAGATTGACTCTGTTCTTTGACAGAGTAGCTAAATATAGCTAAGAAACCAATTCTCAACAATTTGCTCTCTAAATTTAACAAGATCCAGTCAAAATCCCAACAAAACTTTAAAGAAGTACAAACCCCACCCCCCTCCATCCTCTATTCCATTTCATACAGAAATATAGCATTTAGATTAGCTGTAATTATTTTGGAAGAAAAAGAACACATTTGGAAGACATATATTACATGATTCCAAGGTTTATTCTGAAGGTATTATTCATCACAACAGTGTGCTATTGGCTGAAGGATAGACACATTAATGACAATTAATAGAAAAAAGCTCAGAAATAGAAAAATGTATATAATTTTCCCTTTAATGTGCAAGTTAATTCATCAGGGGAACTGTAATCTTTTTAACAAACTGTGGTGTAACTACTTATTCATCTTTTAAAAAATGTCAAACCTTACCTTAGTCAATATGTAAAATTAACTTGGAAACTATCATTGACCAGACATAAAAGCTAAAACTATAAAAGTACCAGGAAACTACTACTATAAACTACTAAAAGCTGAAACTAGAAAAAAGGTAAGAAAAAATCTCTAGGAGAATGTCTTTGTGAACTTGAGATGGTCAATGACTTTATAAATATGATGCAAAAAGTAAGTATTATGAAATTTAAAAATGAAGATGAATTGGGCTTTAACAAAATTAACATCTTAGAATGACTACATTAAGAATACAAAAGAAGCAGGCACATAATGGGAGAATATACCTAGAAGAGACAAATCTGGCAAAAATCTTGCATTCTCAATATATAAGGAACCCAACCCCAATAATAAGAAAACAAAAATTTAAATGTGTAAAATATTTGATCATTCACTATACAAAAGAAAATATACAAATAAACAACATGAACATGAAAAAAAAATTTATCATCTTTAGTTATCAGTGAAATGCAAATGGCAAAACCAAAACCAAATATAAACATTGACAACAGAAGTTAACAAGAATGTGAAGCCATTAAAGCCATCTCACACATTACCTGTGGGAATGTAAAATGACATAACTCCTTTGGAAAACAGTATGGTAATTTCTTACAATATTAAAAAAAGTACTTACCATAAGACTCAGCTGTTCCATTTCTTGATATTTACCCAAGTGAAATATAAATATTTGACTTTAAAAGGACTTCTACATGAATATTTCTAGCAACTTCACTCACAATAGTCAAAAGTCTGGACAAAATGCTCAGTATTTTTCCATGAAACACATTAATGTTTATGCACATAATGGAATACTACTGGGCTATAAGGAGGAATATGTAACTGACATCAACAACATGAGTGAAATTCAAAAACATTCTGAGTGATAGACTCAGACCAAAGAAGTACATATTGTATTATTCCACTTATATGAAATTCTAGTAAAGGCCATTCTTACCAACAGTTGTCTAGGGCTAGATTTGAGGGAGAGTGTATGTACAAACTGGCACATATGACTTTTTGCGTGAAGGAAATATTCTTTATCATTTGTGGTGATATAAAAATGGTTGTATACGTTTGCCAATACTAACTGAACAATCAAAATGGGTACATTTTATTTTATGTAAATTACAAAAGTAATTTTTAAATATAACATTCTGTGTCTGATGACTATTGTACATGGTCTCTTGTGTCTCTGTGTGTATCTTTGTGTTTGCATAAGTGTGTACGTGTGTGTGTATGTGCATGCATGTGTTTGTGTGTGCATATGTGTGTACACGTGAGCTCTTCTCTTTGCTTTAAGTTACTCATTTTCCTTTGAGCTTTTCCTGTGAGAATAGTTTGGGTTTAGAGATAATTATGAGTTATTTAGAAAAGGTTCTTTCTTGCTCCTCTGGGCAGTATTTATTTGGGATAGCCTTAGACTAAATTTTTATCTTGAAACTTTCAGAATGCCTAGAAAGTGAGATTTTAGATTGTGAATCTATAAGAATGTCTATTAGTTATTGTTTCATAATGATGTATTTAAGATGTCTTGTAAACTCATGACTTAAAACAACAATTATTTTTCTCTTCTTCACAGTCAAAATTCTGGACCACTCAGCTCCAAGCTATAGGTCAGTTTCAAGTTCATATCACGTTTTCTTTTAATTATACCCAGCCTGAAGGTACATTGACTCGTGCTATGTAGTTATGATAGAAATAAAAAGCTTCACAGTTGTTACTTCTCTACTCATTGGTCATGGAGGGCCCCACGGCAATGCCAAAGCCAGCGGGAAATCCCAAGTCCTCTGCCTGTTGAATGGGATAGGCAAATTAATGTTTAATGAACAGTAATATAATCTATTACAGAGGTAATGGGTATCATGAGTGAAGTTCAGGAATGTGATTTTCCATCTGTTCAGCATCAGGGTACAAGATACGCAATTTTCCTAAGAGTACACTGGGCATGGAGTGAAGAAGCAAAGTTTATGTCTGTGACTTAGCTTTTCAGTGAAGCTGTAGTTCTTTGAGATGCTAGTTTTATGATTAGTCTCTCATTAAAGTCTTGACCTTGCCATGGAACAGTAAATAACCTTAAAATGAATGAAAGCTGTAGCTTATTTTCCTTATCTGGGTCACTACTGCTTTCATTTACTTTTTGATCTATGTTCTATTTGTTTGTTTGTTTGTTGTGCTGGATCATGGGTGCATGTGATATAATTTAAAAAGATTTAATCAGCATTTTTAGCCTTTCTTAAATTTAGTTTCTTGTCAATTGGCTGAAATAGATACATAAATTCTTTACTCTTAAAAAACTTTATATGCTATAAACCACATAAAATTTGAATATACACCTTATATTATTTTACCTATTTCCTCTTCACTTTATCTCAGTGTTCTTCCCCCATAGCCCCATTGTTGCTCAGTTCTCATATGAGAATTTTGCTTTTAATCTGGTGGCTATATCAAATGAAAGTCAGTTCTTCGAATTTAGTTCCAAAGACATCTGTAGGTAATAGCAACTTATGCTACCTTTTTATCCCTGCCACAGGTCTCATTAAGTCATTCTGAGAGAATTTTTCTCTGCCAGGAATGTTAGGAAAGCATTTGTTATAGCTTTATAACCACTAAAATATATAATCACTGACACTAGGAGTAGATGGGGATAAACTATTCAATTTCAAATTTAACCAAAATACAGCAATTTATGAATTCAACTTTTTTGTTGCATTCTGCATGTAATGATAGTTCTCTGGTTTATTTCACTTAACATAATGCCCTCCAGGTTCAACCATGTTGTTGCAAATGATGGAACTTACTTCTTTCTCATGGCTGAATAATAGCCTTCCTCCGTTCATCCATCAAATAACATATAGGTTGTTTCTATACCTTGGAAATGTAAACAATGCTGCAATGAACATGGGAGTACCTCTTCAAATAAAGATTTTGTTTTCTATGGATAAATACCCAGAAGTAGGATTGCTGGATTATATGGTGCTTCCATTTTTAATTTCTGGAGGAACCTCCATGCTATTTTCCATAGTGGCTGTACCAGTTTATATTCCCCAAAACAGCAAACAAGGGATCCCTTTCCTCCACATCCAGCATTTGTTATCTCTTGTCTTTTTGTAATAGCCTTCCTAACAGGTCTGAAGTGTTATCTCATGGTTTTGATTTGTATTCCTGATGATTAGTGATGTGAGGAAAATAAGGAGAGGTTGGTAAAAGGATATGCAGTTTGATAAGGTCTGAGTGTCTAATGTATCACTCATTTGATAACACTGTATTGTATGATTATAATTTGCTCAGACAGTAGAACTTATATATTCACACCAAAGAAAAAATGTAAATATGTGAGATGATGGACATGTTAATTAACTCAATGTGAAGAATCCTTTCACAATGTGTAAATATATATAATCATCGCACTGTATACTTTAAGTATTTATGATTTTATCAATTATACCTCAGTAAAGCTGAAAAAATATAGAAAGCTGATTTGTATAAGTAATTGCTGCTACACTCAGGAGTTACTAATCATTCTGCCCACTTTTAAGTTATATCATCAGATCAGTACGCCATTATGTCTTATTCAGTGGTCAGTTAATAAATCAAGGGGAGTGATTTTCAAAGAGAAACATTTAAAGAGTGAGGAGAGTTGTCTGAAGCCTTTTATGTGTGATAGATGTAAGAAAAACTCATTAGGAATATTTGAAGAAATGATCACTTCTCAAATATGTGACAATGAAATAAATGGATGGGTAATCTACTTCTCTGAAAATATGAACTCTGAAATCCAATAGTTTGTTTTGTTATAGTCCCCTCCCACAAAAATTTCTTTCAGTTTCTCTCAATAGAATTGTACTTATTAAAATTCAGTAAAAAACAGCCCAATACACTCTTTTGAATCAGCTCCAGTTCTAAATAGTATTTTAAGAAATCAATTAATTGAGGTATGATTAACATACAAAAAGCTTTCCATATTTCATATATACAATCTGATAAGCTTGGAAATAAGTATATCATCAGCATGAAAACATCAGCACAATTTATGCCTTAAACATATCCACCACTTACAAAAGTTTCCTCCTTCCCTTATTATTATTAGATAAGAACACAACATAACATCTACCTTTGCAGCAAAATTTTAGATATACAATACAATGTTATTAATTATTGTCACTGTATTGTACAGTAGATCTCTAGGACTTATCTATCTTGCATAATTGAAACTTTGCACTCTTTGACTAATACCTTCCCATGTCTACCTCTCCACACAGGCCATGGCAAACACCACTATACTCTATGCTTCTATGAGTTTGACTATTTTAGCTTCCTCATATAAGTACTATCACGTAGCGTTTCTCCTTCTGTGTCTGGCTTACTTCACTAACCGGGTTTATCCATGTTGTCACAAATGGTAGGATTTCTTTCTTTTTTTTTATGTCTGAATAACATTCCATTGTATCTATATACTACATTTTTTTATCAATTCATTCATTGATGGACATCAATCATGTATCAGTTATTATGAATAATGCTGCAATAAACATAGTAGTGCAAGTATCTCCTTGATGAATTTGGTTTGCTAATATTTGCTGAGGATTTTTACATCCATGTTCATATGGGCAGTTGGTCTGTACTTTACTTTTACTGTGATGTCTTTGTCTGGCTTTGGTATCAGGCTGGTGCTGGCCTCATAAGATGAACTTGGAAGTGTTACCTCATCTTCTGTTTTGGAAGAGTTTAAGAAGAATTAATATTATTCTTCCACTATTTGATAAAATTCATCTATGAAGCTATCTGGTCTTTAACTTTGTTGAGGGGTTTTATTATCAGTTCAATCTCCTTGTTATTGTTCTGTTCATGTTTTCTAGTTATTTAGTCTTGGTAGTTTGCATGTTTTTAGTAATTTATCCATTTCTTATACATCATTGTGATTCCCACTTGTTCAATATCAAAAGCAATGGTGTATTTTTTCCCTATATATATCTATAACAATAACAATATTATACACAGCAGTAACAGTAGTATAACTCCATTTGGATCTCCTGACCCAATTCCAATGTGCGTAAGTATGAGGGAGGGGGGTCTTCACACACAGACAAATACCAAGGAATTATCAAGCACCAGTGGGTGTTTGAGAACTCAACTCAATTCTGATACTATCTGTCCAGAGACAACACCAGATTCCCCAGGGTAAGGGCTCTGTCCTATTAGACTGCCCTCCATCCCCCATTTCAGATGCTGTTCACAAGCCCCAGACATTCCCTGTTTTTTCTGACCTACTGGTTACAGATTGAAGGTTCCCATGACTTCCTGCTTAGGTTTGATTAATTTGCTAGAGCAGCTCAGAGAACTCAGGGAAACACTTACATTTACTGGTTTAATAAAGGATACCATAAAGGATACATGCTAACAGCCAGATGAAGAGATAGATAGGACAAGGTCCCAAATAAAGGAGCTTCTATCCTCATGAAACTTGGGGTCTGGCTTGGTGGCACATGGAGGTGTTCTGGATCCCTAAGCTTAGAAGCTCTCGCAGACTGAGAAGCAAGATTCCACCAAGCAGAACAGAGCAGAGAGAGAGCAAAAAGTTTTTCTCTGGGGTATTTGTGAGGAGCTTTATTGCGTAGTCATTATTGACTAAATTATTTGCCATTGGCTGATTCAACCTACAGCCCCTGCCCTTGGGTGGGGTCTGAAAGCCTCTCATTAACCTGACAAAACACCCAATTCACCTTTAAGACTCTGCAGGGTTTTCAGGAACTGTGGATGAAGAACAGATATACCTGGGAAATATGTGTATTTGTTCTTATGGATGACTAAATATGTATTTCTTATAACTCATTATATCACAGTCATTCAATTTGTTGGCAAACAATTTTTCATATTAGTCTTTATGATCTTTATATTTCTGTGTTACCATTTATAATATCTACTCTTTCATTTCGAATTTCATTTCATTGATTCTGAAAGCTCTCAAAGTTTCCCATCCCAGGTAGAATGAACAGTAGCCCTTTCATTCGGGTACAGCCATACATGGTCTCTCGCTTCTTTACCAAACTCATTATCTTTTGTACATTTCCCATGTGCACTTCTGCACCCACTCTGAGCTCATTGTTCTTGGCACACAATCACACCGCGTTCCCTGAGTAATGGCTTTGCTGTGTCAGTGCCATGAACAATCTCATTCCAGAGTCATGGTTCAGACCCTTATTGCACTCAGCATCTGTTCAAATGTCCTTCCTTCAGAAGACAATTCTCTACCCAATGTGACTGTCATGCATCCACAATCACTCTCTGCTCTTTCGCCCTGCTTCCCCTTGTGTTTCTTTATAGAATTTGTATACCTGGTATCTTCTTGTCTTATAGCAAATATATTTATTATATCAATTCATATAATGCATTTATTTATAGTTACATACATAATTTATTTCACATTTTCCACTGAAATATAATTTCCAAGTTGTTAGGACTTTTGTGTTTTAATTGCTTCAATTTTTTAGAAACAATATTGAATAAATGAATGAAAAATTACATACATTCATCTATATTCTTCTGAACCTTCTTAGTGCAATTTCTTAAAACATAGAAAGATCAAATAATTCTGCTGCTTAAGAACCTTTGGCAATTATTTCCAAAAGTTTAGAATCAGATTGGCATTGGTTTTCTACCACCTGTAATTAGCCAATCAAGCATAGCTCTACAATATGGCAACAAAACATCAATTTTAGCCACTCAGTATTTAGCATTTTTCATATCTTTTCTAAGTTCATGCAATTTTCCTTGTATACAACTGCCCCTTAAACTCTGCTTGTTGAATCCTTACACATTACTAAATATCAACTCAAATTCCATTTCTCATGAGACTTTTCCTTATTCCCTAATCAAAACTGAGCTATGCTCTGTAGGATTCCCATTGCACTTTGCTTCTACCTCTATGATATAACATATCAGATGGTGGTATCTTCCTTATTCTGGTGTCTGTTAAAAACAGAGATCTAACAAGCTTCTTGAGAGAAGGATCTATGTTCTACTCATTTTATGTATCCTACAATGTCTCCAACATAGCATAATAAGCACAGGATAGCACTGAATGAAGGTTTACTAAATAGAATTAAAATGAAACAGAAAGAAATGGAGAGGGATAAAACAGAACTGAATTCTCTAACAAATCAGACCTCCAAAGACCCTCACTTTTTATGAATCATTACCGTATTTTTAATCTGACTTTTAATTTGACTTTCTAAATTGGTCTCTTTCTCTAACCAAATTGTGAACTCCAAATAAATGGAACTTTCCCTCCTATTCTATATTTTAATTAACACAGTACATAACACTTAACACCAAGTAGATATTTAATACAATTTTCATAGGGATATAATCATGTTGCAGAATTTTAGAGATGGAAATTAAAGAAAAAATTTTGTTCATGTTTCACATTTGACAATGAAGGCTGCTGAGAACAGACAAAAGATGTTTCTTTCCCCATATTATGTAGTATCGGATGACAATCACCATCACAGCTAGAATTAATTTGAAGCTATTACTTATAAGGGTTAAGATAGAAGTCATCATAAATTAAAATTTATAATTTTCTTTGGATTTCTTTTTATCTAATAAACGTTATTTATTAGGTAATATTTATAATCTTTATTAATCATTAAATTTGCAAATTATGAAATTCTAATTGCAAGGTTAAAATTTTCTGAGAAATAAATTATGTTAAAAAAGGCAATCTGTGTGTACATATCTATATATATATTTCAATAACTGGAAGTAAAATGAAAATAGTAAACAAAGTTAAAAATTTTAAACCCTCAAAGTAGTATGAAATTATGAAATTCAAATTTCAAGGTTAAAATTTCCTGAGAAATAAATTATGTTAAAAAAGGTAATCTATGTGTATCAATATACATTTTAATAAGTGGCAGTAAAATGAAAATCATAAACAAAGTTAAAAATTTTAAACCTTCAAAGTAGTAAACATTCTCCAACTGATCTCAATTAATTGCAGGTATACAGAGAATAACTGGAGCTCAGATTTTCTAGTGTCTAGATCGCCCAATATGCAGCTTTATGCTGTATGTATGATGAACAATTACATGTGAGTTTTGAAAAGTGAATTACAAGAATCTCTGGAAAAATTAAACAGGAAAATCTGTCATTGGCTTGAAATCAATGAAGTTCTCTCTCAAAATACAGTACTTAAACAGAGGCTTAAATGATGTGTGTGTGGACAGAGGATAGAATAAGTTTAGGCCCAGAAGTAAGTGCAACTGGGATGGAGTGGCTATGGGTGAGAATGAAAGGCAGCAGAGACCAGACCATGAGGGGCTTTGTGGTCATTTATAATTTGTGGTGAATTTAAAATTCACCTCAAATGATGAAAGCATTCATCAGAGAGTTCTCAAAGCATTCATCAGACAGTTATACAGACAGATCTATATTTTTTTGAAAGATAAATACGGTTTAAGATTGAGAGAATGAAGAATATGAAAAATAGATAAAAAGTTAGTTTCAGAATTTCAGAAGATACTAAACTAGAATAATGACAAGAAGGAGGGGAAACTATACACATTTGAAATACTGAAAAAAAATAGTAAAAAAGATTATATTTTAGTGATTGATTGGGAATCTGAGAAAGAAAAAGAGTAAGACTTAACTCCCAGGATTCTGACTGGGCAGCTGTTTGTATTGTGATGAACACACACTGAAGGCATAGAAACACAGAATATATGTGAAAAATGGAGTGGTGATGTGAGAATAGTGCATTCTGTTTGTGCATTAGGGAATGTTGAGTTTTCAGTTGCTATAAATTGTATGTATGTAGTAAGCATTTGGCAGTGTTGGATTGGAGATAAGAAAACAACCACTACTACATATTTCAATTCTATTCTAAATTCATGAAACTAGAAATAATCAGAAGAGACTAACACTAAACCCTGAAGGACATCAATGAAGTTAAGAGCTAAAGAAGAGAGCCTTAAAGAACATTGAAATAGAGTGACCAAATACTGGAAGAATACCAGGAGAGTGTAGAACCGTAGGAGCAAAGGGGAGTATGTTTTCAAGAGAGAGTGGTAGTAATATCAACTATTGCAAAAATTCATCAAGACAAAGCATGAGAATATTTTTAAATGCTTGGTTTTAAAATTGTATTTCAATTTTTCAAAAAATCGTTTCAGCAGAATGATTGAATCAAAATATAAATGGGAACTGGCTGAGGAGTAGATAGAAGCTAAGAAAATGGAAAACAAGCTACTACAGAGAATGTTTCTCTTTAAGTTTTCTTTGAAGGGGGAGACACATGACAGTAGATAAGAGAAAGGTTGGTGGTGGGGTAATGTACATTCAGGGATACAGGAACATTTTTGAGTTTGCATGGGAATAGCCTGTAGAATTCACATGGGAAATATTAAAGAAACTGGAGGAGGAAGCAATGAATGGAGTCATTGCTGAGTTTGTGGTAGATCTGATATAGATCCTGAGTAGAGGAAGTGAACTTGTACATACATTATACTTCATACATAGGTAGGTTTTTGGTTTTGTTCATGGGAAGGTGAGAGTATTTGTTTCCAATAATTTCATCCCTTTTGAATGCAGAAGGCAAAGTTATCTTCTGATAGTGTTGAAGGAATTTTGGAATTGTGAGGTATACAGTGAATGGAGAAGTTTTGAATAGTTAATAAGAATTGGGGAGAGTTAATCTAGAGAAATACAGTAGGACTGATGAGCAGTATTGAGGGTCTATTGAAATTGGTCCTCATGGATTTAACCTAAATGACTTAGTGTTTGTCTCTAGCACCACTCATCTTGAGTGGGCCAACAGAGAAGGTAATAATTGAATTCATCCACTATTAGGGAAATTAATCTATTTGGAAGGGAACAGTAGTAACTTTATGGAGAAAAATAAAGGCACTACTGTCTAAAATAAAAGAATAAACAAGAGGAATTCAAAAGTTGGAGGTAGAAAAATGTGGCTCTTGGGCATTATTAACTATAAGAAATAGTTTCTTATAGTTAACAAGTTAACTATAAGAAATGATGATACAGCCAGTAAATGTATTTTTTAAAATAAAATATGAAATTTAAAATGATAGAATTTTATCACTTAAGAAGTGGATCTGTTAAGGGTAAGAATATCCATGTTGAGTCAAAGGAGTAGAAGTGTAAAGAGAAATAGAAAATGTTGTCATGGTGATGATTACTTTAAAGTGTTGTGAATTAGAGTCATTTACAAATACATTGATATTAAATTCACTCAAGATATTGGAAAGGTTTTGGGTACTGAGTTGTCTTTTGAGGCAAGTATGTGTCATAATTTCCAATGCATAACTGGGATGCCAAAGAGGTAATATCTAGAAACAGAAAAGGTGTTGATTGTAGTATACAAAATAGCATTAACTTTAAAAAACGATGTGTGCCAATGATAGTGAGTGTCAGAAGCAAACGTCCAGAATGAGGACAAATAACTCTGAGGTTGATGGGTTATGGAAAAAAGTAAACAGACTTCACTTGAGATTCCTGCAGAATTAGAAATGACTTCTGAAACAAAAACACAGATGTTAGAGAAGTACATGGCTATAAGAGGTAAATGCTAAATATTTTACTGATGTTAGTGAATATATTAGTTATGGAACAAGAATTCCACAGGGAAAACAATAGAAAGATTTAAGAGTGAGAGGAAGAATAATAAATGTTGTCAGGATGGGTGAACACAAAGCAAAGTTGAGATGTATAGGAGATGATATAGGAGGTGCTGGGACATTAAAGACCAAATCGCAAGATTCAGGCAGAGTGAAATTGGAGACCCCAAGATTACTGAGATTCGCATATACCCTTATTGGTAAATAGTTGGGATAAGTATGCTAGGACTGTTAATGCTGGCTTCTAGGTGAGCTTGGAATAGAAATTTAATATAATAGAAAGGGTTGTTATAGATAGGCCCTTAGTGGTATGGTGGCTGAATATTTATCCCATATTTAGTGTATTGTCAAATGAGAGAAATCACTAAAAGTGCGTAAGTATATCTTCTCTGTCATTTAAAAACTTTTATTTTTTAACAGTATGTTCTGTGATTAGACCTTAAAATTCCTGATCATTTGTTCCCTAATAACTGGATACTAGATACATTCATCTCATTCTGTGATTGATCTGATAGTTTGTCTCTTTCCAGGGAGCAACGACTTTTGGTGAACACTCTTAGCCAGAGAGCCATAATGAAATACCTGCCCTCTCAGCATGGTTCCTAATAGGTAAATACATAATCTGAATACAACTATGTTGGATGCATAAGCATGATTTTCAATGATGTAACTGATAGTATTAGCTGGATAAATAAATATCAGATATAATATTATAAAACCAAGGTTTTTACAGGGAGAAAGTGGTCTCCTAGGAGAAGGTCAGGAAGAACTTCTGAGAGTATATGACTTTAACTTGTCATTGAAGGATTTTAGAAGCAGGTAGGGAGAGTCCCAAAAGAGATTTTTAGGAAAAGCATAAAATAAGCATTTTAAAATCAGATGAATATATAATCACAAACCAAATGTCCCTTTAAATATCAAATCTCCATCATTCTGCTTTACTTGTCATTATATCAAGGGTTTTAGCTTTGAACTTCCAACTCAACCCAATCTAATGTCTCTGTATTCACAGCACACCTTGGATAAGTTTATTTTACCCAGTTTTGATGTGCCTAAAAGGAAATATATGAGCAAGGGAGCAAAGAAAGAACAGGAAAAAAACAACTTTAATAATGATAGTGGAGCAATTTTGACATAGGATATTAGGTAGTGTCTAGGAGACAAAAAATAAATTGTTGAAGTTTGTATATAACATGTATTCCTAGCTTCTGGGAATATAAAATATATTAATATTCAATTTGCCTCTGTTTCTACAATACACTTTGTGTCAAAATGTTGCTTTTTAAAATTACAATAATTATTTTACCAAAGGGCAAGATCACCCACAGAATAAGATACATTCATTTAAAAAGCTATATTTTACATGGGAAATTAGTAAGTAAAAATTTATTTCAACAACCTTATGCATTAAATAGAAATAGTATGTTCATAGTTGCTCTTATGTGCTCTTTAATGGAACAAATACAGACAAATTATCATGATAGAGATTCACTTCATTCAGGCTCAATAATTTAAGAGAAATGGATTTAGTAGTTGTTAAAGAGCTGAGAGAATAATGGAAAAAAGTATTAAAAAGGTCAAAGAACAACAGTTTTAGGGAGAATATTATTGTAATGAAATACAGGAGAGGGTAAATGAATAGACACATTATATATTGAACAAAAAATAACCCATAGTTAAATGTCAGATAAGTGGACACTGATTTTCAAGACATGCACATCTTTGAGCGATGCACATTAATACAAAAATTGAAAGTCCTGTGTCAATTGAGATCATGTATTTTGGGAAAGAAAAGAGAGGTTAGGTAAGTGCAGAATCACAGGGTAGAGAAAAGAGGTATGGCATAATCTAGGATATGTTAAACATCATAACCATGGCTAAACTGTTCATAAATGGCTTTGGAATATCTTTGACCTTGTAGAGATCCTTCCAGAAATTAATCTCTTGGTTTCATGTTCTATTTTTGTGCTTTCAGTTTAATGCACGTTTAAAGAAATAACTTATAAGCAAGAATTTGAGAGAAAAATAGCTATTTTTGTTGAAAAAAATAGTTATTTTTGATGAAACTAGCAGATATATCTATAATCTTGAATACAAATAAATTAAGACAGACTGATAACTGACATTTCATATTAAAGAAAAGCTAATCCTTTATATCCACAAAGGAGCTACCCACAAAACACAAGTCAAGTTTCCTCCACAAAATTTCAAGCTGATAGAAAATAATGCAGAATTATTTTCCTGCATAAGCTTTCACAATATTTGAGATAAAGAGTACAAAGCATTTCAAAGAAAGAAAAATATAGATCATCTGCAAGTTTTGAAATAAGGTTGACATCAGACTTCTCAATAGCAGCAGAGGGTCAATGGAGTAATGGTTTCTAACAGTTTGAGGAAAAATAATTTTCAATCTGAATTTTATATACAGCCAAAATATAATACAGTTATGGTAGGACTATTAAGACATTTTCAAGTATTATATATCAAATAATTATCTACAATGCACTCAAACTCAGAAAGACATTGAAGGTTGTGTTTTACCAAAAGAGGGACGATATTTAAGGAGAAGAAAGCATGATATTGAGTAAGTAGAATATTTCACACAGGGAAAGAGCAACAGGAATTCACAGAATTCCAGGGTGGCAGCCAGCAAGGCAGCGAAGAGTTCTGGCTATGCAGGTTTGAGTGCTCAACACAGTCTGCCTGAAAGAATTACCTTTGGAAAATCTTACTGAGGGACTGTTGGACTGTGGATGAAGCCTAAATCACAAAGGCAAAGACAAGCTGACAAAAAATGAGTCTACTATTAACACTACAACAAAAGTTGTATGCAAGATGAATGCAATGGCTTGGCCAAAGTAACAACCAATTTATCATAGTTATGAAAATGGTATCATGTACCGGAGAAGCAAATCTCATAATATAGAACCACTTCATTCCATTGTATTTATTTATTCTATTTTAATTTATCTATAAAAATTTCTTTGAATGTGCTTGTTGAGATAATCCATCCTCTACCTTGAGAGAGAAAAGTTGGTCTTCAATGCCGTGACTCTTCTGGTTGTGATTAAAAACAAAAGTAATTCCTTTAACTCTAAAACCTCCCTTTCATCTCAATTTTCTTGGTTTCTTGTATCCCACTTTGAGTTTTAGACCACTCTAAGAAGTTCTGGCATACCAACTTTAGCATTTCTTCATTATCTATCAGCTCAATATGAAATTTCACAGTGATATTATGACAGTTTCTCAATAAATATTTCCAACTTAACATCCTACTGTTAATATGAACACTGATTAATTAAGCAAAAATTGTGATTATTGTATTACTAAATTAAAGAGAACCTTCCCTCACACCTGATTTTCTCTTTCATGTAAAAAAATAGATACGCATGATGTGTCTATGTCAATTCTTCTACTTTGCCATCTTTCTTGAAAATCATACTTGGATCCTATAAAATGGAAAAGGTGAAAGGAGAGAGAGCATGTGGGAGTCTACTGCAGTAATCTGTTCTCAGTATGACTGGTACCCCTAAATATGTGCCAAATGAGGAACTGGGGATGAGTTAAGCATTGGATATATTCTTGACAGATTAGATGCTGGATGTGAGAAAAAGAATGCATCAAATACGATTCCAAAGATGTTGGCCTCAGCAACTTGAAGAATTAAGTTGCTATCCACGGCATAGAGAGGCTGCAGGTAAAACAAATTTGTGAAAGAATACCTGGAATTCCCTTTTGGTTGAGTTTGAAATGCCTATTCAACATCCAAATTTGAGGACACAGTTGTTTAAGTGAGTTTGAGATTTCTGCTAGGCACTCAAATTGAGGAACTAGTTGGACATACAGAAATCAGAGAACATTCTGAGCTAAAGATACTAACCTGGGTGTGTTCAGCAAATGGCCAGTATTCAAAATCATGAAGCTGGATGATATCATCAAAGGAATGGGTTAAGTATTGCTTTAAAAGAGAAAGATTGAACAAGACTGTAAAAGGAATCCCAACAATCAGTTTTCAGAACCTGGGAAGTGAAGCAGAAATCAACTGGGCAGACTAAGAAGTGTTCAGTGATGTTGGGAGGAAAACAAGATGCTGATATTTTACAAGCCAAGTGACAAAAGTGACAAAAAATATCAAAGAGAAGAGAGTGATTAACTGTGTTCTGTATCTTAATATATCAAGTAAAATAACCTCTAAATGGAGATTTAAAGATAGGTTACAAAGAGAGGAAATGGAAATAGGACACATCAACAGACATGCCAAAGATAGTTTCTGCACAGAAGGGAAGGACCAAGTCAGTACATGGGAGGAGAAATGTGGTCAGTACAAGTGTCATTTTTATGGTTGATGGCTGATGTTTTTGATTTTTAAGATGGAAGAAATAACGGCTTATTTGGATAGTTACAGGAATAATTCAATAGAGAAAAATTACCGATGTAGGACAGAAAGGTAAGAGTTTCTAGAGAAAAGTCTTTGAACAAGTAAGAAGTGATAAATTAATACACAAGTGGAGGGATTCAATTTATATAGGAACAAGGAATTTTTTTCTTCCACAGAGCAGGTGGATAAAAGGAATATGTGAAAGAAATTGCTGATTGATTTCAATTTTCTAGTAAAGTAGGAGGGAAACTCATCTGGTGTTAGAATAATAGAGGACATATTCGAGGAAACTGGGGCAGGGATTATACCAGTATGTTTGCCTGGGAGTACTGAGAGCCCCACCAAGCCCTGTGTGATCTAGTCCATAATAATATGGTCCAATCTCTATTATTATGCTCTACCACTTGCATTTTTGAAGTCTCGATCAGACTTTCTTAGCCTCTTAATAAACTTTACAAAATACAAAGTTCATTCCTGCCTTAATTATTTCATTTTTGTTCCTTTGCCTGGAGTTCTTTCCCTTGATATACACATAGACCCTTCCTCATCTCATCAGATCTCTGTTCAAATGTAAGTTATGGAGGAGGCATTCCTTCCTTAACCAACTACCTCATTTCTCTTTATTCATTCATTTCAGTTATATTTCTCTTGTTTGCACATATCTTACTTGACATATTAATTTGTTTATTGCCTGCCTTTTCCTGAGGGAATTGTATCTCCATGATATTATTCCCAGGTCCTAGAGAAATGACTAACATATAGTAGGTGACCAATAATAACTCCTTTAAATATATGAATGAATAAATGAATGAATGAATGATTACTGGAAAAAGAGGAGAGAGGATGTAGCAGAACTAAATTACCATGTATCATAATGGGAAGTGCATAATAGATAATATCTGTCACTATTCAGGACGCATAGGATGAACACAGTATTTAAATAATTAGAGCTAAGTTACAATAGAATGGAGAAAATTATCAAAAGTGTGGACCTTTTGGGAGGGTGTTGGCAAGAGACAGAGGATACAAAGTACTTCTTATTCTTGTTATACCCATTTAGCATTTAACATGATTGATTTTTTCAAACTCATCATTAAAACTGATTTTTTTAACTTAATAACATTGATGAACACTAGCAGCAGCTTATTATACAAGGCCAGTTGGAGTGAAATAATGTCTTATTACTGTCTTTTCTGCCATCTAAAACTATGTGGTTAGGTTTCTCTGCTGCCACCACATGCAATAATCTAAAGAAGCTGTATCTTGAAGGCCTCAAAGTTCAATAGAATTGATGGCAGATGCCTTCCAAGTTTTGGAAGTTCCATGTTCTCTTTTCTCATACGGCAATCCCTGAAGTAATAATCTGCAATTACAGTGAGAAGAATATCCATTTTAGTCCATTTCAAAAAACTGCTTTTAAAGCATTCATGGCACTTTTAAATATGACTAAGTCCTAATCCACTCTTCTCTAGACATGAGATGTGATGGCAGAATATCTGAACACCAAAAGGCTGTCCTAAAATGTATGTTTTCCAGTTGTGTAATGTTATGTAAGTTAATTTGCTTCTCCCTGCCTTAGTTTCTTCATTGTTAAATGGGGATACCTATGCTTTAGGACTATGTGAGTGATGAAATTAGTAAATATACAATGTATAGAATAGTTTCCAATACACAGCAAATAAATGATAACATTATAACTATTAACATTATTATAGATGTTACTTTGTGGGGCCTTCAAATGGTTGCAGATCTTGCATTTCCCTTTTTATACATAAATAGTAAGACAATGATGGAAGTAGACGCAGCAACATTATATATAGCCAGAACAGAAATTAAAGTTTAAGCAACTGCTCATTTTAGTGCCAGATAATCTTAACCATTCACATTTGGTGAAATTTTAGGAGTTCACTATATAACACCAAAGGGCATCTGTGAATTTTGGTGAAAATGAAGTGTGCATATTAACATTTTCTGTAAGCTGAATTTGAAGTGCTAGGTTTGAAATAGTAAGTTGAAAATGTTAAGACGTGATTTGCTTTAATAGTTTTAGGTGGCTATGTGTCACTCCCAGAACAATTAATACTCTCCCTCCAGTGCCCAACTTTGTGCTGCACAGTTCTAAAGTGGGTGGATTCTTTGTTTCATTTTCATGAAGTCGTTCTATGTGCATCTGTGAATGTGAGCATGTATCTGAATGTGTTTGTGTGTGTGAACCCAAACCCATGTGGTTTGGGCCAGGTAGAAGCAGATATACAGAAGAATTTTTGCTTTTCAAATAATCTGAAAATCATGCTTTTTAAATGGATTATTAACTGTTCATCAGAAAATTTTTCTGCAGGTAAAATAGTTCAAAGGTAAGTACTTGACCTCAGGTGTCTCACTGCCTGTATATGGGCAATAAATGTCAGAGATAGAAGGGGTCTGTAGAACTTTCAGCACAACCTAGAATATTCTCCAAGATACACAGAAGAGAGTGATTTTTGAAGATGGGACAGAACATACCCAGAGTCAGATTCCTGGACCCCTGTTGAACTTCAACTGCCTCACATAGCTTCAAACATACTAAAAGGACTAATATAACTCTTTATATATAACTCAAATATAACTCATTGGTCACTGATCGATCAGTTGTTATCTCCACGATTTTATTGTGATATTTTTCTGTCCTGTTTGAATGGCAGTGCTCTTAAATAGACATATATTTTGAAAAAGAAGCTATTTTTTAACCTACTCCTTCATAAAGAAGTAGAGAAAATGACACTATTTATAGGAAGATAAAGAAAGTGGACATTTTATGAAGGCATATGCTTTAAATTAGATGAAGGCATAAATCTGTTGCTGAAATCACCTGCAAATATACAGACAATACTACAGCATGAGACAATACAACACAAATCAGGTAGAAAGTTATTCGCCTATAAATCTTAATCTTCTATGATTTTATTTTCTTGCATCTGTTTGCTCTGTGACACTACTGAATTTTAGGTGCTGGGTCTATTACTTGGAAATAGGCTTGCCCTAATAAAACCGACATTTCTAAAGGGCTGTCTTCATAGAATCATGCTTCTACTTCTAAGATCCCTAATTCAATACCATTGACGCAGCCTCAGTTCTTTGCAGGGAACAGTCCCAGGAACAAAGGGGGAAATAAAAGTAAAGGGAGAGGAGAGATGAGAACAGGGAAAAACTCTTAAAGCACTTTTTTCTTCATAATTCAAAAAGTTATAACATTTTCTTTTGTTGAAACTAAATTCTACATTTTCATACTACTTTAGGTCTTCTATCAGTAACTGGCAAAAAGCAGGCAGACTTAAATGAATTTTGAGTAAGTTTACTCCTTTAACAAAAACTTGATAACTTTTTTTCAATTTCAGATTATGTCTCAAATAATGGATTGACTACATGTTATATGTACTCAGTTTTCACAGAAGTAGTGAAAACTCACCTGGTTTTTAAGTTAACATTTCCAGTCTAAGCTTACAATGTGAAATAATGATTAATCAGAAAGCAGAATGAAATATCTTTTCACGTCTTATGAAATTCACAATAGCCAAAGTATCGTATTCCATTCAGTTATGTCATTTCAATATTTCCTGTGGAAGGCAGAATTTCAACCAAGCTTAATAGAGATTCTTCTTCTTCATGAAACACTTCATCCTTGTAAAAGGCTGTCTGTATGTCATGGTATATCAAGCTTTTAGGCATCCTGTACATTATATTTTAAGTATTCCAGCCAAATGTGTTATTAGGATAATTCTATACATTAATTTTGACACCAGCTCTTTGTTTTTTTTAATTAATTATAGATGTCACAAACTAACTTTTACTGTCATTCTTAAATGAGAAATATGAACTAATTACTTAGAAAAAATGTAAATCATGAGCAAAATATGGTATATCTGGCTCTGTAAAGAAATATTTCAAAAACTAGTCTATATAAGGTTGGTAGTGACAAAAATAAGATTTTATTTCAAATAAAGTTGGATGTCACTGGACGAAGCATGGTTTCTTCAGTATAGGATTTATCTCTGATTTTAAACCTTCAAAACACACACACATACTCAGTGATATATGACACGCTGCACCCTAAATGTGTGTGACTATAGAACCCACACTCGTTAGAGTACCCAAACTGGAGATTTTAAAATGTTGTTGGTGTTAAGGTTTGTTTGCCTGTCTATTGGTTTGTGTTGTTTAAGAGGGACAGAAAGTTTTTTTTTAATGCCTAGTATTTTTTCCAAATAATAAGAAACAAAAAATATGTGAAACAGTCATCACAGCTCTGGTATTGATATTATTTTGTGAGCACTCTGGACTCTAAATATACGTTCATGGTGTCAAATATTATAGTGATTGCAAAAAGGCATATTGTTTTATTGTTATGCTATGAAGCCAACAAAAACATATGTTGGAAAAATTGGAAGATTTTTGAGATGAAAGGAAACAACATGCTGATGTGTGGGCCTGACTCATACAGACTTGGCTTGATATATTGTCATATTGGACCTCCTCAAGAGTTGCAATAAGACAAGTAAGTAATTTTGAGCTGTATTTTGTTGCTTTGCTTCATTTTGTTGTGTTTTTATTTCAGTAATAATAGTTGACCCTGTTCAATAATCTCTGGATTGGTGCAAATGTTTCCCTTCATTCTGTGGATCTATAGTATGTATGGCCTAACTGGGAAAGCTGAAATAAGTGTAACTACTTAATAAAGAGAAAATTCAATGTAAGGAACTGATTATATAGTTGATTTAAGAGCTAAGGACACAGCAGAGGTTGGCAAGGCAATCAGATTAACAGAAGAGGAATCCCCTCACCCCTAGAGAGAACTGACAAAAGGATGAGGTTTATTACTGGTGCCCAGGAGCACAGGTTTCCTCACTCTATCTGCGTACACAGGTATGGGTCACCAGAAAGCTAACAGATCTAGATTCCCTCAAAGGCAGTAAGGATGTGAGAGAAGACCCAGACTTCCCTTTTATGCTTCACATTAGTATAAAATGGCTTGAAGCCAGCTGACATGGGAGATGGGAAAATGCAGTGGGCTGGAGTTAGATCCTCTGGAATACAAATAAGAAATAGCTCTGAGGCCACACAGGCACATGGACAGCACAAATTATAAGCATTGAACTGATGGACTGTGTAAAGCAGATGGCCCTCTTCAATGTGGATGGGCATTATCTAATCCACTGAGGAGGTGAGTAAAATAAAAAGGCAAAAGAAGGCGGAATTTGCTCTCTGCCCTGCTGCTGAACAGGGACATCCATCTCTTCCTGCCTCAGTGCTCCTGGTCCCAAGCTTTCAGACTCTGAGTGGAATCTGCACCATTTGCTCTTTGGATCTCAGGCTTTTAGTGTGTACCAACAGTTTTCCTTTGGATGGCAGATCAAGGACCTCTTGGCTTTCGTGGTCATGTGAACCAGTTCCTCATAGTAAGTCTTATATATCTGTATCTATCATCTATATCTATCTGTGTTTGACTTTCATATAACAATTCCATGAACTTCCCCAACCCCATCAACATGAGGCTACTATGAGTAATACAAATAAAGATATTTTCATCTTCTCTTCAATTACAGGGACCAAAAAAAATCCATCAATCTCCATATCTATATCTAGGCATTATACAGACCTCTCTATTGGGTATAGAAGTGGCTCCTTGTGGTATGGTGACATTTGCTTTACCTGAAATTCTTACATAAGATAACCTCATGAAAATAGTAATGGAAGGGGAAGAAGTAAATAAATAAGTACATGATGAATATAAATACATGAAGGGATACATAAGTAAATATGATAAGAAGTGTCCCAGAATAGTTAATGGACTCCATATAGCCTTACCTATCTGCTTTCTGTGCTATTAACAATTTATGTCACATAAGAATGTATAGAATCTCCCAGAGAACTTCCTACAAATGCAGATCCAAGGCCCTCCCACATTTCTCCTATGCAAATACACACAAATAGAGATTTGGGAGGGGCTAGGAATTAGAATTTGATTCAAATGATTCAAGAATTTTACACTAGAAACACTTCCTACTGCAAGCTCTGGTTTTGAGTTAAGTAAGTTCTTTTGTCTTCCAAAAATATTAGAAACCATCATACCCTGACTTTTCTCTTTGAAGGCCATCTGCTCCATGTTCTCTCTTTACTTTCTACCTTTATGATGCAAGTTGTCTTATTTGGAAACAGACTTGATTTGCATATTCATAGACAGGTAGTTTCTGGGGTAGTTCTTGGGTTCTGTTCCTTTGGAATGGGAGAAGAAAGAAGGATGGCAAAGGAGAAGGTGGGTTGTGATGTAGACTCTACAAAAGCTTCAGGCAGTGTTTGAAATGCACTGAAGCTTGGTTTTTTATTGGAGGTAGCCCCACATTATAGTGAGGGAGTGGGGCCTGACACATACATACACTTGTCATTAGATGTTGGCTGCCTCTGCAAACTGTATCCGACCATGGGCCAGGCAAAACTTTCAGAGTAGGGTAATTTCCAGAGATGACTGACAATTCAAAGTTGTCAGCTGCCAGCATCCCCACCAGTTGAATGGTAGGTCTTTCAGTCCTGATGCAGATCCAGGATGTGCATGAAAGCAATAAATCCATCTTATCTGCGTTCAAATTCTATACTTTCTTCATATCTTTTCCTTTCCAGTTCTTTATAGCCACTTCTAGCTTTATGCATAATTTATGGCCTACATATACTCATTTGAGACTCATCAGTGATTTAAACATACATATAGATATGTCAGTTCTCCACAACTAAACCTCCTGTCTCATAGAAGAATAGCAACATATAATTATTTGAATATGCATACAGTTAACACTAAATTAATTTTATTAGAGATTTTTGTATTTATTTTATGCATGTGAAGAATAAAAATAAAGAAGTTAAATCTAGTAATCAGATAGCTTTTTGGTTTATTAAACAATAAATATTGCTTTAAAGTGTGAATGTGATGAAACAAGTTATTATGATATTGGTAATTGTTGAAATTTTGTGATGATCATATGGGGTCATTACACTATTTTTCTATTTTGTGTATGTTTCAAAATAATCTTTAACAGTTTTAAATTTCATATCAGAAAAAAACACATGCAAAATAATAAAGTTGATGTATTAAGGTTCTCCAGAAAGACACACATGCACACATACACATTTATTATGAGGAATTAGCTCATATAATTATAGAGGCCGAGTAGTCCTACCACCTGCGATCTGCAAGCTAAAAACCCAAGAACTGTAAATTCAGTCTGATTCCAAAGCCCTGAGAATCACTAGAGCTGGTGGTTTAAATCCTAAACCAAGGTCAGAAGATGAATGAGGCAGGGAGGCAGAAAAGAAGGGGCAAATTCCTCCTTCGTTTGCCTTTTGTTCTGTTCCCATCTTCAGTGAGATTGATGATGCCCCCTCATAGTGGAGAGGGCAATCTACTGAGTCCTCTGATTCAAGTGCTACTTTCACCCAGAAGCATTCTCACAGACACACCCAGCTCGTGTTAATCTAGGTACCTCATGGCCAGTCAAGTTAACATATAAAATTAACCATCACAGATGACTATTTTTCATTGTCATAATACAAGAAAAAGATGATAGCAAATGACAATTCAATTCATATTGAATTATGTTTTCAATACATGAATGAGAAAAAAACAAATTCTGAGAAAAGTAAAACACTGTAGTGTTCATATCCAATTTTTAATGAACAATAAAAAAATCCTAAAGTGGATTTATGAACAAAGAACCATATTAAACACCATGAAAATATTAAGAGTTCATATTTCATAGCTAAAAACAATAAGATCCTGTCAAATCAAATTATTGGAATCCCTTCCAACCCCGTATTTGAAAATATGCACATGCATTTATACTCACATACCTAAATTTAAATTAGGTCATACCTTTTAGCCTTTTATTTTAATGTATTCAACTGTGGTTATTATACACTAACAGTATTAAATTTACAAGTAAAATTCCTAAAGTTTTCTATTTTACTTTCCACTTAAAGGTCTGTATCCACAGAAACACATTACACTAGGGTGACTGTTATAGGAACACTGAATATGGAATAGTTACTATAAAATACAGACATTGCAACATCAAATTGTTTATTACCTGTCACCTGATTTTAATCTGACCTTATTCTTATGCAACTCACCTGTCTGGATATGGATTTTCTAGTTCCTATAGATTTAACTAGAAATCTATAGATTTAAATAAATCTGTTACCTTTCATGTTGATAAAAGCTTATTATAGGTTGCCTAATACACAAGGCTGGACTGGAAGGTTAATGACAGATTTGCTCTGCAAAATGTCACACAAATTGATGGCGTAAGACTAGACATGGTCTAATAGTAATTCGTTTATGAATGTAAAAGTTCTCTAATCAGTTCTAATCTAAAAATATCTGAAAATGACATTTTGTCCTTAAAACTTATGAACTATGTTGCTGAGTGAAAAAATCAGCATGGAGCCAGCAGAGAATTTGGTTAACAAACTCTAATCACTGGAGTCAGAACAATCCAAGGTGAAAGAGATATATGTACATCCTACATAGTGCTTGCCACTTATTTTAGACCAGTCTCATGCATGGAACAAAGAAATAACAAATTTTTATCAATTTCTTGTCTTGAAGATGGGGTTAACTCTTCTAATAGAGGTTTATTTTTAGCAAGATATTTGCATTTTTTATGAAGAAGAGAGAGAGTATACAATAATTTTTCATGATGTAATCTGAGCAGTAAGGGAAGCTGAGAACCCACCAACAATGGATATTATAATTTCATTGATAGGAATTTGTAGTACACATCTCTGCTTCTGCAAGGAAGTATGATAACCTCCTTCAGCTGCCTTAGACATGAAGGGCAGACAGTTGAGTTGATGGTAACTTGCCAATCAAAATGACTCCGGTGTTGGTGGTTCACAAGCTAATCCCCGTCTTTGTTAAGTCAGTACTTTCTTAGGATGGACACATTTCCTAGCTTGATTGGGAAGAACACTAGTGCCAGTGCTATGCTGAGAGAATATCTTTTTATTTGAAGTGTGGAAGGTTTTGTTCACCAGAAATTCTTCCACGAGAATGAAGAACAACAGTTTCTGGTGGGGTTCATATGCCAACTCATCCGAAGCACCTGCCCTGTTCCAGAGCACCTGACTCAGGTGGTGGGCGGCCGGTGGAGAGGTAACCGCAGTGTGAGACAGCTGTGAGAGTTCTCATGGCAGCCTCGGTGTGAAGCTTTGGGGAGAAGGAACAACAATGTCTAGGGAGAGTTTCAGTGAAAACTCATCTGTGATATGCAAAGTGAAATTTCTGCTCCTAGACAATTAATGATGAGTCACAGTAAAGATCAACATTATTCTTTTTATTTGTGACTCTATGCTGATGTAAAGGCCTGTGACTGCTCTATCCAGAATTAATAGGATTGCATTCCAACAGATAACTGACTCTAGGGAGCAAAAGATGCTGCTATTTGTTCTAAGCTTGCAATATTCTAAGCCTGGAATAGTTTTCTAAGGAGAAAATTATTTTGCAATATTATTTGTGCATTATGGACTAATGTCTTCATGTATTCTTGAGTCATATCTCTAGGACTTATTAATGGGGTAAATAGTGTTTGGATTCTTAAATAGATGCAACTGGAATCCCTTGTGTTATTCAGGAAGGAGAGGAATGTATTAAATGCTGAGTATCACCTATAGCCAGGTGGGCCAGAGGGTCAGACATGGAGAATATCCAGTTGGAAACAATGACCAAAAAGTGCACTGCAGAACTGATGGCTACAGGAAATCCTGCTGCTAATACTGAATGCCAGATACTTTAGCTCATCTTCCCAACAGAGCTGGTACTGGTTCTGCTGGAAATCTAGCTTTCTGCAGTGACCATTGGTGCCAGTGAAAAATCTTTATTTTCCTAGGTTTATTAAATCACTGAGTACTGTGCCAAAACTAGACAGGTGTGTGTGTAGGCACAAGGAAGCCTGCCAAAGCAAACATCTGCTATTTGTAACGTCTGTAACGACACATTAACTGATATCCTAACTCAAAGGTCTAATAGGTTGGGTAGTAACTAAATGGAAGATGGGGCAATCAGAAGCTTAAATGACAAAAAGAATAAATGCACTAGAGTCCATCTAACTGACCATGCAGTACTACATAAGTCCTTTCTGCATGGAAACTTATGCAACTCTCATGTGAATAACAAGAAATGTTCTAATTTCAAATGTGGAATTATTAAAATTCTCATCAGTTACTGAATCTGTCTCTTTAGGGATTATCCCATGTTCCAGAATATTGGGTGACATCAATTATTATTTTCATATTCCTAACCAGTTGGTTAAATCAAAAAGTTAATTTCAACAAAGACACTTATATAAATAATGGACAAAAGGCAAGGAGAAAAGAGGAAACCAAATTATATAAATGTATGTGCAATACAGTGGTTCATGAGACAATATATAAATACACATGACAAAAGTAAAGATCTCATTTAACCTGGTTACAATAGGCAGGCTATAATTATTTCTTGTCCTTTACTACTAGGATGACAATCCTCATTTATTCTTGTCATCGTGGTCTCCTAATGACACAACATTTATTACAAGTTTTTAAAATAGTACTGCTATTATATATTGTGTTATCTGAGCTGATGTAGGTTATTGAGTTTGCCTTGTATTTCCTCTCTCTGTTATGAGTTTGTCTAGTGCTATGTGAAACACTTCACTAACAGTGTTAATTGGAAAGATATCCAGTAATATATTCCCAGATGCACAGTAACTACTGTCTCCCTTTTAAGAATACCATGAAAGGCATAAATGATATTATACTTGGAAAAACAAGGGAAGGCTACCTTTTTTAGGACTTAGGATGTGGTGGGTGGCTTGGATATTGCTGCCCTTGTCAGTCACTTGGTTCTGCCGCTTGCTGTGCAGCAGGGTCAGCGGGAAATATGGGGAATCTTTTAAATGTTTGTGAAATATCAGCAGAGAAAGGTCTGAGCAGAGTTGTCATATACTTGTAGAGAGTTATGTAAATTATACGGCTACAGTGGATTTCTCATTTTCTGTAATGTATAAATCTACAACTACTTATTTTATTGCCATAAAAACATTTTTTATTTTGCAGCAAGACACCTTGATATCATTAAGCTGAAAGGTACATATTTAATGAAACATTAAAAAGTGATTTTCCATTTCTCAGGATAATCACACACATACACACACACACACACATTTTGAGTGGAAAAAAGAAAGTAGAATTAAAAATATTCTCCATTTAGTAGAATTTGCCCTACACTTGCCATATATCAGTATCTGTATGGTACATATTTTCTTGGTTAAAAATATGATTTTGTGTGTGTGTGTATGTATGTGTATATATATATATGTAAATATATATATACAATTAAATTATTTTTACATGATTGCATATGAGAAAGTTACTGACATTTCAAATATATCAACCATAATGC
Organism: Manis pentadactyla; assembly: GCF_030020395.1. NCBI lineage: Eukaryota > Metazoa > Chordata > Mammalia > Pholidota > Manidae > Manis > Manis pentadactyla. The sequence goes on along the minus strand of NC_080019.1, from coordinate 134,511,293 downwards.
AATTTTGAAGAATTTCACCAGCTTTTTTATTAAAATAATAATAGCTTGAAAGAAGAACATCTAAAACTAACACCAATAATATTACAAAAACAGCATATTGTTAAGAGATATATTAAAATACAGAATGCATACCTTAAGGTGGTATTAAAATGTTATTTTTAATGTACATATACCCTATATAAATTTTTGATGTTGCTTTAATGCAGGTGTATATATGTGGGCTTGTGTATAGATACTGTCTTCAGATAGAATTTTATATTTAAAATTATTTTTGAACAGTATTCTTCTAATAGTCCATCCACTAATATTAAAGGGTTTTTTTTTCAGTTAACAAAGAACTATTTCAGAATGATGTAATCTGAATCTCCTTACACTCTTAAAAGTGTTTTAGCTTTGATGTTAAATTGTCTCCTTTTCCTTTCTACTCTGTTGATGTTCCCATGGCCTTCATGAGTTCCTCATTTGGAAGGTGATTTTATCCCAGTGATGGAACAAGAAACAATTCCTGCAGGAACAGATTATTTTGATGAGTGTTCACATAGGTCACCTGTAATCTTACGTTCTGGCTTTTCTTGAAAAGAAACTCCCTTAACCCTGAAGTCAGTAAAGATTGTTAAAGCGAAGAAGGGACAATCTCCTGAAACAGAGAGGATGGACCACTTCTGCTAGCAGGGGGGGCTCACTGCAGGTGGTCTGTTCAGTGTTCTCTCAATCTTGCCTCTATTTCTGGGCACACACATTCCATGTCTCCCTCTTTCCAGATTCAGTAGCCTAAATTTTACATGAGACTTGTGGCTATGAATTCAACTGATGTTGAAATATGACATTCTAGAAGACATGATATTCTGCAGGATAATGAATATTATATGAGCACACTCAGACTGACCATATTTTTAACTCAGAAGTTGAGAACAACTCCATATTCACTTTTAATATTAAAGCAAACATCCTATCCCAGGGTACCTGAACTTCTCATCCTCTTAGTCCTTATCCGGGTTCCCTAGAAAACAGATCCTGAAGAAATCATATGTGCCAAAGCTTCATTGGAGAGCAAATCCAAAGAGGGGAGGGAGGCAGAAAACTAAGATAGAAAATATGGCCAGGAGTGCTACTGTGCCCATTGAAGAATTACAGATGTAACTGCTTGCTCTGGCTGGGGTGAGCCTTAACAGACGCATCTGAACTTTGGCATTCCAGAACAATCCTTCTAAGGAGAATAAAGAAGAATTCATCCTCTGCTCCCTGAAGCCTCACATGGAATGTCATCCTCCCACCCTGAGTCTGTGTCAGTCCCCTGGACCCTCCAGAGTCACTGGAACAGCAGGCACATAGGTACACAGGCTCATTACCAGTCACCGCCATCTTCAGTGATCTGTGATATGTAGCTGTGATGGTAATACAAATAATAACCCAGTTCTACCATAAAAGGTATGATGCAAGATGGCTAAGATTGCTCTGTCCAGAAAGGAAGGCAATGGAGGAGATGTCTGATGCAAAAACTGAGTTTGATACACTTTTCATAGTTTTTAATAGCAGAAGCAACTTAGTCTCTCAGAAGCTTGTCCTCATTGGGCACTGCATTTCAACTGATTATAGAAGATAATTTGATAAATAGTACTACCATTTCTCTTGACTGTCAAAGTCCTAGTTCTGAAAAGTAGATAGAATTTACTTTTTCTTAAACCAAGCGGGTCAGGTAACCATCCCAGATTTCCTCCAAATTCCTCAAGTCATTGCTGCCTGCAGTCACTCTGGTAAAGAGACAAAGTTGAGAAATTCTAAGAGTGCCCAGAACTAAACCCACTTATGGAAGGTCAGCTGATCTTCAACAAGGGTGCCAAGAATAGACAATGAGGAAAGGATAAGTATTTTCAACAAACGGTTTTGGCAAAATTGGATATCCACATGCAAAACAATGAAATTGGACTCTTAGCTTACATTATACACAAGACTCAATTCAAAATGAATTAAAGACTTAAATATAAGATTTGAAGCTCTATTACTTGAAGCAAATAAAGGGAAAAGTTCTTGATTTTGGTCTTGCCACTATTTATTTGATCTGATATGAAAAGTACAGGGAGCAAAGCCAAAAATGGACAAGTGGGACTACATCAAACTAAAAAGTGTCTGCACAGCAAAGGAAACAATCAACAGAGTGAAGGCAGCCTATGGGATGGGAGAAAATATTTGCAAATCATCTGGTAGAGGCCAATATCCAAATTATATGAAGAACTCCTACAGCTCAATAGTAAAAAAACCTAAATAACCTGATTTAAAAATTGGGCGAAGGACTTGAATAGACAATTCTCCAAAGAAGACCTACAAATGGCCAACAGGAACATGAAAAGGTACACAGCAACATTAATAATTAGGAAAATTCAAAGCAAAAACAATAAGTAAGTACTTCAGATTTGTTAGTATGGCTTTTATCAGAAAAAGAGTAAGTATAGGCAAGGATGTAGAGGAATTGGAACTCTTGTACACTGTTGGTGACAAGGCAAAATAGTGTAGCCACCATGAAAAAAGAGAATGGATATTCTTCAAAAAATTAAAAATAGAATTACAGCATGATCTAGTAATCCTGTTTCTAGGTATGTATCTGAAAGAACTGAAATCAGGATCCTGAGATATCTATGTTCCCATGTTCATTATAATATTATTCACAATAGCCAAGACATGACAGCAACCTATGTGTCTATTAGGGAAAATATGGATAAAACCAATGTGGTATATACATTTAATGGAATATTATTCAGCATTAAAAAAAAGAAAGGAGCTCCGCCATTTTTGACAACAGGGATGAATTAGAGGACATTATGCTAAGCCAGTCACACAAGGACAAATATTGCTTGATTTCACTGATATGAGGTATACAAAATCATCAAACTCACAGAAACAGAAAATAGAATGGTGGTTTCCAGGGCAAGGGTAAATGGGGAATTGTTGCTCAATGGGTTTAAAGTTTCAGTTATGCAAGATGAATAAATTCCGGGGATCTACCATACAACAGAGTATCTATAGTTAATTACTGTGCATTTTAAAATATATTAAGATGATAGATCTCATGTTCTTCCCACCAGATAAATCTCAAAAGACAAAAAAAAAAAAACAACAACACTTGGAAATGTTTGGAGGCAATGGATATGTTTAGCACCTTGACTGTGGTAATATCATAGGTATATGCATTTCGAATCATCAAGACGTACACCAATCATCAATTGAATATAAATTAAATATGTTCAATTTTTCTATATCAATTATATCACAGTAAAGCTAAAAAACATATTGAATGATGAAATATTTTAAGTAAAATTTCCATTTAGAAAATGTGTAATTGTAAATGTCTAAATTTTAAAGAGTCAGATAATCTTGAAGTAATATTATCTTAATTTTGTCATAAATAGATATTACTAATATCTACAGCATAGAAATTCCAGAATCAGAATTTGTTGCACAAGCTTGTTATAATTTTGATTAATTTTAAAAAATTAAGTACTGATTAGAGTACAAAGAAAATGTATGGCCAAATAAAAGGGTAGTATTAAAGATATGTATTTTATTGTCTAATTCAAATACTGTGAAGCTAATACTTTTGAGCTCCATAAAATAAACCATTGGATTTGAAAGTAAATGATGACCCTCCCTTATTTATCTTCCTTTTATGGCAGTTTTTGTACTTCGTATTTACTGCCTATTCATTTTCTTTGATGAGAAATGCAAACTACAGCAATGTGTCTAGTGTATTGACTAAAAATAACTGTCAAATATATTTGAGACAGCTCCAAAGGCTAGACTGTATTATCTTTTGAAAGATGGGAACAAAGACCCTTTCAGTTCATGAAGAATAGATGAAAAATTGCTCTAATTAGTTTATTTTAATCTGCGGAGAGGAGTATAAGTTGTCTACATATTATAAATGGCTAATTTTTAGTGATTAGTTTTTATTTCTAGGCATTGTACCGAACCACCTGGCTTGCCCCTGGTCAAATTTACTCTTTTCATCTTTTTCTTCAATTAGATCATGCCCGAAAAATACTATGGTTTAAATATAAATGCCGCTCAGATCATAATGTGTCATAAAATCTGCTTCTCTTATTTATCTTCATGAGAACAACTATCCCTCCAGTCACTCAGTACAGAATTTTAAATTCTTCCCACTTACTCACCTTCCACATCCAAATGTTCACCACTTTCATTCTATTTAATCTGCTAAGTAGTTTTCTTTTCGGCATCTCTTCATTTGTAACTCCATCCCCTAAATTCAATCCCTTGTTGCCTTTTCTGTAGATTGCAGCAATGCATTTTAACTAGTTTTAAGACTTCTTTCTGGCTCCTGTCCTGGACTGGTATTACCAAAATAATTTTTCAAAAATGTAAGGTCTTAACACTCACCTCTTTGCAAAAGCCAGGCAGTGATGCTCAAATGGAGCAAAATTCCTTATATTAACAAACTTTATGGGGTTACCTGTGTCTTTTCTTAATCTTATCCCCAACCTTGACCCAGTTCTCTCTAGTTATAGTACCTTTAAGATCCATATTAAACAAATAATACATATACTAGAATGCTGAGAATTATGACAAAGAATAATAAGTTTGGTCAAACTGTCTTCATGGTTTTATTCAAGGAAGGACTCCTATTCTAAGGAGTTGTAGGTGGATAAGGATACATCACAAGAAAAACTCTCAGAGGCCATGATGACACAAATGTCAGGCCTTGTATAAGAAAAGATCAGCAATGCCAAGAGGAGGGTGCAAAACAGAGTGTGGCCAATTCCTACACTTTAATTTCTGGAAACTCAAGAAACGCTCCACTAGGGTGATGTATTATTACATTTACATATTATTACAATTATATTTTAAGTTTAAGGCTTGAGAGCTTGAATGAGCTTACTATATTTCCCTGGGGGTAGGATTCTCTTGCTCTCCTCTACTGTGATTGGAGTCAGGAATCAGCAGTGGAAAAGACATGATCTAACTTTTCATTCATGGATACTGTGCAGTCTCAGGTGACCAATTTGACAAAAGAAACTGAAACACGTTTCCTAGATTTTCCTTCTTGAACACTAGACTTAATCATTTTAATCAAAGTTGTTCCAAGTTTGGTGATTAATTTTGAAACTCAATGAATTACCATTAAGTTTGGAATATATCTATTAAAAAGCACTCAAATATGTCACTTGTTTGTTACTATAATACTCAACTTTTAACATTCAACAGGATAAACTGATTTATTGCCTATAAAAACTTCACTTTATTTAAATTGCAATTATGTCATACATCCTTAATTATGGGTCTAGACATTACATAATGTTTTCATAGAATCCTATTTTCAAATCCACATAATTATTAGGGAAATTGTCAAATTAACTGCCCAAAACACATCTGCCAGTGGAAATAGCACCTGTCTTCCATCTCCTTAGTGGCCTCATTGTTAGTTGGTGAAGAATACCAGAATTACACTCATATGCACAGTGATACAAACTAATAAACTTAATACCATATACTTCCTCTCTCCCTTTCCACACTTGGTATTTCCTCAGTTCTGTTGGTGATAAAATGGACTTATGTCAAACTCAGAAGACATGAGAAAACTAGGCATGTTATTTATCTCATGTAAGGAGATAAAAAAAAAGAACAAAGAAGAATATTTGATTTGAAAATTACACCTTTTCATTCTTTGTTCTATATTTCAATGTGCTAAAACAAAGCCACTGGATGAATCATTCTAGGTGAACTGATTCTGATACCAATATCACAGTGTCATTTCCACTCAAATATAACCTTTGCCCTTGGTGTTGATAAATGGCAGGAATGTATTTTTCCTCTTGTTTTTCTTAGAATGTTTCATGGGTAACTAATTTTCAAAAAAAAAATGGAGTTTAGAAAAATCCACAAGTTTTCAATATTCAGACAAATTTGGGGATTTATTATTTATGTAACTATTATATACTTGTGTATAACTGGATAACTTGTGGCAAACGCTTTTTTTTCTCAGAAGTCTCAAGGAGTCATTGAATAACAAAAGAGATTTGACACACTTATATATTAATATTAGATGTCCAGATTTCAAAACTACCAATTTTATAATGGATCATGTATAACCTTGAAGAGTGTTTTAATCCATTGTTTCTTGATGCAAAGGGTTCAAATACACTTGACTTGATAGGCTCCACAACTAATTTTTTCTTTCAGAGTACAGTTTAATTTAATCCACAGCTTTTGCAAGTATGATCTCATTTCTTATAAATTAAAGTATCATTGATATACAATCTTATGAAGGTTTCACATGAACAACATTGTGGTTTCAACATTCACCCATATTATCAAGTTGCTTGCTCGACCTTATGCAGTCACTGTCCATCAGCATAGTAAGATGCTAAAAAGTCATAACTTATCTTCCCCTCAATCCACTTCTCCCTCCCTCCCCACCCACCCTCCTTAACCTCTTCCCTTTGGTAATCACTAGTCCATTCTTGAAGTCAGTGAGTCTGCTGCTGTTGGTTCCTTCAGTTTTGCTTTGTTGTTGTATTCCACAGTTCCTTCAGTTTTGCTTTGTTGTTTTATTCCACAGATGAGTGAAATCATTTGATACTGTTTTTCTCCACCTGGCTTATTTCACTGAGCATAATATCTTCTAGCTCCATCCATGCTGTTGTAAATGGTAGGATTTGTTTTCTTCTTATGGCTGAAGAATATTCCATTATGTATATGTATATGTATCACTTCTTCTTTATCCATTCATCTACTGATGGACACTTAGGTTGCTTCCTTATCTTGGCTATTGTAAATAGTGCTGCAATTAACCTAGGGATACATATGTCTCTTTGAATCTGAGATCCTGTTTTCTTAGGATAAATTCCTAGGAGTGGAATTCCTGGGTCAAATGGTGTTTCTATTTTTAGTTTTTAGAGGAACCTCAATACTGCTTTTCACAATGGTTGAACTAGCTTACATTCTCACCAGCAGTGTTGGAGGGTTCCCCTTTCTCCATATCCTCTCCAGCATTTGTTGATCTTGTCTTTTGGATGTTGGCTATCCTAACTGGTACAAGGTGATATCTCACTGGGGTTTTAATTTGCATTTCCCTGATAATTAGCAGAGTGGAGCATCTTTTTATGTGCTTTTGGCCATCTGAATTTCTTCTTTGGAGAAATGTCTGTTCAGATACTCCACCCATTTTTTTAATCAGGTTATTATTTTTTTTAGGGGTTAAGACATGTGAGCTCTTTACATACTTTGAATCTTAACCCTTTATTGGATAAGTCATTTAGGAATATATTCTCCCATACTGTAGGATGCCTTTTTGTTCTGCTGCTGGTGTCCTTGATGTACAGAAGCTTTTTACTTTGATGTAATCCCATTTGTTCATTTTGCTTTTTTTTCACTTGCCCAAGGAGATGTGTTCAGGAAAAAGTTGTTCATGTTTATATTCAAGAGATTTTTCACTTATGTTTTATCCTATGAATTTTATGATTCTATGACTTACATTCAGGTCTTTGATCCATTTCAAGTTCACTTTTGTGTATAGAGTTAGACAATAATCCAATTTCATTCTCTTGCATGTAGCTGTCCAGTTTTGCCAAAACCAGTTGTTGAAGTGGCTGTCATTTCCCCAGTGTATATCCATCATTCTTTTATCATATATTAATTGACCATATATGTGTGGGTTTATATCTGTGCCCTCCAGTCTGTTCCATTGACCTATGGGTCTGTTCTTGTGCCAGTACCAAATTGTTTTGATTACTGTGGATTTGTAGTAGAGCTTGAAGTTGGGGAGCATAAGCCCACCAGCTTTGTTCTTCCTTCTCAGGATTGTTTTGGCTATTCAGGGTCTTTTGATGTTCCATATAAATTTTAGAACTATTTGTTGTAGTTAATTGAAGAATGCTGTTGGTATTTTGAAGGGATTGCATTAAATCTGTAGACTGCTTTAGGGAGGATGGCCATTTTGACAGTATTAATTCTTTCTATCCATGAGCATGGAATGTATTTCCATTAATTGGTGTCTTCTTTAATTTTTCTCATGAGTGTCTTATAGTTTTCAGGGTATAGGTCTTTCACCTCCTTGGTTAAGTTTATTCCTAGTACTTTATTCTTTTTAATGCTATTATAAATGGAATTGTTATCCTGATTTCTCTTTCTGCTAGTTCATTTGTATATAGGAATGCAACACATTTCTGTATATTAATTTTGTATCCTACAACTTTGCTGAATTCAGATATTAGATCTAGTCGTTTTAGAGTAGATTCTTTAGGGGTTTTTATGTACAATATCAAAGCCACAATCTGGTGGGACCCAAGCCCACCCCCTATGCCTGCCCACAGGTGGGGGGAAGAGAAATGGAGCAGGGAGGGAGTAGAAGTCGAGGAATGCTAAACACATAGCCCTGGAGATCTGCTCCAGGAGCATGAAATCACATTCATGGTTCTCGGGAGATTAGTGGGGTGGGTAGTTTTAAAGACTTTCCAGTAGTGAGAGGGGTGCTAAAGGGCCAAAGATTACACAGAGCTCCCTGCTCAGGAGAAAGGTGAGGTGGGTGAAATCACCCTGGCATGCTCAGCCCAGCAGAGTGAAAACTCTCAGGCGCTTCAGATGCTTCATCCCCCTGGCTTGCAATGCAGCCTCAAGGCCACCAACTGCGTAAGACAGCTTGCGGCTTCTTCCTCCCTTCAGTCACCAGTCCCACTCACAGTCTGCCACCACCATTGCACCAGGCCCTGCCATGGTCATGCCACTTCCTTACGGCCTGTAAAGTTTCTGCTGAGTGATGTCCTGCACCACACTAATTTTTTTTGATATCGTTAATGTACACACATGTATCTCAATGTTAAGTTTCTACAAATATATTTTTCATAGTCATAGTATAAAATTTGTGTGGTATAGGAGGGTTCCCCTTTCTCCACAACCTCGCCAACATTTGTTGTTGTTTGTCTTTTGGATGGTAGCCATCCTTACTGGTGTGAGGTGATATCTCATTAATTAATAAATTAAAATGGTTTTAATTTGCATTTCTCTGACGACAAACGATGTGGAGCATCTTTTCATGTGTCTGTTGGCCGTTTGAATTTCTTCTTTGCAGAAGTGTCTGTGCAGCTCCTCTGCCCATTTTTTAATTGGCTTATTTGCTTTTTGTTTGTTGAGGTGTGTGAGCTCTTTATATAATTTGGATGTCAACCCCTTATAGGATATGTCATTTATGAATATATTCTCCCGTACTGTAAGATGTCTTTCTGTAAGAACAAAGAAAAAACTGAAGGAACAAAACAGCAGCAGACTCATAGAACCCAAGAACAGACTAACAATTACCAAAGGGAAAGGGACTGGGGAGGTTGGGTGGGAACGGAGGGATAAGGGGTAAAAGGGGCATTACGATTAGCACACATAATGTAGCAGGGAGGAGGGACATGGGAAAGGCAGTATATACAGAGAAGACAAGTAATGATTCTATAGCGTCTTACTGTGCTGATGGACAGTGACTATAATGGGGTATGTGGGGGACCTGAAAATCGTGGAGTCTAGTAACCATAATGTTGTTCAAGTAATTGTACATTAACAATATAAAAAAAAAATTACTGTGGTGCAGGGAGAGAAAAAGATGGCACTGTGAGAAGTGAGGCAGAAACCTCCTCCCAAAATCTCATTAAACAAGAAAATACAGCAAATACAACTAATCCTGAAAAAGCAACCCCCAAACTGCATAACAGACCGCCTACATCTGGGGAAAAAAAAAACCTCACAGAAAAAGGTAAAGTAGCAAAATACAAAACATAGATATGATTTTATTTATTTATTTAAATTATTTTTTCTATTAAGGCACATACAATAAAATGCACAAATTTTAGTGTACAGTGTCACACAAATTTTGACATGTATATACACTCATGTAACCAAAAATAATTGACATTATTCAAATAATAACAAAGAATTTTATTTAAAACAAAATGATTTTGTGTCCTTATTGATAGCAACAAAGGATATAAAATGAGATTTTTTTTTAATCATTTTGTCTGAATAATGATCCTTGCTTATACTTTAAACTTTTTTTTCCAAATGTTTATAGGTTTGTATTTCAATGCAACTCTATAACTAAGTGCTACAAATAAAAGTGTCTCTAACTTCTTTCCTCCATAAGTTCCTTGAAAAGACATCAGTGCTGCATAAATGTATTTCAGGAACTAAAATTCAAATTTTCTGTAAGTTTCATCAACCTTTGATGTATAGTTAAAATAGTGTTGACTTTTTTCCTCCTTGCCACTTTAACAGTCATTATTCTTAATATAAATGATGAATATGACACAAACATAATTGAATTAACCCAGTTTATCTCTTCTATTTGTCATAAAAATTGCTTTCCACACATGTTTCAGTTTATAAGATACATGGTCATTAAAAAAAATTCTTTATAGTATTTACCTGAGCAAAAAATACCTAATGGCCTAAGTTGATAAAAAATTAATATATAACATCAAATGCTCTGACATCTTGTTTATCACTTTTATTTCTGTGGAGAAATACGTTTAAAAGGACATAGGTTTTATATATTGGATAAATGATTTAGAATCATTGATACTTTTTACAAGGTAATGATATGTCTTGAAACAATTTCAAATAGCACTGCATGAAATGCACTGTTAAATAAACCCATAACTGCTCTTTCATAATTTTAAAGAGATCTTAAGAAGTAAATTAATACAAAATGTTGTTTTTATAAAAAGTTTGGCATTTCCCTCAAAAGATAGAAAGCTTTCACTTTATTTCCATATCTTAAGGGGATTTGAAATGCTTTAATGATGAAGAATATGACTGATAATCTAAGCATGTCTCTTTTTATTAAAAAATGATAAATATAGTAACATATTGCTAATAGGAATGTGAAAATGTTAAAATGTCCAAGGTTTGTTTCCACTTAAAATATATGGAAGTAACTATTTCTAGCCATCAAAAATTATTGATATCTGGTTTCTGAAAGGGGAATATCTGGGCATATGTCATAATCTGAAACAATCATCTTTTTCTTCCCTTTAGAGGCTTTTCTAAATTGACATATAGTTGATATACAATATTATATTGGTTTCAGGTGCACAACATAGTGATTTGACAAATGTACACATTACCAAATGCTCACCACAATAAGCATAGTTATCATTTGTTATTGTACAAAGATTGTTTTCAATCTAGAAATGTGGTTCATCTTAGGCCTTTTTCCATTTACTTCATAGTTTTGTCTGACAATTGTTTTGCATTATTACATTACACTTTACAATTTATCACATATATGAATTTGATAACTACTTGAAGAGAGTGCCATCTTAGTAGTATGCTACATTAAACTAATCTTACTTTCCAGGAAAAAATTTTTTGTATGACACCATGGAAGCCAAATCTTCCTCATTGTCTTCATCATAATTTTCATCAATAAACATGAACTAAAACTGATTGCACTTTTTACCCCAAAGATATATTTTATTATATCATGAAACTTAAAAAGGTGTATATATTAGGATTATGTTTCAATGAGCATGGAAAGTATTTTTCCTTATTTCTCCTACTAAGATTAACTAAAAATCCTGGATATTATATATAAAATTGAACATAAAAAGACTCTGAAAAATAGGATTAGAAGGTAGAACAGTTAGGAACATTGGGACCCAAGCAATGACACAGAGAGGGATTTCCTGGGATTTCTTTTTGGCACATATATCCCACAGTCAGTGCTGGAGAAACTGGCAGTCCAGCACAGCCATGAGGTGCAGACCAAAAAAATGCCTTAACCAAAAAAAAAAAGTTCCTTCTAGCCAAAGGACTAAGTTAGGAGAGAGTCATCCTAGCAACTCAGAACACTTTTATATAATAATCCCTCTATCCCTTCAACCACTGTGTAATGGGCGGAGGAACGTTAAGTATGGGTAGCAGGGAACAGCCCGCATTTCCAATGCACGAGCAAATGCCTAACAGGGAACTTGGCCTTTCACCCTTATCAGGCTGAAATAAGATACCTCCTTCCCCCCAACTACCCTGCTAGGGCAGGAATGGAACTTTTATCCTTTCCAGGTGGTAATGACCCTTCTAACCTCAGCAGTAAAGATCTTGCGAGAAGCCTGAATTTCTACTCCCACTTCTACACCACAAGAGGGGTGGTATAGCCTCCCACTGCCAGACTGTTGTCAGAAGAGTCCAGCGAAAATAGAATTTTTAAATAAAATCTAGAGTCTCATAATATAATACTTAAAAAGTCTAGGTTTCATTTAAAAAGTCATTCATCATACCAAGAACTAGAAAGGTCTCACTCCAAATGAAAAGGACAACACAAATAGGATAGAAATGTTAAAATCACTTGAAAAGGTTTTAAAGCAGTGATCAGAAATGATAGAAATGAAGAACAAGTATAAACATGATTAAATGAAATGAAAACAAAGTCACAGCAAAGAAATAGAAGATATAGAAGAACTAAAATACATGAAGCACAAAGCTTATACAATTGAGAGAAAAAAACAAAGAAATCCACAATTACGGCTGGGAATTTCTGTCTTCCATCCAAGTGCTAACCAGGCCAGCATAGCTTCTGACATTGGGCGTGATCAAGGTGATATGGTACAGATGTACCTGGGGACTCTAATACTCCTTTCTAAACAATTGAACATATGAGACAAAAAATCAGAAAGGATATAGAAGAACTCAACAGCACCATCAATAAACAGGATATAACTAACATTTATCAGACACTTCACCTCCTAAAACAGAGCAGATATTCTTTTTAAGTGCCCGTGGACATATAGTATGATGGACAATAAAATCCTTGACAATAAATTCATCCTCAACAAATTTAAAAGAATCAAAATCATTGGATATGTTTACTAATAATAATGAAATCACACTAGAAATCAATATCAGAAAGAGAATAGGAAAATCACCAAACACTTGGAAATGGAACAATATACTTTCAACTAATCCATAAAGCAGAGAGAGATGCCTCTGGGGAAATCATTGAACTGAATAAAATAAAAAATGAGTAAAACTGAGTAAAAATGAAAATTTAAGATATGTGTGGGACACAGCTAAAGCAGTACTCAGATGGAAATTGATAGCACTAAATACTTACATGACAAATTTCAGCTATCCTCATGACTACCATACAGAGTATTTAGTCAGCTTCATGAAACCAAATCTTAACTATTGGTTTTTCTGCAAGTTCACTTTGACATTAAACTTTTCCTTTCCCATAATATTAAATTATCTTTGTTTCCTATATTTCCATTATTATTAACTTGCAAATTATTTTACAGATAAATAAACTTAAAAATATTCACCTGCTGCCTATTCAAATATAAATCATTTTTTGTGGATGGATATTTAGGATAATACAAAGGCAACCCAGTGGTGAACAGGAATCCCTACAGCCTATTCTAATGCAATATTACTAGCTCACTTATATCTTGTTCTGACTGTGTTGATAGCTTCCATTGATCCATGGCATTGTTTATGTTCCAGGTGGCTACTCACTAAAGATGCACCCAGCTGAGAGGCCATCCCTGATTAATGTCCTTCACAATAAGGTACAGATGGCATGACACTTATTGCTTTTATTAATTTATTAGGGCTGCCATATGGGAGAAATGGCTTTCTTTTTAAGTGAAATCGCTTGGGGAATGAAAGGACAAACCACTGCCATGTGGATCATACCAAGTTACCAAAACTAGCTGAAGATGAAAGAAATGAATGAATTGCTTGGACATAAGCAGTGTGCACTGGCATTTTTTCATAACTCCTACTTTGAAAACCAGATGGAATGCAGTATGTCAGGTAAAGCAACATTGCAACTGTGCTATTAGGGAATTGCTTGCTAGAGTTTCCATGAAGTAAAAATGTTCTAGAATGAGTTTATACCACTGTTCAGTGGACCATGAAGAAGCATTGGGCAAAATTATGGGTATTAACAGTGTGGTAGAATGATAGTGGGATAAAAATGTTAATGCACATGTACAGTTTTAAATGTATATATTTATCAGTGTCTCTCTTTGTTTTAAATATGTGTGCTAATAGGAGATATATGCAGTTATGTGAAATTGCTTAAGAAGCAAATGATCAATATTTCATATGTAGCAATAGTTCTATATATAGTTAGGTTTTATAGTTTGAGTTTAGTACATTATACGAGGAAGGTCCTCAATAAACACTTACTGAATTAAATGATCTCTCTATGAGTTTCAATTTAAATGATAAATTTTCATTTCCATTTCATAATTCACTAAAAGGCCTAGGGATTCTTTTTCTTGTTTTGTTTTTTTATTTAATTCATTTTTTAATTACAGTATACAACATTGTTGGTTTGTAGTGTATAGGGATCCTTTTTAATGTACTCTACAAGATATCTTCTGACTGTTGCTCACAGAGAGTTAAGAGTTTAACTTGCATGTTGGTATGCATAGCAAAAAGTCATTTCCCCTGGTTTTATTTTATAATGAATCAGAAAATCTAGGCCATTTTTTGAATAGTAGGCTATGAAGGCCTGGTTAGTACTTGGATGGGAGACAATAGTAGTAGGGCACAAGTATAAATATATACATAGTTTTTTCTGGAGAACATTTATATTTAGATGTGAAAAATGCATACAACATATCTTCATATTTAAAATTGCATTATCTGGCCTTCTACACCACTACAAAAAATAAAACTTTGTTCTTTTGGAATTTTTTTTAAAGAGAATATAAATCTTTTAGGTCATCTCTGCAAAATGAACTGACCATATTTCACAGAATACCTGGACATATGGAGATTAGACACCTCATGAATTAAATTTTAAATTAACTGACCTTACTGGAACCTTGACATTAGGGGAAAAAAAGCACCAAAACACTGGAAGTATATCAGTGTACCAGATTATCAAATAAAATATAATATCTCCAAAACAAACAAAAGAAAATATATACATTGACATGGTGGTTAACATTCTCATCACTTCATCATCAACCTTTCCCCTCTTCACATTCTGAAAGCTTCACAGTCTAAAACTATTAATATGCAGTTATCAAGAGCTGTTTGCTTTATTCAAGAGACGAATAGTCTGTTGTTAGGCCTTGTGCTAGGCACTAGGGATTTTATAAAGAGAAAAGAAGAGAAAAGATAAAGGTCCTACACTAGTGGCCCTTGTGGTCAAGTGGGACCGCCAACAAATAAGAAACTAAAATCGGATGCAATCAGCACAGCGATAGACAACAAGCAGGACTCCTTAGAAACAAAGGAAAGACATTTCACCTCTGCAGCTAAGGGAAATTACACTTCCGCTGAGGCTTGCAGGGTGCACAATCACGTGAAACAAAGAACAATTACTCAAGCAGAAGAAATGGCATGAATAAAAGTAGTAAGCTGAGACAGAACTGTGGATATTTTTAGAACTGAAATCAGGTCTGTTCAGCAGGAAAACCTCCAAGGTGAGGATAATGAGACAAGCCACAGACAAGCAGCAGACAGATGGTGAGAAAGGCTATTAAATAGTGTGGACAACTCCTTAAGTAAATATTATAAAATCTGATCCCTTGTGTCAAGTATGTATGACAAAGGACACAAACATTCCCATTTTCAGTATTATGTAAGAAATGTAAAATTCTAGATATTATAAGTGCTCTATAAGAAATTGTCAGAAGCACTTGGAGCCCACTGACAAATATTAAGGACAAATAATTTTATGAATAAATGTAAAAAACAAAGAATGCATTCAAAAGTTAGAGAACCAGAAATGCTACCATCTACTCAGTCTGGAACTACTGGTTAGTTCTAAAACTCTTTAGTCTAGAACTGATCTTAGCAAAGCTTTAAGCTTTCTTTGACCCCATCTCTAACATTGAGAAGCTGCCAACTTAAGGCACAAAGCATCATGTCCATAAAGTCTAGTAAACAACTTCTGCTCTTTGGAGGGACACAAGAAGAGACCCTGTATTCTTCAAATTTTTCAATGATTTCCCTCATGAAAAAGAATGAAAATGAAAGGGTGATTGGTCTCAAATTTATTTCATTGCATCAACGTCCTTCTGCATCAGAAGTCTCTCTTATCAAAGTGTTGTGATGAAGGAATTAGAAGGCAATAATATTCATTTTTATTCCTAAGTCTCTATTAGATGGTGGGGTCAGTTGGAAAGTTATTCAATAGTCCAGACAAGAGGTGACATTAGTATAGTGACAGTGAGGACTGAGAAAGACATATTTAATGGGCAGAATCAATGGGATATGGTCTCTAAATAGATGTGAGGATAAGAAAGAAGAAAGAGTTCATGTTTATACTGGGTTGTTAGCTCCAGTAAATGGTGATGACTTTTCCTGGGTTAGGGATGATGAAGGATAAATGGATTATGCAGGAAAATTTATTTGATCAGTTTAGTACAACTGTTTTTTGGGTATCTGTAGGATACACCAAGTGGAGATGTTCAGTGGGTAGCTGACTGTATAGGATTAAGAAGGAGGAGAGGAGGTTGGAAAGCCAATTGTACATTTTTTCAAGGAACTTTAAGATGACATTGAGCAGTAAGTGACAAGTCCATGGCTGCAAGATGTGTGTTCAGAAGAGGGTTGTATTTGTAATTACACAAGAGCCATATGTTTAAATGTAGATGGAAGAAAACAGTATAAAGGAAGTGATTGAAGATTCAGGAAAAGAAATTGATAAGTGTTAGTTTCCTGAGAAGGCAGGAGGCAATGCAGCCAGGGAGCACATGTAGAACTCGTGGCTTTTAACAGAAGAGGGCATTCCTTTCACTGTTATAAAACGAAAGAGGCAATATCAGGTTGGCATGGATTAGGTCTATTCTTGGATCCAGTGTAAGGGAGGTGAAGGGATTTTCATCTGATAGCATACATTTTCTCTGTGAATAGGAGGCAAGACTGAAAGTACATTGCTAGAATGGATGTCTTGTGGTGATTACTTGAAATTTCTTGTTTCTAAAGAGAAAGAATACCAAGTAATTTAAAAGATGGACTTGTATAAATCTCGGGGACCAGAATTAATGAAATCTGAGTTTCCACCAAAATATATTGTTAGTCTCCAGCAGAAGGCCACAGCCTGTATGTTTTCATAATAGATAAAGAAAATGTGTAGAATTCACGAATAGGGTTTTGATTTATTTATTGATCCTTTAGGATTTCCCCCATGCAGTACTGTTGCGAACTCAATTTTTAAAAATAGTAATAATCATCTATGTAGATTTTTGGTAAAATCTAAATTTTAGGATAATTTCCATATCACATATGTGATAGATAATTTTATGTGTCACCTTGGCTGGGCCATAGTACTCAGGTATGTGGTCAGACATTATTCTGGATGTTTCTGTGAGGTTTTCTGATGAGATCAACATTTAAATCAGTGGATTTGGAATAAGGCAGATTGCTCTCCTAAAGGTGGGTGGGCCGTTGAAGGCCTGCATAGAGCTAAAGACCTCTCTCAGCAAGAAGCAACTCTGCCAGGAGACAACCTTTTAGACTTAAGCTGTGACACTGGCCCTTCCTGGAGGTTCTGGTCTGCCAGCCTATCCTGCAGGTTTGGGACTTGGCAGTCTCCACAACTGTATGAGTCAGTTCTTTAAAGCAAATCTCACTTTCAGTGTATTCACACACATCCTATTGGCTCTGATTCTCTGAAGAACCCTGACTAATGAAACATATTTCAAACTTACTACAGGTTTGTCTGTTTCTTTATTACCTAGTTGATTTCACTTCAGTAGTATTTGAGAAACATTTAAGTTTGCTGATTTCTTTCAAATTATATCCAATAAAATATTACTCCAACTTTAAAAGACCAAATAGGTCAACAGTTTGATTTTGCAGTAATTTTGAAAGAATTACTATAATTTAACATGTAATTAGGAGATCATATAAAAAAAGTTCAAGGATAGAAACCAATGTCATAAAACTTGACCATCTACTAGGCATGTGTAAACATAAGCATATTTAACATATGTTGTGTTTCAATTATTTTCTGAAAGTAATTAATGCTTTCCTTACTGACAATCTACAATTAACACTAGCACATAGATCAATGTGTTGTTCATAAGCAAAATAATTTATGAGAAACATTTTCTGTTCTGTCTACTTATCATTGTTTTGAAAATTGCCAATCTTACAGAAACAGACACATGAGAAATGTATCAGAAAAATAAAAATATTTATTTCTCTAACTCAGAGTTCTTCAAAATTTCCAAAATGTTGCAGCCATGTTTGTATGGAATTTCAAATCTTCTCTTTATTTAATTAAGCTCTAAATTTGGTTTGGATTTTATTTATGATTCATGACATTGCAGACAGAAATATTGTTCCACTTTTCTTTTGGTTGGTTTCTAACAATTTAAAAATTAGCTTTATTCACTTTTCTAATAGTCCCAATCATGTTAATTTTGTGGTAAACTCTACTGTTTAAAATGAAAATGTATTTACAAAAGCATGCCAGGTGTATTTTCCTATTTTTCTCAGGAAAACATAATTTATTAGCAATACTTTTGCCACAAATTTGATATTTACTTAATTTCTAAGAGAATCTGCCACCCTACATAGGAAATATTTGTTCCAAACATTTTGATAGTGCTACCCTACTCTGGCTCAGTTAATTTCTCCCTCACTTCTGTCCTCTTTACTAGGACAATTTTAGCTTTACTGTTCCCTGACCATTAAAAGAAAGCTGAAATTTTAGATTAAGAACAAGAGACATATACTATGTATAGGAAAAACAGTTTATTCATATTCTGTTCACATAAACCTTTACAAAGCACAATGTTCTATTGTAATGGTCTAGTGAAGCTCTGTTGAAACTGATGTTCACATGGTATCTTTGGCATGTAGTTAAATCACTTGCATCTAAAAGGAGTCAAAAAACTAGTTTTTTAATATAAATTAAATTAATGGATTCATGGAGAAAATGTACATAATGTATATAAACAACTCAGCTTTCCTTCACAGAGGCAGTCAATCACATCCCATGTATCTTAAAGAAATTGGTTATTATATCAGAGAATAAAAACATAAAGCATTAAAATCTACTTCAAATAAATATTGAATGCATTTATGTACAAAAGATTTCTATTATAGTCTTTGAAAAAAATTTAAATGAACAGTACATTTTCTTAGCTTCAAGTTCCTTAAAAATGGTTGTAACATTCTAATCCAAACCATAATTTAAATACAGTGTATAAAAAGAATTATAAACACCGATTAAAGAATTGGAGGAAGCATATTCGTGTACTGTTCATTCCAACTGTAAGTATGTTTTTACAATTTATTTTACCCATTCTCTCATTTTGCTAATGGACTCAAATATGTCAACAGAGATAATTAAAGTTTATATCACAGTAATAACACTGTTGCAGAGTCTTTATATAAGAGGGTCAAAAGAGGTTCTTTGATAAGGAAAATGAGAGGATTGAAAATGCTCTAAATAGCTTTGCTTACAATGCAACAAACTAAATAAAAAGGAGACAATAGCTTGTGAAGGACATCATTGGAACAAATTGAAGTGCATTCTTTGTTTGAGACAAATGAATGGTCTTTAGATTTTTAAAAAACAAAATTATGTTCAGAAGACTTGAGGGATAAAAAAACAACTTAAGGTCTGCAAAATGGATGAAAAGTCCATTAATACTATTCCAAAAATTCTCACTACTCTCTGTCCTATCATAATTCATTTTGCTCTGCAACTTATCACTCCTGATAGCATACAGTATATGTAATGACGATGTTATATTTTCATTATATTGCTATATATTTTTTGCTTTTTAAAAATTTTTTTCTTATGTTTTTATCTTAAAATATCCTTTCTTGATCCTGCTTTCCTCATCATATATTCTTTATTCACTGCCCCTAATGTACAGCAAAATTCCTTTTCAAAGTGGTGGGTGCGCATCCTCTCCACTCCCTCTCCTGTTCTCTCTTGAACCCACCCGACTTGGCTCTCGCCTCCTTCAATCCATGGAGTTCTCTTCACCATCACTTTATTAAACCAGAGCATCACTTCTCAGGCCTCCATTAACATATACCGAACAGCACTCACACCATCCTTCTTGAATGTATTTCCTTCACTTGGCTTACAGGACTCCACACCCTCTCTCAGCTTTCTTGATGCCTTACTGGGACTTCTTTTAAGTCTCTTGTTCCTCTCCATGTTAAAAAATTATCGTGACACTTGTTAAGGATGGTAAAGCAGACTTTATTCAAAAGGGAACCATCACAATAAGGATAGGACCACTAGATTGGGATCTTGCAGCTGGGGAAAGAGATTAGGCTCAATTCCAAATACAAAATGGTCAAGTGAGAATTTATAGCCAAGGAGGAGTGAAGGGATCAATGGATGGAAAATTAATAAGAGGAAACATCAGGGGTAAGAAGGAATTCTGCTTAAACCAACCTAACAGGATTTTAAGTAGACCAGGATAATCAAACATTGCTTGGTGGGTGGAGAATGAAGAACCAGATTGATAGTTAGGATAACCAGATGTTAAAATGGGGGATTCTGGTTAAACTGATTTAACAGGATTCTTGCTAAAATTGGACAACATGAAGATGAACTTCAAAACATAAAAGTGAGGACCTAGTTAAGAAGTTCAGAAAAGGTTGAGTAAAATTTGGTGGAAAAGAGAATCTTTGTCACTTTTAACTGCTAAACATTTGAAGAGCTAGGCTATGGGTTAGGACCCAGCCCTTGGTCTTTCCTTTTTTGCCACATAGCCACATACACTTGATGATCCCATCCAGTCTTATGGCTTTGCCTATAATCTCTGCCAGCAACTCTCAAGTTCTTTCATTCAGTCTCCCTTCTGAACTCCAGCTTCATATCTGCCAACCTACTTGCTACCCTTCCTTTGATGATTAGTGAGCATCTCAAAATTAAGAACAAAACTAAACCCAACATCTTTTCCCTTCCCCCAAAACTGTTCCAACCACCCACAGATTCATTGTTGAAGGAAAATCTTCAGTCTTCTCTCTATTCTTGTCTTCATCTCACAGGCCATCTCACGTTTCTCAAGAATTGCTTGAGCTCTTCCTTCAGAACACACCCAAATCCTGGCTGCTTCTCACCCCATCCAGGTAGTCATTTCCTACCTGGATTGCTGCAGCAGCCTTCAAAAAAAGTCTTCTTGACTTTTTCTTTCACTTCTTCATGTCTGTTCTCAAAAGGAGCCTTTAAAAATTAAGATAAACAAGATAAAGTTATTTGCAACCAAAGTATCAAGATGAAATTCCCACAGAACAGAGATTAGCCCACCTAGGTCCTCTGACTTTGAGAAGTTTTGCTAAAAGTCCCACATACCATACACCATAAAGATTTCTTGGATACAAAAGCAAATTAAATAGATCCCGATGTAAGATACTGAGAGCATTAGCATCACACTACACTTCTCAAAATTTGGAAACATCGTGGGATTTAGAACTTAATTGATATTAGATATAGATATAGATTAGACATGGAGATAATAAAAATTAAACTATTCCATTTCAAAATTAGTTTCATTATTATTATTTTAATTGATTACTTTAAAAACATTGACCTGATGGAGCTAAAGGCATGTATTTGGCCAGTCAGTCATTAGGTTCAAGGCAGTATGATGTTCTTATCCTGCCTTTCTTTAGAAAAGTTCTAGTTTAAAGAAACTAAAATAAGTTCTGCTGTCTGTTTCACCCCTGGGGAAAAAAAAATCAGTTATTGTGTTAAATATTAGCACATAACCTTCAGCAGAAGATCTACATATCAAATGTGACCTTACCCTAAAGGCATTAGTATTTTGTGCTTAAAATGAGCCCAGCTATAAGAATGTATGTATGTTATTATGATAGTTGAGATTCTGACTTGACCTTGACAGATAAAAATAGAAATAGATTAGAAAACAAGATGTTCCAGTGTCCTGTGGCCATGCATTTGCAATCTTCTAATGCATCCCTCAGTCACATATACACTTATGAGAAGAAGCATGTGCTTTAGAGTGAGGATGCACCGTATCTATAGTCAGAACATGTGGGATTGTCTGCTGTTTTCCTAGCTCTAGGAGGAAGAAAACAAGATACTTTCATGTCATAACTTTTGTCATCTGTACACTGAAAGCAATTAAACTTGTTTTATATAACTAATAGAACTGTGAGGAGCAATTTAAAATTATTTTTGGAAAAGGTTTCAATTGTAATAGTTAAATATTTTACTGTAGGTGAACATTGTGTCTAAGTATTTCAAATGCATATATACACTCCTGTGTTTGTTAAATAAAAGATTCATACATCTAAAATACAGTTCCCTTTGATTCTTTTGGAATAAAGTAGAAAAGAAAATGGGGAAAAGAAGGAAGAAAACATGTTTTTTAAAAGTAAAATATTTTTAAGTGTTTCTCGATATACTCCACTATATATTCAGAAACCTTCACAGAAAAAGAATGACATAAACTGATTGCAATAAGAATCGCAGTAAAATAATGCTAATTTTCACTTTAGGAAATCTGATGGATATGCTTTAATTTTCCAATATACACATGGAAATAAAATTAGACAAATGGGCAAACTAATTACAATTGGCATACATCAGCATGATCAAATATAATACTTAGTCACTTCCTATTAAAGAGAATATACTAAGAGAAAACTTGGTACTTAAATAGTCATGTGAATTATTTTAAATTTTTTGTAAGGAGGCAGATCACACAGTCTGGAAAAGTTATGCTAAAGCTAAAGAACAATAGTTTTGCCCTTCACTAAGAATTATGAAACCTAACATAAAAGTTATTCTTGGCAAAGAATAAAAGATTATAATTTATGTATAATAATCTGAAGTTTTATTTCTCCCTGTCAGATGTAGGATGTGATATTTAAAATTATGTGGACACCTGCCAGCAAAGTCCTTGTAATCAATATGAAAAAAAAATCCTACACAGAAAGTGATTTTAAAGGTAAAATTTGTAGGACTCAATGGAGAATAGTAAAAATGCAACACATTAACATTAATAACGATTTCTAAATGGCAAGTGCTTTTAAAATTCAGGGACAGCGATGACTGAATGGTGCTATCTTGTTATGCTGAAAAGTGATCACTAGCCAAGAAGAGAGAAGAATCTTTAAAAAAATGGAGCAAAGAAAGCCAAAGGCCAGAAATAATTATGTGTCACAAGGCTTAATACAAAATGAAGAACCCAATTTTATCTAAAAAGTGTTCATATATGGCAATCTTAAGAGACAGATGTGGGATTATAGCCTGGAGAGGACTCTGAGAAGGCCCAGAACAAGTCTTTAAATCAGGAAAGCAAACACAAAGTTAATAAATTACTATTGAAGAGAAAAAGAAGTATTTTCCTAGGTCTGAGCCTGAAACTTTTTATTTCTTAAAAACTGGCAATTAAAATCACAAATCTACTGGACAGACACAGTTTTCTTATTTACAATGGGAATTGAGTGATATAACCTAAATGATACTTTGTTTGACAATCTCAAATTAACATAATACCTGTTCTAGGATTTTAAAAGCTCAATTAAGCTATTTCTTTCCAGCATGCTGCAAAGCTTTAAGCTAAAGACTGGCATTTTCTCAGTAGGTCTAATGTAAAAGCTTTTAAATACAACAAGCTCCTCTGCAATCCCTACTGACTTTTAATGCTGCATCCTGATGGTAAATTAGTTTCAGTAGCATAATTGTTTTAGCTCTTGGCCCTTTCACTAACATCAAGCCTCTTACTAAAAGTCTTAAAAATAAAGGATTTTATTTAAATAGTTCTTTGTATATACTGAGTATATATTGACATAATTTGGAAACCACACCCCATCAACCTAATACTTGAGGCCACAGTGTTATTACAGAATATGTACCCCTATTTTGGGAACTAAAGTAGAGGGCAACTTTTATAACTTTTATAAATATTTTTTAAATTGATTGTGGCTTTATAGTCTAAATTCTCCAGTTATGCTTAATATATAAATATTGGGACTTGTAGCTTTGCAACTGTGGTTCTCCAATTTTAGCCTGTATCAGTGTTACCTAGTCGACTTGCTAAACACAAATGGCTGGGCCACAAACTGAGTTTTTGATTTAGTAAATTTGAGGTGGTGTCCAAGAATTTGCATCACTAGAAAGTTCTCAGGTAAAACTGATGCTTGTGGTCTGGAGAATATACTTGGAGAAATACTACTTCTTTGGACTCTATGTTAGTAGTATGATGTTAAGACAGCCACCCAATATCTCTGAGACTTGGTTTCCACTTCCTTAGGCACTAAAAGTGTAATTATTTCAAAGCATTGTTTTGAGAATTATGATAAAATATGTAAATGATTCAGCAGAGATTCTGACACAGTTGATAATTAGTAAACATTAATTGCCACTCTTTCCCTTTCTAAAGTTCATAGTTACATAATGGTCATAAATAACTTATACATAACATAATAGCAGCAGAAACAATATTTTTTTAAAAGTAATTTAAATGTTCTCTCTGGAGAAATAAGAGAGGGAGAAGTCACAAACCAATGTTGAAGCAGAAGCTGGCTTGAGAAAGAATGGGGCTTAGTCTTTTCTGACTGTAGGGATGATCAAGACATGCCAATGTTGTCTTGTTCTTTAATAGTTGATGCAAGAATATGTCCAAAACAAAACACAGGCAAAAAAATAAAATACTGGAATGGAGGAGGTGTTGTGTAAGTTATTATTGTCTACAGAAAATGCCAGAAAGACAACAGCAAACAATTTAAACAGGTAAAGGCTTACTTATCTAACATAATAAGATGTCTGGACACAGACAGTTCTGCCTAGTTCTTACCTTTGCTGGCTTGTAGAGTTTCCTCCTCCTGGGGTCAAATGACTGCTGGATTTCTAATAGAATATCTATGCACAATGCAGGAAAAGAGAAAGGTAAACTAATTTCTTTTAGCTTAGCTTTATTTTACAGTAGGAAAGGAAGACCTTCCTCCTTTACTTATATTTCATTTGCTAGAATTGTGTCACTTAGTCATACTATCTGCAGGGAAGTCAGGAAAAGTTAACTTTTTTACTTGCCTGTTTCTTTAGTGTAGGGAAGGTCAGGGAGAAGGTTGTGAAGGGTTTTTGCATAGCCAATTTATACTATGCAGCACAGGAACTTTTAAGAAAGAAACCAGAGTCCTGCAAAAACGGCAATTATTTTTTTTTAATTTTAGGCACTGGAAGCTGACTGAGAATAATGATTGGGTAAGGTGTTGGTTGTCAACATCTAATTAGGTGTTATGCCTAAAAGAAGGAAGAATAGGACAAGGACTACGATCAATTGCTACCTTATAGAAAATGAGCAAATAATGAGTGCTTTCGAAAAAATGTCTACACACTCCAAAATCAGAACTATTTGAGTTCCAAAGGCAGCTGTAATATTCGGAAAATGCCTGTACAAGCCAAGAATATATATGCAAAGCATGAGCAACAAAGATATTAAGTTTTCCAATCTATGAACGCAGAATGTCTCTCATATATTTGTGTCTTAATTCCTTTCCTCAACATTTTGTAGTTGTCATTGTATAAGATCCCCGTCCTTAGTTAAGATTATTCCTAAGAATCTCTGAGTTATTCTGCTCCTACAGTGAGTGTTGATGTTACAGATTCCTTGTTCGGCCATAACATTAAGAACGTTCTCCAGGTCGGTATTTGTGTCTTCTGTTTTGGTCTCGTATTTGGTCCTGGGGACAAGTAAGACTTGTGACTCTAGACTCTTACCTTTAGACTGAACCTTTATTTCTTCTATGTTTCTTCCTTCATTTTGTCATATTTTGATACTGTTTTGTTGAATCCTAGTCACTGCTCACATGCCAAACATAGATTTTTCTTCCCATTTATCCAGTTTTGATGTTGAATTCAATTTTAGATAACTTCATGATTTACTTCTATCTAAAGGAAAATTTTCACAAATACATCTGCAAAAAAAAAATCCCCAGTTTATTCCTATGTGGTCTTTCCTCTTCTATACTTCTCATTATTTAAACATAAGCAGTAATTTGTCGCTTCTCTTTCCCATTCCTAGTGATTCCTGAGTCAATTACTTTGAGTATCATGTCACTCATCATTTCCAGCTTTTAGTACTCCATTACTCCATTTCTTTTTCTGGTGAGGTTAAAGCCTTCTTTTCCCCCAGCAATAGTGCTAATTATAAGCTGTAGATATAGTTCATTTATGAGAATCAGTATATTAATGTTTTCTTTATGACCTGTGAATGTATTAAGTTTCAAAATGATCTCTGTTCACTTATTCATCCATTCAATAATGTGTATGTGTGTATATGTGAGCACACATCAGCTATGTGTTAAAAATTGTTCCAGGCACTGGCAATGTGGTAAACAAGATTAGAGAAAAATCTCCTTTTTGTGTGAGGTACACAGGACAATGAAGGTGAAATTGGTTAGTAGCTAAACAAACTTAGGTGAAGTGATAGACTGTGTCTGGGAGAAGGAATTCTTTTACAACAAAGTGGTCAAGGGCAATCCCTCTAGAAAGGTGCCTTTGAGCAGAGAATTGAGATGAAAGAATGAGTATCATTGCTATCCACAGCAAGAACATTTTGAATAAAGATGGAGAAAATTTCAGGCCACTGAGGTAAAACAAAACTTAATGTGTTTGGCGAAACTTGTATAACATATATGACAAAGAGTGAAGTATAGTACAACTCAGTGAGCAATATGGAAAATGGTGCTCCTTATGAATTGCTGTTTTGAACATATCCATGGGATGCTCTGTTCTTATACTACTTAGGAAAGCCTACGATACCAAAGTTGGAAACAAAACAAAATAGAAAATCTCAATAGCTCAAACCAACACAGCTTATTTTTTGCTCACTTTATGTGTCAGTTGTGAGTTAGTTTAGAGTTATTCAGTGTTATCACTAATTCAAGCTGATAAAGCTTTATCTCAATACTGACTTCCACACTTACAGATGCTGGGGAAAAAAATAAAATGAGAATCCATACACTGACTAATAAAGCTTCTTTGGATCATTTGTGTTGAGCAAGTGGCATCTTTTGTCTATTGTAGTTCAAACACTTCTGTTCACTGAATTCTGGTATTGAGGTAAACACAGGAACAGCACTTTACTCACATAGAGAAAAGTCAGAGCAAGATCAGCTTCAGTAGCAGGTATGGGCCACTGGGTTCCCTGGCAGCTGACACAGAGCAATTGGCCTGCATGCACCCATTTTGTATTTTAGCAGAAGAGCCCCATCCCTTCCCCACAGGGGACAGATAAAATAGTGGGGTTGGTAATGCCAAATAATATACACCTTAAAGCTGTATAAACTGTTCAGTGGAGTACACCCAGAGTCTGAAACTGGGAGCGATGTTCCCAAATGAAGCCATAAATCCAGCATAGGCTGTGAGGAATCTTTCCCTCTTGGTAGGGAAGTGCTCTAGGCCCAAAGTTCATTCTAATGTGGCTGAGCTGGAGGTCTAAAGACTACATGCATTACACTGCCTTTCTCAATAATTTCAGATCACAACTCATTGTGTGTCCTACAGAGCAGGTATGTCCAGTCCCCCTTCATGGGGAGAGACCACAGGAACAACTGGAGTGTAGATGAAAAGTAGTAGTCTTATAGTTACAGGTTTAGAAATTAAACAAGTCGTTACAGCTTATCACATATTTATATTAACTTATCAAGATATTGCTGTAATTTACAGGTGGGGAAGATGTAAAGAATCTCAGAACCAAGGTATAAGGAATGATTGTGAATTTCACCTATGTGTAAAGACAATATGATAATGCATATTGTAACTTACATCAATAGATCAATACAATAAACTTTTCAGTAATATGACTTATATTTCAACTTTGATAGACACTTAGTTGTTTTTATAAAATTAGGTATAACAGATAAAGCATCAGTCAATGTCCTCATAAATGAAACTTTCTGATCAAGTCCTATTTACATTAGTAACTCTGGGATGGCTATAAGTTTAGGATAATAAATGTTTTACAGTAAATATTGGTTTTGCCTACTGGAAGCTCAGAGATTTTATTTTGAAAGATGATGTGGTCTTCCTTTCTAGTTTATCATAGCATTTCATTAAACTACTTTTATTGTTTCTTTTTGCTTCCACATAATCCCCTCTAGTTTTGATAAGTCTTATCTATAAATGTACTTCAGAGAGCAGATGGTTCCTCATGAGAGACTGTGGCTACAGTTGCTAATCATAAAAAAAGAGATGGATTTAGATATTTCATTTTCTTTTTTGATGCATTCTATTTTACTAGAAAGGAATGATTTCACAAAGTGGAGTTTGGGCTGCAGTAGTATAACCACACCAGTAGCAATTAGTCACATACATAATTTTCTTGTGTTTTATAATATTCAGAAAGGTTCTACATGCTATTAATTCTTTTATAATTTAAGTAAAAAGGAGAAAAAAACTATTCTTGCAATGCTTAGAAATAAATTGAAGGTAGATGCATAGTGTATATGACGGCCTCTGCTCCAAATAAACAAACAAACAAAAACAGTTACAGTGTTTAGTGTATGACCTCTGCCTTCTGATATTTGGAATAAAACTAATTTTCAAATCTGGTTGTTTCTATAATGTATTTTTTTCATATGTAGCAAGCTTATCAGTATAAATAAAATATAGGACTGCATGGCTAAATGAAATTTAGAACTGTGATAACAGACAAGTGTATTTCTTTATTTCCAAAGAAGCATAGCTATAAATACAAAGATATATCCTAGCATAAGTAAATACACTACTGTTAGTGTGTGCATGTGTGTGTGTGTGCATACACACACTTATTATATGGTCATATACATTAGGATAGACATATGTATGTGTATATAAGTATACACATACATATGGATAGGTAAATATACATTTCTCTGAACAGAGAGAAATTTGTTCTTGAACACTTGATTTCTGTATGTGCACATTTCATTATTTTAAAGAAATAAATTTTATAGCTGAAACTGTTAGAAATAGGGAATGTCAAGAAAGGTCAAGAAATAACGAAGGAAATGTGGAGAGTTTTTTGCTTTGATTTCCCAGAGACTGGCAGTATGGAGGGGGACATGATGACATCCAGATGCCCATTCCATTAAATGACAAAAAATCATGAGAAATTTTATTCCAGAGAATAAAATTTTTCATTCTCACAAAATGCAAACAAAATTAGGGTATGTAAAAGCGATTTGAAAATTTACAGTTATTGTTGACATTAACCATATTATATATGCTTAATATCATCAATAGCTTGGAGGATTTCTGGATAAATTTGAGAATTATTGGAGTGAGCATAATAATAGATAAATTAAATGTAATTAGATTGCTTTGACTGGGTTATAATGTCTTTTCCTAATGTAATAGAGGAAAGTCATTTAAACATCATTTTTGATATTTGTCCCAACTAATCAATAATCCACTTACTCTATTGATCTCTGTAAGAAATGGTAAGGTATAATAATCAGAGAAAAATGTGTAGTTCAGCATAATTTATTTCAGTTTGATTCAATCAATCCAGATTTATTTTATCCAGTACTAATTGTGAGGATAACAAATAAGAATAAGATGCAATCCTACTTTCATGGAACATACAGTATTATAAACAGCAAATCAATAGAGAAAAATCAATGAAACCAAAAGTTCATTCTTTGTGTGGTTCTGAGTCTCAGTTTCTCTGTTAGGGTAATGGGGATAATAAAATCTCCATTTAGATTGCATGGAATAGAAGTTCAATACAAAATGCATGTGGCACTCACTAGAAGTAAATTAGATGTTTTGTATCATCATTTTTAAGATTGTTTTGCACTAGAAACTGATATCAATAATAGCTATGGATAGAGATAAATTCCCAGAGTACTCAATTCAATGAAATATTAAAAAGGGAGAGGTTCAAAAATATCCATGGCTATCTCTATAAGAAATACCTGAAATACCTATCAGTGTAGCACAGTATGATTTTAAATTTTATGTCTGAATATTGAAATTGCTTAACTCTAGTAGTAGATTCATAATTTGTCTTCTTGTTGAATTTCTAGCAATATAAGTTCTGTATTTGTTAAAACATTTACTTAGGTAGGTTTATTTTCCACAGCTAACTTTTGAAATAATCTCATAGATAAATTACTTTGATTTTGTACATAAAACTATGAAAGTTATAAGATGACAGCTGTGCATACTGATGTCATTATATTAAGCTTGCCAGAAAAAGGACTTTTGATGATACAATTTTTTAACAGAAATAGATGAAGATTTAGTATTTCTTGATTTTTCTTTGTAAGATGTCCCCAGAGATTCGTGTTTTAGAACTGTAAAAAGCTTGCCGATAATGTGACTGATATGAAACACTCAGATCCAGAGGGTGAGCCGAAGTATTTAATGTCCCTGGATTGCACTCAGAGAACAGAGAAGCAGACAGATCCAATTATGGAATTTATAATTCAATAACTAGCTTCCCTCCCTAACCCAATAATCTCATCAGCTCTGACTCTTCTTAAAGAAACACACAGAAGTATTTCTCCTTATACCTAATGCTATTATAAATGAAACAAATGGTTGCAGTAAACATAATATACTGGCTCACAAGATAGACTAATTTAAAGTTAAATATTTAATGCCAATGTAATTTCTTTTTTGGTGAAATTAATATGCACCATTATAACGATTTTATTCGTGGTAATTTCAAAGACCTTGGCAGGGAGCACTGCACTATTACTAGAAAAGCTAGTAGGAAAGGAGTTAGCATACAGGCAGAGCCTGCAGCCTCTGTGGGCTTGATTTCAGGATTCCTGGGAATCATCTTGACTTCCAAATCCTTTCTCCCAAGTGCTGAAAGATCAATGCAACTTCTTTATGTGTATTTAATCTTATAAATATAATATCCTTGGAAAATTAGAAATGTTAAGATAGTTCTCAAATTAAAGTGCACATTAATATTCAATCTCTTATTTTTTCCATAGAGAAGTAAATACTAAGAACAAACATAAAGGAGAGAAACACATATCACTATGGACAGATAAAAGAGACAGAAGTGTCCAAAAGGCAAAGTTAGGGAGTTTGAAAACTTAGTTTCTTTTTTGTATTTAATATATGTTGCATTAAGTTATATTATGTTTTCACCACAGCCAATCCTTGCATGATAGTGATTTTTTTTTAAATTTAAGGGACTCATATATTTAAGCAAGTTATTCATCTTATTCTGAAAACTAGCAGTAGAATTGTGACTGATATGAAATTTTTTTATTTTATTTTTTTTTAGGGCAAAAGTGGAGTTGCAGTCAAAGAGAGAAAGTTACAAAGTGGTTGAGAAATATACCTGTTGGCTAGGGAACTTAAGTGGGGCCTTGGTAAAGAGGCTGGGGGTTTCTTTATGTAAAACTTACTAAGGTGCTAAATTTCTCCTGGAACCTGTGTGAGCAATCTGTGTCACATAGTCAAAAAGCCTTGGGATGAAGTAGAGAGTGGCAGTATAAATTTTACATATTTAAAAGTAGAACACAGTTTAATGCTAATACAGGGCTACACTGGGAGTTGATATACTTTAGTTCTGACTCCATTTAGGACACAATAAACACTAATGAAAATGCCTGCTTTTCCTGAGGCAACAATGCTTACCTCTACAAACATAATAGGGATTTTGTAAATAAAAATGTTAACCTCCTTAAAAAGGGACAACTTAAATTCAAAATATCATTCTCTTCTGTATTTTTTTGGCATGGTTTCCTTGGTTTAATTTCCATTTTGGTTGACTCTTTCCATGTGAGGCTGAATAAACATTCTTCTTCCTTAAATAATGAGATCTTAAAACTCTGAAATTATCCACAATTTATATAACGAGGCTTAAAAAGTATTTCAGCTTCATTCAACTTAGAAACATTACTTTCTTGGTAAATGATTTTGTTTCTGTGTTATTGTTTTAGACTTGAACATTGTCTGGAACTAACAGGAAGATTTTTTAAGAAATCTGAAGTCAGTATCTGATTTACTGGTATTAGAGTCACAGAAAGGATAATACAGCCACTTTGCCCAAGGTATGCCAGCGTTACTTTGTTATTTATGAGTCACTGGCTCTGCTGGAAAACAAACAGCTGCATCAGTATTTTTCTGGATATTAAAGTCACTTTTATTGATGCTTCTGAATTTGATGTGTCTTCTCATAGGGACACTGCAAACAAAGCCCTTGTAAATATACAATTTATAACCTATTTAATGAAAGTGCTGCATGTATGAAAAGCTACAATTGACTGTTTGGAAAATATTCAAATTCTATTTCTAATTATGTGTTGGTGTGAAGTTTCCTTGGGATTTCCTCTTTATCTTTCTTTTTTAAGACCTCAGTTGGATGATTATTGATCATTCTTCTATAAAGAGGCAGCGATAAATGTGAGCAAGCAGCATACATTTGGAATATTATGAATGCATTATAGAAATGCACCTCCACATGCACACTCTGTAAAGTAAGGTTTGTTAATTTTGTAAGTTGGGTGAAATGAATAATATGTCATATTTATGTTAATGATGCATAATTAGGAGTTATTTTGACTCTTAGCCTATCAGGAAAATTTAGCATGCTAAGTGAAAAAGAAATAACTTATGCCACTATTAATCACTCAGAAACTCTTTTCTCCTATAATGTGGACAGTTTAAACTATTACTGGTTTTCACCTCAAACTGGAAGAAAACATTCAAGAGAGTTTAATTCATCATAAATATTTACCTGTTATTTTTTGTAATAGAATCAGTGCATATCTCTGAAAGAGCAAATGTCCAGTTAAGCCCAATATTCTATTTTAACCTATGATATAAAACATTTCTTCATAAAACTGGCAGTTTTTTTTTGAGGTGGTCCAATTCTCATAATGACTAAAATGCTGTAATTTTTTCTAAAGGGAAGTAACGTAGGACACCAATTACATTTTTAAGAGGAAAACATAACAATGAACTTATAAAATTGTATCAAATTCCAGTGTAAACACTGCTCTTTGAGTCACCAATTCCTTTTTCTCTTTTCCTAGAAAAGCAACAACAAAAGGATAAGAAAATAAATGAACAAGAAACATGGCCAAAATCATTTTGAGTGAAATCTGGAGATATATATAATCTGTGCACCCCAAAAACATGTAAATCTCTTTATAGATGAGTTTGCACACAAATTGCAGGAGGTGTTGGATGGGCCAGGTGGCACAACATCTCAGAAACCCAACAAAAATTCACTGTCCTGCAGATGAGCATCTTTTCTTGATGTCACTTATTCTTTACCCTGCTCCAGTTAGATTAAGAGAAACATGGATAACATGGCTGTATAAGGAATCATCCATATAGTCTTTGAGACAGCAGAAAAGAGGAAGCCATCTAGACATTCCCTAGTCCAGCCCCAGAGAACTTCTGCAAGCCAGGAAACTCCAGTTATGATTAGTAATACAAAGGAAACAGAAACCACTGACACAATGCCATCTTAATATAGAGGATAAAAAGGGGAATCAGTACTTACTAACACGATGAAGACTAACAGAATATATAGAAATATTGACACCTAGAAAATAAAATCATGATGAGATATTTTACAATGGCTTAAATAAAATGAATGGAGCTATTATTTTAATAAAAAATTGAAAGAGGGAAAGCAAGAGAATGAATAAGAGGATGAAATATGTAAGCTCTCAGTTCTCAGGTAAGAAGAGAAAATAAAATGATTGCACTTAAAGACAAAATTGAATGAATTAGCAGCAGGGTGGGGTGTGGGGGGAGTCTGGAAGAAAAAAAATAAGAAAGAGGACGTAAAGAAACTAGATATTGGAAAATTAAAGTAGAAATTAAAAGGCAATAAGAAATGCAGACATGTAAATTATACCTTTAATAAAGCTGTTGGAAAGAAGGGGGAGAGAAGGGAGGGAAGAAGGGAGAAGAGATAGAAGAAATAGCCCATTGATTTTAGTCCTGTTAGCCACTGCACTTGAAGCTGTACTGCTGATCAACAATAAAAGCCCACAAGAAAATAATACTGTATTTTGGCATGAGATACTTGAGAGGATTTTATGACACCAAGATAAAAGGCACTCCAGTGCCCAGAAAGTTAGTTGTGAGAAATCCAGAAATTGCAGCATTTATTGGGATAAATAAGATTGAGCGATTGGAAGAAACTATTCTGGAGATAATGCATAAAGATCAGTATGCAGGTCGCAATATTCATCACTTCAATATATTCATAAGGAAGTCAGTATGAAAGAGAAAATTCTCACTTATAAGATCAAGTACACAAATTATCATTATTTAGTGTTATATACAACCGAAATATATAAAAATAGCATCTACAGTCAAAAAGATAATTAGTTGCAAAAGTGTAAATTGAAGTCTTGCTGTTTTTTAAGAATTCATAGTTAGAAAAATAAGAGTATGCAGTATGTCTTGTACCCATTTAAAATAATTATTTGATTTTGTTATTTTTAAAATTGAAAAAAAAATTGAAAGCCTCAGTATGCAAGAAGGTAACTTTGGGCAAAGCTGTAGAAACTGGTTCCTTTAGAAATTACAATATACATTTAAAAATTTTCAATTTATTTAGAATGAATATCGCTTCACTGAAAGTCAAATGTAGAATATTACAATGATTAAAGTCCATTTGCAGCTCACCCCATTTTTTTATGCTTTAGATTTCTGAAGGATTACATGTCTATAATTTAAAGCATTCCTTAAGACATTTAGGCAGGTTTTGTTTTAAATAATGATAGAGGTTTTAAAATGTACTTAGAGGTGAAATAGTTTTTCATATTTATGGGGATATTTGCAGTTTCTGATGTTTTTTCTTCCCTAAAAATCAGAGTCTCTCCATGATTTTCATTTCATTCCAGCAAAATAATTGCCTTTAACATTTTTAAAAAAATATAATTCCATGGGCAATAAATTCTCTTAATTTTCTTTTATTTAAGGCCACCATTATTTTTGTCTTCATTCTTAAGGAATATTTTGACTGAATATAGATTTCTAGGTTCAGAGGTTTTTTTTTTTGCCATTTAGAGGTGGGGTTCTATGGTTTTCCAGCCTCTATAGTTCATGAGAAACTAGATTTAAATCAAGAATTTTTTTAACTTAAAGTTCTGTGTTTTTCGGTAATTTTGACCATGAGTAACAGAGAAGTGATTTCCCTTGTATTTAGCATGCCTGGAGGTTAATGAGTTGATTATCAATATATATGACCTGTACTGTACTGGGGAAATTGACTAATTATTTCAAATATATATATATTTTGTTTTCCTTTGTTTCTCTTTTTCTCTGTTTCTGGGATGCCATGTTGACAAATATGTTAATCTCTTTGCTCGGGTTGCAGAGTTTGCTGAAGTTGTATTTTTTCCAATTTTTCACTGTTTTTCAGTTCAGATGATTTCTATTGACTTATCTTCTAGTTTAATGCTTTCTTACTCTATCATCTTTTGCTGTTAAACCCACTTAGAGATTATTTGTTTCAGATACTGTATTTTTAAGATTCCATATTTCTTTGGTTCTCTTTTTTTTACATTGTTTATTTCCCTGATGAGAATTTTTTTTTCATTCAATGTGGGTGTTTTTTCCTTTACTGTTGAGTATATTGATATTATCTGCCTAAGATCTGTTTGCTGATTTAATAACTAGATCATTGTTCTCGATTGACTGTGTTTCCTCATAAGACTGAGTCACATTTTCATGATTTTTTTGTATTCCTATGATTAATTCTAAATTTTAGCTTGAGTACAGACTTTGAATTCTGCTATATTTTTTTGAAGAATTATTTGTTTGTTTTCTCAGGAATTTAACTTGGTTGGACTTAAATTGTGAACTTGGTTTCTTTAGCAGAAACTTAAATCTCCATTAACTAATCTTTAGTTGGATTGAATTGAGTCGGCCTTACACATGCTTGGTTCAGTGATCAGACAGATAAATGGGCAGCTTAAGTAGGGATTTGGAAGCTTCTCAACTCAGAATACCTTTCTGTGAATCCCCTTCTCATTTTCCAGCTGTTGTGCTTGTTCCAAATTTTGCCCCGTAGCTCTTAAGTCTGGAAAAAGTGCAGGTTTTCTATCAGAGTTTTAGCCTCTATAAATAAACTGACTGTGGCTTTCTCTCATGAAAATTGTTGCAAAACCAGGAAACCATTCTATTAGTCCCTTTTCCCAAGTACCGAAGGCTCTCCAAATTCTGCCTGTAATTTTTAATCATCCAGAGTTTTCAGATATTTTTTGAAAATCATCTAGAGCTCCAAGTTATTATGTGGAAGTCAGTCCTTAATAGGAGATTACTTAGAACTATAGTAAACAAAATGTCAAGATAAACAGGCATGAATATGGAAAAACAGGGGACTTTATTGCCATGGTTCTCTTTAAAAGAAAGTTCCACCGGACAACATGTAACTAGGAAAACTATGACAAAGAGATTCTTAGGAGTACGGATAATATTTAGCTGCAAAGTACACCTATCTGCACATAAAGTTGAGTGTAAATATTATATGCTATGGATTCATGGAAATGAGACATTTTTAAAAAGTTGGGTGAGGTAGGAGGAGAAAGGGAAGAGGAGACAGATATGTTTGCTGAATGTCCAATCCCTAAGAGCAGAGTTAAACAATGACTTTTAAAACCGGCAAATAGAACAACCGAAATATAAGCATATTTAACAGTACAAGGGTAAACATTCAAAGCCTAAAATTAGCAACTAAAATTCTCTGTGATAAAGAGGAAGAGGAGAGGTGTGAAAGAGAAAACATGTTACTTTTATCATTGTTTATAATGACTGATGCATATAGTACAAATAAATGGAGATACATTAACAATGATATAATCCTAAATAGTATATCTATCTTTTGAGAGCTGTGTGGTGCATTTTTATTAGGCCTTAAAGAAATCATGAGTAATCTACAAAAAAGAAGAAATAACAGAAAATATTTTGTCATCATTCACATTTCTGCCAGTACATTAATTCTGCTTAGTATATATATCCAACTACTTATTATGACTACTCATGTAGGCACATCTGTGTATTTACATATTGAAGCACGCATTTTCTTAAAAGTTTTTCTTTTATTTCCCCTTTATATTAGAATTATATCATTGTATTGATTTGCTTTTGAAATTATATAGACATACAGGTACAGAATGAATTTCACTATAGCATAGTATAGCAAAGCATTACAAGTTCTTTTATAATAAAAAGAAGCATTGGGCCTAATAGGATTGACTGATGTATCAAATCAACAAATAAAGGAAGTGTTTAATAATACATTTACTTTATAAGGCTCTAGGGAAAGAGGAACTTTAATATATTGCTGGCAGGTGTGCAATTCTAAGGACTGAAAATATCTATAGATATTTGGAAATACCTAACATTTACTCATAGGAATACTATTTCATATCAGAAGATTCACTTGAAAAATGTAATAGTATGCATGAAATGACATTTGTACAGGATTATTCATTGTATCATTGTTGTATTAATGAAAGATTGGAAACCAACTAGAGTTTCCTATGTGTTTACTTCTTTAAAAAAAAGCTTTATTAGTTGAGTATGTTTAATTTATTTAGAAAAACGTGACTGAGCCTTAAAATAGATTATTATTGCTTTTCCATTAATTATTTTTTCTATTAATTTGAACTCTGAAAAGCATAATATAATGCTTTGGAGAAACAAAAAGAGATTGGTAAACTGTTTTGAAATTACTGTATTTTTACATACAATTATTGCCATGGCATTCTATTTAATATTATGAATATGATGCTGGTTAAAAAATCAACTATGTATCAGACCTACATGCATAGTATTCACTTAATCTTGAAAGATATATGTAATTTCCCACATTAAATAAACAAGGGAAGTTGTAAAGTGATTGTATGATTTGCCCTTACTCTCTGACTCCAGTCATTCTCATTCTCTCACACTGAGTATCTGTGTTACCTATTGACCTATTATATAAATGAAATTATCCACCTTTTAAAATTATTTTAGCATATTATATCTTATTTTAAGAGGTTTGGCACACCTAGAAAGGCCTCTCAAATGTTTTTTCCAATAATTGTATTTAAAATAACTTTAATAGAGCTGTCATACTTTTAATGGTGTGTCTAATCAATCAGTTACAATTTATCTAAAAGCATTCTGCTTGTCCCTTCTCAATTATTACCTATATGTCCATTGAATATGTGAAATGAATAATCGCATAGACTTAATGAACAAGACAGGGCATAACATTCTATTTTAGCCTCAAAGATGATAATTTAAATTACTCTTATGCAAGTTTCCCAAGTATTTAATTTGAGCTACACAATTATGTTTATTTTACCAGCAAGCGTGAGTATAGCAACATGACTCATTCCAAAAAGAATATCCAAAGAATTTATTACTGAAAAATTAGTTCATAAATGTATTTGGAGGGTTAATCTATTGCCAAAGTCTAAACAATCAAAAGGTAACCAAGTCACTCTCTTGCTATTAGTTTTCCAATGTTTCTCCAAAGCATTAGAATCATGTTTTTATGGAGTTCAATCTAATAGAAAATGTAATCAAGAAGAAAGTTATAATTGTCTAGCTTAAGGTTACATTTTTCTAACATGATTAAACATTGAAATTAGTAAAGCATTAACAACTTAAATCACTTCACTGATTATTCTTCTAGATAGCTCTAGATAATATTTTTTCAGTTTTATAAGATGTTTATATAATGAAAAATGAATAAAACAGATAATAAATGTAACTAATAATAGTAATAATAGTAAAATATGCACACACATACATACTATATAGCTTAAGAAGTGTTATATTCCTAGTACATCAGAAACTCCTATAGGGCATTTTCCAATCTTGTGACTTCCCTCATTCCAATAATTAAATTAAATTAAATTAAATCCTGTTCAAATTCTGAATATTTTTATATAAATTATGTACTCATCTTTGATTCTTAACTTGATATTTACATAAAATCATATTGTGTGCATTCTTTTGTAATTTGGTTTTCTGCTTAACATCAACTTTGTGATGTTCTTCCGGTTTGATGTCTGCAACTATAGCTTATTCATTTTTTTCCCTGCTTTTCATATTCCACTTACTCTTGACACACATGTAAGAGATTTTTGCAGCTTGTTTTAGCTCTTTTTCTTTTTTTCAGTTCTTTATTATGACTAAACCTTTTGTACCATGAGCCTGGACTATATACATAGGAGTTTCTCTGGGAGTGGAGTTGCTGTGTTGCAAATGTTTAATTTATTAGGTGAACTGGACCAAAATATATGCTTCCCCAGATTTACCGATACCAGAATCAGAGAGCCTCAGTCTTTATCTCATTTCCAAAAACCTGTATTGTGCTCAACTTCAGCAGTCACATTAGCTCCAGGGCTGAGGTCTAACCTGACCATATCACACAAGCTCTGAGGTGCCTCAGATTCAGTACAGAATGCTATGAATTTTGACCAAGAAAAGACAGGAGAATTCAATACAATACCACATTTCTTATTCTTTATCTCTTCTAATAGACTGTTCTTCAGCACAATGGTTTCACAAAAACCTCTCCAGAGAAAACTCAGGTGGCCAACCGAGCAGATGTGTTTCCTGGGATCTCACGGCACTACTCTATGCTTGCTTTATGAAATGAGGTATGCCAAACTCTCTGTAAAGTGAGTTTCCCACTTTCTACCAGCAGTGGTTAACACACTGTTCCTCATTACCACATAAATGCTTTCCATTTTCTGATTTCTAGTTCTGCCAATCTCAAGGGTGTAAATGGCATTTTATTTTGATTTAGGTTGTATTTTTCTGAGAATTAATATGGTCAAAGGTTTATAAACCAGCCCTGTCTCCTCTATAAGATACCAGTTCATGATTGCCTCTTCTGCAATTGTCTTTCTCTTGTTTGTGGCATTTATTGTTCTTGACATCTATATATGTTGATCTTTATCCATCTCTTTTGTGATTAATATAGCTTATCCTGATTTATTATTTGCATTTTTACTCTCTTTATAGTTGATATTTAAATAGATAATTATAGTTTTAATGCTAATGGAGTAATTGATGTATTTATGTTTTGAATACTTTTTGTCTTTTTTTGAGAAATCTTGCAATTCTAAAATCATGAGGATATTCTTTTCTATTATCCTATAAAAGTTTTATATTTTTCCCTTCACATTTAAGTATTTAATATATTTGGAATTGATTTTTGCCTGTGGTTGCAGGTAGGGATACAAGCCAAGTATCCTTTATTTTAAAGTCTGTATATCCATTGATCATCAATAGCAGCTTTGCATTTAAAAATCAAGTTTAGATCATGTTTCTTGACTCTCTATTTCATCCCAACAGTGTAGTGTTCTATTCTGTTCTCAAACTCCATTGTCTTACTTTAAAACGCTATATAATGAGGGAAGATCTTTGGCAAGTCTTGCCACATCGTTTTGCTTTCTCCATTTTACTGCTTAGAATATTCAGAAGCCATCTTGAAACTGTAAACATAGTTCATGAGAGTCTGATGCTAACGTTATATTGCTGAAAGAATTCCAGCATCTGCTTATATAGTAATTTCTTGATATATGAGAAAAATAATTCTCCTTTTTTAAAGTCAGTGTGATCTGAGATTTCTGTTATGTGCTGTCAAATACATTCCTAATTATCAGAACCATTAAGTGAGAATAATTTCTAAGTTATCTTTGATACAGAGCTGATACTCAGCTATTACATGTATCCTAACTAGTAGCTTATACCTACTGGTAATTGAAATTCTTTCAAAATTATGCCCTGGGTTTATTGAATTTTTCATCATCATTCACATTTTCCCTCTATCTATTCCAAGCTCCCTAAGTAAACTTTCAACAATAAGCCACTTTTGAGAAAATTCCAGGGAAGTTTGGTCATGTTAATTTTAAGAAATGTCTCTAAAGATTTAATGATAGTTTAAGTGAAAAATTTCAGATTTAATATTTAACAAGTATCTTAATAAATGATATCCATCTTTTAAGTGTGAGCAAATTGACCTCACATTTATAAAGGCTGGATATGAATATTTAGCACATATGAAAGTGTGTCAGGAACAATAATGAGAAGCTCTAATATTCCATTTAAATAATCCATACAATCCACTGGGAGATAAGCATGACATTTTTATAAATAAGTTTTTAAATCTCTGGCAAACCATATTCATATCTCAGTGGTTTTTATTCCTTTGGGGGTCCAGTTGATACTGTTCCATTCTATGAAAATAAATCCCACAGATTCTTTGGTTCACCACAGTGGCTGGTCTGGGCTTTTTGTACCCTATGTCGCATCACTTTCTGGAAACCTTCTGTGTGCTGCTATTGCACTTTAACTCCAGAGCTATGGCCAGCCTTGGGTGGTGCTCCTGAAGAGAAACACATGTGTGAAGTCTTCAGCTGAGATCATGGGTGAAACCACTGAATTACCTAACAGTGGTTCTGAATCTCAGCTTCACATTAAAAGCAGTTGGAAAACTTGAAAACATACTGATGATTGGACACCCTACCTAAAATTTCTGCTTAATTTGTCTCAGGTTGTGTCCATGGATTACCTTCTTTTGTCTCTTCGGTTAATTTATACCCTTATGTTTTATCTTTAAGCTTCATTTGGAGCCCAGGGTGTCACTGATGCTGAGAAATTCCAGTCTGATTCTCTTACACTGAGAGAGGGAAGAAGTTAGGACCATGTTGCTGCCTTCTTCAGAGTCAGTCTCGATGTGTGGAGTGTCAGAGTGGCCAGCTCTCATTTCCAAGCACTTCTTGAGGCAATTTCAGTCTGACAGACTTTTCATACCTTACTTACACTTACCGTATAGTACATGGTCTTTCCATTGGAGCTAATTTGAAATGTAGAGTTCAAAACAGGCTACTAAACACATAGAGATACCAAATATCCCTGCTTTAAAATACAGAGTGGGGCACAGGCCAGCAGAGACCTTCAAGGGCCTTGATTCTAACCATTGCCATTAGAAGAAAGTGAACACTATGTTCTTCTAAATGGTTAATATTCTAATAATTAATATCAGGAAACACCTTTAATATTCTCAGGACCTTTCTCCTTGCAGATTTTCTCTAACATGGTTTACCTTTTATTCCATCTTCTTTCTATAGTTCCTAAGAAATTCTTCAAAATGGCTGATTTGTTAATGACTCCCTTTCTGGACTTTAGCACTGTCCTTTATCTATTACCTTTAAAGTCCTTACTTTCATTCTAAATACAAGATTATGGCCAAGGAGTGACATTTCAGGGAAAAAAAAAACACTGAGGCATGGAAACAAATTTAATGTGAGAATTAAAATACTGACATAGTAAATTATGACTCTAAATTGTCTAGCTTTGTAAAATAAGCAAATAAAAGTACTACAGATGTAAATGTAGTAATGGGAAAGTAAAATGCATTTAGAAAGGAAGATGATAAACCTCATTTCTTATTAAAATAGAGAAATTCATATATTTATTTGAAAAGCTCTCTCATCAATCTTATACAGTGGGTAAGAATCAAAGAAATAATAAAAGGTTACTTATATATAGAGGAAAATATTGCAAGAACTAATGAGCGATTTAATGACAGATCATCCCTATTTTTTTCAATGCCCTCAGCTGAGTAAGGGTGAAGATTATAGCATGAGAAAAAAATGAGTGTTTAAGAGGGACAATGAGAGACCAATCAAAATATCAATGACCCACAACAAAAATTTAGTTCAAATTAGATATCATGAATATGTAAAATGTCAAAATTTTAAGTCTCTTCCTATTTTTCCAAAGATGTTCTACACCTCAGGAGAGAGAAGGAGGTGGGAGGAGAGAGAATGTGGGTAGTGGGAATAAGTTAATTCACTAATTCATTCAACATTTTCTTTCATTCAGAAGTTATTTAGTATTTTTGATTTGCTAGACAGTATGTAAATCAAGGTAAATAAGAAGCATTTTCTGCCACTGATGAATTTATAGGGTATCAAGCAACATATATTTGAAGTAAAGAGGGTGATGTTATATTTTGTCAAAAATTTTAAAATAATTCTCTTATCCAGGATTATATCATTGGCTCATTTGAAAAGATAATCTATTTTTTTCCAAAATATGAATCAAGCACTAATGAAATAATTTGGACATTTTCAGTAGTTAAGGGTAATGTTATATCATTGCCATTTTCACAAACCAGTAGAATAAACACACTGATCAAGAAATATGTAATTTACACCCAATTGTCATATTCTAAGTAGTATGCATATCTCTGATACTTATGTTCTTTATTCCATA
This sequence comes from Manis pentadactyla, assembly GCF_030020395.1. Classification (NCBI taxonomy): domain Eukaryota; kingdom Metazoa; phylum Chordata; class Mammalia; order Pholidota; family Manidae; genus Manis; species Manis pentadactyla. The sequence continues at coordinate 134,468,128 of NC_080019.1, read as the reverse complement.
GGAATATTAGACATATTCCATAGGAATAATAGACATATTCCATAGGAAATGTATCTAATACAATTGATAAAAAGAATCTCCAAAATATTAATCCCTAGATTATAGCAAGTTGAAATATATAGATTACTTTATATTCATTATATTTTTATCTGATAAGGGGACAATTATATTTTGGAAGGAAATTATTATTAGAAGTAAAAGTAATTAAAATGAAAATGTAGATTTTAAAGACCTTGCCTGATTTTGCTTTCTTAACAAAGTATTTCTCTCCCTCTCTCTGTCTCTCTTTATGTGTATGTGTGTATGTAGGTATGTGCGTAGTGATGCCAATTTCTTGTTTGAACATGGAAGTACAGGCACTTATATTTTGGGTTTTCTCTAGTCATTGCTTGTCAGTCCAATCTTCTAATAAGGATGAAAATGTAGGTGAAAGAATAATTTAAAACAAAGCAAATGGTGAAATACCATTAAAGCACATTTACTATAATTTGCAAAAATATTCCAAAAGAAGTGTGGTTTTAGAAAATATTCTCATTGCAGAATTCATTCAACATGTCATAGTAATGAAATTAGTGAGAAAGTATGAGGCCTTCCCTTACTGAAGTGCCCTGCACCAAAATGCATGTTTTACCTGGGCAGAAGAGGGGAACTCCATGTAACACAGCTGTAATACAATTTTTTTTCAGATGTCTCAGAGCGAAGAGCAGGTATTTGAGAAATTAGAAGTCAGAACAGGTGGCTTTTGAAGGGAATGAGATATTTAATCATGGAAGCTAGCTGGGACACTAAGAACCCAATTGTGAAACTGAAATTAACATGAAACATTTTGACCCCGTAAGACAGTTAATAGTAAGAAGGAGACAGCACTAGCCGATTCCATGATTTGCTTAAAACCTGTCCTCAATAAAACAAATTAAAGGCATTTCCCTAAATATGATTTGCATAGTAAAATATTCTAAGAAATGAATGCTGGCCTTTGCAAGCTGTTTGAAAGAGAAAATTAAAATTCCAAATTTATTTCTTTCTTATACCAAACATGTTTAACAAAAGTTAGCTGTGTATAGTTCTCATCTAGAACTCTCTTTCCTCTTCTCTCATGTTCTTTTTTATCAATTACATTCCTCTATTATTTTCCCCCATGACCTGAGATTAATCTTTATTTTCTCTACCACACACTTTAGTTTCTCTACTTCTGTGCTGTAAAATTTAATTATGTTGTCTTTGTGGTGTCCTGACAATCTTTTCTAATTTAATCTACCTCTGTTTTTGTATCTGTCTGTAGAATTATTTTGTTATTTTTCTCTGAGGGCCTATGTTTTCTGTATACTTAAACCAAGAGAAAAAATAGGAAACTTCTTTAATCTTTTTTTAAATATTTATATATATTTTTCTATTACACTTGATATTTTTCTCGATTTCATATTTGTGTACTATTTGTTTTGTTCCATTGGATGAAAGACCATTAGGTTCCAGTGGTCTACAAACTGGGTGTGTAGACAGCCCTTCATTCCTCAACCTCACTCACGGCTTTTCCGTTGTCAGGCTTCCCGATTCTTTGTTATAAACTGAAATGGTCATTTCAGAGACGCTTCTCCCTGAGAGAAATGAGGCAGGTAGAATAAGATAAGGGGAGTTCCAGAGGGGAGGAGGTAGGAGGTTTACTTATATGCTAAGGTTTTCCATGAGTCTAAGGATATTTGAATATATATATATATATATATATTCAAACAAGAAAAAAAATGTTCAAAGTTTAATCCAGCCTTCCTGTTTGAAAGATTTAAAAGTGGTTATCTTAGCTTCACAAGTTGGTAAAATAATTAATTTAGGAGCAGTGTAACCACTGGAGACAGCTTACTCCTGCCACTGCAAACATCCTGCCCTCCCTCAGGGCAGAGACGGCCTCGGATATGCTGTGCACCCCGGTGCACCCTGGGATATGCAAGGGGCAGCAAAGAGTTTCAAGTGTACCATTTGAACGAGGTTTTACTGTAGGTAAAGGGTTTTTCGTTCCTTTTCATCTTATTTTTACTCTAACTTCAGGCTGTTTCTCCGTGAATTGGTTGCTCTGCTTTAGAGCCTTAGCCCATCTCCATCCCAGAACATTTAATGATGGTCTGGAAGGTTTCGCTACCCATTTTCCAAGCACACATTGACAAGAACTTGTAGCATGTCTGTTGCACTGTGTATTTTCATACACAGCTTTTCAACCAACCTGGTTATTGCTTTCCACTGCTTCTGTCCATAGTAGCTGAATTAAAAACCTGTTTTCTCTCACATCTATAGATTTTTTTATTACAGGTAAAATATTATGTCTCTAATCCTTCAAGGGCACAGGTCTACTAAATTTACATATAGTAAAGAGAATACTTCATGTTTTGGGCTGTAACATCTTTATTCAGCTATATTATGATGCCATGGTTTTATTTGTTATTTTTCCCAAGAAGGAATGTGAGGTTCCTTTATATTTCTCTTAGAAAAGATTCCATTTTGAAAATGTTTCCAAAACAAAGGAATCTGTTGTGAATGTAAATTGTACAAATTTGAAAATATGGATGACAGATTTTTAAAGGGTATTTCTGCCTATAAAACTGAAAAGGCTTATCCTAGCCTCTACTGGTATACCTACTGTACACATGTGTTTGTGTTTTCCCTCTGGTTTTAGTGAAACTACTGTGTTTCAGGGATCTGTCTTCGAAGGATCTCACCCAGTTGTGATACTTTAGTGTGGGAAGGGAGCCTAACATCCAACACTATCTTGCCTTCTAAATAGTGAGAGTAATAAAGAACAAGCAAATGTCTTTAGTAATCCTTGACTTTCAAACTTGGGATATATCAATTGAGTCCTAAATAACATTCATTTTTATATGATTATTCAAAGAAAGTTTTGTTATAAAAGTATAACTATCAGAAGTATAAATGTCAATATAAAAATGTATCAATTTCTATCCAGTGTACTAAGAAATAAACCTTTCTTTTCAGCTTCTTAGAGGTGTGTTTAAAAGAAAGTAAAAACTAATTATGTTGTGACAAGTTAACTAAATATAATTTTGCAAATGAAAAAACACCAACATATTTAAAACACAGTGAAAAAATATTTCATTCTATCGATACCAACTCTCCCTAAAGCCATAAAATATTTCTGCATCAGTATCTTTGTTTAGGTATAGACTTAGGTTTACTTCATTACAGTAGTTTCCTCTTATCCACAGTTTCGCTTTCCATTGTTTCAGTTACCTCCAGTCAACCATGGTCCAGAAGCAAATGATCCTCTGATGAATCTCCAGGTCAGTGTTGCCTAACACTATGTCACAATGCCTACATCATTCACCTCACTTCATCTCTGCATGTAGGCATTTTATCATCTCACATCATCACAAGAAGGGTAAATAGGACAATAAAATATTTTGAGAGAAACCATATTTGCATAACTTTGATGACAGTATATTATTATAGTTGTTCTATTTTATTACAAGTTACTATTGTTAACCTCTTACTCTGTCAAATTTATAAATAAAACCTTATCACAGGTATATATCTATAGGAAAAAAACAGTATATATAGGGCTTGCTACTATCTGTAGTTTCAAGCATCCACTGGGGATCTTGGAACATATTCCCTGTGATAAAGAGGGACTTACTGTAGTTTTCTATCATTGCTATAATACATTAGCACAGACTCAGTGGATTACAACTATACATATTTATTATCTTAAACTTCATCAGAAGTCCAAAATGAGCCTCAGTGGGCTAAAATCAAGCTCCTGGCAGGGCTCTGTTCTTCTATGAAGGCCCTAGTGGAGAATCCATTTTCTTGCTTTTTGTCTATTAGAGGTTGCCTTCATTCCTTGGCTTGAGGCCATTCCATCTTCTTAAGCCAGCCATGGCCATTCTAGTCTTTGCCACATCCGTTTCTCTGACACTGACTCTCCCCCTACCACTTTCACATTTAAGGATCCTTGTGATTACACTGTGTTCCAGAGGACAGATTGACAACCTTGTACAATGTCAGACGACAGATAGACAACTTTGTAGACTGTCATCTGCAGGCTGACCTTCTAGCTGAAAGATCATTCCACATTCTACCAGGCCAATAATTTTGGGGTGATAGAGTATAACCAATGATTTCTCTCCCATTTGTGCATTGTCAAAATCCTGAGCCATAAATGGGGCCTTTGGTCCAAGGTGAAGTTTTCCAGAAACTGAGACATTCAGAAGCCCTTAGCAGAGGTACCCACTCCCCTGGTTGATTCTTATTCCACTTTCTCAGACATCATTGTTCCCATTCTTCCAAATGTCTCTCTTCCAGGTGCCTGGCTATACAGCCAAGTCATTGTCAGTACCTGTCATTACCTCAGAAAAGCAACTGGAAAAACAGGTTGAACCTAGTTTGTGATGATTCTTAATGTATTTTTATCTTTAATCAATAGTGAATAGTGAGTAATTTTCTTTTCTAATGCAGGTAATAACTTGGAAACATTATTTTTTTTTACCTTGTTGGCTCTCAAAGGGATATTTATTGGAGTGATTTAACTCCAAAGCCTCATTTTGGAAGACAACTGGTGTAAATTATATTTATATACATATAATTTATATAATATGTATTATAAGAAGAATACGAGCCGTGATTATTTTGAAGAAAGTGGCAAAGATCTCATATGTGCCAAATATAAGCAACTTGTGAGGTGGCAAAAATATCAAATATAAGCAATTTAAGCCAAAAATATCCATTCTCATAGAATTAAGACAGTTGTTTAAACATATTGTGTACTTCCACTTAAATTAAATGTCCCATATAAGGCAAGGAGCAGATTAGTGCTTGCCTCGGACTGGGTGGAAAGCAGTGTAGGGAAGTGGAGAGCGTAACGGGAAGTGACTGCTAATGGATGCAAGGTTTATTTTGGGGGATGATAGAAATATTCAAACAGTAGAGTATGGTAATGGCTGCACAATTCTGCAAATACGCTTAGAACCATTGAATTTTTTCCTTGAAATCGGTGCTTTTATGTATGTATACCTCAGTAAGTTTATTTTTTAAAAAATTAAAATATGCAAGAATTTACAAGCTAAATATGAGATGCTCAAATAAAACATGTCTCCCTCTTTTATTAGGAGAGGGTAAGGATATGACTTATGTTGGGATAAATATGGTTTCTTTTGCTCCTGCTTATAATACAGATAGGACATTAGGTCTAGGAATGATAGTTGACTTAAGGTTAAGCCTGCTCTCTCAGGATGATAAGGTAGATTGATGATTTTAGGAGATAAAACATCACCCTTCTTGCTTTTGTTAGAAAAGTTGAGTTGCAAGTTTTACGAGCACTATTTGTATTTTCATAATTCCATATAAACATCAGTTTTCTTGTTCCTTCAATTGAAAAACAAAATAATTCAAATCAAACTATCTTGAATAAGGAAAACAAACCAATCACAATATTAAGCAAACAGAAAATAATTAGTTTTCTGCTTAATTTTCAAGTTTGGAATATTTAAGAATAGCATATTAGTTTCTAGAGGGTCCTACAATGCTGTTTGTTCCAAGCAGCCAGTTCATCAGCTGTGTACAGTTCCCTGGGCTCTGCAAAAAACATACACATCACCTACCCTTAACTCAGGCAGCCAGTGTGGAGTGATGTTAAATGCCTTCAGGAAGTGTTTTCATGTCTCTGTTCTTTTTGAAATCCAAATAAACTTAACCTCTTTATCTCTTATATCAAGGTATATGATTCTATCCAAAATATTCATCATCTAATGGTAAATCCTTTTCATGAAACATCTTAGTCTCTTCTCCACAACTTGTAGTTTCTTTTGTTGGTTTTATTCATTTTGCATGTGTTTTTATGTCTAGCCAATAGTAGTTTCTCTCGTGAGTATATCTTGTTCAGGTTCATTGTTATGATTGACAGCTGTCAGCTTAATACACTTCAGTCAGACTTTAATTCTTACTTCTTTACTGAGACTTCTCTTAGAAAAGTCACAGAATGCTTCAATATTGCCAAATCCATTGCACTCTAAATTTCTTTTTTCACAGAACTAATCTCACAGAAAATAAGGGTAAAAATAGCAACTCACATAAATGACACTTCTTGATAATCCATGTGTTGTCAATTACTACAGCCTGGCAATTGCTCCAGAGAGCAAACTCTTAGAGATTTTTTTAAACAATAGATTTTTATAGTCAGTATGGGCCTTGATCAATATCTCTGGTCCATTTTTTTAAATAGGAGATCAGTATTTTCTAGCTTAAGCCAAGTAGCTGGATTTTTAAAAGAGCCCAGTATTTGTAACTGTGTGTGTGTGTGTGTGTGTGTGTGTGTATGTAGTTTCTACTTCACCAGGAACTCACAATACATGGAAGCTAGGTCAGGATGTTCTAGTAATTTTCCAAGAGAAGCCTAGAATATTAGAAATCAATGAGTAGAGCAATGTCTTATTAAAATTTCCATGAGTATACAATATACTACAATATTATTTTGCAGAGAAAATACTGGGCTTCATATCATTTTTGAAATTAACTCATACTAACATGAAAATATTTATCCATATATGCACACTTTAAGAAATACACATGCAGCCTTTTATTTCTCACATAATTTAGGTCATTTTGAATTGGGAATTGCAATAGGATTCTTGGAAAATGAAAGTTTAATACTCAACACCATTGATATAACCTTGTGTTCCTGATAAATGGAAACATTAAGACTCTACCCAACAGGGTTGCATTTCCCACCTGCATTTTGACCAGTTTCCTTAATGACCTTGCCAGCTGATATAAATTGCTTTTTGGAGGGAGCCCAGAGGAGCGTAAGAGAGCTTAAAGATTTTGCTTCATGTTACAGTAGATGGCTTTTAATAGTGAAGGAAAAAAAGAGGCAACTTCTGACATATAAAAATACCTCTTTGATTTTGACAGTAGGTAACAAGCACTTATCTTTTATGGTAGTAGGGCAGAGGTTTATTTAAACAGAGACATACAAAATAAAATATACTAATTCAAATTATATGCCATTCTTTCTTGTAGCCATATTCTGACCTCTGTTTAGCTGCCCTCATTGTGATCACTTAAACTACTGCAATATGTTGTCTGCCATTTTCAGTGTGACTTCCCTTACATATATATTTCTAGGTAAAGAAGTGTCTCAGCCTCATAATTAAGCATGCAGAATATTTCTTTAAATCATATAAAGGAAGTCCATGAAGAAAAAAATAATCACTGCTTTCCTCATAGATTTGTAAATACACACAATTTTGTGGTATTCCAAAGAGATTCTGTAATTTGGTTGAATTGCCTTGAAATGAAAATACATAATCAGTTAAGTGTAAACAAAATATGCAAACACCCTTCACATGAACAAAATGAAGCCAATTTGGCATCAATAACCATATTTTATATAATTTATTTTATTTTATATTTATCATACCTAACACAAGGAGGGTCCTCCAGGTCTCTTAATGTATGAATGACTGAATTAAAAATAATTATGCACACTGAAGGCACCAAATAAATTATTAGATGATTTGACTTAACTGTAGGCAAACACATACAAACACACACACACACACTGTTGATGTGTTTATCTTACATGGCTTTGGATATGATGCAGGATTTTCAAATGCCATTTGCTCAACAGATTTACATTGTCTCATCCACATTTCACATGTATCAGACACTGCCATGCTTTTTAAATTTTTAAATTTTTTTATTTTAAAAAATTTTTGTATTTTTTGCAGTGTCAGAAAATAATCACTATCTTCATGCATAAGTATATTCATGATTCCTTCCCCACCCCATCAACAAAATCCAAAGAAAATGAAGATGCAAAAATGAAAGTAACAGAGTGTATTATATTCCTATGAGTACCTGAAATTTTTATTTAAAACAAGTCGGACTGCAAAAAAAAAACCATGCAGAAACCATGCTCATGCTCATATTTTCAAGTATAACAATCAAATGTGGAAGATTCATTTGAGAAACATCAAGTGTAATTTAAATTAAGTTTCACAAGACGGTTGAGACAATAAACTGCTTCCTGGGAAATGTACCTTTTGCTAATCTGGAGTAATGTCATCTGCAAAAGGTCTCCCTTGGTATTTCCTGGCACACTTTTCCCTGTAGAGTTTATCAGGATATTCACATTCAAACAAGCACAGAAAATATAAGTATGTAAAAAAAAAATTCCACTTTGACTCTGAACTATCACTTCAGAGCATTGAGTTGAGGTTCCAGTATAAAGCTATGGTTTCTCAAACCCCAATTGGTCGATACATTCATTTCACTCACTGGACCTAAACAGATTGAGACTTTCACAGCAAAAATCCAATTTGACCTATCAATCATTGCGACATAGGCTGTGACCAAAGTACGGTCCCAGTAGCCACTTTCTATGTAGCTCAAACATTTGGTTCTGTGACTAAGATGTAAGATAGCTGAAAGATTACAAATTGTTTTTTGTTTTGTTTGATGCATGAGCAGGTAGGTAATATCATAAAACTGTCTATTTCATATGGTTAATATTTTTGGCTTCTATAACCATGAATTCACACTTTGGAAAGTTTTGCCAGCAGAAATAAATACCTAATGAAAGTGCTGGTGTCATAGCTTTTCCATCAGCTTTTGTTAGAACATAAATATGGGTTGACATTTCTTTATTTTCCACACAAACCTGTGAAGGGTATCAAAAAACCTACAGATGATAGGTTTAAAATTATAGTGAGGATGGGTTAATTAGCTGGAGCATCATCATGATAGGAAATTCATACCCAGTCATTTAGAACTCATGTACAGTCTTTGTTGAGATATGATATAATAGCTCAAAGTTCCATTGATGCCTGAAAAATAGCAGAGTCATGCTCTACAGTCTGACCGTTTTTTCAGGATTATTTTTCCATCATGTGTGATGATTGTAACAACTATTGCTACTTTTCTGGCTTTTTGATATTTAGGATTTAATGATTTTGTACATCAGAAACAACTCAAATTTTAAGTCAGATATAAATTTACAGGAAATTGTGCTTCAGAGACTGTTGGACACATTCATCTTATTTTTATAAATATTAAGATTCAGAAAAATTGGAGCTCAGGAATGAAATATACAGCCCCCCCAAACAGATGGCATAAATTAATATCTCAAACTCATAATTGATCTCCAGGCTTTAACATTAAATGCTCTCTCTTTTCTCTCCTTCACATCAGGATTCAATATTCTTTTTCATAGCACATTTGTTTTCAGCTATTCCTGCCTCACTAGGGGTTGCAAATTCAAAGAGAGAAGCTTGGATTTAAAGCACAGTTGCTTTTTTAATCATGAAATACAGAGGAAATAATTGCCAATAAAGAATTGCTAATTATGTAATATAAGAGGAAGATAATGCATTTCAAAACACAGTCTAATGTAGAACAAAGGTGGTTATGGTCTCCCATTTATATTTTCGTTTTGGAATAAGAAAGCAAAAACTTGTCTTTTTTCATTTTTATGAAATTAATCCCATCTGAGCACTTTAACTATATAAGACATGCACAGCCAATTCTAACTCAAATATATGTGACTATACATATACTCTTTAAGTATATTTTCAGAAACACTTATTAAGTTTCTAACAGTGCCAGGTAATGTTAGGTGTGATTATAGCAGGTGAATAAAACCAGATTTGGAATCAGCAGTCAAGTAGATGAGACACATAATCATCTAATGCATATAAACACGGCTGTGTGACATCGAGCCATAACTATTATCAAACAGAAAGCAACAGTACCATGAGTATATGCAGGAAGAAGGTCTAGTGCAGTTGCTTTCCTGAAGAAATGCTGTTGGAGATGGGATCTGGAGGATGAGTACTAATTAAACAGCCAAAAGTAAATGACACATTGAAGAATTAATAAAAACGTTAGAAGCAAATTTGCACATGTGCAAAACATAGCAGGATAAGGGTAAGGCACTTACAGAATGTAAACCAAGTTCAGTATGTCCAGGTTGGAGAAAACACTGCTAACTTCTCACCAAAACATTCCTAGTCTTCTTTCCAAAAACACAACATGACTCTGTTTCCCTTCTGCTTTACAACTGTGCATAGCCAAGTGGCCAGGCTTTGGTCAATGGAGAGTGAATGGAAGTTATGTGTGCCAACTCAGGTCTGATCTAGAAAATCACCCGGCTTCTCCAAGCTGGTGGCCTTCCCACCAACTGGCTGGAGGTCACGGTGCTGATCTTGGGAGTCATATATTAATAAGGACAAAGCCTCCATCAGCTTCACTTCCTAAATGACTACACGGAGTGGTGGTTCTCAATCATTTTGTCATCAGAATCACCCAAAGAGTTTGCTCGATCACAGACCACCAGGCTTTCTGTGCACTAGGCCAGGGTGGGATCTGAGAGTGGGCACTTAAAACAAGGTCCCAGATGGCAACAATGCTGCTGGTCTCAGGACCACAGTTTGAGACTGTTTGCCTACAACAACGCATCCCCACTCTTGTAAAAATCTGAGGATTGTCATCTGTGAAAGAGATGATTCCTATTGGTTTTCTTTCTATTGTATGTTCTTGGCTTATTTGTTAAAATAGACACTGTGGTCTGAATCAATATGGAGGTGAATGTAATTTTAGGTGGATATTAATCCTCTTTGAGAAGATGCCTGTTTTCTAATCACTGTCCTTGGTTGATATAAGGCAGCAGGTGACACAGTGCTGGTTAACATGAGAGATGAGGAAGTTTGTCTGGAGAGATTACAGTTTTATTTTTTAGCCCCACATCTAATAGTACTACTGTGGAGATGGTCAGTTTCTGTCTTACCTGAAGGTGATACCTAGAACTGCTGTGGCCACCTGGTGAAGATGATAAGAGACATAATGAGGGCAAAGCCACCACCATAATGTGACAAAATTGCTTCCAGAAATGGGAGTCTCTTCCAGAATAATGGAGTGGAGATGACTGGCACTGACATTAGAAACCAGTGACAGTGGCTGGTGCTGGGTGACATTATTTTAATGGTCCTTTTCCTAGGGTAGTTAGTTGAAAACTTTGTGAAGTACTATGTTTATAGTATGGTTAAGTGTTTTGTGTAAATAAAATTGAATAGAACAAAGGAGTTATATTCTGAAATAATGCACCATTTAACTAGTATATTTTGATAGGTATTCAATTTTTTTCTGTGAGTAGTTAATTATAAGTTTTTCAGAGCTACTTGAACCAGAAAGTTAATCTCCCAGCTCCAACTAGCTAATAATTCACACTGCTAATATTTTATCATTTAATTTATTTGGATGTATGAAACTTTGATATTGCTGCCATTTAATGCATGAAATGTCATTACTGCTAGCTCAAATCACTCATTATATAGCAAATTGCAAGCAAAACTGAAAACCTAAGTTATTCTTAATTAATTAATTATAAGACTTGTTTTATTAAAAGGGAATTTAAATGAAAAATTTAAACTAGAGTTTTAGCAGATTATTCTTCAGTAAAATCAGTTTTCCCAGAGACAAGATAATTTTTGAATTATAAAATTGAATATGCATTATGTATCTATATTTTTTCCTCACCCTTATCAAAATATGTGGGCCTTTGATATATCTCCACCTTATTATTTTTGTTGAAGACAGAAGATAAAGCATATAAAGATTTTGTTTCTTAGTTCTCCACTCAGAAGACAATACCATAAACATCATAAGAAATAGGAACTGACATGCAACTTAGTGTCAAGAAGACTGTAGCGAATAGTGAGAGTTGAGGGAAGTTCTAGAGCAGGGTGCAAAATCACATCTACAGAACAGTTTACTAATGAGAAGTTCAGTGAATGTACTGAGCCTTTTAGTTTATTATTCATGCTGTAGCCAGAGTGGTTTCATTAAAAACATTTCTGTTCATGTGGATTTGCTGCTTAACACAGTTCATTGTTTCCTCTTTGCCCTTAAGAGAAATACCAAACGCTAAACATTTCCTTATCCTCTCTCTCTTAACTCTCCAGACTGTGCTTCTTTCTCACTTCTCAGTTAAAATCTACGCAGTGCTGGGCTTCTTTCATTTCCCCAAGCGGATTTTACTATTGCCTGCCCCAGTCTCTTTACCTGACCATTTCTTGTTCTTGAAATGTACTTCCACTTGTGGTTAACACCTGCTAGTTTTGTTTTCCAGTAATCTTTCCCTCCCCCCACCCCATTTTCAAGACTAGTTTAAGTTCATAGCCACCACATTCCAGTGGCAAGTTTACACTTCATCTTAAGAGCACTTGCTTTCCTTTATTTAATATCTACTTTCCTTATGAGACAGTACTGTCCTTGAGGACAGGCCTTGGGCTTATTTCATCTTCAGCCTCTTACAGCGTCTCCCACATAGTGAGTGTTACATATCTATTTGTAAAGTAAATCAATGCCTCCAAGTTAGAGGGAAATGGAGGCTAGCTCTTATTTATTTTCTTCTTTCTTGTCTTTTAAATCCGTAGAATAAACAATTGCTGATTATATATTTGTAACTATGTACATGTTTCTTACTTTAGAATATATAACTATTCTTACCAATATTTAATGCATTAAATATTCAACTGAAAATATCCTTGTTTACAAAGAGTATCAAATTAATTTTGTTAGTTTTACTTACATGTGTTAAATATAACATATTTTTACATATCTGATATATATATATATTTTTTTAATATCTTGAAAGAATTTTATTTAGGTGGGTGCATCTTCAATTCTATTCTAACTGGAACACTTATTCCATAAAGTTCATCCAAAGCAAATTAGTTTCACTAGAAAGAATATGTATGTATGGATAGAGTATGTGTATGTATAAGAAGATAGATACAATGTGAAGAATTTTCAGAAAGGCTGAAATTCTATTATTGTCTCCAGGTAAACATCATTGGCCATTCACCTAACTGTAAATTTTAAAATGTTATTCAAATTTATCTTAACGTTAATTAGTTTTTGAAAAAATGAAACTTGAAAAATTGTTCTACATCTTTAGTTTATAATAAACTCAGATGTGGCTTTTAAACATAACTATAAGATAGGAAAAACACAGATTATTTATTATAATTTAAGAAAATGAGTATGACATTCTAATCTTTGGAGTGTGACATATTTGGTTTGGAGTATTTTCTTTTATTTTTGAATTCTGAGATTTTGGCCTCCATTCACTAAATCCTTACACAGTCTCACATATTTCTCCTTTAGACAGAGCACCTTAATTGCCATTTTTATTCTCTGCTTTATAATAGCTGTCCTTGGATAATAGAAGAATCAATCAAACATTTTTTCCTTCATGTCCCTGCAGCAACAGGACTTTATTATTTTTACTCCAGTGACACTGAGAAGCTTGAATCAATATTGACAAAACATCAGGCCTTTTTGAAAAACCTGGCTATGATGACATGCAAAGCTTAACCATTTCACATCTTTTATAGCCACAGAAACTTTAAATTTCTTTTCCTCACAAACACATATGTGTTAATCCCTTGGAAAGTCATCCTGCCGCATTTGAAATGGAGTCACCATAACTGACTCCCAAAGCACAGATCTTGGATTCATCCCCATGTCTGAGAATAGAATCAAGCCCTAAACAAAGGGAACTTTATAATCAGGTTGTGAAGATTAATGTTTCTTTAGAAGGGAAGCGGATCTTGGGAACAATCTGATTTCGTTCCTGCTATTGATAGAAAAGTTGAGTTTCTAGCTGAACTAGTAGAAAAGCTTACTTGTAGATAAATGGATACTTTAACTCTGGAAATAATTCACATTTAAACCTTGTTCATCACTGTTATTGATCCCTGGAAAACTCTTCAAACCACATGCATACCAAAACCTCTTCCTGTAGAGATATTTTTAATATTATTCTTGATGCTTGAATTTGTACGTAGTAAGAAAAATACTAGAATAGCCTTTTTCTTGCATAGTTTACACAGTTCATCATACAATCTCATGCATATTCTTTAAATAAATTTTCTATCATCTGATCCCTCAGGTTACCCTTTTTTTCCTTTTTTCTTTGGTTTGTTTTTTTGGTCCTCATATGAAAAAATTTATCAGAATCTCCAGGTTGGCCTAAATTAAGCAGTGACTCTCAGACAGGATATATAATTCAATGGTTGATCTCATTCTTAGTTATGACCTTATAACTGATGGAAAGTGAATGATAGAAATTTTGTAATGCAGTAAGATGGAAAAACAGACTATGGAGAGCAGCCACACAAATATATGTGCTTTACAAATTCCATTTACATCATTACTTTTTGGTTTCAAAGCAATATAAACTTGTGATAAATACATATACTATGATTTTGGCATCTTCTTTTTACAATTATGGGTACTAGATCAAATTTATTTATTCAGTTTTGCATAAACAGGTGATAGACTGTGGCAGTAAACTCAGTAACCTCATCATTATTCCAGAGTTCTTAATGTCAAAGTGTACTGCTTGGTCTTCATTAAAGACAAATGTAAAGGTTCTCAGCCTCCATTCTTTCTTGGGTTTTAATATTCTTTCTGTGTCAATTTTTCTGAATCCCTCTTTCTGTTTTTCTTTTTTACTCTTCATTGAAATCAGTGGCTTTAATATCTGAGGCAGTTAGCTTATGTGTAAGAATGAGTAAATGTTTTAAATATTCAAGTATTTAGTGACTTCCAAAATTTTAAATATTTAGGGTAATGCCATAATCATCAGAAGTAAAAACATTTTTTTAAAAGATGGTTCTAAATAATGATAAAGAATATTTCTATTCATACCTTTTACATATGCAGTATACAGGTATTAGAACTATGTTTTCAGTAAAACCAATTTCAATGTTTTTTTAATTCAGGGTTAAATTGCTTCTTCATTTTATATATAACTCATGATAGGCTGATTAATCATGAGACAACTTAAAAAATGAGTAATAGCATTTATTAAGGGAAAAATAGATGTATACATATATCCACATTTATGTGTGTGTGTTGTATGCATTTCCTATCTATACCATTCCATCCGTGTATCATATTATTTTATATGCATAAATCTATGTATGTATCCATGTGCACATATAGATAGGTACATAAATACAGGAAATACAGAAATAAACTGCCCACTCTTCTTTCAAGTTTAACTCACTGTAATATGTTTGCATTTACATTATTATTTAAATTTTCTTTTTAAACAACTATGCCCTGAAAACAAATGCAACTTTGATTTTCCTTCATGACACTTATGAACCCCTAACATTAATTTATTTTGCGCTAAGTATGGAGTATTTATGCAGAGGGAAGTTTGCAAAAACAGAGTAGAAAAAGAAAATTTTTTGCGCCAAAAGAAAGACAACCATGATACAAAATACTAAATTTATGTAACCTCCATGCTCCATGTAGCAGAACTGAACTTCCCAAAGAGGATAAATACAGATTGATGTTTTAAAAATTACTATAGGGTATAAACTATGCTTTCACTGTACAACAAGCCTAGCCCATTAGTAGAAAATGTCCATGAAAAACTGGCATTTTTAGGCAAATTTATATTGCTTCATCACTGTTTTATTTGTTGCAGAGAGAGCTGATGATATGAAATCATGATTGATTTATGAGTGCTCTAGAAATGAGGCAAAAAGTATCAGTACTTTGTTGCCAAGGAGTCCATTTAGGACAACCAATAATTACACTGAGAATTAGATTGTCAGTGTAATTGGAAAATTGTCTGAAATTGGAAAAGTGTAAAAGAGCCCATGACATCAGTAATTATGTTGAAAATGAAATGAATATCTTAAAGGATTTGTTTTCATATATAATTTCTCCTCTGGATATTATATTTTCTGCATGTTCATTTTCAGAGCTGGCTAATATTATATTGACATCTGTTTTAAAGTGAAATTTCTTCAAATTTGGGGCAAAAAGAAAGTAAAAGATGGGCCAGCCATACCTTAACTTTTATCTCATATTTCCCAATACATTTATTTAGTGATAGAAACTAAAGATATTTTAAATCATCCTCAAATTGCTTTTCCTATGACTAATGTTTTTCTGAAGTAACATTCTCAAAATGCTATTTCTCATTTCAATAATCTGCAATCACTCTTGGTTTCCTATAGAATAAAGGGAATAAGTGATCATCTATTCTAAAAGTATGGGCAACAGAAGAATATGCTTTGATATATTTGGAGATGCATTTTAATATCCAGTAAATTTGCAGATCCAAACTATTAAATAAATGTCATTTCTCCCTTCAAAAGTTAGATGAAAATTACCAACTATGAAAGAGTCATTGTAATTTTAGTCTGGGAGCTGGCTTTATTTTTCAAACTATAGTGGGACACTATTTTAAGATGCAGGTATTTCCCAAGGTGAAAAGAGAGATCCAAATTCATGAGGTGACTTTTTTTCCATGTCAGAAGCATAGGCTGGAAAACTTTACATAGGAAAAGGAGAATCAGTGTGTCATATGAAAATAATTCCATCTTGGCAAAATGTCAGTGGGAAAGTCTACTCATTACTTCCCAGTAGATAGAGAAAAGGAGAACAGAAAAAAATAATAAAACATTTGCCCAAAGAGATCAGTATCCTTGTTTTTTCTACCTCACTGTTTTTCTACTTCTTCTTAATAGTAGTTTAGAAGAAATATTCAGATATATTTTTAAGGAAGCCAAGGACATCTGAGTTGGTAGCATCTTTCCCTGAGAATAGTCTGGAAGTCTGTAAGCTTCATAATTAAGTCTCACATTTGCTTGGGGCAATACCTAATATATAGTGATAGTGAAACATTGTCCAAGAAAGTGTCTAGTTGAATGAGTCTGTGAAAGAACTCATGGGTCCTGAGAGACTGTGAATGATGTGCAGGTAACTCAGAAGTTCATGCATGCTCGGGTTTGGGGCAAAGGTCCTACAGGAGCTGAGAGGGTCCATAAACATCAGATTTGGAGGCAGCAAACAGAGTTCACAACCCTTGAAATCAGAGTCAACAAGAATTCTGGCATCATGACTGAAGGGCTAATTAGGACCATTTCAGTGAAAAGTACTAGACCAAATATGATGGTGGTAAAGGGAAACAGGTGATGTAAAAGTGGGAACAATAATCAGAGACAATTTATAGGGAAGAAACTGAGATTTAATTAATTGAAAAGTTCACTTCTCTATATCCTAATAGGATGATCATACAGCTGAAAAACTAAGAATGTTTCAGAAAATAAAGAAACCACATTGTCTTTGCACATATAAGTATTGTTAACTTTGTTGTTTATAGTTTATTAGTTTCCTATTGCTGATATAACAAATTGCTGCAAACTTAGCGACTTAAAACAACATAAATTTATATTTAACAAATAGGTATGTCAGAGGGCCTACTGGGATAAAATCAAGGTGATAGCAGGGATTTATTTCTACTGGAGTTTCTAGAGAAGAATCCGTTTCCTTACTTTTTCCAGCTTCAGAGTCTGCTCGCATTCTTTTGCTTATGACCTCTTCCTCCATTTTCAAAGTCAGCAACATAGTATCTTCAAATCTCCTTCCCTCTGACTTTGACACTCCTGAATCCTTCCTACAAAGACTTCTGAGTACACTGGTTCTCCTGTGATAATCTTCCCTTCTCAATATGCTTAATTTAATCATTTCTGCAAATCCATTTACACCATAAATTAGCACATTCACAGAGTTTGGGTAGGGACATTATTCTGCCTATCACACATGTGACACATAGATAAAAAGAAAAATCCAAATATATGCCCTGGACAATGAGGATCGTTACTCCAATAAAAGAAAAACACACAAAAAACTTAAAAGAATAAACATATCACACATGTACAGGGTTAGAAATGTATGATTTATTCAATTCAAGAGCACCTAAAAGATATCAAATCGTTAAGTTTTGTACTTAAGTATATGACTGTGGCTATTGTGTTTGGAGCGTTGGTTCATTCCCTACAAATACAAATTTTGGGCTCATCTTACTCTTTGATATGTATGTCAATAAAGAGTATAGAGACCTAGTCAGAAACAATTAGCCTTCTTTTAATAGCCACCCTCATCTTCATTAGCCACAAACCATATTTTGATTCAGTAACATTTCCAATTTGAATAAAGCTAACATTTCCCGTCTTCAAATTTTGGTAGGCATGGTTGTATCATTAAATTCTGAAGGTAATAGAAAGAAAGTTTTCCATGGTATGTCTGTGGAACACTCTATAAAAAAAAAGGAATACACTTCCTCCTTGCAACTTGGTAGCACTGTGTATGATGATAGCAGGATTTCAGAGGCACCACCCTGAATCATGAGGGATTATCTAAGAATACAGAGCAAAAAGACAAAAGACCCTGAGCCCAGTTTATCTCCAAAATATCTACCTTCTTATTACCCTGTTATGAGAAAGCAGTCCATTTTTATATTTCAACAACTGTTAGTTTGAATATATATGTTTTCTTCAACTGAATCTAACTGATATAGGCCTCATAACAGATTAAACATCCAGTACCAATCAGTGAAAAACTCAGTCCATCAAAGTAATGTTTTCTGTGTCAAGTGAAGAGTCAAACTTGAATACTCTACTTTCTTGAGTAGCCGCTAATCTCTATAAGATTATGGAGAAATAGGTACAATAAAAAAGACGAAGATGAAGAAATGGGTTTCTCCTTTCTCACACTCCTAAAATTTGTTATCTTGTAAGAACTATAATTTTAACATTCTTATTTCTTTTCTGATTTTATGTACCTAACTTTCATTAAACTTTTTGTCATATGTCTTTAAACATAATGGAAGCAAGATAAATACTTCTGAGCACCAGCTGAGAGTAAAGGAACCAAGTATTGGAAGATACTCACAGTGAGTGAGTTCTGTGTTTATTGAGGCCTGAACCCAGCTTCTACAGTAGTGTTTAGTACAGAATAAAAAGCTTCAAGGGAATGAGAGCATGGTATGACTAATCCACTGGGGATTCCAGCCTTATCAGGGACATCCACCACCTGCCAACTCAGTATGGAAGTAGTAGAGTCCTGTAGCTAAAGGAGTTATATGGTCTGGGTTAAAGGGATGTCTCACCGATAACTGCAGTTCTGTGATGAATGTTAAGAGTAGAGATAATTGTCTGCACTGTTGAACCCATAGATTAATAAGCATTTCTCATTTTGACAGTAGTGGCCTATACATTTATTTCTACTGTGAGAGTCTAAAAATTAAATTTTTCCCCTTGAAATTAAGGAAGGAAATTAAATATTCTTCTTGAGTTCTGAGTGTTATAATTTTTATCATCTATTCAGGCATAGCAAGGGGAAATTTATTATATAATTATTCCTATTATTCATATGTGAGGATTACATTATCAATTCAGTTTTCTCCTTATGTAATCTGCAGGACTTTTACAAGACCAACCTCTCTATGGTCCTCAGTGGCCCATGTCTCCATTCACGTGCTAGTGCTCATGCAGTTTATCTTCCGGGGTGGCCCTTCTCACTTCTCTTCATAATGTCTAAACTATACTCACAGTTCAAGGAGTTTGGCAAATTTGTTATTAATAACTTTGGTTGAGAATATTCTAAAATCTCTGGGATTCTTTTGCAGAGTTTATCAAGAAGCTTTCCATTTTTATTACACACACACACACACACTGCTGAGAAAAACTGTGGCATTCTTTCCTAGCCACTTTGCAAATGATCAAATTTCACTCCAGAAGTTTTATTTGCACACTAATAAGTAGTGGCTGAGTCCAACTGATAGATAGGCAGATAGATACATACATACATACATACATAGGTAAGATAGATATTGATAGATTGAAAGACACAAAGAGAGTAAATTGGTATTTAGATACATTAGGCATACAGATAGATAGAGATGATAGATATTTAAATTTATGTTTGGCAACTGGATAAATAAGTCATCTCTATATAGATATATACATGTGTATATTTATATATATATAAAATAAACATCTGCATCTGTATCTATATCTATTCCAAATTTATTTTTTAATTTTGTATCTCTCATCATTTCACATGTATATTATATGATTATTTTTTATTAAAAGTCCCTGTACAATTTATATTAATTTATCAAATCTACTCATTTTTATTTCATGGGTTCTGGCATTTTGTCCTATTTATGAAGTTCTTTCTTATCCTGTTGGCTTCATCTGCTCAGGCTGCCATAACAAAATACCATAGACTGGGACTGAGCAGACGTGATTTTGCCACAGTTTTAATGGCTGGGAATCCCTTAGGGTACCAGCATGGTAAGGTTCTGGTGAGGGGTCTCCGTCTGGCTTGCATTCATTTTCTGGCTGTGTCCTTGCATGGTGGAGAGAGAGTGGCCTCCTTATTATCTATTATCATTAGGACATAGGCACCATCAAGCGGGCCCCACACTCATGACTTCATCTGATTATCTCCTGAAAGCCCCACTTCCAAATTCCATAATGCTGGGTGTTAGGGCTTCAAAGCATGAATCTGGGGAGAACATAATTCAATCATATCATCTTTGTTCATATAATCAATATAATACATATGGCTCTATTTAATAAAAATATATATATCCATGTATTTAATTCTTGAAGAATATTTTGGTACAAATGGAGTTACTTTTTCCAATAAGACATAAGGATATTTGTTCATTTTTGAGCAAATCCCATAATATCTTTCATCAGGTTCTACTGCAATTTCAAAATGATTCCAAGTTTATAAGGAATAGCAAATACTTTGGGACAAAATAAGAGGTAGTCAATTTATTTTGCTAAATTCATGAAGGAGAGTTTTGTTTTTCCTCCAAATTTTTATCAAACTCATATCTACTCCTTAACTTATGTTTTAAATACATGTATTAGAAAATGTGCATTTTCTCAAAAATTGCAGTTCCTATCTCCACATCTTTGCTGCTATGGCCTTAGAGCTTGCAGGTGTTTTTATCAAACCCATCAGCCTGGGTCAAGGTGACATTTCTACTTTACCACTCAATTCTAATTGTCTATCAGTTCTGTTAAAAGTATGCTCTCAGCTAAGATCTAGACTAGCAAAATATGACTTCAACCAGAAGTATTATGAGTACAAAGACCTGGGTATCCTCACAAAATTCAACCAGAATATATTTCCAGCCCTATGTGGCCCCATCTCACTTAAAAAGAAAAATTCATCAAACAAAAGTACTTGAAAAGAATTCTAAAATTCTTGTATCGCTTAAAAACCATTTGAATTCATGCCCTGTAATCTCCTTTTCCCTTCTAATTCTCCACACCTCTCATCCCATGCAATGTCCCTAAATGCCTTTCTACCCACTATACACTTTCCCTTTCTGGACAGTACGCAAATGAGCTCTTGTGACCTCTGCTTTCCTTCCTTTTGATATTCCTTTCCACCTTCTTTTCTCAGTAGCAAGCACATCTATGCCTATCAATCCCTATTCCTACCTCTGTCGTACCATGCTCTGATTAAATTGATTTGCACAGTGAACTATAAAAACTGGTATGTGTGTGGAAATAAGTACCAAGTACTAATTGCCAGAAGTGCCCTTAGTGAGTAAAGATTAGTAAATTTACAAACTAATAAAACTTTTTGATTAATACTTCATTCCTTTTTTTTTCTCTATACTATTATAGCCTGCCTTCCATTCCTATTTCATCATAAAAATTAATTGAGACTTTAACATATTTTTGTTTCATTTGAAAAAACTAAACCCCTACAATTATTCTCAAGTATTCTGGGTATTTAAATCCTCCAGGTAATTCTGAGAACTTGCAAATTTCCCTCCCGAAAGTCTGTGATTTCAATATAATCATGCACCATATACAGTAAATCTTGTCAACAGTAATTGTTAGAATACTAAGAACTCCTACGGACAAATGTTACTCCCACAATAGTTTTTTTTTTCTTTTTAATTTTTTTGAAGAACATTATGTTTACTAGGCTCTCCCCTACCCCAAGTCCCTCACACAAACCCCATTACAGTCACTGTCCATCAGCATAGTAAGATGTTGTAGAATGACTGCTTGTCTTCTCTGTGATGCAAAACCCTCCCCTTTCCCCCATGCCACACATTATACATGCTAATCATAATACCCCCTTTCTTCTTCCCGCCCTTATCCCTCCCTACACTCCCATTCTCCCCAGTCTCATTCCCTACGATAACTGTTAGTCCATTCTTGGGTTCTGTGATTCTGCTGCTGTTTTGTTTCTTCAGCTTTTCTTTTGTTCTTATACTCCACAGATGAGTGAAATCATTTGGTATTTGTTTTTCTCCACTTGGCTTTTTTCACTGAGCATAATACCCTCCAGCTCCATCCATGTTGGTGCAAATGGTAGGATTTGTTTTCTCCTTCTGGCTGAATAATATTCCATTGTGTATATGTACCACTTCTTCTTTATCCATTCATCTACCAATGGACACTTACGTTGCTTCCAGTTCTTGACTATTGTAAATAGTGCTGTGATAAACATAGGGGTGCATCTGTCTTTTTCAAACTGGAGTGCTGCATCCTTAGGGTAAATTCCTAGAAGTGGAATTCCTGGGTCAAATGGTAAGTCTATTTTGAGCATTTTGAGGAACCTCCATATTGCTTTCCACAATGGTTGAACTAATTTACATTCCCACCAGCAGTGTAGGAGGGTTCCCCTTTCTCTGCAACCTTGCCAACATTTGTTGTTGCTTGTCTTTTGGATGGTGACCACCCTTACTGGTGTGAGGTTATATCTCATTGTGATTTTAATTTGCATTTCTCTGATAACTAGCGATGTGGAGCATCTTTTCATGTGTCTGTTAGCCATCTGAATTTCTTCTTTGAAGAATTGTCTGTTCAGCTCCTCTGCCCATTTTTTAATTGGATTATTTCCTTTTGGTTTGTTGAGGTGCATGGGCTCTTTATATATTTTGGATGTCAAGCCTTTATCAGATCTGTCATTTATGAAAATATTCTCCCATACTGTAGGGTACCTTTTTGTTCTATTGATGGTGTCCTTTGTTGTACAGAAAATTTTCAGCTTGATATATTCCCACTTGTTCAATTTTGCTTTTGTTTTCCTTGCCCGGGGAGATATACTCATAAAGAAGTCGCTAATGTTCACATCAAAGAGATTTTTGCCTATGCTTTTTTCTAAGAGTTTTATGGTTTCATGACTTACATTCAGGTCTTTGATCCATTTTGAATTTACTTTTATGTATGGGGTTACACAGGGATCCAGTTTCATTCTCTTATATGTAGCTGTCCAGGTCTGCCAGCACCATCTGTTGAAGAGACTGTCATTTCCCCATTGTATGTCCATGGCTCCTTTATTGAATATTAATTGACCATATATGTTTGAGTTAATGTCTGGAGTCTCTAATCTGTTCCAATGGTCTATGGCTCTGTTCTTGTGCCAGTACCAAATTGTCTTGATTACTATGGCTTTGTAGTAGAGGTTGAAGTTCAGGAGTGAGATCCCCGTCACTTTATTCTTCTTTCTCAGGATTGCTTTGGCTATTAGCGGTCTTTGATGTTTCCATATTAATTTTTGAACTATTTGGTCCAATTCATTGAAGAATGTTGTTGGTAATTTGATAGGGATTGCATCAAATCTATATATTGCTTTGGGCAGGATGGCCATTTTGAAGATATTAATTCTTCCTAGCCAGGAGCATGAGATGAGGTTCCATTTGTTAGTGTACTCTTTAACTTCTCTTAAGAGTGTCTTATACTTTTTAGGGAATAGAACTTTCACTTCTTTGGTTAGGTTTATTCCTAGGTATTTTATTCTTTTTGATGCAATTGTGAATGGAATTGTTTTCCTGATTTCTCTTTCTATTGGCTCATTGATAGTGTATAGTAAAGCCACAGATTTCTGTGTGTTAATTTTGTATCCTGCAACTTTGTTGTATTCCAATATCATTTCTAGTAGTTTTGGAGTGGAGTCTTTAGGGTTTTTTATGTACAGTATCATGTCATCTGCAAATAGTGACAGTTTAACATCTTCTTTACCAATCTGGATTCCTTGTATTTCTTTGTTTTGTCTAATTGCTGTGGCTAGGACCTCCAGTACTATGTTAAATAACAGTGGGGAGAGTGGACATCTCTGTCTTGTTCCCGATCTCAGAGGAAAAGCTTTCAGCTTCTCACTGTTCAGTATGATGTTGGCTGTGGGTTTATCGTATATGGCCTTTATTATGTTGAGGTACTTAACCTCTATACCCATTTTGCTGAGAGTTTTTATCATGAATGAATGTTGAATTTTTTCAAATGCTTTTTCAGCATCTATGGAGATGATCATGTGGTTTTTGTCTTTCTTCTTGTTAATGTGGTAGATGATGTTGATGGATTTCCAAATGTTGTACCATCCTTGCATCCCTGGGATGAATCCCACTTGGTTGTGGTGTATGATCCTTTTAATATATTTTTGAATTTGGTTTGCTAATATTTTATTGAGTATTTTTGCATCTACGTTCACCAGGGATATTGGTCTGTAATTTTCATTTTTGGTGGGGTCTTTGCCTGGTTTTGGTATTAGGGTGATGTTGGCTTCATAGAATGAGTTTGGGAGTATTCCGTCCCCTTCTATTTTTTGGACAACTTTAAGGAGAATGGGTATTATCTCTTCTCTGTATGTCTGATAAAATTCTGAGGTAAATCCATCTGGCCTGGGGTTTCTTTTTTTCTTGGGTAGTTTTTTGATTACCGCTTCAATTTCTTTGCTGGTAATTGGTTTGTTTAGATTTTGTGTTTCTCCCTTGGTCAGTCTTGGAAGGTTGTATTTTTCCAGGAAGTTGTCCATTTTCTTCTAGGTTTTCCAGCTTCTTATCATGTAGGTTTTCATAGTAGTCTCTAATAATTATTTGAATTTCTGTTGGGTCCTTTGTGATGTTTCCTTTCTCATTTCTGATTCTGCTGATGTGTGTTGATTCTCTTTTTCTCTTAATAAGTCTGGCTAGAGGCTTATCTATTTTGTTTATTTTCTCAAAGAACCAGCTCCTGGTTTCATTGATTTTTTCTATTGTTTTATTCTTTTGAATTTTGTTTATTTCTTCTCTGATCTTTATTATGACCCTCCTTCTGCTGACTTTAGGCCTCATTTGTTCTTCTTTTTCCAATTTTGATAACTGTGACATTAAACTATTCATTTGGGTTTGTTCTTCCTTCTTTAAATATGCCTGGATTCTTATATACTTTCCTCTTAAGACTGCTTTCGCTGTGTCCCATGGAAGTTGGGGCTTTGGTTGTTGTCATTTATTTCCATATATTGCTGGATCTCCATTTTAATTTGGTCATTGATCCATTGACTATTTAGAAGCGTGTTCGTAAGCCTCCATGTGTTTGTGAGCCTTTTTGCTTTCTTGGTACAGTTTATTTCTAGTTTTATACCTTTGTGGTCTGAAAAGTTGGTTGGTAGGATTTCAATCTTTTGGAATTTACTAAGGCTCTTTTTGTGGCCTAGCATGTGGTCTATTCTGGAGAATGTTCCATGTGCACTTGAGAAGAATGTGTATCCTGTTGCTTTTGGATGTAGAGTTCTGTAGATGTCTATTAGGTCCATCTGTTTTAGTGTGTTGTTCAGTGCCTCTGTGTCCTTACTTATTTTTCTGTCTGGTGGATCTGTCCTTTGGGGTGAATTGTGTGTTGAAGTCTCCTAAAATGAATGCATTGCAGTCTATTTCCTCCTTTAGTTCTGTTAGTATTTGTTTCACATATGCTGTTGCTCCTGTGTTGGGTGCATATATATTTATAATGCTTATATCCTCTTGTTGGACTGAGCCCTTTATCATTTTGTAGTGTCCTTCTTTATCTCGTTACTTTCTTTGTTTTGAAGTCTATTTTGTCTGATACTAGTACTGCAACTCTTGCTTTTTTCTCCCTATTGTTTGCATGAAATATCTTTTTCCATCCCTTGACTTTTAGTCTGTGCATGTCTTTGGGTTTGAGGTGAGTCTCTTGTAAGCAGCATATAGATGGGTCTTGTTTTTTTTACCCATTCAGTGACTCTATATCTTTTGATTGGTGCATTCAGTCCATTTACATTGAGGGTGATTATCGATAGGTATGTAATTACTGCCATTTCAGGCTTTAGATTCATGGTTACCAAAGGTTCCAGCTTACTTTCCTTACTATCTAAGAGTCTAACTTAACTCTCTTAGTATGCCTTTACAAACACAATCTAAATCTAAACGTTTTTTTCTATTTCTTCTCCTTTTTCTTCCTTCTTCATTCTTTATATATTAGGTATCAGATTCTATACTTTTTCTCTATCCCTTGATTGGCTTTGGGGATAGTCAATTTAATTTTGTATTTGCCTCGCAATCAGCTGCTCCACCCTCCCTACCATGATTTTACTACCTCTGGTGACAGCTATCCAACCCTAGGAACACTTCCATCTATAGCAGTCCCTCCAAAATAGACTGCAGAGATGGTTTGTAGGAGGTTAAGTCTCTCAGCTATTGCTTATCTGGAAAATTTTAATCCCTCCTTCAAATTTAAATGATAATCTCGCCAGATAAAGTAATCTTGGTTCCAGGCCCTTTTGCTTCATGGCATTAAATACATCACGTCACTCCCTTCTGGCGTGTAAGGTTTCTGCTGAGAAGTCTGTTGTTAGTCTGATGGAATTTCCTTTGTATGTGATCTTATTTCTGCCTCTGGCACTTTTAACAGTCTGTCCTTATCCTTGATCTTTCCCATTTTAATTACTATGTGTATTGGTGTTGTCTTCCTTGGGTCCCTTGTGTAGGGGGATCTGTGGATCTCCATGGCCTGAGAGACTGTCTCCTTCCTCAGATTGGGGAAGTTTTCAGCAACTACCTCCTCAAAGGCACTTTCTATGCCTTTATCTCTTCTGGTATCCTTATAATGTGAATATTGTTCTGCTTGGATTGGTCACACAGTTCTCTCAATATTCTTTCATTCTTAGAGATCCTTTTTTCTCTCTGTGCCTCAGCTTCTTTGTATTCCTCTTCTCTAGTATCTATTTCATTTATTGTCTCCTCCACCATATCCAACCTGCTTTTAATAACTTTCATCGTGTTCTTTAACAATTGGATCTATGACCTGAATTCATTCCTGAGTTCTTGGATATCTTTCTGTACCTCCATTAGGATGTTGATTATTTTTATTTTGAACTCCCTTTCAGGAAGAGTCACGATGTCCATATCATTTAAATCTCTCTCGGGAGTTGTATTAACAATTTTATTCTGGACAGGGTTCCTTTGGCGTTTCATGTTTGTATATGGCGCCCTCTAGTGTCCAGAAGCTCTATTCTGGAGCTGCTGATCCCCTGAAGCAATGTCAGGGGTTGCAGGGGAGCAGTACTGGGGGTAGGAAAGAGCTGTTCCCCGCCTCCTGGCTGCTGTGCCTGTCTCCACTGCCTGAGCCAGTGAGTCGAGCACACAGGTGTAAGTTTTTGTCCCAGAGCAGCCAGATATGGATCCTTGCTTTCCACAAGCAGCCGGAATCCCAGTCTCCCCAGGAACTCTGCCTATATTAACTTTCCAACTTGGTAGTCATGCGAGTCTCATGAAAGCACCAGGAAATGTAGGTTTGTGCTCCCAGCGCAGATCTCTGGAGCTAGGTATTCAGCAGTCCCAGGCCTTCCACTCCCTCCCTGCTCCGTTTGTCTTCCTCCCACCAGTGAGCTGGGGTGGGAGAGGGGCTCTGGTTCCTGGGAGGGGCTCCGGTCCCCCGGAGCAACAGCTCTGGTACGTTACCCCTTTCGATGAGGTTTGCTCTTTTCTCCAGGTGTGTGCAGTCTGACGCCGTCCTCTTTCCTGTTGCTCTCTCAGGATTAGTTGGGCCAATTACATTTTCTATTTGTATCCAGTTTTAGGAGGAAGCCTCTGTCTCTCCTCTCACCCCGCCATCTTTAATCCAAAGATCCACAGTAGAGTTTTTTTATCCTTTGTTTCCATTTAAGTCATAAATAAAAGTTGTTATCTTGACTCACATGTATTTTATCTTGAGTATGTTTGTGTTTGAAAGCCTTTTAATATGTTATTAAATGGAACTACTTATCATAATATTTAGATTCCCTAACCTTATTTCTAGTTTTCTTAATTTTTTCAATCAAAAAAAGTAAAGAAATAGTAAAATTCCCATGTAATTATATTTCTATAAAATTTTATTTGTAAGATTTTGTTTTATAGTTTTGTAATCTAAAAGATTTATTTTGTCTTTCTATTTAGTTTATTATTTACTTCAATGAAAATAAAACATACACTTACTGTAAGATCCAGCAATTGAGCTCGTTAGTATTAACTCAAAGGAGCTGAAAACTTATGTCCACACAAAAATCTTCACTCGGATGTTTAAAGTAGTTTTATTCATAACTGTCAAAACTTGGAAGCAACCAAGATGTCCTTCAGTAGGTGAGTGGAGAAATAAGTTGTGCACCTAGACAATGGAATATTACTCAGTGCTAAAATGAAATGAGCTATCAAGCGGAACCCTAAATGTATATTACTAAGTGAAAGAAGTTGATTTGTAAAGGCTACATACCATATGATTACAACTATATGACATCCTGGAAGGCAAAACTATACCAGGAAAGTTGTCAGACTGGGAGATACGACTATGTATAGTACAGAAGATTTTTAGGACAATAAAAATACTCTGTGTGATATTATAATGATGGATATAGGTCATTATACATTTATCCAGGCATAGAATGTACAACATCAAGTGTGAGCCACAATGTAAACAATGGACTTTGGGGGATTATGATGTGTCAATGTAGTCTCATCTTTGGTAAAATGTACCATTTTAATGAGTGACATTGGTAACACGAAGGCTATGCATATATAGGTATAGGAGGTATATAGGAAATCTCTGTACCTCCCTCTCAATTTTGTTGTAAACCAAAAATTGTTCTAAAAATATAAAGTTAAAAAAAAGCCTGAAATAGGGAGCGATTAAAGATGGCGGCGTGAGAGGAGAGATAAAGGCTTCCTCCTAAAACTGGATACAATTAGAAAATTTAATTGGTGCAACTAATTCTGAGAGAGCAACAGGAAAGAAGAGGGCATCAGGCTGCACACACCTGGAGAAAAGAGCAGACCTCAGCGAACAGGGTAACATCCAAGAGCTGTGGCTCCGCAGGATCCGAGCCCCTCCCCCACCCCAGTTCACCAGTGGGAAGAAGAGAAACGGAGCAGGGAGGGAGTGGAAGGCCTGGGACTGCTGAATACCTAACTCCAGAGATCTGCACTGGGAGCACAAACCTACATTTCATGGTGCTTTCATGAGACTTGCATGACTACCAAGTTGGAAAGTTAATACAGGCAGAGTTCCTGGGGAGACTGGGATTCCGTCCGCTTGTGGAAAGCAGGGATCCATATCCAGCTGCTCTAGGACAAAAGCTTATACCTGTGTGCTGGGCCCACCGGCTCAGGCAGTGGAGACAGGCATAGCAGCCAGGAGGCGGGGAACAGCTCTTTCTTCCACCCAGGCACCAGTACTGCTCCCCTGCAACCCCCAACATTGTTTCAGGGGCTCAGCAGCTTCAGAATAGAGCTTCTGGACACTAGAGGGCACCATATACAAACATGAAATGCCAAAGGAACCTTGTCCAGAGTAAAATTGTTAATATAACTCACGAGAAAGAGAAAGATTTAAATGATATGGACCTCGTGACTCTTTCTGAAAGGGAGTTCAAAATACAAATAATCAACATTCTAATGGAGGTACGGAAAGACATCCAAGAACTCAGGAATGAATTCAGGTCATAGATCCAATTGTTAAAGAACACGATGAAGGTTATTAAAAGCAGGTTGGATACGGTGGAGGAGACAGTAAATGAAATAGATACTAGAGAAGAGGAATACAAAGAAACTGAGGCACAGAGAGAAAAAAGGTTCTCTAAAAATGAAAGAATATTGAGAGAACTGTGTGACCAATCCAAGAGGAACAATATTCACATTATAAGGATACCAGAAGAAGAGAGAGAGAAAGGGATAGAAAGTGTCTTTGAGGAGGTAGTTGCTGAAAACTTCCCCAATCTGGGGAAAGACATAGTCTCTCAGGCCATGGAGATCCACAGATATCCCAACACAAGGAACCCAAGGAAGACAACACCAAGGCACATAGTAATTAAAATGGGAAAGATCAAGGATAAGGACAGACTGTTAAAAGCAGCCAGAGGCAGAAATAAGATCACATACAAAGGAAAGCCCATCAGGCTAAGATCACACTTCTCATCAGAAACCTTACAGGTCAGAAGGGAGTGGCATGGTGTATTTAATGCCATGAAGCAAAAGGGCCTGGAACCAAGATTACTTTATCTGGCGAGATTATCATTTAAATTTGAAGGAGGGATTAAAATTTTCCAGATAAGCAATAGCTGAGAGACTTAACCTCCTACAAACCATCTCTGCAGTCTATTTTGGAGGGACTGCTATAGATGGAAGTGTTCCTAGGGTTGGATAGCTGTCACCAGAGGTAGTAAAATCATGGTAGGGAGGGTGGAGCAGCTGATTGCGAGGCAAATACAAAATTAAATTGACTATCCCCAAAGCCAATCAAGGGATAGAGAAAAAGTATAGAATCTGATACCTAATATATAAAGAATGAAGAAGGAAGAAAAAGGAGAAGAAATAGAAAAAAACGTTTAGATTTAGATTGTGTTTGTAAAGGCATACTAAGTGAGTTAAGTTAGACTCTTAGATAGTAAGGAAAGTAAGCTGGAACCTTTGGTTACCATGAATCTAAAGCCTGAAATGGCAGTAATTACATACCTATCGATAATCACCCTCAATGTAAATGGACTGAATGCACCAATCAAAAGATATAGAGTCACTGAATGGGTAAAAAAAACAAGACCCATCTATATGCTGCTTACAAGAGACTCACCTCAAACCCAAAGACATGCACAGACTAAAAGTCAAGGGATGGAAAAAGATATTTCATGCAAACAATAGGGAGAAAAAAGCAAGAGTTGCAGTACTAGTATCAGACAAAATAGACTTCAAAACAAAGAAAGTAACGAGATAAAGAAGGACACTACAAAATGATAAAGGGCTCAGTCCAACAAGAGGATATAAGCATTATAAATATATATGCACCCAACACAGGAGCAACAGCATATGTGAAACAAATACTAACAGAACTAAAGGAGGAAATAGACTGCAATGCATTCATTTTAGGAGACTTCAACACACAATTCACCCCAAAGGACAGATCCACCAGACAGAAAAATAAGTAAGGACACAGAGGCACTGAACAACACACTAAAACAGATGGACCTAATAGACATCTACAGAACTCTACATCCAAAAGCAACAGGATACACATTCTTCTCAAGAGCACATGGAACATTCTCCAGAATAGACCACATGCTAGGCCACAAAAAGAGCCTTAGTAAATTCCAAAAGATTGAAATCCTACCAACCAACTTTTCAGACCACAAAGGTATAAAACTAGAAATAAACTGTACCAAGAAAGCAAAAAGGCTCACAAGCACATGGAGGCTTACGAACACACTTCTAAATAGTCAATGGATCAATGACCAAATTAAAATGGAGATCCAGCAATATATGGAAATAAATGACAACAACCAAAGCCCCAACTTCCATGGGACACAGCGAAAGCAGTCTTAAGAGGAAAGTATATAAGAATCCAGGCATATTTAAAGAAGGAAGAACAAACCCAAATGAATAGTTTAATGTCACAGTTATCAAAATTGGAAAAAGAAGAACAAATGAGGCCTAAAGTCAGCAGAAGGAGGGTCATAATAAAGATCAGAGAAGAAATAAACAAAATTCAAAAGAATAAAACAATAGAAAAAATCAATGAAACCAGGAGCTGGTTCTTTGAGAAAATAAACAAAATAGATAAGCCTCTAGCCAGACTTATTAAGAGAAAAAGAGAATCAACACACATCAGCAGAATCAGAAATGAGAAAGGAAACATCACAAAGGACCCAACAGAAATTCAAATAATTATTAGAGACTACTATGAAAACCTACATGATAAGAAGCTGGAAAACCTGGAAGAAATGGGCAACTTCCTAGAAAAATACAACCTTCCAAGACTGACCAAGGGAGAAACACAAAATCTAAACTAACCAATTACCAGCAAAGAAATTGAAGCTGTAATAAAAAAACTACCCAAGAAAAAATACCCCAGGCCAGATGGATTTACCTCAGAATTTTATCAGACATACAGAGAAGAGATAATACCCATTCTCCTTAAATTTCTCCAAAATATAGAAGTCAAGGGAATACTCCTAAACTCATTCTATGAAGCCAACATCACCTTAATACCAAAACCAGGCAAAGACCCCACCAAAAATGAAAATTACAGACAAATATCCCTGGTGAACGTACATGCAAAAATACTCAATAAAATGTTAGCAAGCTGAATTCAAAAATATATCAAAAGTATCATGTACCATGACTAAGTGGGATTCATCCCAAGGATGCAAGGATGGTACAACATTTGGAAATCCATCAACATCATCCACCATATAAACAAAAAGAAAGACAAAAACAACATGATTATCACTGTAGATGCTGGAAAAGCATTCAACAAAATTCAACATTCATTCATGATAAAAACTCTCAGCAAAATGGGTACAGAGGGCAAATACATCCACATAATAAAGGCCGTATATGATAAACCCACAGCCAACATCATACTGAACAACGAGAAGCTGAAAGCTTTTCCTCTGAGATCAGGAACAAGACAGGGATGCCCACTCTCTCCACTGTTATTTAACATAGTACTGGAGGTCCCAGCCACAGCAATTAGACAAAACAAAGAAATAAAAGGAATCCAGATTGGCAAAGAGAAGTTAAAGTGTCACTATTTGCAGATGACATGATATTGTACATAAAAATCCCTAAAAACTCTATTCGAAACTAGTAGAACTCATATCTGAATACAGCAAAGTTGCAGGATAGAAAATTAACACAGAGAAACCTGTGGCTTTCCTATACACTATCAATGAGACAATAGAAAGATAAATCAGGAGAACAATTCCATTCACAATTGCATCAAAAAGAATAAAATACCTAGGAATAAAGCTAACCAAAGAAGTGAAAGACCTATATCCTGAAAACTATAAGACACTCTTAAGAGAAATTAAAGAGGACACTAACAAATGGAAACTCATCCAATGCTCTTGGCTAGGAAGAATTAATATCATCAAAATGGCCATCCTGCCCAAAGCAATATATAGATTTGATGCAATCCCTATCAAATTACCAACAACATTATCAACGAACTGGAACAAATAGTTCAAAAATTAATATGGAAACACCAAAGACCCCAAATAGCCAAAGCAATCCTGAGAAAGAAGAATAAAGTGGTGGGGATCTCACTCCCCAACTTCAAGCTCTACTGCAAAGCCACAATAATCAAGACAATTTGGTACTGGCACAAGAACAGAGCCACAGACCAGTGGAACAGATTAGAGACTCCAGACATTAACCCAAACATATATGGTCAACTAATATTTGATAAAGGAGCCATGGACTTACAATGGGGAAATGACAGTCTCTTCAACAGATGGTGCTGGCAGACCTGGACAGCTACATGTAAGAGAATGAAACTGGATCCCTGTCTAACCCCATACACAAAAGTAAATTCGAAATGGATCAAAGACCTGAATGTAAGTCATGAAACCATAAAACTCATAGAAAAAACATAGGCAAAAATCTCTTGGACATAAACATTAGCAACTTCTTCATGAACATATTTCCCCGGGCAAGGAAACAAAAGCAAAAATGAACAAGTGGGACTGCATCAAACTTAAAAGTTTCTGTACAGCATAGGACACCATCAATAGAACAAGAAGGTATCCTACAGTATGGGAGAATATATTCGTAAGTGACAGATCTGATAAAGGCTTGACATCCAAAATATATAAAGAGCCCATGCACCTCAACAAACAAAAAGCAAATAATCCAATTAAAAAATGGGCAGAGGAGCTGAACAGACAGTTCTCCAAAGAAGAAAATCAGATGGCCAACATACACATGAAAAGATGCTCCACATCGCTAGTTATCAGAGAAATACAAATTAAAACCACAATGAGATATCACCTCACACCAGTAAGGATGGCTACCATCCAAAAGACAAACAGCAACAAATGTTGGCGAGGTTGTGGAGAAAGGGGAGCCCTCCTACACTGCTGTTGTGAGTGTAAATTAGTTCAACCAATGTGGAAAACAGTATGGAGGTTCCTCAAAATGCTCAAAATAGACTTCCCGTTTGACCCAGGAATTCCACTTCTAGGAATTTACCCTAAGGATGCAGCACTCCAGTTTGAAAAAGACAAACGCACCCCTATGTTTATTGCAGCACTATTTACAATAGCCAAGAAATGAAAGCAACCTAAGTGTCCATCAGTAGATGAATGGATAAAGAAGAAGTGGTACATATACACAATGGAATATTATTCAGTCATAAGAAGAAAACAAATCCTACCATTTGCAACAACATGGATGGAGCTAGAGGGTATTATGTGCAGTGAAATAAGCCAAGCGGAGAAAGAGAAATACCAAATAATTTCACTCATCTGTGGAGTATAAGAACAAAAGAAAAACTGAAGGAACAAAACAGCAGCCGAATCACAGAACCCAAGAATGGACTAACAGTTACCAAAGGGAAAGAGACTGGGAAGAATGGGAGGGTAGAGAGGGATAAGGGCAGGAAGAAGAAAGGGGATATTATGAATAGCATGTATAATGTGGGGGGTGGGGGAAAGGGGAGGGCTGTGCAACTCAGAGAAGACAAGTAGTGACTCTACAACATCTTACTATGCTGATGGACAGTGACTGTAATGGGGTTTGTGTGGGGGACTTGGGGTAGGGGAGAGTCTAGTAAACATAATGTTCTTCATGTAAAAAAAGTAAAAAGTAAAAAACAAAATGCAAAAAAAAAAAAAAAAGCCAGAATTAACTAGAAAGAAAGCTTTTAGGAATTCTTGTTAAGTATTATAAAGGAAATTTTCTACCATAAATGAGATCTGGTTTATACCAATTTTACTTAAATTGTTAGGACAAAGAGATCACAAGAATTAGAAGTAGTCAAGCTTCTGAGACTACATTTATAAGGGTTTAGGAATGGGAATAACATGTGTTTTAGAAAGATTTCTGGAATGATTGTGGAAAATGGAGAGAGTCAGGACAATAAATAGGAATGTCAGGTAAGGAAATGTTGCAGTAATGGAGAGAGATGTTCTTGATTTTATGCTGTGAGTGGGAAATGGAAAACAATATATGGATTTGAAAGCTATTTTAAAAAGTGATCTCTGTTGGCAATGAAAGTGTCCAGTGGTAATTTGGCCTTGAAGACGAGAAGGAAAGAAGAGAACAGAAAAACAATCACTTTTCTGTCTAAGAATCCAGTTGTATAGAGTTGTCATGTATTGAAAATTCCAAATACTTTACTGAACTGCTTGTTTTGATTCTTCATTGAACCCTCTGGAATTATGTTTTCCATTTTTTTTCTGAAATATTTTACTTTGGCAGTTCCATGTGTCCTCTTTATTACTTCTTCTTAAGTGTGGTATGAATAGACTTCTTTTAATAACAATATGTATAGATTGTTATAATTATTCTATCTATGCACAAGAATCCAAGAGATTCCTGGTTCTGACACGCAGTGCATGAGCAAGTGAACAGGAAAATATCTCTTTCAATCTTTAGGTTCTAGCAGACTTGTATTAACTGCATCATTTGTTACTTTATTCTTACTGCCTTCTTCCATCATCATTCCAACCTGTTTTTCTAATACTCTAAAATTATTCAGTATTTAAAGCTATATTGGCTAATGCAGTGGGGAGATTTTTCTTATAGTTCCCCTTTATAAGGAGAATCCCTTGTATGGAGATAATATCCAAGAAAATGATGCTACTGCTAATTTTTTCAGTTGTGGTTCTTATATACTGACTCCCACACCAAACCAAACACAGATTCCTGATGATAGCTCTGTGGTAGTTGTGCCCTCCAGAGGAGAAAATAGAGTTTCTCTTCCTTTTATTCTTCAGTTAGAATCTGTTTTATGGTGCAAATTTTGTGCAATATTTTATATCAATTCAAGCCCCTACACCTTAAAAAAATGGAGTTTTTGAGTTTTAGGCAATGATGTGTTTCTCTGTCTCAGTTATTGGTTTTGTATTCTTTCTGTACTTTGAGTTTTATTTATTTCAGCATCTTCAAAAATACTTTAGTGGGCAGTTAAGAAACTAACTTGAGAGTTGCTACACTGAGTACACTCTAAATTGGAAATTGTCTTGATGGGAGGAAAGAATTTAATTTACCAAAACAGAAAGACAACACACTTTATTTCTTTCTTAAAATGTTTAGAGCAGCATTTATTTTCTGCATAAAAATTTTAATAATCAGACCTAAATATTTTTGTAACAACCCTGTTAATACATAGTTCATATACCATGAATTCACCCATTTACAGTATACAATTCCATGTTTTGTAGTATAGTCACAGGATTATGCAACCATCATGCCAATAAAATTTTAGAATTTTTCATCCCTCTAGAAGACTTCCAGTATTATCAATAATGTACTTTCTTTCTCTATGGATTCATATATTTAGTTATTTCATATAAATAGAAACATGCAGTATGTCATCTTTTCTGGATGGCTTTTCTCACTTAGCATTTGCAAGGTTTATCCAAGTTGTAGCATGTACCAATACTTCATTCTTTTCTTATTGCTGAATAATATTTAATTGTATAATATCCACCTTTAATTACCCATTTATCAGTTGATGGAAATGTGGGTTGTTTCTACTTTTGAGATATTATGAATCATGCTGCTATGAATATTCATGTACAAGTTTTTACATGGCCATAGAATTTTTTTCCCTTGTTAAAACACATAGAAATAGAATTGACAAACTCTTTCCCAAAGTGGCTGCAGTATTTTACATTCCCACTAGCAATGAATGAGAGTTCCAATTTCTCTACATCCTCAAGCACACTTGTTATTTTCTCTCATTGTATTATATATTCTAGTGGGTGTGAAATAGTGCCTCCTTGTGGTTTTGATTTACATGTCTTTAATGAGTAATGATGCTGAGAATCTTTACTATGCATATTGGTCATTTGTAACAGTCCTTTTAATAATGTTTATTGAAATCCTTTGACCATTTTAATTAAATTATTTGTCTGTACATTTTTGAGCCATGAAAAGTGTTTATACAATCTGAATACAAGTCCCTTACTTAGTATGTGATTTGCAATCATTCCCTCCCATTCTAGGGATTATCTTTCACTTTCTTCTCCTTTTCTTTTTTTAAATCACCAAAGTTTTAAATTCTGATGTAGTTCTATTTATTTATTTGTCATCTGTGGTTTCGGGTGTTCTACCTAAGGCACTACTCTTATGTTTCCTCTGTTTATCATTTAAGTTCTTACACCTAGGTGTAGGATAAATTTTGTGTTAATTTTTCATTGTTTTTATCATTAGCCTGGCTAACCACGATTCATCCCTGGATTAGTTGTTGGTTGCTACTTTTTTTTTTGAAGCACTGTTTTATTTATTTATTTATTTATTTATTTATATTTATGTTTACTAGGCTCTCCCCTACCCCAAGTCCCCCACACAAACCCCATTACAGTCACTGTCCATCAGCATAGTAAGATGTTGTAGAGTCACTACTTGTCTTCTCTGAGTTGCACAGCCCTCCCCTTTCCCCCACCCCCCACATTATACATGCTATTCATAATATCCCCTTTCTTCTTCCTGCCCTTATCCCTCTCTACCCTCCCATTCTTCCCAGTCTCTTTCCCTTTGGTAACTGTTAGTCCATTCTTGGGTTCTGTGATTCAGCTGCTGTTTTGTTCCTTCAGTTTTTCCTTTGTTCTTATACTCCACAGATGAGTGAAATTATTTGGTATTTCTCTTTCTCCGCTTGGCTTATTTCACTGAGCATAATACCCTCTAGCTCCATCCATGTTGTTGCAAATGGTAGAATTTGTTTTCTTCTTCTGGCTGAATAATATTCCATTGTGTATATGTACCACATCTTCTTTATCCATTCATCTACTGATGGACACTTAGGTTGCTTCTATTTCTTGGCTACTGTAAATAGTGCTGTGATAAACATAGGGGTGCATCTGTCTTTTTCAAACTGGAGTGCTGCATCCTTAGGGTAAATTCCTAGAAGTGGAATTCCTGGGTCAAACGGTAAGTCTATTTTGAGCATTTTGTGGAACCTACATTCTGCTTTTCACAATGGTTGAACTAATTTACATTCCCACCAGCAGTGTAAGAGGGTTCCCCTTTCTCTGCAACCTCACCAACATTTGTTGTTGTTTGTCTTTTGGATGGTGGCTATCCTTACTGGTGTGAGGTGATATCTCATTGTGGTTTTAATTTGCATTTCTCTGATAGCTTGCGATGTGGAGCATCTTTTCATGTGTCTGTTGGCCATCTGATTTTCTTCTTTGGAGAACTGTCTGTTCAGCATCTCTGCCCATTTTTTAATTGGATTATTTGCTTTTTGTTTGTAGAGGATCATGAGCTCTTTATATATTTTTGGTTGCTACTTTTTATTTAAAAGTTGTGCTTTCTCCCATTTAGCTGGTTATATCTGAAGCATTTATTGTAGTTATGTACGTAGCTTGTATGTTGCTGTAATTGTTTAGGTAATTGACATCTGTCTTACTCAGCCAAGGCTTGGAGATTCCCTCTCTGATTGCTCCTGAGGGATACAGCCTGCAACAGGTGCACAGTCTTTCATGCTGCCTAATGGGTGTTTTATTTTTAAAATTTTGGAGTCACTGCTAGCTGTGAGTAGCTGATTTTTTCAGTCAGTGTTTGAGCAGAAGTTATGTATAAGCCCCTTGTGCTAGGAATGCTTCTGACCTGGGTTGATGGGTCAGTGCACAGCCTGAAGAATGCTAAAAATTATGCCCTGTATCCCACTCTACTTTTTCCTGACTGGTGCATCCTAGAGGGTGTGTGCAGCCTTCCCAGTCTCCAGGGTTTGATGGGATCCCAGAACAGCTCTTCTCAGCTTATTTCCTCCCCCCAAGGTTTCTCTCTTAACTTCTGGCCATTCTGCTGTTTTGCTCCTAATCACTGAACTACCAGCTTCCTCTTAATTGTTTTCCACCAAGATGTTCATTATTTGGGACAATGCCTTTAGGTACAAAGTTCTCCACTCTCTGTTTCAAGCAAAGTCAGTCTCCTCAAGCAGAGGAACACTAGTAAGCTACTGTTACATTAGTGAACAGTGTTTAGGTGTGGGTGGGTTGGGTGTAGGGAAGTGTAGAGAGAACAGCCATGGTCTTCTTGGCTTGCCACCTCCTGATATGAAATTTTATCCTTTGAATAAGATGGTGTGGTGTGACCAGGGCCTTAGTATTCATCTGCCACACTTGTGCTAGAGCTTCAGCTCTAAGAGTAGGGGCCGTATAGGGAAGGGGATAGCTGGTCCTGTTTATCACATCTGCCTGGAATACAGGCTTCTCTGCTATCCAAAGATCTAAGGTTTCTGTGAAACCTAAGCTGAAATGGCCGAAAGAAAATAAATGATTAGCATTCATTTACATGGAAAATTTTTTAAGTGTTCTCAGATCCAAAAAATAACCCCTCTTAGGCTTTTTTGATACCTTAGGACACATCTTGCTAGCATATGGCCAAAATGAATCCAGATAAAATACAGAGGCTTCCCGATAGCTCAAAGCTATGGCAGTTGCTGCTGAGAGGCTGAGTGTGGTTCCTGCAGAAGGAGCTTGGCAGGGTCACTCTTGCTGCTTGAGGGCTCTATAAAGGCTCTATAAAGGCTCACTGCCAAATAAATGCTGAAAGTAATTTTTATTTTTCACCATTTTTTATAAAAGCAAAAATCCTCTTCAGATTACATTTGGTTAGTAAAGGTATTAAAGCAGGTCTCTCATCAAAACAAAGTGGAGTATTGCAAACTTTTGAAAAGCAAGGGTGCCTGTATAGTTTCTGTGATGTGAAACTGGGGAGACGAGAAATATCTCTTTGAATGCTTAAGGTAGGGTCCTGGGATAGAGCTCCTAAAATGCAAAATGCAATGGGTCATGACCCAAATGACACAGACTGGTTGCTGTTCTTATGAAGATTTAGTAGATTTTCTTCACTGAATGTTTCTTCATTTGCTATATGCCCTTTGGACAATTTTCAGACTTTAAATGATTATTTATAATTTTCATCAATTATGTGATTATTTTTCTGGGGAGAGCATCTGTCCTGCTCCTTAATTCAGCATTCTGGAAGTCCTGCCTATATTATAGTTTTAATATCTTTAAATATCTTGATTGTTACAAAATACAATGTTTTGTCTTTAAATTTGTGCATATTGATTCAGAATCTCAGCACTCTTAGGGATCAATTTATGAAATGTTTAGCCTGAATATATGAATGAAATAATAGATCTTACTATTAAAAGATCTTGTATTTTCTTAAATTAAATTGAAGTTATGTGCTACATTAGTTTATAATTAAATGTTAAGTAGTTCATTTACATAGCTTAGTTTTACTCACAAATGCACTTAATTAGTGGCAATTACCTAGGACTCAAAAAGCAAATTGCCATGTGTGTGTGTGTGTGTAGGATGGCAATTTGATCCAAGTCAAGAAATTGCTTTATAATTGATAGATTACCAATGCTAATTTAAAAGAAATGGTAAATAATAATTTCCTTGATAATAGAACTTACTTAGCTATGTTATAATCATGGCAATATCCCATAAGGCAAAATCATTTGCTCCAATTGTTATCTGTTTCAATATATTATCTTTTATAAGAATTGATATTTTAAAAATTTTGTACATTTCTTATGCTTCGATGAGTTTATCTAATCAACATCACTTTTATTTGAGTTTTTTTTTAATTTTTTAATTTTGGTATCATTAATCTACAATTACATGAAGAACATTATGTTTACTAGGCTCCCCCCTTCAACAAGTCCCCAGCACATACCCCTTCACAGTCACTGTCCATCAGCTTAGTAAGATGCTGTAAAGTCACTACTTGTCTGCTCTGTGTTGCACAGCCCTCCCCGTACCCCCCACACACAAATAGTAATACAGCCTATGGGGAAAAACTATAGTACCATTTCCTTCTTTACTGATATGTATACCTTTATCATATATCATCTTCTTCCTTACTTTTTCTTAAACCTAAGAAATTTAATTTTGCTTCAAAATTTGTACAGAATGGACCCAAATCTCATTCTAAAATAATCATCTGAGGAGGTCAGGTGATATAAATGTGAGAGGAATCTAGAAGGAGATTTACAAAGGAGGAGTTGTAGAAAAACTTTGAGAACATATTTCTTTGATTTTTATTAGGAGCTTTTACCCTTCATCTTCATATCAGAGGCATAAATATTTATGAGTTTGTTATGACACAACACTTTACAGATAGAGAAAAATATGTACACACATGTATATGTATACTGTATATGTATACATAAACTACACAGTGAAAGGGTTTCCCTGAGTAAAATTGACACATGATGTTTAACTCTATTAAAAACTATTGAGTCACAATTGTTTTCACATTTTTCATGCATCTTAAATCTATTTTCAATTAGAAAATAGACTTGTTACAAAAAGCAAATCAAACCTAGGTTTGGAAATTCACACCAACGGAGCATAAATTTGCTTACACACACTCCTGTGGTATACATAGCTTGTCTTAAAGTTCTTGTGAGGATCCACTACAAGGTATTTTCCTAGCAGCTTTCCATGTTTGTGCGTGCGTGTTTGTTTTGTATCGGCCCGACGTGACTTCGTATGCTCCTGTAGTGGCTACAGCCTGTACAAAATGTCTTGTGAGGATATATGTAAATCCATTATAATGTGTTATTTTGGTAGTTTAAATATGATTCACCTTGAACCATTATTTATCTTCAGGTTTTCTATCAGTTACATTTGTTAAATAACATCACTTTTCATTTAGCTCATAATTCCACAGACTGAATATTTGGCTTAGGCTCAGTTAGGTGGTTCTTTTGGCACCTATGTCAGTGCTAAGCGTCAGATTGTTGCCTGGGCAAGTAGGCTTATATAAGCCCTGGCTGGGAGTGCTGTTGACTGGGGCCCCTCTCCATGTAATTGCTTATTGCCCCCGTCCCTAGGCTAGCATCCCTTTATTCACCTGCTTACAGGGTTACAAGTGCATTAAGAGAACAAGCACTAAGCTTCAAGGGCTTCCTAAGAATCTACTTGTTCTACATTTATTACTTTTCCAGTATCCAAGGTAAATCACATGGTTATGCTGAAAGTCAGCAGAAAACAAAACTTCACCTCTTGGTAAGGAAAGACAGAAGTCACCCTGCAAAGGAAAGAAGGGAGGAAAACACTGTGGCCATGTTTGCAATCTACTACCCTCCTTACCTGTTAATTATGTTTCATTTGATGAATGTAGCAATTGAGTTCTTAGCTTATTGTACAAAATAACACTTCTTAATTTTGCAGTTACA
The DNA here is from genome assembly GCF_030020395.1 of Manis pentadactyla. Classification (NCBI taxonomy): domain Eukaryota; kingdom Metazoa; phylum Chordata; class Mammalia; order Pholidota; family Manidae; genus Manis; species Manis pentadactyla. The sequence goes on along the minus strand of NC_080019.1, from coordinate 134,425,829 downwards.
AGTGATATTTTAAAACTAAATTCTTCCCTGTACAGATTAGTTTTGACACACAACCCTGGTTGTTTTCTCCATTTTTCCAAAATCAAGACCTTGAAAATTGACAAGTTGAGCCTCAAAATAATACAAACTGCTTCTTCTATAAATTTTTTAGTTTATTTCTTTATATCTTTTTCTTCAATGATATTGCTCTTTTTCCCTTGTATTGATACAATTTAACTCAAATAATAATACAATTCATGTAGGGCATTTTACAAGTTAATACTCTATTAATACTCTATAAGGTATTTCACAATTTTCTGTTTCAGGTATTTCAACTCAAAGACTGCTTATATTTAGCAACCAAATAGATACACAGATAGATATAAATGTGTCTATGTGTATATATACCCATATGTGTCTGTTTATGTATATATATATGTGTGTATGTGTCTGCTTTATACGTATGTACATGTAAATTCATAAGTAATAAATAATATGAATTTATAATATAAATCTATGGGTAAACTGAATATTAATTTTAAAAAATTATCCTAAATGTAGTAGTAAAAGTTTAAGGTAGTTACAAAAGAAAGTGACAGCATAAAAATGCTGTCTTTCCAAATATTATCCAGCATCACACCCTGGTGAAATGTCCACATATCTTTACACCCTTTTTGGCACAGCTTTCATTAAACAAGGAAAATATACATATCAAGTCATTTAAAATATGTTTATGGTTAGTAATGGCAGCACCTTCCTGCCTTTATTGGATTTCAGTCTCAAACATAGGATTTACTAATTTTTAATTCTTTAATTCAGAGATTCTCAGCTATGGAATTAGGAAAAAATGCCATTCAGTTGTGAATTATGTGGCAAATAATTTTTACTGACATTTGTGATTGTTTTATTTATTTATTTATTTATGACTTAGAGCAAAGTCAGTATTAGCCCAACAATGTCATTTTCACTTACTTGTTGTTAACAATGTTTTCTGGAATAGGCTAGAACCTGGCAACACCTGATCACAACACCTGATACTTGAAACCACGGGAGTTCTGCACATGAGACTATCATTAATCCTGTCTTTTAAGATGAAGAAAAAAAATAGAAAAAAAACCTGCTTTGATTTCAATATTATGTGAACTTGAGTCTTAGGAAAATGGCATTGAATAATATTTCATGATGCTATTCATAATGAAAAATGACACAGCAGCTGAGTGTATCAACAAATTTCTCTCCAGATATTGTTCGGCATACTTTGTGAGACCTGGATTTGCTGTTGCAAGGAGCAGGTGTTGAAATTATAGCACTGTTCAAAGCATCAACAGAAGGTTTAAAGAGAACATTGGGTAACATTGTTTATGAGAAAAGAAATCTTGTAAGCAGCCAACAGATGATGCTTGTAACTCCTTCCATTCTCCCAATTTCTATTATGACTAATTTAGTAATGGTTGAGACAGGCTTGCAAGCAATGGTGCCATCAGGCAATGGCACCATTGAAGGTGATATGAGACCCTTTTAAAATGTCTCACCTGTGGTAGTGCCTTTCCTCTAGAAATGCTTCCACTGATTCTTATCCCAAGTGCTTCCAGGCTCAAACTGTTTTACTACTATAAATGCCATGGAGAAGAATATAAATAGCAAAATTTGCTGTGGACTTTCTATTTATCTTCAGATCTCTGCATTGTAAAAACCAATTTCTTACTTAAGATCACTATTCCTGTTTTCAAAATCTATATTAGAGAAAGTTATAATACACACTTTCAAGGAATGATGTATTTGATACTTATCTCCTTTTCAAAATAAAATATTGACTAAATTTGTCATATACAACAATTTTAGTCACAGTTCTGTTTTTACTGTTCTTGTTGGTGTTGAGTATTTTCTTGTTTTACTCTTTTTCCTCTTTATCAGTTGATACACACAACCTCCTATCTTAATGTCTGACAAACATAAAATAAATGACCCTAAAATATATTTTATAGCTAACATTAGTGTCTGCATTAAATTAATAAGAAACAGAGACTCTATTCTTAAGTGATTAGACTTGGGAATTAATAAAGATTATAAGGGGTAGTATGCATGGAAGTAACACTTTTTCAGAAAACAGACTGAGTAGGTTTAATTTCTGTTTTTGAAATGCTAATTTAGAAATGACACTTAACTCATCTGTTCCTGTTTCCTTAGATGCAAAATGAACAAATAATATTAATACATATATAGGACTACTTTGAGAATTAAATGAGTTAATAAGTGAAAGGAATTTATGACAGCATCTTTGACCATGGTAGCTATTCAATACAATTTAATTCAATATTTAAATATTGAATAAAATTTAAATTCAGTATTTCATGTATGTATAAATATACACACACCCAAAAGTTCGATGGCATACTATAACATTTTAATTGATCCAGGAAATTTGATGTGAAATATCAATAACACATTTATAGTAACATAACCTATAGAAAAATCTGTATGTATTTCTTGTATATAGAGGCCTTTTAAGTCTTCTTATATGTAAACTTAACATTTTGGCCCCCAAATGCTTCAATACATATTGAACAACTGTAGGACACACACTAAAATACAATTAAGATGAGTAGGTTAAATGTATTTCAGAAAAATAGAAACCACTCTAGTTATTTCAAGGAGAATGAATTTAGTACAGGGACTTAATTCCATCCAAGGACTGTCAAAGTGCTGGTTAAAGAGGGCTCTGCTGGCTTTCAGGAAACCTGAAGAAAACTGTTCTGACAACCCCTGAAGACAAACTGCATATGGACAAAGCGGAGAGTTCCCAGAATGACAGGCAGAAGCTGCTGGCAAATACCCAGGACTTTCTGTGCTGAAAGCTTAGACGTGTTGATATCACACCCGTAGCTCATTAGCTTCAGAGCAAGTTTCTATACATTTTCATCACTATAGCAGGGAACTTGGGCAAGAATTTTCTCTAAATACCTACCTATTAACTCTAAGAATCTATGACTTTAAAACATTTTGAATCTTATGTCATGGCAGAGCCAAATTTACAGAAAGAGCATGAGTTACAAAGAGCACCTCAGTGTTCTCTTTATATTGTTGCAGTGTCGTTCCAAAAATCTTCTATTTAAACTCAAGAGAACAGCCACTGTTTTCCCCTAACACCTGTCAGCAATGTTCCTGGCTCACTGATGTAACCTTGTTTGTGTTCTGACACGTGGTATCTTCACATTTTGTAAGATATGTCACTGTCAGAAGCCAAAAATAAAAAGGAAAACATGACATCCCTGGGGCCACTTTTCCAAAGAGACACAAGTAATTGTGATCAGAAGAGATATTTGCAATTATTGAAAAAAATATTTTCTAAGTTTTACTGCATCAAAAGGATTTTTGGTGGTTTTTTTTTTTTTTTACTGAATTTCACCTTTCACTGTTTTGCCAACAAAACTGTTTCATGATTAAAGCAGTGAAAATTATGTAAGATTATTTGCTCTTGTACAGAAAAGACTGATAGAACTTTGAAATATTTTACAGAAAAAGCTACATTAAATTGGAAACACTTGGGTTAGCTACTTCTGAGGGAAGACCAGACAGCAATGAAATGGAGGCTATAAAAATGCATAAGAAGCCAAGTAATTCACAAGTGATTAATGATAATGGTGATATAGATAAGACCTTTGGAGATAAACATACAACTGGGCTTAGAAAATACAACAAAGAGTAATTAGATTAAATTGAGTTATAAACAATGAGCATGTAAAAAAGACACCAAAAATAACAGATTTTGATATGCTTGTACTGCTGAAAGCATAAATTCTTGCATAAATGGAGGAACTGGTGTGATTTAAGTACTTTTGAAGCAGAAAACTCATTTAGTTATTTTATGAGATAAAGACACTCATTGTAAATCATTCCTACATTTGTATGAGGGCAAAATAAATTGCCTTGATAAAATCAAACTGATTTAAAGTACACTTCTTTAATAGCATTGAATGAATTTAAAGTGTTCTATATCTTGGATCAAGACTAAACCAAATTTCTCTCTCACACAGAAACACACACACACACACACACACACACACATACTCATACTCATTAAATTTTAACATGAGGCTCAAGATATCTTTAAATTCTTTGTAAATAGATTTTATAGATGACAATATATATAATTTATTGCATGTAATATATGTCTGCATGATAATGAGAAAGACAATGTAACTATAACATATCTACTTGTTATTGCACAGTTCAAGGGCATGATTTTTAGACCTCCCTACTAAATATGATGATTCTTTTTTAAAGACAAATCTGCATCCCTAGGTTTATAAAGAAATTTTTTGTTCTTTATTTCAGCAGTTATAATTTTTTAAATTTAATTTTTAGTTTCTAATTTTTTGTTGCACATTATAACAAATATCTCACAATAACACAAAAATAGGTCTGTTGAAATTTTAATAAAATCTGAAAGAAGTTCAAATTTATGCTCATATTTTTATAAGAATTAAAATATTACAACTTGTATTTCATAATTTAGCAGAATTTGTAGTTTATAAAGTGAGTACCATCTCTTGTTTGAACTTTCAATGCTTCTGTAAGATATACTGAAGAGTAATGTACTAGGGAAATAAAGCTCAGAGAAATAACTAATTTCCCAAAAGTCCCAAACTAGCAAATGGTATAACCAGCAAAGGAATCCTATTCTGAAGGCCCTAGTCTATGACAAATGTCTTTCCCCTATTTCAGAATGCTTCAAAAGTCTGAGTTAAAATTAGATTAAATAGACTGAAAATTTTCTGTATACATGAAAAGGAGGGTAAGTGACATTTTATTATTTTGAGCATACCCTATTTTCTCTCTTTTAGCCAAGTACTTGTATGTATTTGTACCATCCTGAGTTGAAGTCATTCCACATTAGTATAATGTTCATCCTTCAGTCATTCTGCAGCCCTACTCCTTAATTAAGTTTAGGACTTTGAGTTACTGGTCAAAATTTCAGCTATTTTTATTTTTACAGTGATTGATTAATGCACGTAGCACACTCCTTTGATTTCAAGTGAGTAGGTTTTTTCTGTAATTTCACTTAATCTGAGGGTTTGTTTACCCTCACATTCATCCCTTGCCCTGCCTCTTCTCTGCTTGAGGTTTCAACGTCTAGAGATACAGACCTTCAGAGGTTTTCGTGACCAGTCTCCCATGCACCTTGATTCTCTCTGGACTGTGTCTATGGCGGGCCATGGCTGGGGACTGGCAAGCAGGTGCACCAGAGCAACCAGGCTGTCTCTTCTCTGACAGAGGCTGAGCTCCAGTCTGCTTACTCCCTCTCCATGTCTTTGAAGGCCATGTGGGTGGAAGCTTCCTGCACTTGCAAATTTCTGTGTTGTGTTACCTTCCTTGTGTGGCATCTCAGCATTTTCTTTATGGTTCAATCAATATTTTCTTCACTTTACACATTGACTTCTGTTTTTTTTGTCTGCTTAGACTATCTGAAATGTTTTCTATCATACTTGTCTTTAACTAAATGAGTATTAACTGAGTCAATTTTGGTCAACAAATTAGAGTGCTAGTTTGTACACATGGTATTAAGCAGGATGTGAAAAAATCAGAAGCATAATTTATGATACAATGAAATAATGACATATACAGGATGTCATTAGCTGATGAAACTACGTCATTCTTACTATTTCAGTGAATTTAAGTTCAAGAATTGAAATAAAGAATAAGTTGTTTTAAAATAGCACTATTTATAGCAATTTCCTTTCTGACAAAGGTACATTTTACTATGGTCTTCAAAACTACTTTTTCAAATCTAATTGCTTGCTGCAGTTACATGGAGAAGATATATTTCATGATATAAATTACTAGGGACTAAAAAACATGCTCAAGAGTATTTCTATGTAAAGTATTAGGGACTGAAAAACATGTTCAATAGTATTTCTATGTAATATTTAATTAATAAAACTGTGCAACAGAATGCACTTTGAAGTCATTTTACATAGCTATGCTTTGGCAGTCTAGTAAACTAAAAAATGGACACATTTGTGAGCATAGAGAAATGTATACCTGCTCTAAGTATGTATTACAGAACTTGGTTCACCAGGGATATACTGTGTTCTAGTTCTGCTATATTTGGATGGATGCATCTCTTCCTTTATAACCAATAGGGAAATAAAAGCTCACTGCTTCTACACAATGAGGTAATGAACAACATAAATAGTTCATATAACTTCTAGTTATGCATCATCTACCCAATAACAATCCACATAATATATGAAAAAGTTATATTACTGTTTTTGAAATAAATGTTTATATGGAGGCAATTATTTTCTGCTTTTATGTATTACGTGAGGTTTTAATGCCTTCATATCTCAAATTTGCTTATTTTAATATTCAGTAACAATACCCTATTTTGCAGCTTATATAAATTTTCTTTCTGAGTCTCTATTATTTCTCTCTGTCTATACCATGTCTTTATTTAGTTGCTGTTTATTTTAATATTGTGCTCTTATTTAGAATCATTATGTCACCTTAAGCCTTTTTATTTTTTACATTAATTTTCTAACATTGGAAATAATATTACTCATGTTACACCCTAAACAAGCTTGTGTTTAGATTTTTCTTTGTAAGTTATAACACAGTAGTTCTACCAAGAATATTGGTGGAAATCTTAAATATCTTCTTGCTTCTTCTTACTTCTCTCCTAAAAGTAGTCACTGAACAGATTCTTGAAAGTTCTCCTGTACTTGTCTTTTCCTTTCAATTTGTTTTGCCACCATCCAAGACTCTTAACTCCTCACTTTTCCTGCACTATAAAGTCGTAACTATATACCGATATCTTGGAATGGTCTTTTTTTCTGACAATATAAACAAATTAATGCCACCATTTCCTCCTAAATGTTTATGCTGGTTTTTATGAATGTTCTTCCTTTTGAAGTAATCTTTCTGAAATACCACATGATTCTATTATACCTTCCCCTGACTTTCATCTTTAGACACTCAATAATTTTATGTTTCTTGAAGGATAAAGTGTAATCTCATAACTCAGCCTTCAATTATCTCCATTAACTGGACTTTACCTATATTTATACTTTCAATTACTATTTATTATAGATTATATATAGAAATAAATATATATGTAAATATATATGTAAATATATAAAAATATAAACATAAAATATGGCCATACTTTATATATTATATTCAAATAATAATTATATAGAAAACATATGCAGCCTTTACCCTACTTTCCAAATGAATAATGAGCAAGTATTTAAAGATCATTAATTCTCAGGGGCACCAAATTATTAGAGAGCAAAGAAAATCCACAGATCTTAGTATGCCTTTGTGGTTATATTAAGTAATTTAAAATACATTATTTTATATGATATTTATTTAAAATCCCTAGGAATTCAGGGCTAATATCCCAATTTTCACCTAGACAATACATAAGCTTTAAAAATGATAAAGGCATTTTTCCAGGATCATTCAGATTGCAAGACTAACCGAGGTTTCTCCCATTCTTTACTAAATAAAAACTCAACACTTTTTGAGTATTACTATTTGAGTAAGTGCAACACATAGGTGAAACATGTAACTCAGGGTGGAAAATATTCTTCCAGTCCAAGGCAAAATACCTTTGAACAGAAATCATTCAAAGGGAGAAATAAAGTGGGAGAAACCTTTTTATTGCTTACAAGCAGTCATCCACTTCTGCTCACCCATGTGTCTCACGACCCAACTGCAGAAAAAGGTGACCATACCCAATCTCTCTGGTTCAGATAAACCCTCTCTTGCCTTTGTGATTACCTACTGATATGGAAATGAACTACTTCTCCCCATCCCTTGGAAACACCTATTGATGTGGAGATGCACTAAGGCCAGGCAAGAGATTCTGGAAATGTTGCAATTGTATGTACTCACAAGTATAATATTGCTTATCTCTTCACAGGTCTGATTTTTAAAGTATAACTACTATTTCTGGGTTTGACCAGGAATTCCTCCTTTTTCCCCTCTGCATAGTTCCACAAAATAATCAGATAATCTTATCTGTGCAATAAGTACATTTTGCTTTAAACATCAGTCAATGTACTTATAGTAGATAAAATAATAGATCATTATTCTATTTTTTAGTAGTTGGAGATGAGCAAGAAGGTTGCTTAGAACTATCAAATCTTATAAAAGTATAGGTACACTGAAATAGTTCAGGTAAATGCTGGAGTTTGCTTTTAAAAAATATCACTGGCAAGTCTGTAAACTTAATGAGTCTCACATTTCTAAAATGAAAAATATAATTGGCAATTTACGTCAAGTACACAAGTTTCTCCTTTGAAGGAAACTGTTTACAGAGCCACTTAGCAACAAGAGGGGGCCATTCTGGGTTACAGGACAGATACAGTAAAAGAATAAATGTTTCTTTGGTGAAATGAAGAATTTACAGCATTTCTTCATTACTAGACCAGAGCAACCATGCTTCCCAGGTAGACTTGGGGATTGGATGGAATTGTGAGCTTTGTTTTGCCATGATTATTGAAACCACTCTTTGCATATATTTTCACTTATGTTTCAGACTTACGTATTTTTTTCCCCCTTTTAACTAGTAGGCCTGTCTACATACACCTGCAGAAAGAACCCTATCTTGAAATAAATTGTTACCATCCTAGGATTTAGATAAAAGTGGGAAAATGCTGATATGAAGATGCTTGCATGTATGGATGGAGGAGTCTCTGGGGAATTTCTTTTAAAGAAAGGTAGAGTTAGCTAAATGTATCTTGGTTCAATGAAATCCTTGACTTTCAGAAATCAAGCATCTTTGGTTGCTGCCTGGCATCTAATGTTAAGGAATGAATACTTTGAGTGAAGCTAATTTAAGACATTTCCAGTACTAGGCAGCACAGTAGGGTAATAGGTGGGGCTTCATGTTACAGAATGTGATGAAGTGGGTTTTCCTTTATGTTAGATGATACAGCCAAGGCACCAGGTTATTTGATACCTAGATGTAACACCATCAGGTCATTTATTGTAGCCCCAATGCTACCACAAGGAAATAGAGAATATCAATGGGAGATGGTGTTCAAGGCTGCAATGGTGAAGAGGAAAGTTAAAAACAAAGAAAGAAGGAATAGGAGGATTCTAAAGAAATACTGAGAGTACTATTTTTAAAATATGCAAATAATTAACAACATCCCTACTAAGTTTTCCAAAAATAACTTTGGAAAGTCTAGCACAACCTCTGTCTTATATGACCCTGGGTGGCTAATAATTATTTATATATATACATTTAAAAAATCTTATACAGGATTTTGAGCAGCATAATGATCAAGGTAGGAAACTGGGGATGTTCTCTGAAATGATTCAAAATTATATTCAGTAATTTCTGAATAAATCCAGAGATAGTAGAAATTAATAAAACATATACCATGTACCAAATTTGACCTGAAAGTGTTGTTATACACACCATGAGATTGATAATAATGTTAAACCAATTAAGTTTGTAATATATGGAGTCTAAGAAGCACTAAAAAAGTTCAGTGATGTGATAGAAAATCCTTAAATGCATAACAAATCATGTTCTTTGGAAGACAATACAAATTTTGAATTTAAGATATCAACAGTTATTAGTGCATGTTGGTTACCATTAACAATGGTTATATGAAATATGTATTTAGCTACTTCTGTCCCTAGAAGAAAGATTAGGTGAAAATCTTGACTATAACAATGTAATGAATCACTATTCAAATGGAGGCATAATAATATAGATTATGGAATAAACATACAATAATCTACAAATAATTTAAATGTACAGTTTTAACTCATCACAAATCACTGTCCCATCAGTAGAAAATCTTAACATGCATAGTTATATTAAGTTCATTTTCATTGTATCTTTATGCTTAATTTTTATTTTGATGTTATAAAAATCAAAATTCTGTTGGCTGAGTTTACATCTGCTAAATAGTTTGAGATACAGTATGCAGGCACTCATTTCCACCTTGTCCCTTTGGTCTACAAAATTTGAGGATGTATGTATCTTTGAAATCATACCAAATAAATAAAACAAGTGCATATTTCCTGACAAACTCATACACTATGCAAGTATAAAAAATATACAATTAAGTACCAAATAAGTAATTACTGCATGTTCTTTTGGCCCACACCAATGGTTCTGCCAACTGTCTCAATGGATTAGAGCTCTGCATGTACTATGCTCAGTAGTAGGGCACAGATTACTATTTAGGAATCACTAACCAGGTCAGTCACAGGCCACGCTATGGAAAACTATCAAAAATACATCCAAAAACTATTTGTAAGAGTCCATGTTCATATTAAAATCTTTCACCAGAAAACTTCATAATGATTAATTCCAAGTAGGACACATTTTTACAAAGGGGAACTATGTAAATTACACCTCTTTCATAAATTTAGCTTTTTTATGGATATCATATGACATGATAAACTATATTCCATTAATCTTAAACTATCTAAAATTATAGTGAAATCTATTAACTGTCTCTAAAATAATGAGTAATCAGACAAAAGGTGGGGAATTTAATTCTTCCAACAGAAAGATAATTTCTCTGATGGAAACCATTTAATGCCTTGATGTGAACATTATCTGTTTAAAAACTTCTTGTCTACAGAGGCCCAGGCCCTTGTGGAATGCCATGACTCACCGTGATTAGACAAGCAGGCTCCTAGGGAAGACCTACTGAAGTTCATTCACATTAGGTGAAACCTTCCAAGAGTCAATGGGGGTAATAATGCTTTGAAGTTTAATATACAGCACACTCAGTAAAAAACAGCAAAACAAATAATGGATAACAGTTTTTCAGGAAACTTAGCTCATCTGGCTTTGCCCTGTCTAGCAATACAATCTTAATTCTCAGATGTGGCATACCCCATCTATTTATCTATCTTTCAGTCTATCGTTTATGTATCTGGTGATCTATAGATCATCTAATAATTAATTGAAGAACCAATGATGACTTTGAAAACTTCTGACAGGTGACCTATCAACACTGAGTGCAAGTGAGATTTCTCTTTGTCATTATTCTACCGTAGCTCTTCTGAGTGTCTCTTGGGAGTGTTGGGGAGTGGGACTAGCAGTGCTATAATGACTCATGGAGAGGGTCATCTTTTGTGCCTGCATCCTCTACCTCAAATTATTTTTTTGGTAGTGAATTATGATTACTAGTTTTCTACAGAAGCTTCCTCCTTTCAATTGTTTAGGAATTATTTGTTTCCTTCAGTTAACTTTGGTATGCTTCCTTTATTTTTCTTTAACCTGAATGTCTTTTATTATAGATCATTTAAGGATCAATGCAATGTTTAATGCTCTTCATATTTTGGCAATGGGATTAGGGAGGAGAATGTCATAACTAATATTTAACTACTTTGGGTACTGAGTCACTTAACTGGAAAACATGCAATCTCTTGTTAAGACTCCTTATGTATAGTATAACTAAACAACCTCTCACCTAAAATTCATAATATGAAATTCTTATTTAATAATTTTACCACCATTGTTATCTAGGATAGAGCACTATCATATGTCCACTACCTTAAGAATCTAGGGTTTCTTGTTGGCCACAGTAATCAGCAGATATTAGTTCCCTAGAGGAGTCTAAAATTCATTTGGCACATTCTAAAGTAGCATAAGAATTGAATTATATAAATACATTTTTTTAAATGGTAATGCATTAAACTTGATTTGGTGAAGTGTGTCATAATTCTGCTAGTGCTAGAGATTCTGAGATTGTGCCATTACATCAACAGGCAACTAAAGTATTTTAGAGCTTCATGGACTGTAATCTTATAGTATCTTTTCTCATGTTTCTCTCTTAGGTGAGTAGGGATGTATTTTATTTATCCTTTCCAAACCTAGAAAACTATACAGGATTCACTGGCAATCTTCTAGGTTTCTTCTACACCATTAGGAAAGTTGTGATGAAGCTTCAAAAGTGTAAGACAACCATTCTATTTATAAAGAAGATGCCCAAAAAGTTTCTTTTAGTATGTGAAGGGGATATGTTACTTGTAGTTTTAATTTGGTGTGCATATAACCAGGTAAAAGAGACAATGTAGAAGATCAGTTATACCAGAACATAATTACTAATTTTCCCTGAGCATCACATAAGACTGATTTCCTAGTGGCTATTTTTATATTAAACAAACTACAAGAAAATTATATCCAAATGAACATTTCCTTGGCTAGACTGAGAAAAGGTCAGATCTTGCCTTGTGATTTTGAAGTAATGAATGAAAAGTGTTATGACTAACTCAAAGATGTTACTAAGGCTCAAAACTTTCATGCTTCTTTTAGATCTTGTCTTCAGAATATATGTATAGACTTTATGAAATACCTTATTAATCATTATGGCTCTTTTTGTAAACAATAAATGGGATTCTATGTCATGTTTACCAATATTACTTGCATACATGAGCACTAATGAGTTTAAGCTATTTCCATGAGTCAAATTCTCTCATTAAAGATAAGGATGTATAACAGTTAAAACATACATTTTTAATGATGTATAGAATATTTAAAGACAATAGCAAATGACAGGGTAGAAGAAATTATACTGAGTTCCTGCTATGTATGCACTACAAATTTGAGAGAGTCTTATGAATTTTTATTATACTTAATTGTATCACTAACTGTAAGAAGCAATATTGTTCATACTTTCTAAAATTTAGAGAAACTAAGTAATTATCTTTCGAAGTCACAAAAGAAGTGTATGAAGTTTAGTTAGTGGTTCAGGAATACTTGAATACGAAAACTATATTTCTTCAACTGAATCACAATTGTAGCCTCTAAAATTTTTGTAAGGAGTTTTTAAAAGGCTATGGTTATTACTGAAATAAATACATAGTTCAAAATACAACAGTGACATAAGAAATGATGAAATATATATGTTAAAAGTCATATTACTTTATATTGTTCATTTTTTGCTTGATGAACTCTCCACAGTGGAGAAATTGAGTGCTAATTTCAATGGAAGAAATTAAAAGAGTAAATAAAGATCTTTTTAAAAAGACATTTGTAATAGATGGATTCTGAGCTCAATTATATACATGTATGTGTATCTTTATTATACATATGTCTTCACACAAAGGGAAACATTGAAATTATCCCAATTCATTTTATAAATTTAACACCAAAAAATGTTAATCACAATTAGAAATTTTTGAAACAATCTTACTTATGAACATAGATGAAAAATTTAGATAATTAGAAGATGGAACCAAATAGTCTTTCAAATGAGTAATACACAAATACCAGGAATGTTTATCCCACTAAGTGCAAGTATAGTAGATCAAAAAGAGAAAGTATTTTAGTATATTAACAATATCAAATTATAAGAAAAATTAGTATTATACTGACAATACAGAGTGAAGTCATTTTGTACAATTCAGCAGTCATTCCTAGCAAAAACACTAAATAAAATAAAAATAAAAATACTTAAATATAATGAATATAATTTCCCCAAATCCACAGTTTGTATTACCATAAATTGTAAAAATATTTAAGGAACTAGAGAGACATGGCCAGCATTATTATTATGCAATGGATTTCTAGTAAATAGAACAAGAAAAAATGGAATAATGGGCATAATTAGAAATGAATGACAAGAAATGAACCATGTTTTATTTGTAATGATATAGCTATATATCTTAAAATTCTAAGAAACTATAAAATTATAGTTATCAGTAAGATAATAAAAACTAGTATAATATAGCTGACTTATTATTATTATAATGTGCAAAGAGCTATACCTTTAATCTAATTTAACAATAAGAAGATTAAAAAGTGGTAAAAATATTTCCTTGACAATTACAAGGAAAAATCTGCAATTTGTGTGAATAAATTTAATTTTAAAAATAACATTTTTCATGAAGAAAAGCATACAATATTATTGAAAAAAACAACTGAAGATATAGAGCTGAATAAGGCTGATTTTAATTTTATTTGGAAGAAAACTAATGTTTGCTATTTTGCTTAGATTTTACATCTCTGTCCATGAGAAAGACTGGCCTATGCATTTTCTTTCCTAAAGGGTCCTGTAATGTCCTTTACAATCTTGAATAAGTTTAAGCTACATTTTTCTAAGAATTAATTAATATCACCTTTTTACTGTCCTATATGTGAATTTAACATTTTCTTACTTTATAACTCTGTTTTCCATAATTAGGTCTCTATTTTTGTTCCTAATGTTATTACTGACTTGGTTTTTATTCATCAGTTTTACAATAATTTTCTTTCAGGTCTCATGTTGTTTTCATTTTATTTTGTTTTGTTTGTGGAGGGAGAGGATGGTAGGCCAACCAGTATTTACTTGGTACCTGTTTTAAATCTCCAGTTCCCATTTCAATTATTGCTGCTCTTTGTTATATGATTTCATTCCTTCCACTTTAGTTTTGCATATTATTGTGTTCTAATTTTCAAGTTATATGTTTAGTTTATTAATATTAGAATTTATTTTATTTAACCTAAATATTTATGAAAAATGCCATACAAATTTTAATATGTAACTTTATATATTTATTTATTTATTTATTTATTTATATTTATATTTATATTTAGCAACTAGCACATATCCAGAAACATATTGATAATTAAATGGATATCTGTGAAAGTGTGAACAAGACCTGGGGAATGTAATAAAAATGTAATAAGTTTGTAAGTTTTATAAGGAAAAATTGAAAGAATATCACTTATGAATAAGGTAATATAAGAATTCTGCATTATTCTGAAGCTGTTGACATTAAATCAATATACAAAATGTAATGTTGATTGACAGTTATATATAAAAAAAAGTTTTAATTATTTTGCTATACAACCAAACATCAGATGAATATCCCAAAAGGACTCAAAATAAGCATTTTCAGTTGTCAAAATGTAATAAAAACATATTCAAATAAATTAATTTGTTAGCTTCAGAATGGAAATTAACATGAAAACCACCTTGTAGATGAGATAAAATCAGTTTTTCTGACAACATAGCCAAGCACATATTCAATGTGCTACCAGCTATCGCTAAAAATATCAGAAGTTAATGAAAATGAATCCAAAAACATGTCTATCAAATAGTATGTTTTGCATTGGAATTGGATCATCAAGTATTCGTTTCTTTAAGCAGCAAGATGGAATAACTCACGATTCAGACCTGAGTCCCTTATTAAGTAACTCTGTAACTCAAATATGTTGTCATTCCACAATCCATTATTTTTCAGTATGAAATATTTGTTTTTTTATAACAAATGGTGGATATTTGCTTATATTTTAGAAATATGTATTTTAAAAATTCTGTGCATGGTGTATGGTAGATTGTTGTCTTATTTTTTCTAACATTTATAAACATTTATTAACACTCAGGTGAAAAGATTTAATTTGAGCAGCAGGGCTTTTTTAAACATTTGGCCTTCATGTACAGTTTTGTTGAAAATATTCTAATTAGGATCATGAAACATATTTCAAAGTTTGAAGATATTTACATGGTATTTACCTAGTGCTTGGTTTGATGTACAAAACAAAAGCTCCTAAAATACTACTGAGGTGGCTAGGTTGCATCTTGAAGAATTAAATTAACAAATTGAAATGAGAGAGCAACAAGTGTGTGTGTGTGTGTGTGTGTGTGTGTGTGTGTGTGGTGGGATTCACAGAGACAGAGAATAAAAATGGGAGGTTATGTTTAAATGCAGATTATAAGGGTTATTCAGTAGTTAGTGAGTATATGACAGGCACTAGGGAAGAAGTTAAGGTGAATAAATAAATTTCAGAATTTGCAATTCAAAAGGATGTCATGGAATAATTTGTATTATTGATGATGCATTTATATAAAGAAAAATTGATAGCTATGTGCACAGGTTATCTATTGCTATAAAACAAATTACCACAAACCAGCAGCTTATCAAATATATATTTATTATCTCACAGCTTTTGTGTGAAAGGAGCCCAGCCTGATTTATCTGCGTATTCTTCAGGGTCTTTCAAAAGACTGCAATCAAAGTGTCATTTGGGTCTGCAGTCTTACCTCACATGTTTACTGGGAAGGATCCACTTCCAAGATGATATGGTTGTTGGAATAATTGGGTTCTTCATGGGTTGTTGGGCTGAGGACCTGCTTTTGTTGATTGTTAGCAGGAGGCTGCCCTCAGTTCCCTGACATGTGGGCTTCTCCATATGGCAACTCAGGACAGACCAGTGTGTTTCTTCAAAGCCAATGAGGAAGATTCAGAGTCTGACTCTTCAGGGAAGGTAGAAGTTAAAATCCTATGTAACAAGATTATGGAAGTTACTCCTCATAACTCTGGTTGTACTCTGTAAGTTAGAAGTCAGTCTCAGAAAGCCCATGAGCATTCATGGGAAGAGGATTACACCTGGAGGTAGAGATTGCTGGGGGCCATTTGAAAGCCTATGTATTTCATCCTATCTAGTTAAAACAAAAATTGATTTAAGTCAACTAGATGTTGTGATACACAAAAGTGTTAGAGTGCCAGAAGATAGAGCTTTCAGAATTTCTTAAACAAAACGAAAAACCATCCAGTCTATGTGGTGTCATGACCAGAAAGCTGAGGACACAGAAAGCTGCAGACACAGTGGTGGGCACCCAGATCCTTGTTAGGTTCCACAGTAACAAAATAGATGCCTGCACCCTAGCTCTCAACAATTTTGAAGATAAGACCTGGTCAGTGTGAACTATATTATAGCTATCCACTGCTAAACACGAATATCGCCGGCTCTGTTCATTCAAGTGGAAAAATCAAGGGAAACACTATCTCCACCAACTGATGCTTTCCACATTTCAAATCTCAGACATAAATTATGTGCTTGGTAGAAGTTTTGCTCCATGCAGAAAACTTTGAGGCACTCTGGAAAATATTTTATTTAATTTTCTAAATAAAATCACATTAAGGCATATTGCTAGAATTTTGGAGAGAGTTGGATAGCAGTCTTCATCATCACAGTACTTTACAACCACTGGCAACTCGGAACCACCCCCCTCCCCGCCCCCGCCCAGCCACATACACCATTTCTAGTTAAACTTCTAAACTATAATGAAACAATAGCTGTATTCACACACCTGAGGTAGTGTAACTATGCTTCCTACAAAAAAATGTGTACTTCTACAATAAATGTAATTATACTTCCGACAATAAAGGAGTACTTATCTTCTCCCTTAAATGGGAGAATAATTAGCCATTGGAAACATTTTGAATGATGTGTTTATTTCCCTTTATGCTATCAATCTATCTATCTATATCTATCTATCTACCAAGAGAGACAGCCAAGTACTTGGTCTTTGATAAGCTCTTAAATTGTAATGATCATAATTATCATAGTTAAAATCTTCATGATCATCATAATATTTAATGATGTACACAGCTAAAAATGGTCTAAGTTAGGATTTTGATGAGACTGGAAATACATCTCTTTATTAAATAATTCACTATTTGTGCAATAGTAGATACTAAAAAAACGTGGTCAATACATACTTTAAGATTTCTCCCATTATTCAAACTTTGATAACTTTATACAAGACAAATACAAATACATTCATGATATACTTTTGTCTAAATCTATTTCTTTTTTTTGTTCATCATTAATATAGTTCTAAGAACTATTCAACTGCACCAATGTGAATTTATAGTTCTATAATTAAAGCTGTTTATAGACATATAGAATACTAAATAATTCACAGTCTATTGCATATAAATGAACTGTGAATGTCTTTTTCCCAGGAATAGGGACATGATTTTATTTGTTGTGTATGTTTATGTAGTTACCACTTATTAACTGTCATTTGGCAGTTCTAAGCTCTATGTATTATTTTATTTTATTGTCATGACAACCTTATTAAATACATATTTTCCTTTCAGATGAGAAAGCTTAAAAAAGCTGTCTTATTAACATCTTAGGATGTTAATAAGAGTTCAGACAGTTGGAATTTTGAGGCTGGACTCTTGTCTGCTATGTTTTATTGCTTCCCTTCACAAGGTGTGTTGATTAATGCAGAAATGAAAAGGCCATGCACTCTAGAACTACTTACATTAATCCCATGACTCTCAACAGTGAGCACAATGAAGAAAGAACAGAAAATCCAACTCTCATCACTTCTTTTAAAGAGAACTGTCAAACGTTGTACTTATTTAATCCCCTGTGGTTTAACATTATAATTAGTTACTTAATAATTTCTTCTTTGTCCCCAAAATTAATCTTCCAAATGATTCCCCTCTTCTGACTGTATTTTTCTATTTCCCCCCACCCAAAATGTATTAAATGAGTTTCTATGTTATTTTCAAAGAAACTATTAGAAGTTTCTGTAGAAAGGGTTGGGGGATGAGGGTGTGAGGGAAAAGTATTTCTGTCAGTAAAAGAAATATGTTTGTATTGCAATAAATTATTTTTAGCTCTGTTTTGATATCATTTTGTTCTATAACCCACTCATCTTTTTCTTGCCAAGAACACACCAATGCCAAGTTATCATTATAAACTGAGCCACATCCTCATTTAACTTTTTTGAAAAAAAGTGATGCTAATATATACAAAATGAAAGGCTTAAATATGTCAGCATCACCAATTTTTTAGAATTCCAACAGTCATGAATAAGGGATATTCATACCATTTGATAAAATAATTAAGGTATAAATTTACTATGACCAGTATTATATTCCATAATCCTGAAAAAAATATTGGCTGTGCCATAATGACATGATTTTTAAGTAGAGGTAGCAAGTATTATCCACTGGCGAAAACTAAATGTTTACACATAAAATATATATTTCTTTCTTGCTCCTAATTTTTAAATATATAGACATTCTCTGGATTAGCCAAAATCATACCTACATATGCCAAAGATTCTCTAATTCTAATTGTTGTAATAAATTACATTATATATTATGTATAATATATTAACCATCATTCATAGAAGCAATTTACAAGAAAGAGCAACAATAATTAAGATAGCAAATAAACATCACTCTTTTCTATAAGGAACATATACATTTGAATCTATATGCTTATATAATGTAAAATTTGTACAATGAAATTTATATCTGTTTGGTTATGCATATTATATAAAATATAATGCTAAAATTATCACAAAAGCTCTCCAACTGCTTAGTTTGAGTGATATGGGATAAAGTAATGAAAATATTATTGGAATATATTAAAACAACATCCATAGAATAAAACCATAATCCACATCACTGCTCTGCAGAAGTCTGTATGTCCTTTAGAGGAGGCCACTTGGAGAAAACAAGATTGCTCTAGGAAGTGGGGTGCCAAGTTTTTCGTTCTTGTATTTAGGCTACTCTGGAATTAGTAGGGTTGACACCAACAGAAGTTTATCAGACTATGCTTTTTAAAAAGGATTTTGCTCCTAGTGAAAATTAGTTAAGAAATCTAAAGTTGAGGATAATCATCATTATAAATTAATGGCATATATTATTATGAATCTAAAGGTGTCAGATTATAAATATATTTATACTATCCTCCTTGTGAATACAAAATAATTTTATAAAATTAACAAAGGCTGGATTTGACCTGAGAGTTAAATTCAATTTCTTAAATATTATATTTAATTAAATATGAATGGCATTTTATTAAAAACTTTTAATTTCTTTTCAGCAGAAATGGGTAAAACACTAGAGCCATGTGTGGCTAAAGACATTTCATTTCATTCTTTTGAGATTTTCTTATTTTTGCATGCTGATTTTAACTGATCTTTACTCTAGAGGTATGTCCAATCTGTTTTTTCTTTTTCCTGGGCAGATAATTAGATTATATTTTCTAGAATCCCTTGTAGGTCAGTGTGGCTGATCTTATTATTAAGTTCTAGTTAAGTGAATGCAAATGAAAGTAATGCATACCATTTCTAGGCCTGTTTCATAAAAATATTTTTCATTTCATTCTTAATGTTCTTTCTTATTTTTATAAGATTAATCCATTTAAAAATGGTGAATTTGTAAGTTGGATGGTAAAGATGGTGAAGACACAGGATGTACTTAAATTACCACTTGGAGGAGATGCAGCCATCAGTTAGGAACATCCATTTTGAATTCTATATCTAAAGCAGCATATAACCACTGAAATTTTGGGGTCTATCTGATATGGCAGATGGTGTATTTTAATCATTAACTAAGTTAAAAGTAGGTTCCTTGCACCTAAATGATAAGAAAAATAAGGAATTGATTCAACTGGTGATTGAGCTCAAAATGACATTAAATGCTGAACAGATGGAGACCCAAGTGTGCAGCAACAAAATGGCATATTACCACCAAGCCTGTGGTTTGGGACCAAGTGGGTGAAAAGAACTGACATTACGTGTCAGCATGTATTGTTGCAATGGAGAAGATATTGCAAGAAAAAGAGACCTCCAGGATATAAGTGACTAGTTTGAAAAGGGAAGTGAAAAGAATAGAGAATTCAGGAATCTACAATCTTCCTAAGTAGAAAGAAGTCAACTATTTCCAGACCTCAAACAGCAAGAGATTAAAAAGGAAGTGGCTTTTAGAAAAGTTCATAGATAAAAACATTCAGATAAGGAATAATAATATAATTCATATGTGATGATGTCAGTTTTCATCAATATCAAAATGAAGATTCACTCATATTTTTATTTCTGAGTCAGAATGCATATAATTGCTATGTATCATGTAGCAATGCTGATATGGCTATTTATGTCTGTACATGTACATACAAATTTGGAGAATGGGTTCTTTGGCTGAAATCTCCCAAGAGACACTTGAGCATTCTTAAGACACACTCTTATGTTACCAACACTTTTGATGACACAGGGTCCAAAATTGTAGAAAAGATCATAAGGTTGGAAAACTGAGTTGGAATTCAGAAGAGCCCAGCTCTAAAATGTTCAAAATTTTCCATAAAGATGGGGAACTCTGAATTCAGAAGAGTCAGACTCTAAAGTAACTGAATGAGGAATAATTGACCCAATTTATTCACATACATATTCTTTTTTATAATCAAGAATAATGATATATCATATAAACTTATATCTAAATAAGTCAAAGATAGCCTTTCTAGAAATACAGAAAAATATTAAGTGATAAGAAAGTATTAGGTCATGCATTTTTCCCCTTAGTGGTACATAAAATAAAAGTGTGTTAAAAAAGATGGCATTTTAGGATCCACAGAATGCAGTAAATATTGGAAAGAACCTTAAGTTCATTTATTGGCACATGGAATGAAAGATTCCCATCAAAATAATTAACCCTAGATAATGAGCATTTTACTCTTTAAGGCTTAAAATATCTCTTCTTCTTTCCAGATTTGCCCAAGCATAAAAAAACAGGACATGAAAGGTACATTAGCTTAAAGAGGACATCTCTGCAACACTAAATTCAGAAGTAAACATGAGATTACTGTCTAAAGAGGACTGCTAAGGGGAATTTGAGAACAAGGGATCAGGGAATATTTTCCAGAGAGCTCTGATAGGGCTAAATTGGAAGGCTTTCCCCATTTGTAGGACTAAGAAACCTTACCATGTTGGCTTGCCAGAATTCAAAACATCTACAAATCAGAGATTACTATTTGCCTCCCTTTCTTCCCCTTCTTGAATGTAGTTATCCTGTCCTTGATTCAAATTTTTATATTTGTTAAGAGAGGAGAAAACTTTACTTTTGAGTTCATAGGACAATAGTCCATGAATATAACATCTTAATTGAAAGGACTGTGCAATGCCTAAGGTGATGGGCTTTCAGTTTCATATGATTTGGAGATATCTGTGATAGAGAGATGTTGAAACATTCAATGTATGTGAAGGAACTCGACATGATGTTGGTGAAGTGGGAGATGTGGCAGATTTCTTTGTATCGAGAGTGGCACACAGCCACACTCGGCCTTTCAGCTCCTTTGAAGTTGGTTTTGGCCATGTGACTGAGTTTTCAGCAGTAGGCATGTGCCCATGTGTATGTGCCAAGTCCAGGACTAGACCATGAACATTTCCATGATCCTTCCCCATGTTCTTTCCCCTTCTACATGATTAATGCAGAAACGTATGGCAATTTTGGAAGGGATCTATAGGGATTGGTAAAAACCATAAGATCGTTGGAGTCTCATTCCTTAAATCATTAGTTTAAAGGAAAGTGACACATCAATCAGAAACACTCATTTATGAAAGAGAAATAAACTTTAAGATGCTAAGAGAATAAGATCTGAGATTTATTTTGTACAGCAAAATTTTATTTTAACTAATACAATCTTCATTACACTACTCCAGAATATCTGTATCTTTTAAACAGAGACAATATTCATGATGGTCAACAAACTTATGTCCCTTTTGTCTATTATCAGACAACAAACAATCCACTTAGGAAATGTGCAAAGAATTTGAATGGACACTTCATCCAAAAAGACATATGGATGGTAAACATGAAAAGATGTTCAATATTACTAATCATCAGGAAATTCAAATTGAAACTGTGATCTAACCATTACATACAAGCAGAATGACTAAAATAAAAAATATCAACAGCATCAAATGCCAGTAAAGATTTGAAGAAACTGGATGTCTCCTACATTGCTGTTTGAAACATAAAATGGTACATTCTGAAAATAAGTCTTACATCTTTAAAATATTAAACTTATGCTTGCTCAGCAATCACAGTCCTGAACATTAATTCTAGTGAAATGAAGGTTATGTTCACACAAAAACTTGTACACAATGCTTGTAGCAGCTTTATATGTAATAGCTCAAACTGTAAAGAACCTAAGTGTTCTTCAATAAGTGAATTAAACATTACATGGTATATTCATACCATTAAATATAGCTTATCAATAAAAGGAAAAAAGCCTTTATGCATACCACCTAGATAGATTTCAAGGTCATTATGCTGAAAGAAAGAAAAAGAGTTATCAAATAACTATATATTGTATGATTCCATTATATATCTATTATATATGTATGATATCCATATATATCAAACTATATATTTTGATTCCATACAAAATTCTTAAAATTATAGAGACAGAGAACAAATGAGTAGTTGTGAAATTCAGAGGAGGGTGAAGAGGGTGTAGCTAGAATGTGGTAGTATGAAAGAGTCCCACTGTGCTGAGGGAACAGTTCTGTGTCTTGAATATGGTTGTGCTTCTGAAACCATATGTGTGATTAAAAAGTCACAAAATTGTATATAAAGATATACTATATACACACACACAGAAGTGAGTGCATGAAAATCCTGGTGAAATTTAAGTTCTATAGCCTAGTAAATTTTATTGTGCTAATTACAATTTCCAGATTTTGATAATATACTATAGTTTTATAGGATGTCACCTTTGGGGAAGACAGGTAATGGAGAGGATCCTTCCATAGAAAAGTATATGACTTCTTGGTTCTATGTTTGCAACTTACTGTGTATCTTTAAGTAATTCAAAATCCAAGTTAAAATTTATATCAGCTAACTTTTTTCACATGATTTCTTCTTTATTATGGATTTTATTCTTTTGCTTACTTTTTTGAAGTTCTTAAACCTACTTCATTTAAAGTCAACTTGACATTGTTTTATTCTTTGCATTCAGTGCCCTGAATTCCTTTGTGTCACTATTATTTGTCTTAATTTTTACTTAAGTTGGTTATCTTTCTTAATGCTATTGTTCTAATGTAGCAGATTTATCATTTATTCATTTTCTTTCCCTATGCTTACCTAACACTACCATTCTATTTTGTTGTTGCATTCACTCACACTTCAATGCCCCAGAGGAGACCCAGCTGACTTGTCATTTAACTCTGATGTCAGGTTGTGATACTGCAGCGTGGTCAGAGTGCTCTCTCCATGACACTTGCTGTTTCTCTCCCTCTAAAGTACATACTGAGACATAAAATCATCACCTTGGAGAGTGGTCAGAGAAATGGATGGCTTCCAATGGCAAGACAATAGAATCCAAATCCAGTTTTAATGAGGTGCCCCAGGACCTGTGCCCTGCTACCCTCAGGATTCTTCTAGACCCCAGGATCCTAGAGGAGTCCCTCTCATAGCTTGTTGCCTGTGTCAGCACAGGTTTATGGCTCCAGCCTTAGCCCATCGCTGTGATTACATTCCATTTCAGGGCTCAAGAGAACTTTTTCTTGTTCCTGAGACAACTGTGCCTTTTTTAAATTTTTATCTCTTCCAAGAGAAGGAGATTTAAAATGCAAATTTACATTACCATTTTGACTGGAATGGGCTTTGCTTTTACTGCTTGAATACTTGAAGAATTCTTTCTATATCTTTGAAATTCTACATATTAAACAGTCAGTAATGATCCGTCCCGGTCTTGCAGTTTCATTTTTCATGGAATGTGGTTCGCTTTCATTTTGCAGACTTGCTTCTTTCATTCCAGGGAAATGGTCTGTGTTGCATCTTTGAATAGTTTTCTATTACATTTTTTTGTATCTGTACTTGACAAACAGTGGTAATATTCTGTTCGTCTGTGTATCCACCGTCTATACTAATCATCTCTGTGACTGGAATAGCTTCATACCTTTAGTGTTGTTTTGGTGTTTTTTCTTTACTTTCTGTATTCACTGATGATGTCAACCCATGTCTCTACTTTGGCAATGGAATTTTAATTGAATATAAACCCTACATTTCAGGTGTTAACACAATATTTTTTTCTGTGCAAGGTTGGTTTGGGCTTTCCTCAACCTGGTGACTTAGGAATCCAGGGTACATCCTTCTATGGTATAATAAGATTTTATGTACATATGACTTCAAGAATCATCACTGCATTAGCATTCACAGCCCTTCCATTCTTAGTATATTGACAAGATCTAATCACATGGCTTCCCCCAACTTAAAGGGTGGCTGGGAAATAAAAAGGGAGCTTATAGAATAAATGAGAAGCATGCCATGCATTTGGAACAGAAAAAACTAACATGAGTCTAAAACACATATTAAAGAAAGAAAGAGTTTTCTCAAAGATGTATGATAGTGCTCAGTAGAAGGGACTCCTAATGGTTAAACTGTGGCAATTTTTAAGAGATTAAAATAAACTAGGATTTTATTGAGTTAGTCATAAACAATTGAATCTTTTAGAAGAGCCAGGAGTCCATGATGACATTAAAAATGGAAAGAGATCAAATCTGCTAAAAACAGCTATTATGCATACACAAATATGTGCTATCTATAAAAATAGTATATATTTATAAAAGTTATAAATGGAATACCAATCTTAGAATTTTATCAATAACTATATTGAGAAGCATTGTTTTGTGAAAATAGGGAGAAAATACAAAGGTGGTTTTCTTTTCATTGGTAAATAAAAACACTTAGGAAATACATCTGTAAGTCAAGAAAGTGTCCAATACCATCAGTATTTAGTACAAATTAGTGAAATTTATTAAAATTTATTTTAAGTATTCATTTCTATTTATTAATTTCTGGTTAAATACATACTATTTTATAAGTCAACCCATGTGGGTCTCTACTACCCATCTGGCACTAGAATCGATGAGTCTAATAATTTTAGTATGCCCTCTTTCTAAACAGACATATGTATGTCGTAGTTCATACATGCTAGGCTTTTCCATCTAGGCTTGTCAAAAAGAAGAAAGATACCAATACATGCTTCTAACACAGGAAATATTTTCTGTGATGCCTAAGCTAAATAAACTTCCATTCTAACATTTAACGTACCATAACTGTCTTGAACTTCCCCATGTGCAGTTTCTGGGAATATGAATTTAAATTAGTGTGTTTTCATGAACAAACACAAGAAAAATCACAGTTCCTTCCCAAATATCTGTAGAGAAATAGATATAGATATGTTATTTTACCTTTTACTTCAAAATTAAGGGATAACACTGTATTAAGTTCCAATAATTTAAAAGATATATATGGTGAGTATGATATTAACTTTTCATGAAAATAGTTATTACTTATTTTTACACCAAGAAATTTCATGTAATGTTATTTGGGTTCTAAACATCACAATGAATCATTTCTTTTTCCTAGAACTATTGGTATTTTAGAGTTTAGATGAAAATTATTTCTTTAGAATCAAAATACAAAAGCTTAATTGTGGCTAAAATTTTTACCTGTAAACTAGAATATAATAGTTAAGTATATTGGTGCACTAATATGTGAGATAAAGCAAGTATAGTGCATTGTTTTTGCACTATACTTTTATGCATTATCAGACTGCTAAATAAACACAATGTACCAAGTTATCCAAAATAGAATACACATTTGCCTTTCCTGGTGGTTGAATTTATTATAAATTCTCAATAAAACATTTGGTAAAGAATTGAAATGGATTTTAACCTATTAAAGAAGCTAAGTATTGTAAAGAGCCATTTTGCAATTTTCAACTAATTTACATAATTTTAAGAAATGTTGAGTTTCATATCTTTAAGCAAATCACATTTCTATATACAAGACATACAAGCTAATTTATGTAATACACATATACACACATATACATCCATAGGTGTTTGTGTGTCAATGTGATAAATGAAGAGAAGTATGGTATGCTCTTAGCTAATAAATATATTTACATTGTGCCTTTAATAAGAGGGCTTATGCATAAATCCTTTCTCTTTGAAGATCTCAGTACACACGTTATAAACCACAATTATCATGAATTAGTAATGTGTGAAAAATGTAGCTTTTGTCCAAAGCTTGCATGCTTTGAGAAATGTATATTCTCAGTTTTTTTCATCATCTTTTCTACACAGCTGAAGACCATGCCCCAGAATCATTCTGAAAGATTATTTCATGTTATGTATTTAATCACTACTTTGGAGAATTCAATTTTGGACAGTAAAATTTTCACCTGTAATGTTTATTTATTGCCTGTCAAATATTCTAAAAACTATTCTGAAGGCAAACTGATTTCCCAACAAAATTACTAAGTAATCTTAACCTGTCAAAATTAAGTTACTATTATAGCATACATAGTTATTAATTTAACTAAAATTCCATCTCTTAAATGCTAATTTTAGCTTTTTTTCTTCCACTTGTTCCTTTAAAAGACAGCATTTGGGGATTTCAAAAGTTTTCTAAATGAGTTTTCCTAATAGTAATGCTAACCAGTGTGTCCATTATATTTCAGTTGAAAACCAAAACACTGCTGTTGTAGCTGCCTCTACAAACATGGCATAATCCTTCAAGAACCTCACTTGATTTATAGAGGATCTTTCAATTTCCACTAAATCTTCCTTTTGATGTTCAGTTTTACATTTTCAGTAAGAGCATCAACAATCGTACATAATAAAGCTAGATAAAAACTTCTAACGGGACTGCACCATTATTTGGTCAGAGTTACAGTGTTATGAGAATTTCCCGGAGGGACACAGAAACGCCATCCCACAAAATGTGTGGGAACTGACAGGCCAAAGGGCTCCAGGGGCAAGTCAAACGTGGAGGGTCACTGAATGTTCAGGAGCTACTGACGACCTGGGGAGGTACTGGGGTTCTACCCGCGCCACCAGACCCGTTGCTGGGCTACTTTCACCCAGAAACGGAACAGGGTGCTGCCTGCAGGAGCACCATCATTGTGGGCAACAGTGGATCGTGGAGCTCCTCGTCATCTCCACGTTTCTTTTCAGACACAAAGCAGTTCTTTCTTCTCTGAGCAGCACCCTGCAGTTCCAAGAACAGGGAGGAGTGCAGGGCAGGAGGGCCGCCCAGCAATTTATGCTTCAGTGGTGTCTAAACAAAATGGCTTTGCCTTGGCTGGGTTTCCAGGTTCTTCTTTCTTCTGATGGAATGGGCTGCCTTTTGGAGCAATGTTTAATTTGTTACTAGGGGTTCTTTGGCCAGAATGTTAATATTTGTAGTACTTTTATTCACCATTAAGTCTGAATTTTTATTTATTTTTAATAAAATAAAGTATATACATTTAAAAAAGTTAACTTTCAGAAGAGTATTAAATCTTTTCTTTTCTTGACTGCTCCATTAGCCATTTTTCCCATCAGGTTCCATAAGCCAGAATACCCTTGCTATATTTAGTGAAAAGTATTTATTTGATTATGTGCCAGGTGGAGGATTCTGGATAAATTAAAACATAAAATCTTAAACTTTTATATTTGGTGATATATTAAATCTCTATTTAGTCACTAATTAAACTCCTACATTAATGTGTGTGTATGTGAGAGAGAGAGAGAGAGGAGAGAGATATTAGATTTAAAAGACAAATTACCTAGTCTAATTTCCCCTTTTATGTTTGAAGAAAACAATACCTAAATAGGTTAAGTGAATTACTGAGTACTAGAGCTAATTAGTAAGACAACATCAGAAACCATTATCTGCTGATTCACACTGCTTAGTGATCTTTCATTATTAAATCACAGATTCTAAAAATTCTCATAACATTTTCATAAAATGAAGCTCTTTTCCATTGCTATATATATTCCATTTAAAGGGCTGTTTTTTCCTTTCCCTATCTAAAATAATTTGTGTGTTTCATTATCAGAATCTCTTACAACATTTGCAATTTATTGTGAACTTACAGAAACCTAGCAAATAGTATTGAACATTCAGTAGTTTCCCCAAAAACAATATAAGTGCATCTAATATTACACTGATAAATATGATTATTTATAGATAAAAAAACTCACTCCCTTATGAAAATATGTGAAATGGCCACATATATAGTAAAGAATATTATTGAATTTCTCACATAAGTGATTGTCATATAATTCCTTAATTAACAAATGGAAATAAAAGATCAATATTTTAACTATTGTTAACAGAAAGATGTTCATGAATGATGTTTACCTAAGATTCATTACCTTAGGTGGCATTAGAAATGACAATTCAAAGTATTAGTGACCTTTAGGACAAAGGCATGACCAGTCAGAACTGATGCCCAGCCCACCTGGTGTTGATGGGTTGAAGAGCTGAAGCTGTCTTTGAGAATTTTTCATCTAAAATGGTATGTGAAATAGAGTGAAGTAGAAAAGTCTGAAATACAAAGGTTGACTTGAATTTCCTACAGTGGCCCTCAAGATTTTGTCTCCTGGTGAAAGAGAACAGAGAATAGAAAGGAGGAGGAGGATCTTTGGGAGAGACTAAATCAGTAGAATAGTTTTATACACTAGCAACAGGTATGGAGAAGAGGAAGTGGTAACAAGGTAATAGCTTCCATAGATTAATATAATACAAGATCATATTGCTTGTAAATTAAAGCTAATCAAACTAATTGTGGTGTAAAATTGCCAGTATTTCCAGAATCTCTCATCTGGCCTTAGCTCCATTTACATATCAATAGATGTTTCCTCCCACCGCCTCCTGGGACCAACTGTGGAGAGAGGTTGTTCTCTCCTCCCCTCAGTTACATAATTGGACTGGTACCTGTCAGTCACGGGGGATCTGTCCCCAGAGTTCCTCCCAGAACATCATAGGGAAGGTGAGCGCCTGCAGGACATAGAAACAGAGCCACAGCGGCAGCCAGAGGGGAAGAGTGGATTGGGCCTCAGGAGCAGTAAACGGGCTTCTCCCAATCTAACCTTTCCTTAGACTGATTTTTTTATTCATCCTGCTCTGGGAACACGGCTTTCCGCTGTAGCTACACTAATTAAAACGATATTTGACAAAGTAAGACAGTTTTAAATTAAATAATAATGTTGAATTTACAAGAGCAGAATTTCAAAATATTGATATTTTATTTTAAAAAGGTACAATCTGAGAAGCTCTTTTAGAAACACACAAATCAAATTTCTGAAACATTTCTGTGGGAGCATAGATAATGTATTCATCAATTCTACTCAGTTCCTTGAGTCTTTAGAACAACCACAAAGGTGACATCCATTTGCCAAAATAAAGTGGAAACTGCAAGGCAAAAATTTCTTTACAGATTTAAATTTAAAGTGGATATTAAATTATAAGTTAAAAATTTTGCTAGACTTATCAGATATGCTACAAAATATCAAAAAATTAAGTTTTCATTACTAAATGAGAACACCAAGTCTCAATACTACACTTATTTACATTAGATTATAATTTATGTTTTCACATGCATATAATTTTTATAAAAACAGTTATCCATAGTTATTCATCTGTAAATGAAAGCTTTCTATGGACACATTTTGTATTTGACATTTCCACACAGATGGCACTATTATCCCCTACTGTAATCAACTTAAAGATACAATAAAAAATATTTAAGATCGGTTATATATCATTGTCACTATTTTGGGGGAAATACAACTGTAAGCACATGTTTAGCCAAATTTGATACAGTGAACATTAAAAATTCAAGTTTAGTAGTAAGAACAAATATTGAAACAATAATATTTTTTCTCTCTGACTGCCTTATTTGAATTGTGATTGGTTGTTTCTTTCTTATTTGTCCCGTTCTTCTTTGTCTCATGAATGATGCCATTTCAAAATAAAGATCCTGTGTTTAAAAATAGAAGTTAATTAAAAATGAAAACCAAAAAATACACATTTTAATAAAAACTGTTGCTATATCACACTCCTGTGAATGTATGTGGGTGTTATAATTTCCATTTCTTCTGTTTGCTTTCTCCTCAACTAGAAATAACTAGGTGATTAAGTAGCAATTTCAGGTAAAGAAAACGATTAATTGCCTTTCTGTAGTAATTTTAGACCTTACAAAAAAAGAAGCACTAATTACCCAGCTAAGGTGAGAAACTGATTATTCCTTTACTTATAGAATATTCAGTCTCTCATCACTCATAAAATGATTAAATTGCTCATAGGCTCTGCTAAAATTTTTTTTCATTGTAAATATAATTTTTATAAGCATCATTTCATATCCATGCCTTCCTCTTCTTAAGCTTTTAGTAAAACAATTCTTCCTGAAAACCATTCCAGTAACTTTATTTTTAAAGAGCAATTAGACTTGTTTGTATTTCTAGTACTGAGAGCTTTTTTTTTTCCCTTTTGTAATGGGAGGAAATTTTTTTAAATGATGAAAATGAATAGCAATTAGGAGATTAAAGAGAGTTGCATGAGAGGTGAGACAGAGGGTTCCTCCTAAAACTGCATATAATACAAAAATATAATTAATACAACTAATCCTGAGAGAGCAACAGGAAAAAGGAGTGTGCCAGACTGCATACACCTGGAAAAAGAGCAGACCTCATGAAACAGGGTAATGTAACAAAACTGTGACCCAGCAGGACCCTAGCCGTTCCCCCACTCCAGCTCACCAGCAGGAGGAAGAGAAACGGAGCAGGGAGGGAGTGGAAGGCCTGGACTGCTGAATACCAAACTCCAGAGTTCTGCTCTGGGAGCACAAACCTACATTTTATGGAGCTTTTATGATACTCTCTTGATTATGGGGTTGAAAAGCTAAGGCAGAATTCCTGGAGACAAAGATTCCAGCTGCTTGTGGAAAGCAGGGATCCATATTTGGCTGCACTGGGACAAAAGCTTATACCTGTATGTTCAGCCCACTGGGTCAGGCAGTGGAGACAGGCACAGCAGCCAGGAGGCGGGGAACAGCTCTTTCCTCCTCCCAGGTACCAATATCACTCCCCCGACCCCCCACATTGCTTCAGGTGCTGAGCAGCTCCAGAGTAAAGCTTCTGGACACTAGAGGGTGCCATATACAAATATGAAAAGTCAAAGGAACCTAGTTCAGAGTAAAATTAATATAACTCCTGAGAAAGATGACATAGACCTCGTGACTCTTCCTGAAAGAGAGTTCAAAATAAAAATCATTAACATGCTAATGGAGGTATGGAAAGACATCCAAGAACTCAGGAATGAATTTCAGTCAGAGATTCAATCACTGACGAGCACAATGGAGGGTATTAAAAGCAGACTGGATATGGTGGAGGAGATGATAAATGAAATAGAAAGTAGAGAAGAGGAATACAAAGAAGCTGAGTCACAGAGAGAAAAAAGGATCTCTAAGAATGAAAGAATATTGAGAGAACTGTGTGACCAATCCAAATGGAACAATATTCACATTATAGGGATACCAGAAGAAGAACAGAGAGAGAAAGGGATAGAAAGTGTCTTTGAGGAGGTAATTGCTGAAAACTTCCCCAATCTGGGGAAGGAGATAGTCTCTCAGGCCATGGAGTTCCACAGATATCCCAACACAAGCGACCCAAGGAAGACAACACCAAGACACATAGTAATTAAAATGGGAAAGATCAAGGATAAGGACATACTATTAAAAGCAGCCAGAGAGAAAAATAAGATCACATACAAAGGAAAGCCCATCAGGCTAACATCAGACTTCTCAGCAGAAAACTTACAGGCCAGAAGGGAGTAGCATGATGTAATTAATGTAATGAATCAGAAGGACCTGGAACAAAGATTACTTTATCTGGTAAGATTATCATTTAAATTTGAAGGAGGGATTAAACAATTTCCAGATAAGCAAAAGCTGAGAGAATTTACCTCCCACAAACCATCTCTACAGTCTATTTTGGAGGGACTGCTATAGATGGAAGTGTTCCTAGGGTTTAATAGCTCTCACCAGAGGTAATAAAACCACAGTAAAGAAAGTAGAACAGCTAATTGTTAAGCAAATGCAAAATTTAATTAACTATCCTCAAAGTCAATCAAGGGATAGACAAAGAAAACAGAATAGGATGCCTAATATATAAAGAATGGAGGAGGAAGAAAAAAGAGGAGAAAAACAAAAGAACCTTTAGATTGTGTTTGTAATAACATATTAAGTGAGTTATGTTAGACTCTTAGATACTAAGGAAGTTAACCATGAACTTTTGGTAACCACGAATCTAAGGTCGGCAATGGCAATAAGTACATACCTATCAATAATCACCCTAAATGTAAATGGACTGAATGCACCAATCAAAAGACATAAAGTCACTGAATGGATAAAAAACAAGACCCATCTATATGCTGCCTACAAGAGACTCACTTTAAACCCAAAGACATACACAGACTAAAATTGAAGGGATGGAAAAAGATATTTCATGCAAATAACAGAGAGAAAAAAGCAGGAGTTGCAGTACTTGTATCAGACAAAATAGACTTCAAAAACACAGAAAGTAAAAAGACGACCAAGAAGGACATTACATAATGATAAAGGGGTCAATCCAACAAGAAGATATAACCATTATAAATATCTATGCTCCCAACACAGGAGCACCCACATATGTGAAACAAATACTAATGGAATTAAAAGGGGAAATAGAATGCAATGCATTCATTCTAGGAGATATCAACACTCCACTCACTCTGGAGGACAGATCAACCAGACAGAGAATATGTAAGGACACAGAGGCACTGAACAACACATTAGAACAGATATCTGCAGAACCCTATACCCAAAAGTAACAGAATACACATTTTTCTCCAGTGCACATGGAACATTTTTAGGAATAGATAATATACTAGGACACGAAAAGAGCCTCGGTAAATTCAAAAAGATTGAAATTGTACCAAACAGTTTCTCAGACCACAAAGGTATGAAACTAGAAATAAATTACACAAAGAAAATGAAAAATCCCACAAACACATGGAGGCTTCACAACATGCTCCTAAATAACCAATGGATCAATGACCAAATAAAAACAGAGATCAAGCAATATATGGGGACAAATGACAGCAATAATTTAACACTGAAAAACTGGTGGGACTCAGCCAAGGCCATGCTAAGACGAAAGTATATTGCAATACAGGCCTACCTCAGGAAAGAAGAACAATCCCATAGAAGCAGTCTAAACTCACAACTAATGAAACTAGAAAAAGAAGTGAGGCCCACAGTCAGTAGAAGGAGGGGCATAATAAATATTAGAGCAGAAATAAATAAAATCAAGAAGAATAAAACAATAGAAAAAAATCAATGAAAGCAAGAGCTGGTTCTTCAAGAAAATAAACAAAATAGATAAACCCTTAGCCAGACTTATCAAGAAAAAAAGAGTCTACACACATAAACAGAATCAGAGATGAGAAAGGAAAAATCACTATGGACACCACAGAAATACAAAAAATTATTAGAGAATACTATAAAAAATTATATGCTAACTAGCTGGATAACCTAGAAGAAACGGAAAACTTTCTAGAAAAATACAGCCTTCCAAGGCTGACCAAGAAAGAGGCAGAAAATCTGAACAGACCAATTACCAGCAACAAAATCGAACTGGTAATCAAAAAACTACCTAAGAACAACACACCTGGACCAGATGGCTTCACCGCTGAATTTTATCAAACATTTAGTGAAGACCTAATACCCATCCTCCTTAAAGTTTTCCAAAGAGTAGAAGAGGGAATACTTCCAAATTCATTCTAGGAGTCCAGGATCACTCTAATACCAGAACCAGGCAAAGACACCACAAAAAAAGAAAATTAAGGAGCAATATCCCTGATGAACATAGATGCAAAAATACTCAATAAAATATTACCAAACCGAATTCAAAAATACATCAAAAAGATCATCCATTATGATCAAGTAGGATTTATTCCAGGGATGCAAGGAAGATCAACATTCGAAAATCCATCAACATCATCCACCACATCAACAAAAAGAAGGACAAAAATCACATGATCATCTCCATAGATGCTGAAAAAGCATTTGACAAAATTCAATATCCATTCATGATATAAACTCAACAAAATGGGTGTAGAGGGCAAGTACCTCAACATAATAAAGGCCATATATGACAAACCCACAGCCAACATTATACTTAACAGCAAGAAGCTGAAAGTGTTTCCTTTAAGATCGGGAACAAGACAAGGATGCCCACTTTCCCCACTTCTATTCAACATAGTACCGGAGGTCCTAGCCACCACAATCAGACAACACAAAGAAATAAAAGGCATCCAGATTGGCAAGGAAGAAGTTAAACTGTCCCTGTTTGCAGATGACATGATATTGTAAATAAAAAACCCTAAAGAATCCACTCCAAAACTACTAGATCTAATATCTGAATTCAGCAAAGCTGCAGGACACAAAATTAACACACAGAAATCTGTGACATTCCTATACACTAACAATGAACTAGCAGAGAGAGAAATCAGGAAAACAATTCCATTCAAAGTTGCATCAAAAAGAATAAAACACCTAGGAATAAATCTAACCATGGAAGTGAAAGACTTGTACTCTGAAAACTACAAGACACTCTAAGAGAAATTAAAGAAGATACCAATCAATGGAAACACATGCCATGCTCATTCATAGGAAGAATTAACATTGTCAAAATGGCCATCCTGCCTAAAGCAATCTATAGATTCAATGCAATTCCTATCAAAATACCAACAGCATTCTTCAATGAACTAGAGAAAATCATTCTAAAATTCATATGGAACCACAAAAGATCTCGAATAGCCAAAGCATTCAGAGAAGGAAGAATAAAGCTGGGGGCATTAAGCTCCCCAACTTCAAGCTCTACTTCAAAGCAACAGTAATCAAGACAATTTGGTACTGGCACAAAAACAGACCCATAGACCAATGGAACAGATTAGACAGCCCGGATATAAACCCAACCATATATGGTTAATTAATATATGATAAAGGAGCCATGGATATACAGTGGGGAAATGACAGCCTCTTCAACAGCTGGTGTTGGCAAATCTGGACAGCTACATGCAAGAGAATGAAACTGGATTATTGTTTAACCCCATACACAAAAGTAAACTCAAAATGGATTAAAGACTTGAATGTAAGTCATGAAACCATAAAACTCTTAGAAGACAACATAGGCAAACATCTCTTGAATATAAGCATGAGCAACTTCTTCCTGAATGTACTTCCTCAAGGAATGGAAACAGAAGCATAAATGAACTCATGGGACTACATCAAACTAAAAAGTTTCTGTACGGCAAAGGACACCATCAAAAGAACAAAAAGATGTCCTACGGTGTGGGAGAATATATTTGTAGATGACATATCCGACAAGGGGTTCACATCCAAAATTTATAAAGAACTTACATGCCTCAACACCCAAAAAGCAAATAACTCAATTAAAAAATGGGCAGAGGAAATGAACAGACAGTTCTCCAAAGAAGAAATTCAGATGGCCAACAGGCACATGTAAAGATGCTCCACATAACTAATCATCAGGGAAATGCAAATTAAAACCACAATGAGATATCACCTCACAGCAGTGAGGATGGCAAGCCTCGAAAAGACTAAGAATAGCAAACACTGGCGAGGATGCAGAGAAGAGGGAACCCTCCTATACTGCTGGTGGGAATATAATTTAGTTCAACCATTGTGGAAAGCAATACGGAGGTTCCTCAAAAAACTAAAAATAGAAATACCATTTGACCCAGGAATCCCTTTCCTTGGAATTTACCCAAAGAATACACATTCTCAGATTCAAAAAGACATATGCTCCCTTATGTTTATCGCAGAACTTTATACAATAGCCAAGATATGGAAGCAACCTAAGTGTCCATTAGTAGATGGATGGATAAAGAAGATGTGGTACGTATACACAATGGAATACTATTCCACCATGAGAAAGAAACAAATCCTACCATTTGCAACCACATGGATGGAGCTGGAGAACATTATGCTCAGTGAAATAAGCCAGGTGGAGAAAAACAAATGCCAAATGATTTCCCTCATTTGTGGAGTATAACAATGAAGCAAAACTGAAGGAACAAAATAGCAGCAGACTCAGAGACTCCAAGAATGAACTAGTGGTTACCAAAGGGGAGGGGTGTGGGAGGGTGGGTGGGGAGGGAGGCAGAAGGGGATTGAGGGGTATTATGTTTAGTACACATGGTGTGGGGGATCACAGGGAGAACAGCGTAGCACAGAGAAGGGACATAGTGGATCTGTGGCATCTTACTACACTGATGGACAGTAACTGCATTGGGATATAAGTGGGGACTTGATAATATGGGTAAATATATTAACCACATTGTTTTTTCATGTGAAACCTTCATAAGAGTGTATATTAATCATACCTTATTAAAAAAATAAGAAAAAAATGATGAAATAAGATAAAAATGTCAAAAAAAATGAATAGAAAAAGTAAGAGTCTGTAAATGATAATGAATGTATTATGGGGTGATCATAGGTGAATCCATTTTAAAATTCCGATTAATGTAAGAGAACACTAGTACCTGCAATTTATCATAAAGTTCAAAGAAAAGTCCCTTAAATTTGGCTTTGGATTAGAGTATGATTTCTACCCACTTCTGCCATTCCAACTGTTTCCCATTAGTTAAAGAGAAGATAGGTTTCAATTCCCTGAACTGATGCTGCCTGATTGTTGGGTGGAGG
The DNA here is from genome assembly GCF_030020395.1 of Manis pentadactyla. Taxonomy (NCBI): domain Eukaryota; kingdom Metazoa; phylum Chordata; class Mammalia; order Pholidota; family Manidae; genus Manis; species Manis pentadactyla. Next base: position 134,388,745 of record NC_080019.1, on the reverse strand, counting down.
AGGCCACTAGAAGCAGTGTAGGTGGCAGAATGAAGTTAGCACTGGGTTTAATAATAATTAGAATGAATGGCAAATGTCACAGAGAGGCAGATAGATATGAAAGCTTCATTTGAATTTAAACCAAATATGAAAATCTAGATTTACCAGAGAGGCCATTTGGTGACTAATACTTTCTATTTTGTTACACTTGGTTTGTTTCTCTGTCGTTTCATGATAACCTCTCCCCTTTCATTTGACACATCAAAATGAATCTATGTTAAAAAAACGTGGTTTGCACTCATTATTAGATTCCCCAAATGAGTTCTTCTCTGCTAATATAATTAGATTTACTCTTTTGTAAAGCTTATTAGTCAAAATTTGTAAGTGCATTAATATAATAAAATGCACACAATAATGTTGAAAGAAGGGTATTGATAATGCTTATGTTTGCTAAAGTTTGAAAATCTCTGAAATGAAATAGGAAGACAGAAGAAAATAAGCTGTCATTTGCAGATGGAAACTGAACCTTTTGATGTAATCATTTTCAGTGATGTGTGTGCATGTGTTCATGATATAATTTTTAGTTGAATATTTTATTTTAAGCATTTTCCCCTTTATTTGCTCTTAACCAGTGTGCTAGGCAGAATGTTTAAGATTGCACCAAAGATTCTCACCTGTGAACATGAGTATATTCCCTACATAATCCCTGAAACTTTGGAATGTGATGGGATAGCAACACCAGTAATTAGGTTGTGTCATATTGCATGACTTTAAGAAAGATAAGTTATCCTGGGCTGGGTGCACCTGTCCTATCAAGTTAGCTTTCAGAAGGGACTTTTCTGGAAGAAGAGACTTAGAGCAGGAGAGAGATTCTACACGACGGACAGTCTCAGTTGCTGGTTTTAAAAAGAGAGGGTCCACCTGACAAGGAATGTGGGCAGTTTTGAGGAGTTGCCAGCCAGTGAATGGGTATCTCAACTTAGAACTGAATTTGACCAACAATTTGAGTGAGCTTGGGGTAGAATGAGTACCCAAAAAGAAATGAAGCCCAGACTACGTCTTGATTTCAGCCTCAGAAGACCCTCAGCAGAGAACCCAGCTGTGCTCTCTGCCCCAGACTTCCGATCACAGAACCATAAACTGATGAATGCTGTTCTAATACAGTAAGTTTGTGGTAATTCATTACACAGCAATAGAGAACCAATACAACTAGAAATTTCAGGCCTGTTCAAGATTTCATTATTTTATTTCATGGAACAAAGGAAAGATAGAAAAGATAACAGTATAAATTAATGAAATAGAAAACATACATACATTAGAGATAACCACCGAAGACAATAGTTGGTTCTCCGAGAACATTTATAAAATTGATAACTCCCTGATATAACGACAGTTATTCAATGTTGCATCTTCAAATCTGGAGCTTTTCAAATTGCTGACCAATTTGCTTTTGCCAGCAGTACAGCAAAATACTTCATATAGTCCAGTCTTCAACTCATCTTTGCCCATTTGTGGGCTCATATCTTTTGTTGTTTTAATTTTCAATTTGAGATTACAAAGGAATTTAAAGTTTATACCAAATCTGCAAATTTCCTTTGTTGAAATGCTTTGTAATGTTGGATAATTTTATACAGAGATACATTGTTATTTTTGCTTGAGATGTTTAAGAGAATCAACCCTATATCTGTTATATATAATTTTTTTTTATGACATTTCAATTTTCTTCTTAGGATGATGTATGACTTTTGTAACTTACAGATGTTATCTTTTTTACTTTAAAATATTTACTTATTTAAGATTTATTCACTGTTAGACTTAGAAAAAAATGAGTAATATTAATGGGAAAAATATCCAATAAAGTGAAATTTATACTTCAAAATGTGGACTAGAAATGTTGTATTATTATCTGTAATGTAATAAGCCTGAGATTTCCAGATGCAGTGTTATGCAATGATCAGTACCATAAGGAATTCAGCAATTTTAATAATGTTTTCAGGGAAAGAGCTTTGGCTTTGTGATCTCTCTACTTTGCTCCTATTTTACCGATTTCTGTTCTTATCTCTTTTATTTCTCTCCTTCCACTCTTTTTAAGTTATTTTTCTGACACTTATCTAATTTTCTAAAATAATAATTCACTCCTGCATTTTTATCTTTCTTAATTTCCAATATATGTAAATACAGCTCTTTACTTATAATTTCAGATTAAGCTGGCTCTCATATCTTGAAATACGATATTGGTGTTGTCATTCAATTAAAATATTTTCTAATTTTATTGCAATTTACTTTTTTACCTGTAGGTTAGCTGAAAGTGTGTTTCTTAATTCCCAATAAATAGCAACTTCTAATGATCTTTATGTGCTTAACATCAACCTAATAGCATACTGGTAAGAAAATTTTTTCTGCGCCATTCCACTTTTGAGATTTACTTTGATTTTTTATAGTTTAGTATATTGTCTATTTGTATAAATGTATTGTCTGTGTGTATAAAAACCTTACTGAAATTCATGGTTTTCAGTGGCTGGTTATAGAGTTCTGAAGAGTTATTCCATTTTTGCATTTGCTAAATATAAGGTACCTCTAGGACCCCAAGTGAGCATGTTAAAAAGGCTGTTGGATATAAGTATCTGTAGCTCAAGAGCGAGTTATCCTTTAGATAATAATTTATTCAAGAGAATAATATGGTCAGTGATAAAATTGGATGTCCTCTGTAGGAACTGTAGGCCTTCATATTGAAGCAGTATGCATAAAAAATGGAGTCTATAAAAGAGACCTAAAAATCCTAATGTGCTTATTCATTTACGCATTCATTTTTATTAAATTTCTCCTAAGAAAATTTTATAGCATCTTCCCTTGTATCTTAGACATATTATTCAAAAAATTAATTCTGAAATACTTCACATACTTTATTGCTATAAGTAGACTCCTTTTATCAGTTTATTATTTAACTGATTACTTTTGATACACAATTTATTGTCCATATTACTGAACTTGCCCATTAGTTGTATTATATTTTGTGTTAAATTCCAATAGATATTTCTTTTTTCTTTTCTAGTATAGTACCACATTTGAAAAAATAATTATTTCTTGGTTTAAAATTTTTTATATAGTAGAATAGTGAAACTGATAGCAAGCATTTTGATTCTGTGGCTGGATGTTGTATGACGACTTCAGAATTTATATTTTTTCCTAAATACAACTCTGACTGTTATAATGGAAGTGAATCTTCTTTACCTGGAATTAATTTTAAATTTTATCATACTTGTTTAGCATGCTAAGAAGACAATCATGTTGTTAAATATACTGGTAGATGTCATTATCCCTTTTTGCTAAGACCAACTTTTCCAATTTTTGTATTACTTTAATCAAATTAGTGAGAATTTTGTATAGAGTTTAAGAAACAGCCGCTCAGCTGAATTAGCCAGAAGTGAAAAACTGTTATTTTAATCTTGTGATTATATATAATGACTTACATCAGAAACAGACATCTTATAGTTTAAAGCTCCACAGAGAATTTATGTTACCATTTTTAGGTGACTTAAATACAGTTGTGGCTGTTTAATATAAAACATTCTTGAAGTAACGATAAGGTTAGTGAAAACTATTAACATATCTATAAGCTACACTAAAGAAATCTTCTGCAATGGATATTTTTGCTACTAGGCTAAAATTATGGACTCATGGACAACATTAGAATTTTAATTTATGAAACTATATTTATATTTTAATCAAGTATTATTTAAATAATTAGAGCAGAATATTTCTCTGAATAAACAAATGCATAATTTTATAAGCATTAACCATTTTATACTGGAGCAATTTTAGATGACATTTGAAGTGCCTTACGAAAATAAAAGGAACAGATTTGTATAGTCATTTTAAACTATTATTATTATATTTTAGTGTTTTTCTGTCACAAAACTTTCAAAAGAGCTTTTTAAAATTAATGTTTTTTCTTATTCTTTTAAATGTATATTATATTATAATTTATACAGTTATTTGGTACAATTTCCTCTAAGCTTCTTTTTGGAAAAGTAACTTGGTAGGAACTTGTTCAAGTAAGCCATCTTTTTAAACAGTGGTTTTCAACATTTTTTTGTGGAAATCACTTTATAAAACTTTGCAAACATTTAAAATAGCAATAGTATAGATAAAGTTACAAAACCCACCCAGTTTATCAGAAAGGCTGTCAGACATTCTTTGGAAAGTTCTAAACGACACAAAAGTAATTTATTGGCTGGCATGCCTTTATAAGCAAAATATTTCTTCTTTTTTAAATTTGGAAAACACAAAGATAACACAAAATTTAGTGCGTAGCAACTGTAATTTTCTTTCCATACATAAGAGCCTATAAATTTTGTTGCTTGTGAATATCTACAAATGAATCCTAGATCCCAAAATCATGTATATAATTTAAAAAGGAAAAAGCATAAGCAAATAAGCATTTAGTCAAATCTTAAGCATACTGCTTTTTATAATTGAAATATTTAAGTTGCCTAGACAACAATTTAATTGAGCAATAGATTTAGAAATACTGTTTATACCCATCACTATTTACTGAAATATCTAGCATAATTCTTCCTGCTTGTACTAAAATTCATTAGTACTATTGGAACTTAACTCCAGAAAATAATATGCCATTCTATAACTATCCTTTAAAATAAAATGCCATAAATAGATTCCATGCTGAACAATGTACTTAGTCTCATAGCATATTGTTTTTCTTAAAAAAATCCTGCCCTAATAACATATATTTACTTCACAGTATGAGTGGAAAATTAAGTAATATTTGTAAAGCATAGTAATTTAAAGGCCTTAGTATGTCAATAAATAAAGCTTACCTCCCTCTACCACAGGGGAAGGAGTGGCTTTCTATGAAGTAATAATGAAAAAAATATTTTCCCTGTCTATGAATAGATAAAATGATGGAAATCATGATGACTCCAATTAATACTTCCTATAGCTTATTTTGTGAGAAAAAAGGAAGTAAGAATTTGTGTTATAAAACACATACAAGTGAACATTTAAAAAGTATTTGGAACCCTAATTTTCAGTTTCTGGTCAGGCATATAAGGAGCTTGGCCATCATAATAACATCGTAATAATGAATTAAAAGTTGAAGAAACTAAAAAATCAACAACTCTTGCTTGGATCCACCAGAGAGGTGACATCACCAGACAAAACACTGCCTCCAAAACTGTAGAGAAAGGCAGGCAGAGACAGAGGATCAGTACTTATCTGAGCAGAAACCCACAAGCAGAAACCTTCAGGAGAACCAGTGCTGAGGAAGCAAAATCTGAACTGTAATTTTTGAATTGCTGGAAGCTCCATGTGGACAAGTCTGAGAGTTAAAAACTCCAAGGACCCAGTCACTGGGGGGTGGCCTACACTTTTCCTTTTCTTTTCTTTTTTTTTTTACCACTAAGACCTCAACCAAGTTATCACAGTGAATATCAGAGAAAAATCTCCTAGGGCAAACAGAGGGGAAATGTAACCATTCTGAAATACTATAGAACATGCTTTTCTTCTAAACAGGCCTATTCTCAAAAGAAACCATTTTATCATAGCCTAAACTATTAGGGGAGAGCCTAAATGATCTGGCATTTGGAAATACCCAAATCCAGTAGACTCTTATCACCTTGTCCCATCTAAGAGGGGGGAATAAACACCTGTGAGGCACTTGTAAAGCCCACAGTCCAGAGGCAAAGGCTCTGTGAATTATACACCAAGACCAAGTGGGCTTTATCCCAGGAATTCAAGGTCAGTTCAACATTAAAAAATGGTAATGCAATCAATCCCATAGACAAGGCAAAGAAAAAAAAAATCACATCACCATATCAATACAGTAGAAAAATCGCTTGACAATATCCACCACCCACTCATGATTGTTAAAAAAGAAACAAGAAATGGTCATTTACTTTCAATCCCTACCCTACAACAAACCAAGACTTAATTAGAATTTCAACCTGTAACTCCTGGGAGAGGAAATCCCAGGGCAAAATAACTAGCTGAAACCAAAATCAGTCAAAGAGAAAAATAAAGTTTAAAACCTGTTTATTGCTTACAAACAGGGGTGCAGGGGTCCTTTAGTATGTCTCTCTCTCCTGCTGTAGCAAAAGCAAGCAAAGCTTCCACCCAAACCCTCAGGTCCAGAAAAGCCCTCTGTTGCCCAGGTAATTGCCCATTGAAATGAAGATGGACTACTTCTCTCCACCCCTTGGAAATACATATTGATATGGAGATGAACTAAAGTGAGGCGAGAGATTCTGGAAATATTGCAATTTTACCCACACAACTTATCCCAGGAACTCAATTTTAACAGTCCTTTTTAACAATCTGAAATTTCCTGACAAGCACTAGTAAGGTAATCTGCATGATAGAAAAACTGCCAGTTCCCTTTCCCAGCAAAAGAAGATGTGACAATATTTTATTTTCTTTTGATAATAGTGTCTTGCTCCACTGTCCTTCCTGTAAAAACCTATTTTGTATAGACCTCAGAGAATCTCTACCTGTTAGATGAGATACTGCCTGTTTCACAAATTGCTTAATAAAGCCAAATAGACCTTCACATTTGCTTGGTTGAATTTTGTTTCTTAACATGATAAAAGCTCTCAGCAAATTAAAAATTAAAGAGAACTTCCTCAAAATGATAAAGAATATCTACAAAAAACAAAAACAAAAAAAACCCAAATCATATAACTAATACCACACTTAATGGTTAGAAACTTGAAGCAGATGTCCCCCCTCACCACCAATCTGAAAAGGCTATATGCTGTATGATTCCAACTATATAACATTCTGGAAAAGGCCAAACTATATAAACAAAAGATCAGTGATTGTTAGGGGTGGGCAGTGGAGAAGAGATAATAGCTAAGATTTTTTCTTTACAGCAGGGCATTACTCTGTGTGAATCTATAAAGGTGGACCACATGTCATTATAAATTTGTCCAAGCCCATAGAACGTGCAACACCACAAGTGAACTAACCATAATTTAAACTATGGACTTTGGGTGCTAATGATGTGTCAGTGTAGCTTCATTGATTATAACTAATGTGCAATTCTGGTGTGGAATGTTGATAGTGGGGAAGGAAGCAGATAGGCATGTGGGGGGGGCAGGTGGCATATGGAAATTCTCTGTACCTGCTACTCAGTTTTGCTATGAACCCAAAACTGCTCCAAAAATAAAGTCAATTAAAGTTGTTTTAAATGAATAATTGTCTCATTTTGCTAATTCTCTGAACGAGTGGTTGTTTCTTAAGGCAATTTTGTCTCCTGTCACTGGGGACATTTGGCAATACCTGAAGACATCTTTGATTATCACACTTGGAATGAGGGGTGTCACTATTGGTATCTAGTGGCAGAAATCAAGGATACTGCTAAATATCCTGTAATACACGAATAACAACCTCTCCCCCAGACAAAATATTTTCCAGGCCAAATATCAGTAGTGTTAAAATGAGACACAGTGCCTGGGAGTGGGCAAAGTGGACTTCTTTGGAACAGCACGTATCCTAAAGTGAACAAAGAATTGTTCTATAACCCTTAAAAATCTGGAACCTCCTATTAAAATTTTTCTCTTTATCCATGGGAGCATGTGTGAATGTTCTCATATGAAATCCTAAATCATGTACATCATTATAAATGCTGGATTGTATGTGATGTATTATAATTAGAATCACTATAAAAATTCATGAAAAATTATTTTGCCAGGCTCAGCTTGTCTGTGCAGGGACTCAGTGACCTCAAAAATATCCCTAGCCAGGTCTTCAAATTATTAGGTCAGATTCATATGCCCACATGTACCACCATCCAGTATTCTATATGCCAGGCCTCCTATTTACCTGTGAACCCCTGTTCCTGTTGGACATGCAGTCATCTTCCATATGTTACCACTGACACGTGAGCCTTCAGAGTGACAAATCTATAGGGTAGAGGTAATCACATAGAGTCAGCTCCAAGGACTGGTGAGAGAATTTTGAGTTGTGTTTAGACTGGTCACTGAAATGTTAAAAGGTATCAGAAATCCCCAATGAGTCAATAAAAGTCTTCAGGATTTACTTTAATAAAGCATGTTTTACTTTTCCATGAAATTTCTCTTACCATTCAATGGAAAATACAATAATATAAATGGTTTCTGAATATTACATGTTAAGCTTGTAACTATTTGAGAACCTCAGAAAAGATATACTCTTCCTCCCTCTCCTCCTCCTTATCCCTTCTCCCTCTCAGCTCCACAGGGAATGGTAACAAACAGTGGCCATGAGTTAGTGGAATCTTAAGTGTCACACAAAAATCTGTGTATTATCTTTTCACCCATCATTTGAGTGAAGACGTTGTGTACTGAATTTAATATAGCATGTACGTACTTATTGCTTTTGTCCTTCAATAATAATTACAGAAAAAATTATTTTAAAAAATATTCCTAGAATTACTGTGAGAAAAATATGGAGAGAGGTCAGTCCAGTTTAAGAAAACCCCAGAAAGGCAACAAGATTACACTTGCCATGGAGCATCTGTTAAGAAGGCAATTCAGTACCCATGAATGGGTTGGCTGGCTGGTGGTCAAACACTCTGCATTGTGCAATACATTGTATCTACTATGACATCACACATTTTTGGTTAAATTTATCAGATTTATGATATTCATTGCTCCAATAGATTTTCTTTGTAAAAAATACAGTGTGAGGTAGAGTCAACAAAGATAAATTGGGGAGAGACCTGAATCACAAGCACAAAAGCTTGAGGATATGCTGAGAATGTTGGGATGGTCTTTTATCTCCTAGGTCACAGAACTTGGATACTTTATTATTTTATAGTGAAGAAGTACCTGATATGCAAGGGTCATGTGAATATTACCATTGCAATGTAAAATTAATGTCCTATTAGAGATGTCCTTCTCACATAATTTAGAATATGTGACCAAAATTAGTCTGGTAGAATGGGTTATTTCTAAAATTACACAACTGAAAAATCAGAGCATTGACAAGTGGAAGAACATAGGCACTGTAGGTTCTCTAGAGAAAATGAAGCAATGAAACGCATTTTATAGAAATTAGCTCACTTGATCATGGTGGCTAAAGAGCCTCCGGGTCTCCTGTCTGCAAGCTGGAGAACCAGGAAAAACTAGTGGTGTAATTCAGTCTGAGTCCAAAGTACCAAGAACCAGAGAAGACAGTGGTGTTAGTTCCAGTCCAAGTCTAAATGTCTAACAACCAGGAATGCAGATACTGGAAGGCATCCCAGCTCTGGCAGAGAGAAAATTCATCCTTCCTCCACTTTTGCTTCTATTTAGGTCCTCAATGAATTGGATGGTGCCCATCTGCATTGGTGAGGGCAATCTTCTTTATAGTGTTTACTGATTTAAATACTAATCTCTTCCAGAATCAACCTCACAAACACATTCAGAAATAAAGTATTAACGACTCTCTGGTCATTCCTTAGCCTAGTCAAGTTGACACATAAAATTTAACCATCTATGATAGATTCCTTTAAGGTACCTTTAAACCTCTGGGGAGTCCACCATAAATAACCTTTCAGTTTATACCTACATACAGTGGTCAGATTTAGCAAATAAAAATACAGGAAGTTCAGTTAAATTTGAATTTCAGCTAAAATACAAAGAATTTTTTAAGTATAAGTCTGTCCCATGCAATATTTGAGATATACCAAAAATGTTTATCCTTGAAATTCAAACTTGACTGAGTGCCCTGTACTTCATCTGGCAACCTTACCTTCTCTGACATTTTTGTATGCATTGTTGCTCACATACTATCTATTCTCTCCCATATTAGCTTACTGAGAAAACATCCCACATTTTTGTTTTTCAATAACAATTCAAGATCTGGAAAGGAAATACTGCCTGGAGAGAAACCACAGACAAGAACATTATTTATTAAGGCCTTCAAATAAAGCAGCTATTAAAGGGTGAAAGGAAATAATATTTCCCTCCTGTGCTTGAAAACATCCAGATTCTTTTGGTTTTTCAAGATTCAGTTTATACTGCGCTATTTTAGTGGAAATAAATAACAGATGAAAAAGAACAATTAAAATGCCTCTGCAAGATTTTATTAAAAAACATGTCTTGTGTAAAGAAGATTAATTTGAATGTTATTTAATTTTTAACATTACTTTCATCTTTCGGAGAAGAAAGTGAAAAACATTCATTAATCATCTGCTAGCAAAATTGTTTCTAAAGGTATATATTTATCTACTTGCAAATATTGAATTGCTTGACTTAGTGACTCAATTTGAGTTTGGAGCCATCATGGTAATTAGGAAATCATATTAGAGTTATTTACATTAAGTGCTAGTTGGTTTCCATAAGTGTTATGGGGTGTTAATTATTCATTGCTTCCTTGGGTTCTAACCAGTTAAAAATGTCTCCACTGGGGATACAGGTATTAGACTTATAAATTACCCATGTACATTTATCCCCAGTGAAATGTTTCGGCCAAACTGAATCAAAGAGGATGTTGTACAGGCCTAAGGTCAAATGAAGTTTTCATTTTCCTCTCTGCTGAACTGAAGACAGCTGCACCCACAGTTGACTTACCGCCCTGCAGCAGCCGAGAAGATCATCTCTCTCTGGGCCTCTCCACAGCTGCTGTGAATAATGTTAGAAAGGCTGGCAGTTTTTAAAATTCCTTACTAGGGTGAGGATGCTAGCAGAATTACATTTCAGATGAATACTCAGAGGCTAGGTTGACATATATAGTCTTTGATGCTTTGTCTTTTCAGGAATTCAGCAAACATTATTTCTCTGCAAGGTGTAAAACCCATTCCAGTTGTCCAAATATTGGCCTGCCTGATGCTTAGACCAATGGCCAACTACCTATCTGTTGAAGTGAGGTTGCAAAGAAGACAGAAAAATATTTTTCATAATGTGTCTAATTTACTAGAAGAATCCTAATTACACTGGTGCACAGAGGCAAATGGCAAGTTAAGGGGCTGGAATGGTTTAGGACAAGGGCTTCTTGCTCAGTTTTTTTTCCTTTCTCTGTAATCAACCATGGTGATATGATCAATCATTTGACAAATGGTTTTCTTTTATATTTTTGTGCTTGGTTCAGTGATTACTGTATTAAGGCTGAGGTCAAAGGGCTATTCAAACCATCAGCTGGGATCTAATTCTGGCTTATCATTTGTATATATTATAAATGTTGGGAAGCATTTTCACTTTAGAGAAATTTCAGTTTACTTTTTAGTTCCCTTTTCCATGCTAGCACAGCTTTCCTATTTTCTAGTTGTGGGATGCAAATAAATTCTCTTTGTGTTCCTCATATTTTAATTTATTATAATTTTCATCTGTTTTAAGTCACATACATTTTCACGTATTACCATGTTTGAGAGTGGGTTGGGTCTTGCAATCAAAAGCATTAATGGTATTAGTTTTAATAGCAAGTGTATAGAAAATCAAAGTTCCTATGGCCAGAATTCTCCCTTGACCCTGGTTGGCTTACTAACTGCACATATGTGGGCAATACGCTGTTATTGACTCGTCCTAAAGAGCTCCACCTAGTGCTTTGGGCTGCACAGCTGCAGGAGAGCAGAGACTGGAGTCCAGGTGGCAGCCCTAAGAACAGAGACTGAGACGGCTGTGGGGGCAGAGAGGCCCAGAGGCTGAGGCCAGATTGCTGCATGAAGACTTGCTCTGAGGTGGACAGGATTCTAGTGCTTGACCTGCCACCTTCGGAATCAAGTTGGGTATAAATCCTTTCATCCCAAGAACGTTCCATGGTCATTTTCAGTCTCACCAAATCAAGAGGGAACTTGCTCAGTCCTGAAACCAGCTGGCAAGACTGCAAATGTTATTTTTTTCTTTCTTTATGGTCATAAAACAATGTGGCATTTTGCAATTACTAGCCTCTTCGACCTAAAGAAATATGGTAGTTTATATGAGGCAGCTTTCATTAGCTATCAATGGGTTTCTTTTGTCAGTCTGGTTGATATCCTGATTTTTCCTACCAAATTTTTTGACTCCCTCAATTCTAATTCCTAGCCTCTGGTGCTGTTTTGTGTTTATATATACATATTTCTCTGTTTTTATGTGCATATTAGTAGACATTTGGAGTAGTTTAATTGTTTCTCCAATTTTACCCAGTTAAGTAAAATAAGCTGTATAGTCTCTGTCTCCTCCCATTTATATAGCATGTCTTGGATAAATGGTCAGAGGCTCCTGTTGAGATTCTTCTTGACCTCTACCTCTGAGGAGCCAGAGAAAGAACCCAGAATTTTTTCAAGCAAAGGCATATTAAAATGCTGTTCTTTCTCTTCTTGACACCTCTAATTTCTCAGACTCCAAAGATAAGTGAATTAGTTGTTCTAAACTTTTGAAGGTTGTTTAAATGTTGGCATACATGATATAAAACTTTCAACATTAATGAAGATATTTTGTAAAAATTTTGCCTTCCCTTTAGAATTTCTAGAAGATAGCAACTAAATAACAAATTTTAACAAAGCACTATTGTAGTGTAAATAAAACATTTCAAAATAAATCACAAATCTATAGGATCCAAAGTAATTTCTTCTAAATCCAAAGGAAGGATATCTCACAATCTTTTCAATAAAGGCTTGCTTTCTGGGTATTTATAGTCTGCACATTTTGTACTTGAAGAATGTGTTGCTGCTTTTTTCCCCATTAATTAATTTCACAATACTTGATTTTACTTGTTTGCATTTAAACTATTAGTACCAAAAATTGAAATAAATTTAATCAATAATAAATGGCTAATAAAAAACACATTTTGTTTGGCTCTATTTGATCTGAAGTTAAACTAAATATAGAAGGAGAATAAATAAAGCAGACACTTCATGGAAACTATCTTACTTTTGTTTCCTAAAGACAAAATTTTGTAACAGTAGATGAACTGAGTGCAATTGTGAGAATATTATAGAGATTAGAAACTGAAAGAATGGGTGCCACTAATGTGGATATTATTTTCAAGGAAAAAAGTTCTTAACAGAATTGAAATGATTTAAATTATATCTAAATAATAGTTTAGCCATGAAGGGGGCATGGGGAAAGCCCTACATGCTGGCTATTAGCATCTCAGTATGTTGCCCATTATAGTAATATGTACACCATTCAGAATCCTAAATAAAGGAGAACATTGCCTTTTGTAAATTGGACACCATAAGCACACACAGAGCGTGTAATTAACACAGAGATGAAAGGGTGTATTCATTAGGCATGTTTTTTTACTATAATAAGGGTTATTCTTGATCACAGAGATATTAATGGAAAACTAAGTTTAATGCAACTTTTTGTACAGAAACAAAAATTAGCATTTAGAATTAATGAAAATATCACAGACTTGACAGTATTAGATTTAGATTTAAAAATATATATAGCAAATGAATTTTAAAAGACTTCTTTATCAAATTACTACTGAACTCAGGGCAATACGATAGCAGTCTTTTTCTTGAATGTAAATCATACTTCATAAATATTTATGTTTCATTCCCGAAGGTTATTTTGTGGCCATGCTAATCAACTTAACATAGATACTTTGCCATCATCTAGCTGCTAACCTCAATGAGTATCAACATATTTGCTTTGTTAAGAGAACAGAAAAATTACATATCCCCATCTGTGGAATGGTCATAATATAAATACACTTTCATCCTTCTCCCAGTCATCCAAACTAAAAACTGGAATTCTTTGTGGCAGACATTAGTACTTTTTACTTCTTCCTCTTGCCAAAGGATGTATTTCTGCTCACGTTTCCCTGGTCAAAGCAAATGCCTGGCCAGGCCTCACGTTAAAGTAGTGCTCTTTGTCACTTCCAGACCATGCCTGAAAAAGTCAGTGTTTGAGTTTCCATGTCCCTTATCCTCGGCTCATTGAATTTCCGTGAAATTTTAAAAGAAATGTGAATGTGTTAATCCCTTCCCCTCAAGTACGGTGGAATTTAATTGATATTACATTGCATCAAATACTAATTTTGGGAGAAATGACAATTGAACAAAACTTATAATCCCAGTACATGCTGTGTTTTTCTATTTCTCCAGGTATTTCACAATGTATCTCAATAATGGTTTATATTTCTGTGTAAAGGTCTTATTCATCTTTTAGTTGTTTTCTTTGTTAATATTGAACTGCTCTTTCTTAAAACAGCATTTTCTAAATTTCTGTTGCTAATAAATGTAGAAATAAAATTGATTTTTAATTAAGCTTATATTGAACAATGTTGCTAAGTTCACTTACTAATTTTAACAGTATGACTGCAGATTTTATTTATTTATTTGGTTCACATATAACCATAGGACCTTCAGAAATTCCTTTTAAACCTCTTTACCTAATTTTTCTTACTTTGTCTTGGCCTGAAAGGAATGGGGAATTTCTCCTCTGAATTAGGAGTCCATCTTAAGCAAGAGACCACACAAACAGTGAGGAAAGCTTTGGTCTGGAACTTATGGTTGTGCTCTTGCCGAAGGCAGTTGGATAGTCCCGGGGAAGGCACGTCAGCTTTATACTTCTCCCTTTCTTTGTCCATAAAATAGTGTTAGTTAAAGAGATTTCTCAGTCTTTCTCAATTATACTATTATTTTAATCTATGACTTGTCCTCATAGAATTTTTTTACTTCTAAAAATATGTTACCTTAATAGCAAAATAAAACTTAAAAAATCTAACTTCAAAACAGCTGTATTTCTTGAAGTCATTAGGAATAAAAAAAAAACTAAAAGAAGTGTTAACTTAAATCACCCTGAAAGATTTATTTTCGGGATTGTCAAACCTACCCACACAGGTTACGCAAAATATTTTCATACTGAGAATGTTTCAATGGCTGATTTTTTTTCTGTTCTTGGTAATATTAATCTCTTTCATGAACACTTTCTTACACATGTATATATAATAGTGTTTTGAATCCATGGAGACAGGCTTTAGAGTCAAGTGCCATTTCCTTGAAATATTGAAACCTAAATGGACAGCACTTACTGAAAATAAGACTGACATCACCATCCCATTCCACACACCATATGTCACCGAATAGCCTCCACTCTCTGCCAAGATGTAATTCAAATCAGTGACCTAGAAATAAAAGACTACGTATCCCATTACCAATCAATCCCCTGAGCCATTCAGTCTCTACTCAGTAATATTTTAATAAATCATCTCCATTTATATTGATGAGCTGTTAATGCAAATTGTAAGTAAAAGGACAGTTGACTTTTATTAGCAAAGACATGAATATATAATATGCTACACCAAAAAAATGCCATGCTTTATGCTCAGTATGATACAATATAACTCATTCACCAAAGGAAAAGATGGTATACTAGAAATTTTTATAGAAGTTCATGAATTCATATTTTTACTTCTCACTTGATGTCTTATATTGTTTCTAAACAACTGGCTATGGCAGATAAAATTAGAATTTGGGTTCCATTCTATGTTATGATTTTTAAATTTATGTTAATTAATAAGAGCTAGTTCTAATGATGGAAAGTTTAAAAAAACTCCTCGTCACTATTTTAAGTGCCAGGTTATTGAAACTTTTTTGGTTTAAATACACAGCTCTAATTGTGTAATTCTATACACACGGGTTGATTCTATCCTCCCCTATCCCTTTACTGATTTTCTTACACCTATGCTGTCATTTTATATTATTAGAACAATAGTGACACCAGTTAACAATTAGTATTTTAGAGGTTTTCAGAGTATTTGCTACTATCACATTATGTTTTTCTTTAAGTCTCCTCTAAACCCTTTAATTCATATAGATAGTAATTTGATCTTTGTTACTTTATGCATTGTAATAAAGGCTTGGAATACAAAAATAAAGGCAAAAGCCCAGTGCCTTGGAGTAAGTTAGCAAGAATTATTTATTTTTTAAGTTATATTATTATTTTCACTTTGTCTTTTCTAACAAGATCAAAATCTAATCATCCTCTTTAAGTGTGCAGAAAAGACAAATTTCAGAAATCTGCTCTACTTGAGTCAAACTCTCTAATAATTGTGTGTGTGTGTGTGTGTGTGTGTGTGTGTGTGTGTACATTCATTTACAGTGTATACAATACTATAGTGAGGTTTCTCAAATTGGGTCCCATGCAATTTAGAGTCTGGTGCAATATTAATAAAGGTTTTGATCAAAACATATCCTTGATGAAAAAAGTAGTATGAATGTTCCGTATTACATTTTTCCTATAATAGTTTCACAATATACATGAAAACTTCTCTAAAACAATACAGTAATAGTTTGACTTTATTATTATTTCTAAACTTTCTCAAACAGAAAATAATCTTTTCTATGGAAAATTGACATTGCTGTTATGTAGGTACTTACCTTCTATAGAATAATAGAAGCATTGAGCTAGACTTAATGGAAATGGATTCTAGAACTCTTCCCACCATTGACTTTTAGAGATTATTTTATCTATCTTAATGTCTATTTAAAAAATAGAACATTAGCATTCACACAAGTTATTTTATTCCATTGCACTTGTTGAAAATGCAATTTACCAAGCTACAGCCCAGACTTACTGGTTGAAACTTGTATATTAACAAGATCCCTAGGTGATCTGTAAGCATATTAAAGTTTGAAGCAGTAATGTAGATCAAGGTCCTCACAATGTGGTTCCTAGACTAATCATATCAACAGGTTTATCTGGAAACTTGTCAGAAATGCAAATTCTTAGGCTCTACATCTATCTTACTGAGTCAGAAACTTTAGAGGTGGTAAGACCTAGATAACAGGTAGGATGTGTGCTTTTAAAAGTCCTTAGAGATGATTCTGATGCAAGTTAAAGTCTGAGAATCACTGTTCACCAGTGGGTTTACATTTAAGCCATATGGATTTTTCTTTGGTTTGCTTGTTTTTTAAAATATTAATGTCTAAGTCTTATGCCCAATCTGAGTAAATAAGAATGTAGGTAAGGATGGCAAAGGTGCTGGTTATAAGTATGTTTGTAACATTCCAAAGTGATAGTCATTTGTTGCCAACATTGAGAATCACTGAATAGGTAAGGACTCACCTAAGGATCAGGACAATGAGGTGATGACAGATATATCTATCATGTTTGCAGAGTAACTCACAATATCCCCAATAAAGAAACAGAATTAGCCCATTTTTTTTTTGACAAAGCAAAAGGGCCCCTTTAAATTAACTCCCACTGTTGTAGTAGGAGGGTTAGCACGAGGGCTCACATACCAATATTCTCAAGGCACTTTCAATCATGAAGTCCATTTTTCTTCTCCTCCTTCCCTTATACCTTTGCTTTTCTAAAGCCAGCAAATGTGCACTTTTATTTGGATATTAAATGTTTGTAACATTCCAAAGTGATTGTCATTTGTTGCCAACATTGAGAATCACTCGTTGGATAGTGAGTCTCTTAAGTCATCTGAAATTCATCTTTTCCATGGCCTCTTCTGTCTCCAAGTCCTCTGAATTCAGACACAAAATTTAAAATTATTTAAGTTTCAAAAAAGGCAAGTGTATACAAAATGGGGAGAAATATCTTCATAAAACTTTCTTGAAAACAGGACTATTACCAGTTTTGTTTGCGTGGAGGTGGCAGCAAAAACTTGGATTGTTTGGTATGGCAACTCAAACAGCTTAGAAATGCATTTGCGAAATTTTGTTTTCCAGTACTGATTTCTGGCCACCAATGTACCATGAGTTTGGCCACAACTCTTCTCAGACAAGCCCCAGGGTGCTGGTTCCTCTCCTTTTTTTTTCCTCCTTTATCTTCCTTTACCTTTCTCGAGATATCTGTTTGCGTATTTTGTGTTGAGCCTAACGTACCCCTTCCTGAAAGTGTCTAACCAAACCCAGCAAAGTGATCAGAAGATAAAAAGACTCCACTCCAGCATGAACTAGTTTCCTTAGGAAGGAACTGAGTTTCTATAAGGTGACCAGATGGACAGACTTGAATGAGGTAGTTACAGTAGATGTATGTTTAGCCATTATATCCAGATGAATTTTTCTGTGTTAAAAAATTTCTAATACATTCTTAATAATAATCGGATTAAAACATGACAGCTTTGATATAGTGGGACTTGACTTAGCACTTTCAGCTTCTGCATTGTTATCTCATCATATGTGCGACACTTGCACCGTGAAGGACTTTTCACTTCAGTTCTCCGTTAACTCTCATAGACAATCACTCCTTTGATAATTCTTCCACTATACTCAGTAACTACATCTCTCTTTCAGGGGCTTACTGATAAAAATAATTATACTCAAAATCTATCTGTCAGGGCCTGCAGACTACTTACCATCCCTGGGGATGGTAGGAAAAATATTCAGTGCAGCTGCCTCCGCCAGCCACTTGATGAACCAGCCACAGTGCCACAGTCCACGCTGTGGCCAAACAATACAGAGGCAAAGAACTGGCCAGCCGCCAGTCCTCGGGGCAGTGGAAAGGTGAGAAGATGGAATACAGATGGGGTCTATTTTTAAAAAAATACATGAGGGAAACAGGGACTGCGCAGACCTGCTGTAGAGTGTGAGAGTCATCTGAATAGACTTGCTATAGGAGGGTGATCATTGGCTGGTGTAGGTCTCTATTTAATATATTTCATTGTTCAGTTGCAGATTTTTCATGTTAAATACTATTTCTTGACTTTCAATATAAAAGATCAATATATCGGCAAAATACAGAGAATATTTCAATTACAAAAATGGAAAAAAACATTTTTCAGTTTGACATTTTGAAGTACAAAGTCACGTGAAAGCACTCTAGATGTTAGTTGCTTTCAGTTTTGAGGTGGTTATGAATAAAGCTGCTGTAAATATTTCCATGTAGACTTCTGTGTCTACGTGTGTATAAGCATTCAAATTAGCTGGGAAAATACATAAAAGCATAATTTCTGGGTAGTATGGTAAGACTATATTTAGCTTTATAAAAAACTGCCAAATGTCTTCTAAAGTGTACCATTGGGCAAACTATTCATGTGTTTCAAATAGATGAAACCATCTCATTGAAGAGGGTGAGGGAAAACATACTGACTTAGGCAACTTTGGAGATGAGTAGAGTCCATAAACATAAAGACAAAAGAATTGCACTGAACTCTAGTAGGTAATGTTTTCTATAGAGGCACAGGTTAACAATTATGAAAGGATGTCTTTGTTAACTCAGCTTATCTAAGAACAATAAATGAATTTGGATTTGGTATGATACACACAAAATTCATCATTGAATCCAAATAAACTGTGATAGTGCACTAATTAAAATAGTGACCATGGCTGACAAAAATTTAAAAGATTATATGCGTGTGTATGTGTGTGTGCATCTGTGTGTGTGTGTGAGTGTGGCTTTTTAATATAAACACAGTAAATACATTTTTTATAATTAAGCTGACAGTAAATCCTTCATTATGGCATTCCTGATTAGGACAGTAAATAGATACAAAACGTTATGAACGATGGCTTTATGTTTTAACCTGTTTTCCTGTTTTTAGATTCACTGCCAGATTTGGAGTTTGTTTATATGCAACTCCTTCTTGCAGAGGGTTAAAATCCAAATATTTAAACATGTCAGATTTAGACTTTAACCTAAACCCTACTAGTGATTTGTCTGGCATTAACTCCTGCCATTTCAACTAAAGTAAATTAATAGCTGTCCATAAACTTGATCTTTGACTTACCATGCCACTCCTTTAAATTATTCTTGAAGCACAGCTCCCTTCAACTCCTTCATGCACAGCCAAATCTTCTCATTAAGTCTCTCTTGCAGAGCCTGCCTCCAAATTAGGAGAGAAATCTACTTGAAAAGATCAAATCACATAGACATGTTAAGATGAATAAAGATGGCAGGTAAGAAAGAGTATGTGTTAAACAGTGATGTGCAAATAGTAGATGATCTGTAAATGCTTATAGAAATGAATGAAGGGCTGATTTGGAAGCACAAACTGGAGATTGAGGAAGTATTATCCTAAATAATAAAGATGCTAGTGTGTTTGAAGACATATAATATATTTCATAGCAAATGGTTTCCATATAAAATTTTTACATTTTAATTTTTAACACATAAAATCACTCTGTAACACTTCGTGTGGCTTTCAAATATAACATTAATTATCTTTTCTTGTTATTTACTTGGCTTACATTCTTGTCACTTTTTTGGCTAACAAAAGCATAAAATACAGAATTTCTAGTGATACTTGGATGTTCACTTCTGTTTTGCAGTGCATTTTTAACCAGGCTTTTAACATACTATAAAAATACTCATATTTCAAGTATTTCTGATGGAGTTATAGCAAGTAGAGTAGTTTCCCTCTTGAGGATTATAACACCATTGACTTAATTAAACTGATCAAATTAAAGCAAGTGTGGTATAACCTCCAGAGTAATGTATATTACAGTTATGGAAACTGCCAGAAGAGTGTGGCAGTTCTTCCACACAACATTTGAAATATTTTCAGATCTTACTTCATAATAGAGTACTCAGTTGTGCCAAATAAAATAAATGCTGACAAACTGAGAAGTTTCAGTTAACTTAAAATGCACATTTTTAATACTAAACAAATTCATTTATAATTGTTTTGCTGCCCTGGGTTATGATTGCATTAAATAGATGAGTATTTAATGCACTGAAGCATTTAAAAAGTTGAGAAAAATTTTTGATATGCTGAAGATGATGTGTTTTCTTCAATTTAAAATACACTGTTAAGGCAGATCTCTGTTTAAGAGTAAAAACCTCATTAAATGTATGAGAGAAATTGTAGATCTTGCTGGATAAATGTATGTATTAAATGGTGAAAAAAAACGGTATGTGTCAAAAATACTGAACATTTCAAGATATTGAAGCTCTTATTTTTTATTCTGTCCCCAGTTAGTATAAATCTAAATTAACACAATGTTGTTATCCTGCTTAATCTTCATTCTCAGTTTTTCCTTGAAAAGGCTTGGATATTTGAGAAAATTCATATGACCTGTTGGGCTCTAAAATAACTCTGTCTTCTGTAGTAGGTATCTAAATAAGGTGCAGTATTCATTTTGTCTATAAATGCAAACCATTGATATGATACTAGATCTCCATATTATATACACTTCTACTTACATTGCAAACAATTTTGAGAATATAAATTATAAGGAGTATAAATATAATTTCTAATATTCTTATAACTTTTAAGGAAATTATACTAGACCACAGATATAAAGACTGGGTTTTGGACTTAGCTCCAACCACTAACTTGACTGTAAGACCTAGGAAAAGTCATTCAAGTTTCCATCTCCAATTGTCTTCATATATTGAATGACAGGAGAAAGGACAGGAGGATGCATGGAGAAACTGCCAGAGGAGAGGAGGATGACCACCAAGCATCCCAGAAAATGAAAAAAACTAACAAATATTAAACTAAATATCTACATTTTGATATATGATGACCATCTATATTCATGAAGCTATAATTATAAAATTTTTAGATTAGGTACAAAACATTTACATTCATTTTCTAGTATGTTCTCATAGATGTCTGTGATAAAACCAAAGAAACACTTTATTTTCTTCATTTTAGAAAGGAGGTTATATGTCAGTTTAGGAATTGTAACTATCTTTTAAGTGCCAAGCAAGAAATGGGAAACCAAAGGTCCATATCACAAAGGTGGCTTGCACCACTTTTTCCCATCATCTGATTAAATCACTGTAATTGAGTCACTGTAATTTATCCATAAAAGCAGAGAACAGTCTTTGTTTTCACAGCTGAAGCACTTAACCTTGACTATTACGCTGTCCCAGGTGAGTCTGTTTAGACCCTGGGTTGATGAATGTATCAGCTCCTCTACCTATAAAAGAGGTAAGAAAAGGCTTCTGAGGCAGCCAGTACCTGTTACTCCGGCACCTTACAAATTGTAGCAATGTTTGAAGCAATGGGCCACGTGTTAGGCTAGACAGAAAAGAAATTGATATCAAGAAGTAGAAAATAGATCAAGATAGAAGGCTTGGAAATACCAATGAGATTATAAAAGCAGCTATAGTGAAAATAGCAGAAAAAGAAATTTGGAAAGATACATGATTGCAGACAAATAATGGGATATTGATCTTTAAGGTACAAAAATGATCTATCTATGATTATGGCCACACCCATTCTACAGAGCATAGTGGGGTCACTTTGCCCCATGCTATGAGAAAAATTACAGTTGGCATTTTCTTTCTTTTCTTTTGGTTTTGGTTTTGGTTTTGATTGTGTGTGTGTTTGAGTCTTGATTTTAGGTGGTGCATTCTAAGTTATTTGTAAAAGCTATGTGAAAGCAGCATTTATCTGGAAATGATACATTTTTAGGATATCAGACTGTTAAGAAACTTAATTTGGTCATTTGCAACACCATCTACTATCCAGTTAGTCAAGACGTAAACTTCCATTTAATCAAGTGGGGACTTCATTTAATCAGCTGCCTAGTTTTCCAGGTTCTAATTTCTAGCATTCTGAAATTTGTTTACTTCTTTCTATTCTTGAGTAAACACCATCATCTTTAACTTAGACCATTTCCATCCAATATTGCTTACCTCCTTCTAATTTTGTCTTCTTCCATATACTTATTCCATATGTGGTGAGTTCTTCCATTTAAAAAAAGAGAATAAATTTGACATAACACCTTCCCATTTGAAAACCTTTCATATTTACCCATTGCCCTTAGTAAAAAAGTTCATGATCATCTAGATGAATTTACAAGGCTCTCTGTACATAGCCTGCTTTATCACCTTCTTCACAACTACTGTGCCTCTCACATTCTCTACTAAATATTTCAGTTTCTTGAATATGCCACACTCTCACTTATCTTCTGGCTTGTTCACATGCTGTTTCCTGTGCATGGATATTTTTTTGTAACTGTTATACTCCCTGTCACCTTATAATACATAACGATCCTCAAAGAAGTCTTCCCTGATGCTGGACTAACTTGGTATGTTCTCCCACTGGGCATGGTATATTCCTTTCATGATCCCCATCAGACATTTTGGTGATGAAATAATATTTAATATTAGATTCTCCTGGAAGATCTCTAAGTTCTTGAAGGGTTGCACATATACTGTGCTTTAACAGGGGTAAATTTTTTAATAGGACATGTTTCAGAGACTGTGTTCATAAGATTATCCATATGGATAGTAGAGTATATTATAAATGCAATCATAACACATAATTCATAATATGTGTCAGGTAGTCATTTTATCAATCCTGTGAAAAAGATATAATTATTAACCACATATTAGGGATGAGGAAACTCATGCAAAAAGAACTTACATTCCTGCTTATGATTACATAACTAGTTATTAACAGAATGGGGGTTCAAATCAAGCCAGTCTGTGATATACTATGTTGGGTGTAAATGTCCTTGAGGAATGCTGAGAATGAAAAAAATGTAGGTAATTGCTAGAGAGAATGGATTCTGGAATATCAGGTGGAATGAGACTGTAAATGGAAGACAGTTTGCACTGGGATGAGGAAGAATCACAATGCTGTTGGAAAAGTGGTGCCAATAGACGTACTCCATTCAGGATTGCCACAAACCTTCCATTTGTAGAAAACAGAATATCTGCAAGTCTTAATAAAGTGAAGTACAATAAAAGGAGCTATGCCTGCATTTCTTTTTCAGTTTGTTATTTTAAAATTATTTAAATAAAATGCTGATAGCATTCATCTTAGACTTCCGATTTTCACTTGCATACTTCTGATCCTCATTTGTGTTTTCACTATTAAAGAAAATGTTTTTCTTTGTTTAGAGTAGATATTTGGTGTCTTATTAAAAAATATATTTATTATATGCCATTTGTCATTTATTGAAGTAATCATGCATGGATATATTTTTCTCTTATTTTTTATTGAGGTAGAAAAGATTATTAGAAGATATACAGAAA
The DNA here is from genome assembly GCF_030020395.1 of Manis pentadactyla. Classification (NCBI taxonomy): domain Eukaryota; kingdom Metazoa; phylum Chordata; class Mammalia; order Pholidota; family Manidae; genus Manis; species Manis pentadactyla. The sequence continues at coordinate 134,364,971 of NC_080019.1, read as the reverse complement.
TAAATTCAAAATGGATTAAATACTTCAGTATTAGGCCTGAAATCATAAAACTTCTGAAAGAAAACATAGGCAACAAAGTATTGACATTGATCTTAGCAATGTTTTTTGGATCTGTCTCCTCAGGCAAGGGGAACAAAAGTCAAACAAGTGGGATTACATCAAAATACAAGGCTTTTGCACAGCAAAGGAAACCATCAACAAAATCAAAAGCAACCTACTGAATCAGATAATATATTTTCAAATAATACATCTGGTAAGGGGATAATATCCAAAATATATAAAGAACTTACACAGCTTAATATCAAATGAACAATCAACTCAATTAAAAAAATGGTCAGAGGACTTGAATAGACATTTTTCTACAGAAGACATACAGAAGGCTAATAGGAATGTGAAAAGGTGCTCAGTATCAATAATCATTAGAGAAATGCAAATTAATACCACAATGAGCTATCACTGCACACCTATCAGCTTGTCTATTATGAAAAAGACAAAAAATAACAGATGTTGGTAAGGATATGGAAAAAAGGGAACCCTTCATACATGGTGGGAATGTAAAGTGGCATAGCATCATGGAAAAAAACAGTATGCAGTTTCCTCAAAAAATTAAAGGTAGAACTTCAATATAATCCAGCGATTCCATTTCTGGGTATTTATCGGAAGAAAATGAAAACACTAATTTGAATTAGTGTTCAAAGAGATATGTGCACCCTTATGTTCATTGCAGCATTATTTACAATAGCCAAGATATGGAAGCAACCTTAGTATACATCAACAGATGAATGGATAAAGATGTGGTGTACATATACAAGAGAATATTACTTGGCCATGAAAAAGAATGGAATCTTGCCCTTTTGCAATATAGATGGAACATGGAAGTATTATATTAAGTGAAATAAGTCAAATACTGTATGACAAATACTGTATGATATCACTTAAATGTGGAGTCTAAAACACAAAACAAATGAATAAAGAAAACAAAATAGAAACAGACTCATAGATACAGGAAACAAATTGTTGGTTACTACAGTGGGGAGAGATTGGAGGTGGTGAAATAGATGAAGGGGATTAAGAGATACAAACTTCCAGTTATAAAATAAATAACTCCTGGTATATAATGTACAGCATTGGATACAAAGTCAATAATATGTAATAACTTTTCATAGTGACACATAGTAATAGACATCATGGGGATCATTTTGTAACATATAAAAATATCAAATCAGTATGATTTACAATGAAACTAATAGAATATAGTAAGTCAAACATACTTCAATAAAAAGGTATATTAATAGATATGTTATCTTTTGCATTTTAACAAATTATTATTTTTCTATACAGCTTTTTTCACATGCATTATTTTTTGCATACTTAAATAATAAATCTTTTTGTTATCTTTGTCAAGTTGTCATATCAGAATCTCATTGTCTTCATAAATGTGTTGCTTTAAGCTCTAGAAGAAGCATAAAATTCTATTAAATGGATATTTCCCCCTAAACTATTAAAACAACTGGACTATAAAATGTTCTGGACTCAAGGAAACTAATACTTATTAATAATTTAGTGCATATAAGAACAACATAGGTATTTTAATATATATATATATATATTTTTTTTTTGCTTCCACACTTTATAAGAAACTGAGCCTCAGAGAGGCTACATAATCTCACAGGATCCATACACTAGTAAACCACTGAGCTAAGGGAGATTATGCTAATGTTTGGGTGTCCTCATGAGCAATGCACTTTCAACTGTAGTATGTTGTTTTCCAACCCAGAAAATTTAGAAGAGAAATAATGAATAGCAGCCTCTATCAACATAGAAGTCATGCCTTACTATGATGTCCTTGTGAGGAACATAGTTCTCTACTCAGTGAGAAAACATACAATTATATACCTTCTCTTCCAGATTTTGCTCTCTTCTTTTGATCTTTTCTTTTCCTTTTCAGATGTTTAGAGATGTTTAAATAAAAGAGAAAATTCTTCAAAATGTCTTGAAGGACAATATAATTAATGGAGTCTTTAATGAGTTAAATTTTTAGAACTGTGCATTCCTGACACACTCTATTGAAACACCCAATTAAAAGATAATTAGGATAAATCATGGTGAGAAAAGAGATAACCTCACATCTCCAAGTACAGACCATTGTGCTTCACACAAAACTTTCAAAGTGACTCTTAACATATCTTCAGAATAATAGGAATTAAGTACAAAGATGAAAGTCATTTTAACATTAACAAATTTAATTTAAAATGTACCATTTTAAAATTATGATAAGAACTGTATTTTACAAGATTTTTTGTTAACAAAGTATTCTCAAAAAAAAGTGAAAGATATCATTTGTTTTCCCTCACATTTTGAAGTACTCACAGTTCATTCATTCATTCATCCATCCATTTTTGCATTCAGTTACTCATTCAAAGAATATTGATTGTCAATTATGCATGATAATGAGATTAATACCTCTGATCTTGGACAGTATGTATTTGTATTTGGTCTGTAATTTTTAGAAATATGTATTAAAGTTTTTCTCACATTTTCAAGACTTCAGTTAGAAGAGTTTACTGCAAAAACAAGTTACCTAAATATAACTGTCTTGAGAGAAAATTATTTGGATGAGTGTTAGATATAACTTTAAAAATTCTTAATCCCCTGAACTTCTAAATAAAACTCCAATATGCATCTCACTTGCTGAAATAATTACAAGAACATTTCTAAATCACTAAAAACAAGGAAAGAAATTTATTTTCAGATGCAGATAATATTAGTACCGAACATTTTGAGATATATCTTATATTGTTTATCAGTAAATCATCATGCCAGTCAATAGAAAAAGCACATACTGTAAGTATCTCTATATATGCATATATAGATATATATATATATATATGTTTGCATGCATGTGTGTGTTCATATGTGTTTTTGTGGGTGTTTGTTTTCAGTATATAAAATAATGAAGAGAAGCTTCTGAGATTCAAATCCTGGCTCTTACTTTATATTTTTTAAACAGTTGCTTTTTTTATAAGTTGCTTCCACTCTTTGGCCTCATTTCTCTTATATTAAAATAAAAAACAATAGTCACTCTTACTTGGCAGAATTGTTATAAGGATTAAATGAATAAATATATGAAAATAATTAGCAAAATGTCTAGTACACAATGAGCACTTAATATTTATTGACTACTACTCTATTTTATGTATTTTGCTCTGATCAGACATGTGATCATATCAAATGATGGCAGGCAAATGGAGGGATACTTTCTTCAAATCTGAAATGCTGATGTTGAGGGAAAAAAAATACCCCAAGACATAATTTAAGTTCTTCCTCAAATTGCTGAATTTATTGAATTATGTCTTAAATAGCAATTGTATTTAAAGTTGATCACAGTCAAAGTTACAAGGTTAAAGGAATGTGATTGTTATACAAAACACACACACACACACACACATATATATATGTAGCTTAATATATATATTTTATATTATATATACATATGTATATATACATATATACATATGTATATATCTTGAATGAAATTAGTATTAGCATTTTATAAACAGCACACCTTCTCAGTCTTCCAGAGACCTCTGTGCATAGAAAAGAGGCATGGTGCACATCTCAACAGAGAATTTGCAGAAAATTGTTGGGATCCATCACCATCAGAGTGAGTAAAACATTGGGGTTGATGGTTTGCTTTTTATGCACATAAGATAGAAAATCAAAGAGGGATGACATTAGTGGGGCTTATATCCCCACTTGCATTTATGTCAGGATGGATTTGTGTGACTCTTTCTAGGTTGATATTTGGGTGATTCAACATTAAGTCAACCTTAATTTTTGTATGGACTGTTGCCAGACTTTTCTCTTCCATTTCTTTTCCAGAAACACAATGCACTACCTTATAACCTGACTTTAAGCCTCATCTTCAAAATAATAGACCTCTCTTGCTCTCCCTAAAGCCAAGTAATCACAGACCTCAATCATCCCATTAGCAGGCCATTAATGCCCTGATTATATACAATTTCTGCCTATCTGAAGTTTCTGAGTAAGTTCTGCTACTACTTGCTCCTCCTCCACCACTTTTATACTCTTCTCTATTGGTTGAAAAACTTTTTTCATCACTGAACTTATAAAGTCATCTGTAGCTTGTTACAATCTTTGATCCATCAATTCTTCAATGATATTCTAAGGGCAGAAATTCTCTTTGTCTTTTAGCATCCAAACTCACCTTTTTCCATTGTTACGGAGTGTATAGTTAGGCATATAGCCTCCTATAGTAAATATTACTTTCACAACCTCCCTTGCATCCAGGAATAACCACAGATCTAAACTCAGTCCAGTGATATGTAAATGGTCATCTGGCATCTGGCAATCTGGAAGCATCTAAGAGATGTTCTAACAAGCTAGATGAGATACACTCTTCATAATCCTTTTCATCTCCTCCTCCTCACTTACTGAAGTGCAGATATAGGAGCTGTCAAGGAGAACTTTGAGGTTGAGAGCCACAAAGTAATGAACTGTGCTGTGTTTTACTAGACGAAATGGAAAAATATAACCAAGTTATTTTGCCTGGGCTAGGAGCTCACTGACCTTAGTCAAAAAAGTTTTCATAGCTAAGAAAATAAAAGTAAGTATCAACCTTATGGCATTTTCCCTGCCTGCTCTCTCTGCTGAAATGCATTTCTTCCAGATAGTCTAATAATTTCACCTATTTAAAACTATTACCTGAAACTCTATCTTCTATACTCCTGATTCCCTTAGTTTCCCTACTTCTGCACCCCCATTGTACTTATTACCCTCTAACACATTAAATAATTTATTAATGTACCATGATTAGTGTACCTACTCCACTAAGATGTAAGTCCCACGAGGTAAGAGATCTTTATTTATTTTGTCATTAAAGTGTTCCACATGATGAGCACAGGGTATACGACATAAGCTTCAATGAATGTTTTTGAAGGAAGGAAAAGCAGTCAATACGGATAGAGAAAACTATATACAAAGACTATGAACTGGAAATATTCTGCAGGATAGTATTTGTAATTGCAGAATGGCTACAATGTATAAATAAGACAAAAAAGCATTATGGCTTTAAGCTTCAGATATTGAAATAGAACAAATAATGCAGAAATTTTTAAGTCTTGTCAAGACTTGGGGCTTTTAAGTATGATTAGAAGCCAAGAGAATAAGGATAAAGTTTGAAATATTGGCAAGAGAGTAACTGAAATGATAGCTAATGATATTTACTTCATAAAGAGGGAACAAAGACATAGGATATTGTAACTCTGGGGAGGGGAAATCCTGGGAGAAATAAAGTTTAAACCTGCTTATTGCTTACAAGCAGTCGTCCTGCATCTCTCTCTCTCTCTCCTGCTGTGGCCGAAACTAGCAAATCCTCCCCCACAACCTCTCAGGTCCACATAAGCCCTCACTGGCCCATGTAATTACCCACTGATATGAAGATGGACTACTTTTCACCCCTTGGAAACACCTGTTGATATGGAGATGTACTAAAGCAAGGTGAGAGATTCTGGAAATATTACAATTTTACCCACAGATATATATCCTTTAGTTATCTCAATATACGTATTGGAAATGGTGAGTTCCATTCAACAAGGTACTGGTTGACCTGACAGTGTTAATATATAGATGTCAAGGAAATAAGTGTATAAACAGGCTAGACATATAGTTTACCATCAGAGAATGGAGTGTCTGAACTAATGCCTTCTGTAATTTCCAATTTCAAATATTGGTAATACCAGAGTATGGCTCTGGAATGTGAAAAATGGCGAAGTGAAGTTGAAGAACTGGAGTCAGGAATATACCAATGGAATGAGAAAGTCAAGGAAGTAGGAGATGACTGTGTAAGTGGAATATTAGACACATTGTTTTTAAAGGAAATAAATGACACAAACAATAAAGACCAATTAGGTTAAATTAATAGAAAAAAAGTTGGGCCTTATGCAGTCTTTGTGATTATCATGGAAAACAACATACAGAAGATGCTTGAAAAGAGCAAACAATAAAACAGAAATAGAAAAACAGAAAATGAGGGGAAAGAAAACAGAATGAAAGCCTGAAAACAGTTTCAGATTCTGAAGGAAATTACAATCACTGGCTTATAAACAGCCATAACAAGTGAGGTATAAAGAGAAACTGTGGGTATCACAGAAACACATTTAAGAAAAGTATACCATACTAACAAGAACAAATATACCATACTGAGCAGAATTATCAGGGGAGAAGAGTGGTTAGTGACATGAAGATAAGTCATTTTTACAGTAGTATTATGACATAGCCATCATTTCCATTTAACAGAGGAAGAAACCAGGACCCAGATAAGAGAAGCAATATGCCCTGGATTGAACAGCAAGTATCACAGAGCCTGACTTCTCACCAGGCTGCGTATTCTTCCTTAAACCTACCTAAGTGGCCATAAGCATTACTGCTGAAAGAGCATGCTCGATATTCAGACTCCACTCATTAATGACTTTCTCTGGGGATTATAATGAAAACGCAATGATTTAAAATATGTAAAGCAATTAAAGACTGTCTTGAATAGCACTCAGTGATAAGTGATAGATGATATTATCATAATTATCATTGCCTTATTTTTACTACTTGTCTTAGTGAGTTTCTGTGAAAATTATTTCATTTTTTGAAATGCAGTTCCATCATCAGTAAAATGAGAAAATAATGGCTATTTTTGTGAATGAGGGAATAAGGCCTCACTCAAAATATCATGGTAAAGGTTACACATGATACTGGATGTAAATGCTTAAAAAGCACTTGACTTGGGATGTTAAAACTGTTCAGTAAAATCTTTTAAATCTTGTGCAGTTGAATGTATGCTCTCTTCCAAAAGACTATTTCTGGACCCTTCACCAGCAATTTACACCTTTCTTTTATTGTAAAATACAATTCCAGGACTTGAATCCAGTATTTTAGCATCTGCCTGCCATTGCCATTGTGTGCACTGATCTTAACCGTCTGTTTCCTCCGGCAGTTTCATGCCACATTTAGCAGCTGCATTGCACTGCAGTTTTGTACTGAATTAGCATTCAATTAAAGCTACCTAGTGGTTTTTCTTTCCAATGAACTTCTTATATCTCTACTTTACCTGACATTTGCTTTGACTATTACAAAGAAAATCATACAGAAGCTTTTATTGTACTAGACTAGACAAATCATCTTTACCATAGAAGGTTAGTTGATACTGTGTAGAGTCTGTACTTGTGTCTGACCAGAGATTACACCCAGTTATGATGTTGACTCTGTTTATCTTTGGTCATTCCCATCCTCACTGTTCACTATTAATCATTCCGTCAACAAAACAAATTTATCTCTCATTGTTAGGTCTTAAGGTTATGTGACTACCCATCTGATCCTTTCTTATGGAGACAATTTATGACTTAATATTCCATACTAAATTTTGTACTTGATGATCACTTAAAATAAATTTACATTCAAAAGCACCTTATGAATGGAAAGAAATTGTTTTTTTAAAACAGCTGAAATGAATATTTAGGTCATGATTAAATTAATACTTACAAAATGTAAAAGCATATTGTGGAAACATAGTGCTGTGGTATCTATATAAGAGTGCTTAGTATGCATTAAATGAGTTATCATTACTATAATATGTATAGTCATTAATTAATTTTTAAAAGGGATACATGCAATATGCTTTTTATGGCTTACAAACATTCATTTATATTCTTTTTTTCTTAATATCATTGTACATAACATTTGAAGAAGAAGTTTCAGTAATAATTACACTAGTAATTTTTTAAAATTAGTAAATTTTTAGAATATTTTGCAAACCTACTGAAACTAGCATTGGGTACTCCAAGGGATATTTATAATTTCTAGGTCAGAAAGAAATTAAGGGAAGGCTTAGTGTCCACAGTTATTTTTATATAATCTCTGTCTTCTCAACAACTTTGATTAGTAATGCATCAATGTGCCTTTGAAAGAAGAGAAAAGTGTTCTGCATTTTACAAGGAGAACCTATCAGCACTTACATTTAATTTACAAAGTGAAGCTTTAAGTATTTTTAAATGGAACCAAGATGTAATCTGATTGAAAAACATCTTGTGACATTTCATTTTCTGCAGATAGACATTTATTGTGGTGCTGGATGGCTTGCTGAAAATGATAACTAATTTGGATTTCAATTGGAGAAATGTATGCTAACTCTGCTAAAAGCATCAATTATTTGTTCTCTAGTCCTCTTACCCCATTCTTTTATATATTATCAAATGCATGAAGTTTTCTGACCAGAAACAGCATTGCCTTTTAAAAAAACTTTCACCAACTGTGAAATAAGGTGGTAGTGGCTTGAGGTTGGCCTTCACAATCTTCTTGACCAATGTTCCTAAGTGCACATGAGACAGGTACTAAGTGAATTTGGGTCTCAGTTATTTTCTGAGAAATTTTCAAAGCTGCCTTGTGATTTTCATTTGAAATCTTTTTCTCACATCTAACATAACAAGGATGAGGAATATTTTCCCCTGAATTTGAATGGGCATTGCTCTGTCCAGTATAGGTTCTATAAATGTGAATGGAAGGAAAGATACTTGAACAGAATAGACCACCTATATCAATATACTTCAGTATGTAATCATGCTAATAGAGTCTTGTTTCTTTAGTGACAATCTTGGAAGTATTTCTTTACTTTCTTTCTTTATTTGTCTTTCATTCTTTTTAAATAACAAGGCCTACTGCTTTTTCCTACTAGCACTTTGGTTTCATTAGAAAATTTCTAGGGAAATAAGTGCAATTCTATAGTCTCTAGAATATATATGAGAAGTAATAATTACATATCTGACATTGAGTGCCTACTTCCAGTTTCTCTTGCCCAAGGAATATAAGATACTGTCATGATAGACTGTCACTCTGGGGAAAGGAAATCCTGGGGCAAAATACCTAGCTGAAACCAAAATCAGTCAAAGGGAGAAATAAAGTTCAAAACCCATTTATTGCTTACAAAAAAGCTGTCCAGCATCTCTATCTCCTACCAGGGCAGAAGCAAGCAAATCCTAGCCACAACCTCTCAGGTTCAGGTAAGCCCTTGGTAGCCCAGGTAATTACCCATTGATATGGAGATGAACTACCTCTCTCCACCCCTTAGAAACACCTGTTGATATGGAGATGAACTAAAGCCAGGCCAGGCATCCTGGAAATACTGCAATTTTACTCACAGGCCACCCCTCCAGAAATCTCACCTTACAATCTACTCGTTCCCTCATTTCCGCAATGGTGCCTGGGTGAGAAAACTGGAGCATTGTAACCAGACTAATGATATACAATAGCAACAGCAATAAAATCATGATAACCCTCAAGCCAGACGACTCAGCTAGGTTCAAAGTCCTATGCGGATAAAATTCATAGCTCACCCATTCCATAAGCAGGCAGTAGCTGAAAAGGTAGAGGGTTCAGAGCAATCATCACACAGCAGCTGCAGCCTGGGGGCACATCCAGGCCACAAGGACTATAGAAGAAAATAATCTTAAGGGTGATAAGATATATGTTTTAATGTCACCAGCATAGGCATATCTTGTCAGGTAGGACACATGCAAGAGAGTGGTCCTGTGATAGAAGACAGTGGCAGGAATGAGATCTCAGCCTGGTCTAGTGTACCAGACTTTCATCTCCTTCTTTGTGGGAGTTACAGATGGGGCAATATATGAGGATACAGGAGGTACATGCACTGGCCATAAAGACAAAACAAAATTTCCCCGTAAGATATTCTTACCTCCTGGATGTTTTGGGTACACTACCATGATTTTTGTGGTCCACTCTGCTATTACTCCAAGAACACACAGGAAGCCAGGATACAGGCCTTTTCTCCAAGGTGCAAGAAGAACCAGCCATCACTGATTCATGTGTTGAAATATCCAGGGCCAAGTCCCACTCAACAGTGTCTCCAGGGTTTAATACAGTTTGGGAGGGCAGAAGGATGTTGCTCTGCTGGCCATATTCTGCCTTCAGTAACTCCTCTTTGTTTGTACATACAGTTGTATAGGAGAGACAGCAATGTGTGTTAGTATATCCACAGGGCTCAAAGCTCCTTTTTGGGGCTTCTCATTCAAATGCCATAGCACTGTCCATAAGCTAACTGACCAGCCCCATAGACTATTGGTGTCCAAATTCAGGCCAGATTTCGACAAACCATTGTACCTCCTTATCATGCCTGCTCTGGTAGGGTTATATGAAACTTCCACTTTATTCCTAATTGCTGCACCCATTCTTGTAACGCATGTCCAGTGAAGTGGGTGCCTTGATCGCTCTCAATCACCTGCGACCAGCCATAGGCTGCAAAGAGATGCTCTAGGCTCCTCTTTTTGGTTTGCTGATCTTCACGATGTGAAAGAAAAGCAACCAATTTTACAGTGGCCATGTCCACAAAAGTCATGGCATACCTATATCCTTCTGATATGGGCAGAGACCCAATATAGTCTATCTGCCACCTAACAAGGGGTAATAGCCCCTTTACTATTGCCCCATGTTGCTGGAGGACTCCATGCAAGTCCCTCATAGAGCACACAAGTCACTCCTTTCATGATCATCTTATTTCTTCAAAGGTCAATGGCTAGCCCCACCAATGGGCTACAGCCCACATTGTCTTTTGTCCTGTGTGCAACAAATGCTGATGTAACCATTGGGCTACATCAAAGGTAGGCTTTCCTTCTAACCAGCACATCTGAGCCAGTGTGTCTGCTTCATCATTCCCTGGGGATACTGAAGGCAAATGGTCAGTCACATGATATATGGTAACAGTCTTAGTCTGATCAGTGGACCATAGGTCTTGTCACAACTCTTGCCCCCAAAGGGGCTGGTGATCAACCATCTAGCTGGCATGGTACCATGTCAGTAGCCACAGAGTCAAGCAGCAATTGATGGCCCATCTGTCAGTGCAGACAACTATAGTGGAAGCCTCCTGGGTGATCATGAGCCATACTGCCCACAACTCAGCCCATTGACTGCTCTTCCCGTCTCCATCCTCCATCCATATTGTCTCAGTCTTAGGATGTAATGCTATAACTCTTCTCTTCAGGGGCTGCTCATGACTGGAACCATCTGTATACCAAGCATCTTCAGGTATAGGGACTTTTCCCTCCTGATAAGGACTCTCAGCTACCAATGGCTCAAATGTAAGTTCTTCCTGCTTTCCACTTGTATAGGTCACTGGCCCCAGTAAGCACTGGAGTTCTCCATTTAAGGTACTAGTAGAGAGGATGCTACACTGCTGTAAATATGTGCCCCTTTTTGGCCAGTGTAGGCATCTGTGCCACACCACTCCATGGCCTTTGGGTCCAGTCTCGCACCCACCTGTGATAGGATAGGTGGTTATTACCTTGGTTGGAGCTGTTCCAGTGATGGGCTCCATAGCCAGCAAGGCGTGGTACACAGCAGCCAGTTGTTTCTCTATTAAGATATACTGGACCTCTGCTCCTTTCCATAGTTGTGACCAGAATTCAGTAGGTTGGCGTGTCCATTCAAGCTGCTGCCAAAGACACCATCCATAACCACCTTTGGTTACATGAACATCCAGCTAACATAGACTCATGACATTTATGCTAAAATCCAGAAGGTGCATGGCAAATGTAATGGATGCTACTAGTAGTCTGTCCTACTCTCCATCACCCAGTTGCTGTTAGAAATGGTTATACCAACTCACAGCTTCTCCCTTTTCAGGAGAGTTGAGATGTTTTAAAATCATCTAATATTCTAAAAGGATCATTTTTAAACCTCCTTATACACACAGTTCATTTCCATTTGTCTCTGCCAGCACTCCTACACTCTAAAAGGAACTTACAGAATATTGCATGAATATTGCATGAAGTTAACTTTTGAAGCACAAATATAAATAACTTACATGTAAATAGAAAGGATGTTTTTCTAAAAAACTGGGATTTTTTTTCTTAGGGATAGAAAATGGAGTCTAAAATAATCATGGAAATAGAAATCTATCATAATAGATACTCATCATGAAAGCAGTAGGTTTACAACAAATTCTCCACTAGTGGTATTCAAGCTCCACACTAGAAAGCTGAATCCTAAACTTGATTACTGGAATATCACTATTGCCATGACTTCTGGAATGGGCCTGGAGTAGAAATGAATCAGGACTCAAGGGGGAGGAGCAATCTTAAGCATAAAGAAGGAACCCAGTAGTTTCAGTCTGACTTTATGGTTCTGCAGTCATATATAGTTCATGCCTGCCATATTATACAACTCCAGATGTATCATCATTTAGAAAGAATACAACCTGAAGCTTAGTGGAGGTGTTATAGATACTAAATGATCCTAATGAGGGCTTTTCAAATCCTAGGAGCAGGAAGAGCAGACCATGAGACTGGTCATATCTCATGTGCACTGTGAATTGAAAGAATGTATACAGTTCTAAGAAACAAATCATTTTTTAGAGTTGAAAGAACACAGAATAAACAAAATGTAAACCTAAATCTCAGCCCAAATTTGTAAGGTCTTGAGCAGGTCAGTTTTTATTTCTGATACTTTATTTTCTTATTATTGTATGAAGGACTTAAAGTTAAACATACAGGCAGAACACATGTATTTATCTATAAGCCCTCCAGTTGGGAAGGAAAGGACTGGACTCGGCTCAGTGTCGCAAGGAAGTCAGATAGAGTGAGACAAGAGGCCAAAGTCAAGAAAGCAAAGTAAGTTTTAATACACTCTGCTTAAAGTAGCAGAGCTGGTCTGCCTAAGATAAGACAGGCAGGCCTGGATGCTCAATCTGAGGCTTCTTTTATGTGGTTTTGGCAGGGCAGAGGTCTTTGATTGACAGTGGTCAGCTCTCTAGGCTTGTTCTGATTGGTGAAATGGGGACAGGGGCTGTGCTGTGCCTGTGCCTTGGATGCTTCTTATCTGGGGGACCCTGGACATTTCCTGAGTCACTCTTGGACCCTGTGGCTTCATCTGATTAACTCATTCAGTCATTTCTGGCTTTCTGGTTCCACCTGATCAACTCCCTGAGTCATCTTTAGGGGGCCCTTTCTCCTTTTCATCCCTCTCATTTCTGTCTTTCTGCCTAACAATCCCTAAAATGTCACACAAAAAAATTTAGCCCCACCAAATCCCCCAACAAAAATAAAATTCCGCAAGGACAAAGAAAATAGAAACAGAGGTAACAGTTTATAAGGAATGTCATTAAATTTTTGGTGGCTGGAACATTAATGAACAGGCAACAACTAAGCAGACTAGAGAAATCTGTAAATAAAGTTGAAGTGGTAATGGTGTTGAAGAAATCAAAAACAAAGAAAGTTGAAAACTCAGGAAATGAGGCAGTAGACATCCTGTTGGCTATAAACACAGTTAAATATCCTGGTTTCTGTTTAGCATTTTGAGCCCATTACCATTCCAGGCCTATAGGGATTGAAATTGGCATTCAAGCCTTGAAGCCAAAAAGTATGTATGGAGGCAGAGAATAGGTACCACAACTAAAACCTAAGAGTACATAAAAGTAGACGTAAAAACTGAAAAGATTCTATTATCTCTTACAATTGTAGAATGCTTATAGTCTGTACTGATACCCCCTGGCCAGAAGACTAAATAATTCCAGTGTGTGAAACTGATAAACATAAGAGAAAAGACATTAAGAAACTGACATTTCCTTCCTACCCCATCTACGGCAATGGGACCACTGGTTTGCCAACTGATCCATTTAAGTAGAGCTCAGCTGCAGGTAAGACTGAGCTATGAACTCACAGTTGTCAATCAGATTTTTAATGCTTTATTGTTGAAAATATTGGTATCATCAAATAGAGGAGAACCATTGACTTTATGAGAAGAGAGCTTGCATGCTTAGAGAACATACTTTTTAGACCAAAAAATAGAATATTCCGGGAGGGGGGCAATAAAGTTATTTAGAAATGGGAAAAACTGTGTCTCTCAACATCAGCATTGAGGGCTGTCCCCAGCTAGTTCACATGGACTTTACAGGAATTACAGAATCAAGGCCTATTCAAGCCCAGACTTGGAATTGGTGTAATGTCACTTCCATATTTCCATATGGTTTCTTGGCCAAAGCAGTGGCCACAGGATGTCACAATGTTGCTGGGCAGCTGTGTCTAGGAGGTCTTTCCCTGTGCACCAGGTGAAACTTCAACCTGGATGGGGGAGGGTTCTTGACCCTGAATGAGAAAGAATTCTTGAGCAGGTTAGAAGAGTATAGGTAAGAAAAGAATTCATTAGAACAAGAGTAGAAATGAATGGCAGGGGCCTTGCAGGCAGCTGAGAGCAGGGAAATGCAGAGGTGCAGAGGGAAAGTTTGCTAAACATTTTCTTGGTATAGGGCAGATTCCCTTGCCATCTTTAAGGCCAGAGTCAATTGGCATCCAGTGTTCACTTGGATCTGCACTGCATGGGGACTATCCCCTACCACCCTGGGATTTTGGGAGCTGCAGAACACAGTGAGATTTTATTTTGAGAACTTCCCAAAGAAGGGAGATTTTCAAGCAGGCTCCTGCAGCTGCAGTTCCATCCAGGTCACCCAGGCAATGGGAATGTGCGGGCCCAAGTCTGAGCTCTCAGCAGTCCCTCCCTACTTACCAGGGGGTAAAATGGAGACATGGAAATAGAATGAAATAGCAAAAAGACAAAATGCAGTAAGTTGAGCAGTAAGAAGGCTTTATTTGAAGGTATACACTTAAAGAGAGAAAAGGTGTAGGTGTCTTCAGAGAGGAGGTGCTCTAAAATACTGGGGATTCCCTCTTTTAAGGATTTTTCAAAGGGCCATGGGGTATAGACTTCTAAGTGGTATAAAAATGCTTATCTCCTGTGAAAGACATTAAGTCTCTTCTCTTATCAGTCCTCCAGGTAATTCTACAAAATTAACGTCTACCAAGAAACTGGTCAGTTCCTCTCCAGAAATAGTAGCTTCTCTCTGGGAGCATATATCAAGACCACCTGCCCTGCCCCCAAAGTGGATTGAGTTGCTTTGTTTGCTGAAGAATGTGGTAGTAATCTTACTTCCTAACTTCCTGGTTTTTAAAACAGAATCTTAGCTTTAAGATGGAATCCTTCCTGTTCTTATTATACTGTTTATATCTCAGCATTTTTCATCATAGGAAGGGAAAGTTAACTTTGATGCTTGTCCCCTGTCCCTGCCCTCTATCAACAAGGCCCAGATTCAGGGGTAAACAAGTAAATCTACTTCTTTATCAAAGGGCTTGTAAAGTGTCATTGAAAAGGAGCATTAATTCAGAGAAGGGTAGAAATGTGTGGCCTTATCTCTTTTGCTTTCTTTCTCCCTTCCTTCCTTCCTTCCTCCCTCCTTCATTTACTCTCTTCCTTCCTTTATGTATTTCTTTTTCTCTTTCTCTCTCTCTGTTTCTTTCTCTGCCTCTGTCTCACACACACTCTATCTTCTTCCCTTCCTCCCTCTCTCTTTCATCACTACATTTTGCCACATGAGATTACTGTAAATTTAGTTAACTTTCTTAATGTCACTGAAGTTTTATTAAAAACTAAAACTTTAAATGGTGAGAACATAAAGTAAGACATTAGGAAAGATGAAGCTGGGGAGTTCCATACTGTTCCAGATACAGATGGGTCAACATGAGATAGGATATTTTTGCTAGGTTGTATTTCCCCCAAAACTCTGATGCAGAAATCTCCTGCTGAATGGAATTCTTATATATAAGGTAGAAAAGTCTTACTTACTCAAAGATGAAGGGGAAAAATATCATGTGCTTTACCCACTAACTACCCTTGGAGATTTCCAAGGTATTCAAGATGCCAAGACAGCACTAAGTAAAAGAAAAATGTTTAATTATGCTCATGTCAATATGCTTATACTCATTTAAACAAAGACATTTTTCCTTTTTACCAAGTACTAGCATATGGAATACAAAGCAGTTTTGGAAATATTGTATAAATAATGGGACGAAAGTAAATAATTTAAACAGATTGCTACATGTAAGATTTTTACTTTAGATAGGTTACTCCGGCAGAAGACTGGATGAAAAATAAAAACGACTCAGACCAGCATGATTGAAAACAGATGACTATTGCAATAAGCTAAGGAAGAAAAAGATGAGTTTTCTGTCTCTGATATTGGTTGTAGGAACAGAGAAAGAAAGATTATGAGTAAGGTATAACTTGGACATGGGCTGGATGTGAGGAATGAGAAAAAGTGGGATTTTTGGATGAATCTCAAGTTTCCAGACTGGATGATTCATCTTGTCACTGAGGTAAGGAAGAGGAATGCCCCTGTTTCTCTTTTGTCCACCACACAACAGTTTGTACCAACTCTAAGATGGAATTTGAAATGTGTCTTAATTCACCCCAAGTAGAACTGGTATTCAAACTAAAAGTAGAAACCAGTCAGTGAGTTTGCCTCTTGGGAGTAGGATAAAGGATGGAGTAGGTAGGGTGAGAAAAAGAGCTTTTAAAAATCATATCATTTACTTTTTATATTGAAGTATTAATATGAAATATTTTATGTAAGTAAAAAGAATGAAATATAGATAAGACTTTTATGGCACTTCTAGTTTATTTAACATTATTGCAATCAAAATGCATATTACATTTGCAAGCAGTAAAGAAGGAATATGTTAACTAGAAGAAGTTTGTTTATGACTGGAAATGATTTCAAACATAGCCAGATTCACATAGAAAACTGTAGCCATATCAATTTTTCTCATACCTTAGGATGGAGTTTGAAGTTACATGACTAAGTAGAGAAGAAATACTAGATGAAAATAAGTGAGTTTCCTATTTTTGCTGTAGAAAGATATTCTGAGTCTGGAGAGTAATATTTATGGAGAAAAAAAAACAAAAAAAAACTTTAAATTTGTTAACCAAAATGGCAGTTCCCAAGACTGTACCATTGACATTCCACATTTCAAATATTAAATATCAAATGTTTATTAATGTATAAAAAATTAAACTGATGTAAATTATTTTATATTAATATCTATGCAAAAAGGCAGTACAGGCTGTCCTGTATGTAGGGAGGTCTCTTTTGTCTGTTTTCAGGTAATAATTAATGTTTTAACAGCAGAGTTTTGGGGATTTTTTATATTGGTGCTCAGAGATCTTGAAATTAGTTTAATTCTTTGTAGAAGTGCATACTTCCATAAATGCACCTTGTCATATACATTATACACATCTATGTCCAGGTCCAAACACATAAACATGCTGATTAGATACAATAAGCAAAAACTACTACCTTGAAGGCAAACATTTTCATGTCATCTCTCTTAAAACAGCAGTTTTCAGACCAACTTTAGAGATAGATGACAACTCAGTTTTTATTTTTCACCCAACTGATTAACAAGTATTTCAAATTTATCTCCTGTGTAACCGATAGTAACTCAGAGACTCTTGGGAGAAGGCAAATGAAATTTTGTGCAAAAAGAAAACACTATAGATTATTAGTTTATTTGTATTTTTTAAAAAATATCAGAATACATTTCTCTGTGCTAAAAAAGAAAAGCAAAGAAAGAAAGAAAATTAGTTACTTCAATGTCTAATCATGAGGAAAAGATATTGCTAGTTTCCATAGCAACCAAGTCCTGAGTATTCTTCATTCATTTCTTTTCTACCAGAATCTGCCTCATTAAGGTGAAAAGAAATTCAGCATTACATCAATGAAAATTCTAATATTTCTAGATTTAAATACATTTTTCTGTCTAGAGTGACCAAGTAAAGATGCTGAAATCCAGCATAGGTTTGAACAAGGAAACTTAATTTAAATGTGAGAAGATCCAAAGTTTCTCTTGAATTGTACTTATGTATGCAGCATCCATTATTTGAGCATCCGAGAGAGATGATTTTTTCATCTACTCTGACAGGCTCAGCTCTTCAGAGAGTTTATTTTATCTCCTCTAGTCAGAAGTTGATTTCAGTGGCACTTCTGGTACAAACTTAACAGTCAAAATACAAAAGAACTAGTGAATTTATTCTTGTCTGTCTAGCAAAGATAAGATAGATATATTCTGGGTGGTGTAAAAACACCTGACAAGCTATCTCCTTGATGTTGAACTTTCATAGTATATTTTCCAGTGTTTAAAAATATGCTAACATAATTGACTCTCAGTTGTGTTTCTTGTGATTACTTATTAAAAAATATAAATTCCAGTTACAGCTGTTTTGTGCAATTTGACAGCACTGCTGTTTTTGTTGGTTCACTGATGGATTTCTTGATCACAGTGTATGAAGAAATTATTTGGAAAGCACAGTTTTCACCTCTCTAGTTTTGTCATGTACTAAGGCAGACAGTTCACAGGTGTGATTGTGATGTACTCACTTGTCACCTTTATCACATATGTGAGGAGGTGTCTCACATTCTGCACTTATTCTATTTCACTGCAATGTTTCCATAGGACCCTCTGCATTTTTATGTATAACTACTTTAATAATTTTTTTTGAATTTATTATGATATCTGTAATCTTCAGAAGACTCCAGGTCTCATGCAGGGAACACATCTCTTTCTCTCTTTTTTGCTGTGTCCCTGTTGCCAACACAGGGTCTGACCCATAGGGGGGCTCAATAAATATTTGAAAAATGGAGGAATGAATAATGAGCCAATGAAAAATTTACTTTTTCCATTGCTTGTCTTTTTTTTAAACCGAATTCCAATGATAATGTGGATACTACTGCCTTTATATTCAGAATATATAGAGATTGCAGTTTGTGTAAAGGCATGAGGAAATGATACACAGAGCTAACATATTATCCATCAGGTTCATGGCTTGTTATTGTTTATAGATATAGCACAATGTGTAACTTATCACAGAGTTTCCTGATTGGTAGAGAAAAGAAACTTCCTGGAATTGACAGCATTTTGAGTAAAGGAGAAATATAAAGAAGAAACAAAAGTAAGACAGGAATAAAGACCAAAAGTATACAATATCTTTTTTTCCTATTTCCTTTCATGAAGGGGAGGAATTTTAAACATGTTTAATAATAAAATTTAGAGTCAAGCAATTAGCTAATGGATAACTTAGAAGTATGGTTAGTGTGTTACATAAAGACTATATTAACTGTAAAGTACCAGCTATGTGACTGACATTTTTCTAGTTACTCTGTTTAGAGAAGTAAACAAACAAACCAACTCTCCATTCTCAAAATTACATTCTAGTAGAATTACAGACAGTACTTTTAAAAAATATATAAAGGAAAATATGAAATAATGAGAGTAATAAAGAGCAAATGAGATAGATATTTTATACAGCATCATCAAAAACATCACTGATAAAGTACCATTTGAGCAGAGAATGCAAGAGGCAAGTAATTGAATCAAACAGACATCTAAGGAAAGATTTTCAGAAAGAAGGAATAACGAATAAAAATTTGTGAGTTTAAAGTATGCCTAGCACATTCAAGAAACAGTGACAGAGCCCAAGGGCCTGTGAGACTTGTATGGAGCAAGCAAAAGGGAAAATATTAAGAATAAGATCACAGACTTGCACGGAATCTAACAGGGGAAGGCCTCGCAAGCCGTGGTTGGAAATTCATGTTTTACATTGAGTGAGATGGAAGCTGCTGACTGGTTTTGAGCAAAGGAGCCATGTGTTTTGACTGACAGTATCACTGGATCTTCCCACCTACTCTCCAGAGAGGAGGTTTTTTTAGGACAGAGGTGGAAGAACAGAGGCCATCCAGGAGGCTAGTGCAATAGTCCAGTTGACAGATTATTGTGTGTGGGAGAGGGTAGTAGTGATGGAGATGGTGGAAGTGAGCTGGACTCTGGACATATTTTAAAAACAGAACCAAGAAGGTTTTCCACTGGACTTCATATGAACTGTGCAAAAAAAGGAACAAGAGGACACACGGTTCTGGATCATGAAAAAATTGAAAGATGGGTCAAGAGTCATGGTTCTGGGTCTGAAAAAATTGAGAGATGAAGTTTCCATTAGCTGAGAATGGAGAAAATGAAATATGAGGGCAGTGATATAGATCATGACTTTGCTTTTCATTACTCTTAAGGTTCAGATGTTTATTATACATCCACATGGAAATGTCAAATAAACATTTTGCTGTGTTTTATCAGACCGTGAGAGCAATAGGATAGAGAAGGGTAGAAGTCAGAAACCAAAATGGTTTTGGATATTAGATCCTAGATGTCAGAAAGTGTTATATAATTTTTAGTATAATTATATATATCATATTATTATACATATGTATAATTTTATTTTCTTAAATATGAGACTATGTGTTTGCTCTTAGTGAGGGAATGTTGATAAAAATCAAAGCTACAATGGTAAATGTGAAAGATAGCCACTGCGATGATACACCCCTTCAAGCAACATGAGTTAACACAAGGACAGCCACAGAATGCAAACATGCTACCATGCACTTTTCATCCATGTACATAACGATTCACACATCTGCCTTCCTTTTTTGTTGTTGTTGTTGTTAATGATTCATACATTCAACATGCATTTGGACATCAAAGATTTAACAAGACAGGATGTTTGGATGCTTACAAAACTAGTAACCCATAGCTTCTTATGAAGTCTACAAGCAAATAATCATTACAGGCTATTGCAAATATTATGACAGAGAAAAAAGACAGTAGGAGAATACCCATGGCATCCATGTACTCCACCTAGGAAAAAAAAAAATATCTTAAAATAAGTAGCTTCTAAGTTAAAACCTATCCCCTGATTGTAATCTGATTTTTTCATACTACCTTCCCTTTTCCTATTCTTTCTAAGCTCCCCAAAAGCTTAAGAATGTAACAAATCCTATTCTTCAAATTCAGACTGAAAAGATTTTGCAAATATGTCTTTATTAATGTAATTTGTTTCACTTGTAAACAAGATGCAACTGTGATATTATCTTGTTCTGTGAGCACTTTGGTGTGGGAAATGCACATTAGATTGCCATATAGGATGTGCTGTGAAAAACATTTTCCAAAGAGAAATCACAGCTATCATTTCTGTCATAAAATTGATTGAATGTTACTTTCATAGATTCTCTGCTTGACCCTTACATTATAAATTTGAGAAAATAAATATTTATATTGAAATTACAAATGAAATTTCAAAAATTAAACTCACTGATGATATGACCTGATTCAGGGATAGTACATATAATTTTATATATAATTATATGTAAAATATTATATATACACACACAGATATATATAATTTTATTATTTTTTAAAAATGGAACTTTTAGTTACAGAGGTATATTTCTCAGGCAATTATCACTGAATATTATTGTTGGTACCTTTATTTACTGAAATTGGACACAGGAAGTTTGCAGTTACTACCTGTAGTACAGGCTCAGAATATGGATATCATCTCTAAATAAGGGTATCATAATTTAGAATGAATAACAGAATGAAAAGTCAGCTTTCTCTTATTAAAATTAATAAACCTAAAATCCTTTAATTAATACTTTTACTAATTCTGATTATTGCATGAAAGATAACACCTGATTTCAAAAGTGATATATATTTATATGGAAACATGATTTAAGTCACTGTGTGAAAGCCTCAATAGTAAGAAATATTTTAATTGCATTTTGCTATAATTATAATAAATATACAATACACATTTTAAAATAAACATTTAAAATAAACAGAGCAACATCCTTCTGCCCTGTATATACCTACTAAAATATTTTAAAAACCTTTAATATCATGTTTAGTTTCCACAAACAGTAACAGGACATGTTAAAAAGATACCTTTTATATTATCTTGAACCAGATTCTCTACTTAAATAAAGAAGTCTGTTTGTAATTATCAGTTCGTAATTTTTTTCACTTTTGGAAAGTCTTCATAAAGATCATTTCCCTGACTTGTTGAAATGGATTTTATTTCCCCTAAGATCTCTGCTTATAATATATTCTTTCTGAATTGATTCTCCCCCTCCTTAGGTTATTTCAATATTTTCTTCCTCTGCTAATATCCTGTGAAATATATGTCCAAATTACTCCATTTAAATGATTAAAAAAATACAGACAAATCCACTATAAACATTTATCATGTCAAATAGGTTTTTGTTATAATAAGTCCAAGGGCCTATATTTTACATATAATATGTACCCATTTTACAGTTCAATGAACTTAGACTAATGTATATACTCATAACATCAAAAATTTCAATATATCAAATATCGTTATTACCCCTTCCTAGTCACAGACTCAGCCTCAAGTTACCAAAGAGCTACTCTGTCACTAATATTAGATTAAACTCTCCTTTTA
The DNA here is from genome assembly GCF_030020395.1 of Manis pentadactyla. Taxonomy (NCBI): domain Eukaryota; kingdom Metazoa; phylum Chordata; class Mammalia; order Pholidota; family Manidae; genus Manis; species Manis pentadactyla. Next base: position 134,342,780 of record NC_080019.1, on the reverse strand, counting down.
TAGATTTTACTATAAATGGAATTATGTAGTATGTATTATTTTGTATCTGGTGTTTGATTTTTCTTTTCTGAGTTGTATTCCATTATATGGATAGATCGTCATTTATTTATTCACAGAGACTGAATGGATGATCATTGGGGTTGTTGCCTTTTTTTATTATTATGAATAAAGTGGATGTAAATATTCATTTACAAGTCATTGTGTGTACATAAATTCTCATTTCTCTGAGGTAAGTACTGCAGTGTGGAACTTCTGGGACATAGGATATGTTCACGTTTCACATAAGAGCATACCAAACCATGGGAAATAGTTACACTCACTTACTTTCTCACCAGAAATACATGCAAGTTCTAGTTGCTACACATTATCAGCAATACATTTAATTATTATTCCCTTTAATTTAAAGTTTCAAATAGATGCATAGTAGTATCTAACTGTAATTTTAATATGGATTTCTCTGAATATTCCTTATGTCAAGAATTTTTTGTGTTCTCATGAAAACCACTGTTCAAATTTTTGTCTATATCTTCTAGGTTTTTTCTTTCTTATTCTTGTGTGCTATCAGGTTGTTATCTAGCTAGAACTCCTTTATTTGCTATATATATTGTAAAGATTTTGCCCTTTTTATAGCTTGCCTTTTTGTTTCCTGAACAATATTTTGATCATGTCTAATTTGTCATTTTTAAAATGTATATTTTTTACTTTTCATGTCCTAAGAAATTTTTGACTACACTAAGTTGCAAATATTTTCTCCTATGTTTACTTCTTGAAGTGTTTATGTTCAACTCTATGATGCATTTCAATTTAATATTTTATATAGTATAAGAAATAAGTGGTAAAAATATTTTTCTATGTGTAAAATAATTTCTTTTAGCATGGGATTTTACCAAGCCTTTGTAAGACAACCTTTCCCATTGAATTACTTTGTCTCCTTTGTAGAAAATCTATTGACCATATATGTGTGGGTCTATTACTAGATTCTATTGTATTTCATTTTCCCATATACTATCCTTTCATCAATACCATACTATTTTGATATCATACCTTTATTGTAAAGCTTAAAATAAAGTAGTTTAATTCCTCTAACTTTTTTTCATTCTTTTTTTTTTAGCTATTATAGGGTCTATTTTTATTTCCAGGTATACATTTTAGATTCAGCTTTTCAATTTCTACAGAAAGGCTGGCTGGGATTTTGATTGAGATTTTATTGAATATATATAGATGTAAAAGAGAAATTATTCTCTGGACACTTCTTAAAAATGTCAAGACAAGTTTAATTTGTGCTACTGTAGTAGGGGAGAGCCCAGTCTAAACTAGGTTAAACTCGCTGAAACGAAAGGCAGGAGGCTTTTTAAATTCTGGGATGTGCTAAAGGAGAGGTGTCGAAGGATGTTGGGGGACAACACTGGTCAGTATGATTAGGCCCTTGGGGTTTGCTGACTGGTACTTGCCCCTTACCCAGACATCAAGCGTACTTCTCATATCTTTATGACAGGAGGTAGTTTCGCAATTGGAGCAAAGCCCTTACGAAACTTAGGCTCTTATCCTTCTACAGGAGCTGGAGGAAATGGGAGGTATCTTTGTAAATGTTTGTATTTGATAGAGATGGATCCCAGATTCTGGAGGAAACATTTCTGTGTTGTAGATGTAAATCTCAACAGTTCTTTCTGTAGCAAATGACCAGAAATTGGACAGCTTCTAATTGTTGTTAGTATATTCTAAATAAAATGATTATTTTACATTAAGCTAGTATTTTGTGATTATGTAACCTTGGCAAACTCATTTTTTATTTCTTATAGCTTTTTTAGTATATCTTTCTGGATTTTCTCTGTATAATCAGGTCACCTCCAAATTAAAATAGTTACACTTCTTTTCTAATCTGCAAGGTTTTAAAAAATTATTCACCTTGTATTCCTGGGTAAGACCTCTAGTGCAATGTTGAATACATATGATAAGAGGAGATATCTTTGACTTATTCCAAAACTTAGGGGGAAAGCATTCAGTATTTTATAATTAAATATAATCTCAAACATAGAGTTTTCATGTCAGCTCTTTACCAAATTGAAGATGTTTCTTCTACTTCTAGTTTGCTAAAAAATTTTTTAAATTTATCTATTAAAATGATCTTACAGCTTTTCACTTTACCTGTTTATAGGATGAATAAAAAAATTGATTGAATTTTAAATGTTAAACCAATTTTGCAGTCTTGGAATAAACTCCACATTATCACAATATGTTCTTTAATTGACAGACATCTATGACTAATCTATTCTTAAGGATTTTATATATATGTATATGAGCCCTGATTCTTAGGGACATGGGAAAAATAACATATCCTTATAAAAAGTGGTCCCAAATACTTTCCCGCCATCTTTTATGTGGTGAGGTAACACCATCAACCTATAGGACAAATGTTAGGAGCGTCCATTAAGGACTTCAGATTTGAGTGCCAAGGTTTTTAAATATGCTAAATCATTAATTAAAATCAAACTTAAGCTTGGGTTCCTAAACTCAAAAAGTAGTAATTGCCATGGATGAGGTCCCAAGTACTGATTTGGGATTCTGGATGGAAAAACTTACGGACATGAACAGGATGGAAATGAGCATCACCCTTCCCCAAAGTTTATCCAGTAATCAACAAAAGAAAAACATCAAAAAAAAATTTATTCAGGGGTGGAAATAAAAACTAAAACAGAGGGTCATGGTTTGACCCAATGGAAATCCAACACTCACTAAAAATACTTATGCAATAGAAAAGTAAAGAGAGACAGTTAACTTTTGTGTCTATACTGTAGGTCATTGAAATTAATAGCTGCTAAAATGCACAAATAAGCAAAGCTTCCAGGCCTTAATTGATAGTGGTGTTCAAATTATAGCTTCCAACTTTCTACACCAAACATAGATACATTACATTAATGACATCTTTCCCTAAGAAGATTCATTTGACACATTCACACAGAAGATACAAATACAAAGGATTTCACAAAAAAGAAATGGACCATTGTCCTATTATCAAAAAACAACTACTGGCCCTTTCAGTACCCACAAAATCAAGTGGAGTTGAGAAGATCACAGGTATTTCTTGAAAGTGGTACAACAGTCCATCTTTTTTTGTCCGGTGGCTTTTGCACCTCTGCAATAGGTTATATAAATAAACTTTAACAGATGATAAGATACACCAATTAACAAATGTACAAGGACTTAATTTATACTGAAGCTGAAATGATCACAACCAATAGATATTCACTTCCTTGAACCAATTTTGGCTGCCTCTGAAGTGCCACCACAAAACACATTGTGAAGTGTCTGGATTGTTTTATTCCTTTGAAGACTTTGTTCTTGTGGACGATGAGGTGACATGCTTACCAGTCTTTGTTTCATGCTTTGTTTATGACTGTCTCAACTAGTCTTACTCTCAGTACAGCTTGCCACTAAGACCAAGGTGTGACCTTTCTAGGATCTCTCCTGGATACTCTAGATAATCAGTAAGGATAAAGATCAAATGTATCGTGCTCTCTATGATATTTGAAAATTGTTCAACTTAGAGCTACTTTGTCATTTTTACCTGGCTTCATGGAGTTTCACCACACACAGAGAGAACTTAGTGTTCAACAAAGACACAAGGAAACCTATATGCAGATATGCAGGTATCTGAAGCTCTTTATCTGTGTAGCTCTGTCTTTCCAGAACTTCTCCCTCAACTTTCAGACACTTCAGCCTTCCTAAACACTCAGTTCTGTCATTTCAACTAAGGAGACTGCTAGGGTTTGTTTGGGGTCACCAGTTAGGGCCCCAAATCTAAAATGTGTCTTCAGGCAGGCAACCAAGGACGCTGCAGGGCCTTTCTAACTCATTTTCCTTCTCTTGGAGAATCACAGACTGTTCTACCTGTTATTCAGTATTAAAATTAGTGTTTTATACATTTTGTTCTGGTCTTTTTCTTTGTGTGTTTTCCAGTATAGTGAGCTTAAGTTCAGAGCCTGCTATTATTGTATTGTGGTCAGAAGCAGAAATTTATCATTTATTTTTAATTTTTCCCAGAGTACTTCTTTTAGTACCCTTCACAATGATTTGCCAACTAAAGACAAATCCACTTCTCCAGAGAAGATTGTCTGAATACAAAAGTAGATAAGTATTTTCTGAAAAGAGTTTGGCAAAGGGCTAACTCAGAATCCTTCAAACAAGAATTAAAAATACATCATTCTAATTTACTAGAAACAGCGTCTATAAGCCTAACAAATTCAGTCACCAAATATTGATAATATGCCTCATGCCAAAGCACTATAACCAAAAAGGACAGACAAATTATTGATGAAATACATGTATTTCTGGTTTCATGATATTTATATTTTACATATACACACACACACATATATATATATATATTAATGTATAGATGTATAAATACATAGGAATAAATATAGCTTTATAGATACACATACAGGACTTGGTTTTATATATTACAAAAAGTTTCTGAGATTATAACAGCTTCAGCTACTGTTTTGAAACTGAGTATGTCTTACATTTAGAATCAAGAACTAAGAAAGAACAGAAAACTGTGAAGGAAAAAAAAAAAGAGATTAGAAGAGGAAAAGGAAATATTACCAAGTCTTTGCCTCAATAGTTCTTTCCTCTGCCTCAGTGAAGGCAATCTGAGTAGGAAAACAGTCTTCATTTCCCACTTATTTGCACCACCTAGCTGTTGGTATAAATTATTTAACAAATCAGTTATGTGCATATTGAGCATGGCCTCTAAACTGGTATCCCTGAATTATATTTGTGAGGAGTATTGCATACATTTTAATTGGTTTCAGAATGATGTTTCAGAAGTCCAAATTCCACATTGAAAATTAACTCTTAACTCACTGGGAGAGTGGGCATATATTTGATGACATCATTAAAATTACTATTATTACTAGTTTTAAGAATAAAATATTATGTTATATATTTCATAGTATTTATTGGTTACCAATACAAAAATTATCATTGAAAATTACTAAATATTATTTTAGAATTTGTCTCCTTGAGTTTAAAAAATAATAGAAACAAAATAAAATACTAAAGGCATTCATTCATTTTATCATTATTTACTGAATGCCTACAAATCTACACCTTCTAGAATACACACTGCTAGGATATAAATGTGAGGAAGAGAGTGAACACAGTTTGAGCTGGTAGAGACATATAAAATATTACAAAAAAGAATGAAGATAATAACCAGTGAATAGTACAAAGATAGGATAAATACATCTACAGTTAGTAGAGCAGGTGGCATAAACTAAGTATAAGTAGGCAAATAAGAATTTTTCAGGAGGAGATGGGAGAAGAATGGAAACAAAGAAATGTAGTCCATAGGAAACCATGTAAAGCATACTCTGTCTAGGGATACTTAAAATTAGTTCTTTACATTTGAAACAAAGACTGAATTTAAGAAACAGTATTAGATAAGAAGGAAGGAAATGCTATATCATAAAAAAACCTCACTAATTCCCCAAATGTAGAAAAGGTGATCAGTTTTTTGAAAGTGCTTTGGCCAAGGGCTTTGTAGTAAGGTCTTCAAATTTTTACAAAATAATGTAAGGGGTTGACATTGAGGCATTTGAGGTAATAGAGACCATTGATAATATAAATATATCTTTAAAATATTGTTGCTAGTGCAAAGGGTGAATCTAGGGTGAAGAGAGTGGGGAATTTAGGAACTGCTAGCCCAGGACAGAGAGAACAATTAGAAAGTTGAGGTGTAATCCCAACAAGAAATCATAAGGTCTTAACTAAATCAATGGCACTGGGAAGGGACAGGTGAGAGGATTTCAGAAACATTTGAAAGGTAGAATGCAAAAAGGAGTTACCAATTTACAAATTCAATTACCAAATTTCAAAGTTTTGCCTAAGGTCAGATCCAATTTGAATGTGTTCTTCCCCTGAAACATTTTTCTCTTTCTCCATCTAGCTAAGTCCTACTAATTATGCAGCTCTTTTTCCAAACATTATATTTAGCGTGAAGCTTTTCTTGAATATAGCAGCCCCTTTTAGGTGCCCATTTGTTACCTTTCTCCTAGCATTTATCATAGTAATTACAAATCCTTTCCAATTTTTTCCTCTTCTCCCGAATGTGAGATCCATAAGTGATAGACTATTGTCTTGGTCTATTTCACTTAGATGTCCTGATTGCTAACATAGTAATTTGAGCATTAATGTTGTGGTAAATACTTGTAAAAGAATTAACTGAAAAAAAAGAAATAAACATGAATAATATAAATGTGTAATATGAATTACACTTTTTAAATTTAAGAGACAAAATTGACATTTCCTGTGACATAAATTATAAGAATAAATTCTTAAAATACATGCTTTTGGGTAATCCTTAAAGGACATTTTGGACTTCTATGCCAATGATATATGTGATTTCTTTAACTGTGTCTCCTCTGTGAGTTATACTACTTGCTCGACAAAGTGTGTGGGCAGCCATTTTGTTTCTCAGCACCATGCAAGTGTTCCTTTTGATATGTGGCTTAGTCCTTAGCTATCCTTAAGATCATTTTTCTTCACATACGCAGCTATAACCTTTGAGAATTTCTAAAGTGTTTCTAATCTAATATATCCTGATTTAGAGAGCTGAGAGCTGAATGAAAAGTATTCAAGGAGAAAGATGCTTACCATAATATGATTCTTAGCTCAAAAATTCATTCATCTATAGCTTTAAAAGGACCCAAGACAACCGACCTTCAGGTCAGGAGAGCAAGTCACACATTATAGAGAAGGACGATCTGAGCCTATAAATAATTTCCTGCAGTTTATCATTCCTCTTTAAAGAAATAATAGCTCTAAAGCACAGTAACTGCAGACCCAACGGAAACATTTTTTTGGATCATTTTGCCATAACAGTTTTTAAAAGGACCACGGAGTAATGGCAGGTAGATAGCTACCCGCCAGCCCCCGGCCCATATTTGTCTATTAAATTGACATGTAGTTAGGCAAACCTAGCCAGTTCTTTCTGAAGCAAATGACCAGAAATTGGAGGAGATTTCATTGGCATAATTCCTAAGATGTGGTGGGTTTCCTTCTCTTTCATTTTACCACCACGAAGAAAGTATTTTTCTTGATCTGTTTTAACTATGTTGATAAGACAAAATAAACAGAGTCACATAGTTGTAAATTTTTCTGGGATGTGTTTAGATATAAAGATATTTAGGTACTTAAAAATGTCCAGATTTAAATATATATATATATATATATATATATATATATATATATATAATGTTTGCATTTGAAACACATGGAATCTACTCCTGATTTTATTCCTTCCCGGCTATGAAATTTGGAAAATAAAATCAGTCTCTGAACATCACATTTTTCCAGGTACAATGGAAGAAGTTTATTAGATGACCACATGTTTATTCTGTCCTTCATGCATTTAGTTATAAGAAATAAGACCTGATCTAATTTAACAGAAAAAAAATATTAAAAGCTATTGTGTAGCATAATTCTTCTCCATGAAGACTTGAGATTCAGGCCTAACCCTGCTCACCAGCCAGGAATGTGCTCCACTGCAGCCATGAAGACATCTTTGTGGCAGCTGCTGAGACAGCACTCTACTGGGGATGGAACGGCACCACTTCTGCCTCAAAAGAGTGATGTCCGACCCCACCCTTGCCAGAATGAAATCCACTCTTATTTCTGACTCGAAATCCACTCTTATTTCTGACTCAAAATCCCATATAGACCTGATAAAAGAGGTCAGGTCACATGCCTACCATCTAACAGCCAGGGAAGGCTAGAAGGGTTTTCTGGGTCAATTTGAGAAGGTACAGACTCAGTCAGTTCATTCCACAAATGTAGAAAGGATGCTCGAAACTTTTTATCCCTACAAAATACAGTTAAGTTTCACTGTACACTTTCAGTCTGAAAATGAGGGCAAAATACCATTCAAGTGTGAGTGGTTAAAGTTTTCACTTTGTGTAGAGCTGTACTGATGTCATGGAAATGCATCTCTGACCAACCACACTATCAACAGGAAGCAGGTATTGAGAGTTCTTTATATACAAGGCCCTCGGTTAGGAATTGGGAGTATAAAGATGCCCTCATGCTCCTCCATACATTTGCTCTCCCAAATCTTTACAGCATCAGCACCATCACAATTGAACAGAAAAACAATCAACCAACAAGTTGTTTGTTGTGACATTTGTCTCATGATTACTATGGGGTAAAGAGCACAATTTCCAGAATTTTCTTCCTGGCCTTAGTCCATTTACATACTAATGAATGTTTCAGAGCCCCCAATCTGGGGTAAGGGGTAGAGAAAAATTGGTCATTCTCTCCTCCCTTCTGGTCCTGGTACATAGTTGGTCTGGCATTTGCCGGTCACCAATGTCCCACCCATGGAGTTCCTCCTGGAAGGGGTGGGTAGGAGAGGAGCGTGCACCGTGGCCATAGGGGGCAGATGGAGCTGGGCCTGACTGGCAAACTCAAGCAAGCTGTAAGAAATAAAAGCCTTTCTTCCAACATACCCTTTCCTGTGATTTACTTCAGTTTCACCAGATTGATAGGAGTCTGGGCCAGGGCCAGGAACACCCTTTATTCCAGAGCTACAATTACCCAGAATATCTGAGTAATAAAAAAAAGGCAGCTAGTTACCTACTGAAAGGTAAAATGCAGAATTTTAATTATCTTTAAGGCTAAGGGTCCAAATGTTTGGTAAACATCCAGAAACCCAGAGTTGTATGAAGGATAAAAAGGTGAAATTTTCTGTTACATTTTAACAAAAATGTGTCTAATTAGTTTTTCTTTTCAAGCATTTTTATATATATTAGGTAATCTATAAGTATTTTGATGTTATATGTATTATACATCCCTCCAAATAATATAGTAGGTAAATGTATAATTATGAAATTATTTTGAAAATCTAGTTGGGAAAATTAGAATTTTTTTCTTTCTCATGGAGTAATACTTTGAATAATTCTGAAACTATAAAGTGAATTTTGGGGATTGGAGCCAAGATGGCAGCGTGAGTAGAGCAGTGGAAATCTCCTCCCAAAACCACATGTATCTATGAAAATATAACGAAGACAACTCTTCCTAGAATAAAGACCAGAGGACACAGGACAATATCCAGACCATATCCGCACCTGAGAGAACCCAGCGCCTCATAAAGGGGGTAAGATACAAGCCCCAGCCCGGTGGGACCTGAGCGCCCCTCTCCCCAACTCCTGGCGGGAGAAGAGTAGGCAGAGTAGGAGGGACAGGGAGCCCAGGACTGCTGAACACCCAGCCCCAGCAATCCGGACCAGAGCGCAGACACAGTGCATGCGCGAGGCCCTGGATACAAGGGAAACAGGGCAGCAAGAACGGTGAGCAGGTACCGGAGGCCTGGCGCCGGAGGACATAAGAAAAGCGAGCGGCCATTTTTTTTTTTTTTTTTTGCTGTTTTGATTTGGCGAACACTTTTTGGAAGTCTTAAAGGGATAGGGACCCCAATACTAGGGAAACAGGACATCAAGACCAGTGAGCAGATGCCTGAGGCTGGCGCCGGAGAATAAAGAAAAACGAGCAGCTATTATTTATTTATTTATTTATTTTAATTCTTAAAATTTTTTTTTTTTTTTGTGGTCGTTGTTTTATTTTGGCAGGTGCTTTTTGGAAGTCTTAAAGGGACAGGGTGGGACACTTAATCCAGAGGTAGGGAATCTGGGGATCTCTGGGCACCCTAATCCCCTGGGCTGCAGGGAGCAGGGAGGCCCATTACTGAGATAAATAGCCTCCCAGCCGCTCCCCCTCCAACGCGACTCCACCACTTTGGAGCTGCGCCCGAACCAGGCCACGCCCACAGCAACAGCGGAGATCAACTCCATAGCAGCCGAGCAGGAAGCAGAAGCCCTGTCTGTGCGCAGCTACCAAGCACAAGCCACTAGAGGCCGCTGTTCTCCCAGGAGAGGAGGGCCACAAACCAACAAGAAGGGAAGTTCTTCCAGCCGTCACTCTTTCCAGCTCTGCAAACTATTCCTATCACCATGAAAAGGCAAATCTACAGGCAGACAAAGATCACAGAGACAACACCAGAGAAGGAGACAGACCTAACCAGTCTTCCAGACAAAGAATTCAAAATAATAATCATAAACATGATGACAGAGATGCACAGAAATACGCAAGAGATATGAGATGAAGTCCAGAGAGAGACCACAGATGCCAGAAAGGAGATCGCAGAAATGAAACAAACTCTGGAAGGGTTTATAAGCAGAATGGATAGGATGCAAGAGGCCATTGATACAATTGAAACCAGAGAACAGGAACGCATAGAAGCTGACATAGAGAGAGATAAAAGGATCTACAGGAATGAAACAATATTAAGAGAACTAATGTGTAACCAATCCAAAAGGAACAATATCCATATTATAGGGGTACCAGAAGAAGAAGAGAGAGGAAAAGGGATGGAAAGTATCTTGGAAGAAATAATTGCTGAAAACTTCCCCAAACTGGGGGAGGAAATAATCGAAAAGACCACGGAAATACACAGAACCCCCAGCAGAAAGGATCCAATTAGGACAACACCAAGACACATAATAATTAAAATGGCAAAGATCAAGGACAAGGAAAGAATTTTAAAGGCAGCTAGAGGGAAAAAGGTCACCTAGAAAGGAAAACCCATCAGGCTAACATTAGACTTCTCCACAGAAACCCTACAGGCCAGAAGAGAACAGCATGATATATTTAATGCAATGAAACAGAAGGGCCTTGAACCAAGGATACTGTATCCAGCACGACTATCATACAAATATGATGGTGGGATTAAACAATTCCCAGACAAACAAAAGCTGAGGGAATTTGCTTCCCACAAACCACCTCTACAGGACATCTTACAGGGACTGCTCTAGATGGGAGCACTCCTAGAAAGAGCACAGAAAAAAACACCCAACATATGAAGAATGGAGGAGGAGTAATAAGAAGGGAGAGAAGAAAAGAATCTCCTGACAGTGTATATAACAGCTCAATAAGCGAGCTAAGTTAGGTAGTAAGATACTAAAGATGCTAACCTTGAACCTTTGGTAACCACGAATTTAAAGCCCGCAATGGCAATAAGTACATATCTTTCAATAGTCACCCTAAATGTAAATGGACTGAATGCACCAATCAAAAGACACAGAGTAATAGAATGGATAAAAAAGCAAGATCCATCTATATGCTGCTTATAAGAAACTCATCTCAAACCCAAAGACATGTACAGACTAAAAGTCAAGGGATGGAAAAACATATTTCAGGCAAACAACAGAGAGAAGAAAGCAGGGATTGCAGTACTAATATCAGACAAAATAGACTTCAAAACAAAGAAAGTAACAAGAGATAAAGAAGGACACTACATAATGATAAAGAGCTCAGTCCAACAAGAGGATATAACCATTCTAAATATATATGCACCCAACACAGGAGCACCAGCATATGTGAAACAAATACTAACAGAACTAAAGGGGAATATAGACTGCAATGCATTCATTCTAGGAGACTTCAACACGCCACTCACTCCAAAGGATAGATCCACCGGGCAGAAAATAAGTAAGGACACAGAAGCACTGAACAACACAGTAGAGCAGATGGACCTAATAGACATCTATAGAACTCTACATCCAAAAGCAACAGGATATACATTCTTCTCAAGTGCACATGGAACATTCTCCAGAATAGACCACATACTAGGCCACAAAAAGAGCCTCAGAAAATTCCAAAAGATTGAAATCCTACCAACCAACTTTTCAGACCACAAAGGCATAAAACTAGAAATAAACTGTACAAAGAAAGCAAAGAGGCTCACTAACACATGGAGGCTTAATAACACGCTCCTAAATAATCAATGGATCAATGACCAAATCAAAATGGAGATCCAGCAATATATGGAAACAAATGACAACAACAACACTAAGCCCCAACTTCTGTGGGACACAGCAAAAGCAGTCTTAAGAGGAAAGTATATAGCAATCCAAGATATTTAAAAAAGGAAGAGCAATCCCAAATGATGGTCTATGTCATAATTATCGAAATTGGAAAAAGAAGAACAGATGAGGCCTAAGGTCAGCAGAAGGAGGGACATAATAAAGATCAGAGAAGAAATAAATAAAATTGAGAAGAATAAAACAATAGCAAAAATCAATGAAACCAAGAGCTGGTTATTTGAGAAAATAAACAAAATAGATAAGCCTCTAGCCAGACTTATTAAGAGGAAAAGAGAGTCAACATAAATCAACAGTATCAGAAATGAGAAAGGAAAAGTCACGACGGACCCCGCAGAAATACAAAGAATTATTGGAGACTACTATGAAAACCTATACGCTAACAAGCTGGGAAACCTACGAGAAATGGACAACTTCCTAGAAAAATACAACCTTCCAAGACTGACCCAGAAAGAAACAGAAAATCGAAACAGACCAAATACCAGAAATGAAATTGAAGTGGTAATCAAAAAACTACCAAAGAAAAAAAACCCCGGGCCAGATGGATTTACCTCGGAATTTTATCAGACATAGAGGGAAGACATAATACCCATTCTCCTTAAAGTTTTCCAAAAAATAGAGGAGGAGGGGATACTCCCAAACTCATTTCATGAAGCTTATATCCCCCTAATACCAAAACCAGGCAAAGACCCCACCAAAAAAGAAAACTACAGACCAATATCCCTGATGAACATAGATGCAAAAATACTCAGCAAAATATTAGCAAACCGAATTCAAAAATACATCAAAAGGATCATACATCATGACCAAGTGGGATTCATCCCAGGGATGCAAGGATGGTACAACATTCGAAAGTCCATCAAAATCATCCACCACATCAACAAAAAGAAAGACAAAAACCACGTGACCATCTCCATAGATGCTGAAAAGGCATTTGACAAACTTCAACATCCATTCATGATAAAAACTCTCAGCAAAATGGCAAGAGAGGGCAAGTACCTCAACATAATAATGGCCATCTATGATAAACACACAGTCATCATTATATTGAACAGCGAGAAGCTGAAAGCTTTTCCTCTGAGATTGGGAACTAGACAGGGATGCCCACTCTCCCCACTGTTATTTAACATAGTACTGGAGGTCCTAGCCATGGCAAGCAGAAAAAACAAAAAAATACAAGGAATCCAGATTGGTAAGGAAGAAGTTAAACTGTCACTATTTGCAGATGACATGATACTGTACATAAAAAACCCTAAAGACTCCACCCCAAAACTACTAGAACTGATATCGGAATACAGCAAAGTTGCAGGATACAAAATCAACACACAGAAATCTGTGGCTTTCCTATACACTAACAATGAACCAACAGAAAGAGAAATCAGGAAAACAACTCCATTCACAATTGCATCAAATAAAATAAAATACCTAGGAATAAACCTAACCAAGGAAGTGAAAGACTTATACTCTGAAAACTACAAGTCACTCTTAAGAGAAATTAAAGGGGACACTAACAGATGGAAACTCATCCCATGCTCTTGGCTAGGAAGAATTAATATCGTCAAAATGGCCATCCTGCCCAAAGCAATATATAAATTTGATGCAATCCCTATGAAACTACCAGCAACATTCTTCAATGAACTGGAACAAATAATTCAAAAATTCATATGGAAACACCAAAGAGTCCGAATAGCCAAAGCAATCCTGAGAAAGAAGAATAAAGTAGGGGGGATCTCACTCCCCAACTTTAAGCTCTACTATAAAGCCATAGTAATCAAGACAATTTGGTACTGACACAAGAACAGAGCCACAGACCAATGGAACAGACTAGAGAATCCAGACATTAACCCAGACATATATCGTCAATTAATATTTGATAAAGGAGCCATGGACATACAATGGCGAAATGACAATCTCTTCAACAGATGGTGCTGGCAAAATTGGACAGCTACATGTAGGAGTATGAAACTGGACCATTGTCTAACCCCATATACAAAAGTAAACTCAAAATGGATCAAAGACCTGAATGTAAGTCATGAAACCATTAAACTCCTGGAAGAAAACATAGGCAAAAACCTCTTAGACATAAACATGAGTGACCTCTTCTTGAACATATCTCCCCGGGCAAGTAAAACAACAGCAAAAATGAACAAGTGGGACTATATTAAGCTGAAAAGCTTCTGTACAGCAAAAGACACCATCAATAGAACAAAAAGGAACCCTACAGTATGGGAGAATATATTTGAAAATGACAGATCTGATAAAGGCTTGACGTCCAGAATATATAAAGAGCTCACACACCTCAACAAACAAAAAACAAATAACCCAATTAAAAAATGGGCAGAGGAACTGAACAGACAGTTCTCCAAAAAAGAAATACAGATGGCCAACAGACACATGAAAAGATGCTCCACATCGCTAATTATCAGAGAAGTGCAAATTAAAACTACAATGAGATATCACCTCACACCAGTAAAGATGGCTGCCATCCAAAAGCCAAACAACAACAAATGTTGGTGAGGGTGTGGAGAAAGGGGAACCCTCCTACACTGCTGGTGGGAATGTAAACTAGTTCAACCATTGTGGAAAGCAGTATGGAGGTATATCAAAATGCTCAAAACAGACTTACCATTTGACCCAGGAATTGCACTCCTAGGAATTTACCCTAAGAATGCAGCAATCAAGTTTGAGAAAGACCAGTGCACCCCTATGTTTATCGCAGCACTATTTACAATAGCCAAGAATTGGAAGCAACCTAAATGTCCATCGATAGATGAATGGATAAAGAATGTGTGGAACATATACACAATGGAATACTACTCAGCCATAAGAAAAGGGCAAATCCTACCATTTGCAGCAACATGGACGGTATTATGCTCAGTGAAACAAGCCAAGCGGAGAAAGAGAAATACCAAATGATTTCACTCATCTGTGGAATATAAGATCAAAGGAAAAACTGAAGGAACAAAACAGCAGCAGAATCATAGAACTCAAGAATGGACTAACAGGTACCAAAGGGAAAGGGACTGGGGAGGATGGGTGGGTAGGGAGGGATAAGGGGGGGAAAGAAGAAGGTGGGTATTAAGATTAGCATACATGGGGGGGTGGGAGAAAGGGGAGGGCTGTACAACACAGAGAAGACAAGTAGTGATTCTACAACATTTTGCTATGCTGATGAACAGTGACTGTAAAGGGGTTTAAAGGGGGGACCTATTATAGGGGAGAGCCTAGTAAACATAATATTCGTCATGTAAGTGTAGTTTAATGATACCAAAAAAAAAAAAAAAAAGCAGTTCCTGTATGGTGACCTCCAATGAGTTCTACACAAGTGTACAAAGGGCATATAAAAGTGTAGGCAAAGGGTCTGTTTGTGTTTATACAGAGAATCAAAGCCTAATTTGGCTACCCCGAAAATGAACTAAGATACGATATGAAAAAGAACTTCCAACATCAGCACTCTCTGGAGGACTCATGCCAGAAGAGGATCATCAAAAATCCCCAACAAATATCCACGCACTGCTACAGGTGTAGATGCACTCATCCCACCAGTTCCTGGACTTGCCATGGGAATGAAGAAGGAGACATCTAAGCTGGCCTGTGCATACAGTAAAACAACAAATTTGACTGGATCTATACTGTTGGAACTCAACCAAGAATTAGGAAAAGTGCAAATTGTAGCGTTCCAAAATCTTACAACTACAGACTATTTACTGTTAAAAGAACATATGGGATGTGAACAGTCCCCAGGAATGGGTTGTTTTAATTTGTCTGATTTCTCTCAGACTGTTCAAGTTCAGTTGGACAATATCCACCATATCATAGATAAGTTTTCACAAATGCCTAAGGTGCCAAACTGGTTTTCTTGGTTTCACTGGAGATGGCTGGTAATTACAGGTATGCTTTGGTTACATAACTGTACTCCTATTATGTTAATGTGTGCACACAATTTAATTAGTAGTTTAAAACCTATCCATGCTGAAGTTACTCTACAAGAAGATATGTCAAAGAAATAATCAATCTTCCCAGGTTTTCTTCCGCCTGCTACTTCTATAGCTTTTCTTCTTCCTACCTAATTACAACCCTTAAATAGAATTCGTGCCACATGTCGAATTTACCGAGTATCATAATTCTTCCAAGTGGTAAAGACACCTGAAGACAAATGCTGGGCATAGAAGCCACAGGGCATAAATATGCAAAGAAGTAAAAAGCTTACCTTTTCAAATGATAAGGCTTCTCTCTCACTTACCAACTTAACATTTCCCTGTATGGCCCCGGAAGATGACTGGTTAGCCAGAGATGGGTAAGATTCCTCAAGGGAGGAGCAACCTAAGACAGGCACAGTCACAGGGGGGTCATCAGGTGAGAAATTGGGGATCAACAGAGGTGAGGCTTAGAACCTCACCCCCCCTTTTCTGAGGGAAATCTTCTGCAACCGTGGATGTTTAATTGCCCTTGTCTAGCTTGGATTAACACATAGGCTACCGGCACACACCTGATCATCTACATTTGCTTTCTTACAACACTAAACTATGTTTTCTACCTTTATCTTTTATCTACCTACCACTTCAGCATTTTATTAGAAATAATAATAGTAAAGAGAGAAATGTGGTATCCACATATAAATCAAGTATAAAAATCAAATGAGTATTCATATTTGAACTGACTGTTTATAGTTCATAATGCATGAGCAAAACCGAAAGTTTCTGTGATGACTGCCCTTGTACTGTTCACCATGTAACTTATTCACTATGTAAGAATCTGTTCTCCATGTAAGAACTTGTTTGTTATGCTTCAGAAGATTGGAGACTGACGAAAATTAGTCTTGGGGTGGATTAATGATTGTGCATTGAGCATTGACTCTCTATACAGAATTTTATTGTTGTTAACAACCATTTGATCAATAAATATGAGAGATGCCCTCACAAAAAAAAAAAAAAAAAAGTACACACTTCCAATTGTAAAATAAATAAGTAACCGGGATGTAATGTATAGTATAAGGAATATAGTCAAAATATTGTAACAACTTGTTATGGTGATAGCTGGTACCTAGAATTATCATGTATATAAATGTTGAATCACTGTGTTGTATACCTGAAACTAATGTAATGTAATACTGTGTGTCAACTACCCTTCAATAAAAAATAATTATCTAAAAAAAAAAGAAAAAAAGAAAAAAAAAAGAAATGCAACAATGATTTATATTCTTAAGATAAAATTTAGAAATTTTACAAAAAATTCAGCCATTAAAAATAAATAAATAAATAAATATAAAGTGAATTTTAATCAGGATTTCATTTGCATGTTACCTACATTTTTGCCTGAGTTATGTGTTGTTCACTTCATTATCAATTTCAGCCTCCATGGCTGGCCAACTGTCTTCTTGTTTTATGCCCTATGGAGCAGATCTGAGCATGGGACGTCTTTGAGGCTAACATGAACCTGATGCTAGAACCAACCAGTTCAAAGGTGTGTGGATACATTTCCCTGCTCTCTACATCACACAATTCTTGTGACTATTCTTTTATTAATTTTCAGAAATAGTCATTTCACCAAAACAAAGCTCATAAAACGGCTACATGAGGAGAAACACCATTTTTAATACTTACCATTTAATTTAATCTTGCAGATATTTGAATCAGTTTGCAAATTAATTTTTAAATTAATAACATATTTAAATTGGAGATAAAGATATAATCACATTAAATCACTTTAGTGGTCAATTAATGATATGTATTGAATAATTGCTTCTTTCAGCAACTATATTGAATTTAACTATTACAGATGGGTTCAAGGCCCTACATCTGACAATCCCACCAAGATATTAAGAATGAGGGAAAAGCACTGAAGAAATACTTCAAAAAACAAAACCCCAACACACAGACAACAGACATTCACTATTAACTCTTTCAGGCATCATTTATTTAGCTATGTTTTCTCTTTTTCTCTGCATTAATCACTGTGAAAATCTCTTCTTATTTTTGAAGACATAAGAGGTTTTGTCTAAAAATGTAGTACATTTTGAAGAGAGAGAAACCCCAGGAAAAGGTGCAGGAAGAGACAGTCTTAAAACAAAGATAAATGTAGTTGGGATCACCAGGTCTGTATAGGAAATAGTATAAAGAGGAAAAATACTGTAGAATGTGATCTAGAAGACAGAAATAAAACCAGCAATAGCCAGAACCCTTCTGAGTCTTATAAGAGAATTAACTAAATTCATTTGTGAAAATGTTTCCAAACATATAAATTATTGTGATAATAATAATACTTCCCAAAGTACTTGTATGCACACCATGTACACAAACATATGCAGTACTGTTCCTGAAGAAAGGTAATTGATAAGAAGAAAATGACCTTTATTATCTGTTATTCCTACTATTATTTCAATTTTACATTAACCAAGAACATCTAGCCTACTGGATAATGTAGTTTCTGAGGAGACATGGAAAGAGTAAAAGGTAGAGGAAATTAAAACCTGATAATAAATATCTAGAACATATTTTTGTTACCATAGAAAGAAAATTAAATTAAAATGTATTTATGTTAATTAACTGAAGAATTTAAATATCTTAAAATATGAATTACTGAATATTTTGGTTGAAATGTCATCACCTTTTTTCATATTTCTAATATATTCCAGTGAATAATTTAACTTATTTTGTAGTCCTTCACTTTGAATAGTGCATTATTTAGGAGTCTAATTTTCAGATTCCAATTATTTGGAGATTTTCCTTTTCTCTTTCCATAATCAATTTCTAGTTTCATCTTATTGTGGTTGTAAAAAATACTCTGTATAGTATCACTTCTTTCATGTGTTTTGAGATTTGATTACTAATGCTTACTATTAGCCAAACAGTGGTTTCTCTTTGTATAAATCCCATGGGCACTTTAAAATAATATGTATTATGCATTGGGTGAGGTGTCCTATCAATGTTAATTAGATCATTTTGGTAACTGGTGATGTAGAATTTTTCTATATCCTTGCTGATATTTTTTCTGTATTTATTCTATCATTGAAAGAAAGTGTTGAAGTCTCCAAGTATAATTGTGAATTTGTCTGCTTCCCTTTTCAGTTCTGTATTTTTCTTTTTGTTTACATATTTTGAAGTGGTTTGTTTTAATTCATACGCCTTCAGGATTATTATGTCTTCTTGGTGAATTAGCCCTTTTATTATTATATAATGCCCTTCTTTCTGGTCATTTTACTTTCTGTGGAGCCTCCTTTGCTTGATATTAATACAGTCATTCCCAAATTTTTGATTGTTGCATGATACATCATTTCCATCCTTTAACTTTTAAAGTGTTATATCATTATATTACAGATGAGTTTCTAGTGAACAGCA
Source organism: Manis pentadactyla (assembly GCF_030020395.1). Classification (NCBI taxonomy): domain Eukaryota; kingdom Metazoa; phylum Chordata; class Mammalia; order Pholidota; family Manidae; genus Manis; species Manis pentadactyla. The sequence continues at coordinate 134,323,507 of NC_080019.1, read as the reverse complement.
TGTAGTTGGATCATCTATTTTAATCCACTCTGCCTATCTTTGTCTTTAATTTGATTTATTTAAACTATTTATATTTAATGAAAAATTTTGAAATATTATGGTTTAACTCTGACATTTTTTTTTTTCACTTCCCTGTTTATTTTGTTTTCTTTTTCCTGCCGTTATTTTGGTATATTTGAATATTATCTTATAAATTCATTTCAATATATCTATAGTGATTTTTAGTATATCTTTGTATGTTTTAGTGATCACTCTAGGTTTTATATTATAGATACAGCACTAGTCATAGTCTGCTGGTATTACCATTTAACTAGTTCAAGTGAAGTATAGAAACTTTATTTTATTTTTTTGTTCTTTTACTTATTAATGTGTTTATAAAATTATTTGCTTAAATATTTCCTCCCCATACATTTAGAACTACCTCAATGTTAAAGATTTTGCTTCAATTGTCAAACATAATTCAGAAAATTGAAAAATGTCAAGGAAGTCAATTGTTTTACTGATATTTTCACTTATGCACTTTCCTACTTCTTGATGTTTTAAGATTTCATTTTTTACATTTCTTTTCCTTTAGAGAAAAAATTCCTTTAGCCATTCTTTTAGCATGGGCCTACTATTGACAAATTCTATTAGTTTTCTTTTAACTTAAAATGTCTTGATTTCCTTTTCCTTCCAGATATACATTTTTTGATGACTGGACACTGGGTTGACATTACTTTTAGCACTTGAAAATGGTGTGCCACTTCATTCTGGCCTTCATATATTTTTTGATAAAGAATGAGTTGTCACTCCTTTGTTTTATATTGTCTTTAATATGCAGAAATTGGAATATAATGTCTTAGTGTGGGTTTCTTTGGGTTTATTTTGTTTGGGTTGAATTTGCTTTTTGAATCAGTACATTTCTGTCTTTGGCCAAATATAGGTAAATTTTAGTCATTATTACTTTAAATAATTTTCCCACTCTTTTTTTCTTCTTGAAAATGGTGACATGGATGCCAAATCACTTATAGGGCCACAGATTCCTGAGGCTCTTTTTATTTTATTGAATCTTTTATATAAATTATCCTTACTGGGTAATTTCTACTTCTCTATCATCAAGTTCGCTGAGTCCATCTTCTGTTGCTCACATTCTAGTGTTGAACCTATCCGTGAGTTGTTTTTTTCTCTGGTTAGTTTATTTTTAGTTCTATTTTGTCTAATTTTAGTTACAATTTTTGAATTTTATTTTTAATTCTAAAATTTCTAAAAGTTCTATTTTAGACTAATTTTAGTTACAGTTTATTTTAAGTTCTAAAATTTCCACTTAGTATATATAAATTTTTTTTGCCAAAACTTTCTAATTTTCATTTGATTCAAGTATATTTGTAATGGCTTATTAAAGCATTTTTATAATTTAAATGCTTCATTTTATCATTTAAATTCTTTGTTATGTTAGGAGACTCTGGATCTAATTTAAACCTACTGTTGACTCAACTTTAGCAACTAAAGAGTCTCCTAACATAACACACAAAATGAACAGATTTCTCTTGAAATCACACACTATCCCAAGAACTAGGATGATCTCAAACTAAATGGAAAAGAGATAATGAATAGATTTTAACACCAAGATAACATTTTAAGATTGCCTGTCAAGGAATTTAAATATAACTTGAGCCAATTATATTTAGATGTGATTGTGCACTCGAGTGATATTATAATGGGTTGAGATGTTTGAGGATATTGGGATGGAGTAATTGTGTTTTGCATGTGGGATGGATTTGAGTTTGGGGAATCAAAAAGAAGACTGTGGCAGAATAAAAAATAGCCACCTCAAATATCCAGGGTTTACTGGTTAGAATCTATGAATGTTACCTATACTGAAAAAGGGATTTTGCACATGAAATTTTGTGAATAATCTTGAGATAGGGAGATGAACCTGGAGTATTTGGGTGGCCCATAAATGAAATCAAAAGTGTTCTTGTAAAATAGAGGCAGAGAAAGGCTTTATTACAGAAGCATGCAGTATGATAACTAAAGCAAGATGTTAGCTGGGGCTTCAAGGATGGAAGAAGGGGTGGCAAGCCATAGAGTATAAGGAATGAAGCACCAGAAACCAGAAAAGTGGGGAAATAAATTTTGCCCTAAAGCCTTTGAAGGAATAATGGCATTGCCATAATCTTCACTTAGGCCCGGTAAAACTGATTTCAGACTTCTTGCACCAAAAACAGTGAAAAGAATAAATGTACATTATTTTAAGCCACTGAGTTTTTTGGTAATTTGTTACACCCATATTAGGAAACTAACATGTTGACTAAGCTTAGCCCTCAGGCTGTGACCTTTCTACCTGCTCCTTTCGTCCCTGCAACTGTATAGTCACAAGCACATGGCTGCCTATTGACCTCTGTTTGGGGTCTCCTCCTTTTCACTGCCCATGCTACTATTTTCCTACATAATATTCCTTCTGTTCTTTTAATAGTCAGAATTTTTTTCCTTCTAGCTTGGATCCTAAGTAATACATGCCTTCCCCAGCTTTATTATTTTTCTATAGAACTTTTCATTATCTGATATGTTTTCCAGGGTTGAGTTTGCTATAATGTTAAAGTGACTTAGGATGATCTTTGGAATAAAAGTAAGTCAAAAGACTTTAAAGTGGTCCAGTCACTTGAGTTCAGCAATACAGATCCAATATTTGATATAAGTAGAAATGGAAAAGATTGTCTAATAGCTTAGATAATGAATCTTAAATGTAATTTAAATATAAGTGGTAGAAGAATAGGGTCCAGCCATGAGAGTGGAGAAAAGGAGAGTCTCTAACCTAAGCTACTGGTCCCCTCATCTCAGTCCTCCCCCAACTCTCTACAGGAATAGTTGAATGGGCACCTTGGGAGTGGGGAAGGGGCCAGGACAGAAACAGTATCATTACACAAGTAAGTTTCATTTAAGGCTGTTTGGTGAAGTTCTCTGAAATGGTTGTGAGTGTTGGAAGTGTTGGCTTATAACAGAACTAGAATTTAGCAAGCACTAAGGATAACATTAGCAAGGAGAAAAACAATGGGAAGATGTATTTGAAGAAAAAGTTTGAGGATGATGGGATATATATATATATTATATATGTAATATATATGAAACAAAAAATATAAAAAAAATATAAATAACTTCTGAATATTTAAATTCAGAGGCAAATACCTAACCTTTTTTTTTTTTTGCTAGGGTTTCTTATGAGTGTTTCATACATATTATCTCAGTTAATTATTTCATTATTGTTTCTTAAGATGTAGGTATTATTATTCTCTTATTACAGTATGAAAATTGAGATAGGGGAGTGAATTAATTTGTCCAAAATGTAAAAGACTGTAATTGGAATAGATTAATCAGTGGAATCAGACATTTTATATTTTCTTCTATCCTTAGATACTACTTAGATAACCACTATGATATATAGCCTCCTCAATTAACACAAAAACCTTGTTTCTGTATCTTTCTTAAGAGTTAACATTATCTCGAGGACATTAGAAAACATGTAATAAATGCTTGTTGTTTATGAATGTTTTAGTTCTTCTGATGAGGAGATCACAAAAATATATGGAAGTTATTAACAGCAAAATATTGATATAAACATTATAATATCATCAGAGCCATTCACAAGGAACAAAAATAATAATGAGACTCCTTTGGTATTTATCCAAAGGTCTAGTGATTCCTTATGTTTATTTATTATGTTTATGTTTATTTTCTCATTATATGATTTAATAAGGAGCAATAGTGTTAGTGTAATGGCCTGTCCAGCCATGCTGGTAGAAATACCCTGCACATCCCATCTATTTTACTTGCCAAGCAGTAAGCAATCCACATAATGCATGGAGGCACCTGGCCTGCAAAATGATTATCATTTATTCCTGGATGACCAATTCAGTTACAGTAATTACAAAAGTAACAAGGTCAAAATAAATTTCATTTATTGTGTGCTTATTTGTACTTTGTAAAATAATTCAAATAATATATGACCTTTGGAATACATACATAAACTAAGTCATGCTAAATTGTTTATTTTTGTAAGTTATATCAGCAAATGAATATGTATTAAATAAAATAGTGAACATCCTTAAACCTGTGAAATGAGAGGCTATAGTTAGAGAATAACTTCCTATTACCAAATGTTTTTCTAGTTGGGTAGGTGAATTTTAAACAAAAACTTACATACTTTTATAGATCCAGAAAATATATTCTATTTTACCCATAGAACACATATAGACAATAGCTTGAATATGTATGTAGAATAAGTAATTATAAAACTACTCATCAATCTTTTAGGGTTAATCATAGAACTTAAGCCTCTCATAAACCTTTTTTTGTAACTAGAGTAATTGAAATACCTTAGGCTAAGCTAGAATCCTAAAATAAAAGAAAGATTATTTTAGCAAAACAGAAATTGGGACCATTAACAACATAAAAGTTAAGGACAAAATGTACTTTATAAAACTCTTAGGCTTAATTTAGTTTAACTTTTAAATAAATTAAAATTATATATGCAAAGTTGTAGTTTAGACAACAAAAGAATGTGGTGTTATAAACGACTAATTTCAGACACAACAGTGAACAAATTACTGTGTACAGTTAGCTTTAACTTTACAACATTTATATTTGTCTTAATATTAGTGCCATGTGAAAATGTGTTTTTCTCAAAAAGTTATTTGAACATAGAATAATTTTATAATAAAACTTTAATATGTACATTAAAACCAACAGAAACTGTACATCACATGTAATGTTTAGTTTTATGTATTAAACTGGCTAAACTATAGTACTGTATCAGCTATTTAATCAACCACTAATCTAAGCGTTGCTGTGAAGGTATTTTACAGGTGTGTAGTGAGATGATAGAAAATGTATCTATCAGTCCCTATCCCCAATTCTTGACACAAAACTCCTGAAATACTTGTAATTTCCTAAGTGATAGGAGCACTAGAATCCTTTCTTCTAATATTTGGTTTATTTATCAGGTCCTGACAGAGAACTGAAAAAATGCTCCTGAAATCCTTGTGATTTCCTGGGCAATAGGAGTGTCTTTATTCTAAGGAAGCAACTCTAGATGGGCTGCTGGATGACTCCTGGATGAGGACCAATCAAAGACCAAGTCATAATTAAAAGCTTGAAATCTTCAGTTCTGCCTCCCAATTCCATTAAGAAAGGAGGCAGACTGGGAATGGAGTTAATGATCAATCATGTTTATATGCTGAAACCTCCATAAATACCTCAAAGGATGTTGTTTGGAAAGCTTCCAGGTTGGACCTCCACATACTAGGAGGGTGATGTACCCCAACTCCAGACCTTGCCCTGTGTATCTCTTTATCTGGCTGTTAATTTGTATCCTTTGTCATATCTTTTAATAAACTGGTAAATGTAATAGTTTCTGGGAGTACTGTGAGCCACTTTAGCAAATTAATCAAACCTGAGGAGGGGCTTGTGGGATCCTCAGATTTATAGTCAGGTGACAAATTGACACTTGAGATTGGCATCTGAATTGGGGTGAGAGCAGTCTTGTGGGACTGAGACCTTAACCTGTGGGATCTGACGCTATCTCCAGGTATAGAGTGTCACAATGGAGTTAAGTTGTAGAACACCCTGCTGATGTAAAGAATTGCTTACTGAGGGAAAATCCTCACACATCTGGTGTCAGAAGTATTGTGAGTATGGTAGTAGTGTGAGAGTAAAGGAGAAACACGGCAGGAAGAACATGTGATCTACATCTACAATGATTTGACTTTAGAAAGAGGTTAACCTCCATAAAGTGGGTTCATCCAATCAACTGAAATCCTGAAGAGCAAGAAATGAGGTTTCCCAGGAAAGAAGTCATTCTGCTTCAAGACTGTACTTCAGTTCCTGCCTGAGTTTCCAGACTACCAGTCTGCACATCAGATTTCAGACTTGAGTTCATTCCTTAAAGTAACTTTCTTTATATTCCACATCCAAATCTAAATCTAAATCTATATATCTGTATCTTATCAATTCTGCTTCTCTGGAGGACACTATTGGTACAGATTCGGTTGCCAAGAATTGGGGTACTGCTCTAGCTATCTAAGTTGTGTAAGTGGCTTTAGAATTGGATGGTGGGTAAAGGCTGGGGGAGTTTTGAGGTGCATAATGAAAAACCTAGTTGTCTTGAAAAGACTGTTATAGAAATGTGGATGTTAAAGGCCAACCTGTAAACAGCTCAGAAAAAAGTGAGGAGAGTTGTAGAGAAAGCTTCTAATCCTCAGGAATACATATATTATCTTAGATGTTGCAGAAATAAAAAACAGAACATTAGAAATATAAATGTTAAAGGTGCTTCTGGTGATAACTCACATGGAAGTGAGAAGCATGTTAAATAGAAATTGAAGCAAAGTAATCTTAGCTAATATGCAGCCAAAAATATTTGGCTAAATTATGTTTTAGTATGGGTTGGAAAATAGAGCTTGTCAGCAATGAGCTTGAATGTTTAGTTGTGGAGATTTCCAAGCAAAGTATGGAAGATGTGACTTGGTCTTTCCTTGCTGTTCATAGTGTGGGTAAAATGAGAGTTCCTATAGCCAGAATTTTCACCTGGCCCTTGGTTGACTAGCTCACTGCACACCTGTGGGCAATACATGGCTGTTGACTCTATATATAAAGAGCTCTGCCCAGTGCTCTGGGCATAGCATGGTGGAAGGGCTGCAAGATTGCAGGAGAGCAGAGCAGAGACTGGAGTGGTGGCAGCACCAAGGACAGAGACCCAGAGGATGGCTGTGTGGGATGACTGTGCAGAGAGGCCCAGAGGATGGCTGTGTGGGATGGCTGTGCAGGCAGAGAGGCCCAGAAGATGACTGTGCGGACAGAGGGGCCCAGAGGCAGAGACCAGCTTGCTGCATGCAGGCACGCTCTGAGTGAATGGGATTCTAGTGATTGATCTGCCACCTGAAAATAAAGTTGGGTATAACCTTTTCACCCCAAGAATGTTTTGCTGTCAATTTCTTTGGTCACATTGAATCCATAGTGAACTTACCCAGGGCTGAAACCCATTGGCAAGAATATAGTAAAATGAGAGAGGAAAGGGATAAATTGAAGAAGAAACTATTCAGCAAAACAGAACTGGAACTTGATGATTTGAAAAATTCTCTGCCTACCCATACGTAAAAGATGCCAAAGCCTGAGCTGGAGGGAATACCTAGTGGGTGGCTAGACAACCTTCTACTGGAAAGATTAGGTGTTTCACCATGATCCAATTAACTTCCTCAGTAGAAGCTAGGAATAGAGACAGGGGTGTCCAAGGAGGAATCAGAGATTCCTTGTGTCTAATGATATGTAACCCCACGACATATATAGATGACTGTGGGAAAAATGGAAGTTCCTATGGCCAGGATCCTCAACTGACGATAAACTACTTGATGATATAATTGGCCTACTGCTGGGCTATTGCTTCAACACCCATTAGCAATAAGCTATTATTGACTGAGTCACTATATAAAGAGCTCTACCCAGTGTTCCGGGCAGAGGCAGAGACGAAGGAGGATTACAGACCTGCAGACTGCTGGATGCAGATATAATTCTAGTGTTTGGCCTGCCACCATTAGAATAAAGCCAGATATAAACCTTTTTACCCTAAGAACATTCCTTTGTCATTTCTTGGTCTCACTGAATCCATAGTGAACTTGTCCAGGGCTGAAATACTCAGGCAAGACAACGACCCACAAGTGCTTTGAATGTGATGTAAAAACAAAACAAAACAAAAAAAACTGCCAGTTTGGATTGAGAGAAATAGAGATGGAATAAAATTTAAGAAGTCTGTGGGATTTCTAGGGCTCCACAGAAGTCAGGAAATGGGATGATGGAGCTACTCAGCTGTGAACATGTACTATCCTTCAAGAAGAGGGAAGAATTACTCCAAGGGCTGATGAGCTTTTAGATTTAGAGTTAATACTGAAATGGGTTAAGATTTGGGATGGATGTTGGGATGAGTAAATGCATTTTCCATATGGGACAGACATGAGTTGTGAGGAGGGAGCAGAAGGCATATGTCCTAGGTTAAATAGTGTCTCCATATAGTTAATAGGGTCTCCCAAAACCTCAGAATGTGAACTTTTTTGGAAATAGAGTCTTTGCAGTTGTAATTATTTAAGATGAGGTCATACTGGTTTAAAATGTGTACTATTCTGAATTGACTGGTGACATTATAAAGAGGGGGATCCTTGGAAACACAGACACAGAGGGAAGAAGGCCATGTGAAGATGAAGGCAGAGGCAGGAGAGATCTACCAGCCACAGAATGCCAAGGATCACTGGAAAACACCAGAAGCTAGAAGAGAGGCATGGGACAGATTCATCCTTCAGGCCCCTGGAAGGAACCATCCCTACAGACATGCTAATTTCCAACTTCTGCCTCTTAAACTATGAAAGAATAAATTTCTGTTGTGATAAGCCACTTCAGCTGTGATATTTTGTTACAGAAGCACTAACAAACTAATAGATGATGTAATAAAATTTTTATGAATAAATTATCTGAAGCTTTCTCAGGGAAAAGAAAGTAAAACTGAATTCCTTATACTTTCTACATCATGTACTCGGGAAGAACAGAATGCACAAACAACAAAAATTAATATTCATTGTATTTGCACATTCAGTGAAGAAATATATTTTTAAATAATAAAATAGTGATAAATGACTGTTAATTTATTACATTTTGATGAAAGATCTGTTTACTTTGAATAAAAATAATTCAACATGATGTCTTTAAATACTATTTACCTTTAAACTGCCTTTTACCTATAATAAATCTTTTAATATGTTTCTTTTATTAAGTCCATAAAATCTATATATGTTTGCATAAATAAAGCTTAGAGTTCATCAGTTTGCTGTTGTAGGCATATATATCAAATGGGTTACTTTTTAAATGGATGATCCAGAGAAATTTTAGCTGTATTTTTTTTGAAGCATAAATTGAGTTTGACCATAAACTAATCATTAATTAGAGCAGCTATTATATAAGTAATGGAAATAGTTAAAGATATTAGAATGTCACATATTAAATAGAATGTAATGTCCCATTAGTATTTTGGAAACTAAAGAAGCACTGAGGATGTATTTTCTAATAAAATGAATGTAACTTATTAAATATATTCATAATATTTTACATTTGTCCCTGGGTAAGAAAAAGGGACACAATCATTATATTTCATTATCAACATTCATTTTTATCTTTTTCAATTACCCTGCAGCATTAAAAAAGCACATTTTTACACTTTTAATTAAAGTTACACATGATCAACTTTAACTAGTAAGCACAAATAAACCTTTATAACTTTTATGTTATTTAGTGCATCTACAAATATCCAAAGTCCCTGAAGTATCTTGTTGCTGATAAAACACTGATAAAATGAATTACAACAATATATAGGGTGGTCTATACTAATTTTTCCTAAATACAGGAGTAGATACTACATTTAACTTGCCATAATTTCACCCACTATAAGAACTTAATATTTTTAAAATTTTGATTCATTACTTTCTAAATAGGAAGGTCTTATTTTGACTTTAAATCTCAATTTTATGTTATAGAATTTTTTGTTTTTATTTTTTAAGATGCAGAGTTTACCCTCATATTCTTCGTTAAGAAAATATTAACTTATTACCAGTTATATTCTGGTTATTCTGTTACTCCAGGTAATATAAAACTCCCTCAAGAGATAAATATTAAAGGTAAGTCATGTCTATGTTATATTATAAATGAGATACATAAGGATGTGTTGGAAGCTTAGAACAACTGAATGTACCAGAGGAGTTATAAATGTTTATATGGAAAGAAATACCTAAATTAAAGTATTTGAGGTCAAAAGCCTAAGTTCAGGTGGTGACTACCACTGTAATCTACAGCAGAGAGGATGATGACTTGGACCTGAGAAGGTGATGGAAACTGGTTTCATACTGAGGACTGAACAGGAAATGCGGATGGAAGACATGCAGAAGTGAGTGAAAGAGAATCAAGAATGACTTATTTTTGGTTTTAAAATACATTGCCTTTTACTAAAATTGGGAAGGCTTTTGGTGGGAAGTCCTTAGAGGGAATTGAAAATCTTATACATATTAAGCTTGGAATATTTATTGATGAGAGTGGGAAGTAGATTTATGAGTCAGAATACAGATGAGATGTAAATTGGTAGTCATCAGCTTTTAAATAATATTTAAAGCCATGGGATTGAATGAGATCACAAGGGACTGAGTCTAGATCAGGGTTTCTCAACTTTGGCAATATTGACATAGCAGGCTGGATAATTCTTTCTTTTGTCCTTTACACTGTAGGATGTTTAGCAGAATCTGTGTGGCCTCTACCCACAATATTCCAGAAGCAACCCTAGTTGCAGTAACCCGAAATGTCATCAGATATTGCCAAGTGTCCCACAGGACCATGCCTGTCTCCATTGAGAATCACTGTTTCAGGTAGGAAAAGAAGCTCCAAGACGAACTTTTAAGATTCTTCAATGTTTAAGGGTTAAGGAGAACTGGAGAAACCAGCAAAAATCCGGAGAGTGGCTAAAGAAAGAAGAGAAGAATCAGGTAAAATGGTACTCTGAAGTCAAGTGAAGAATTTTCCCATGAGAAGGAAATAGAAATAACTGTGTCAAAAGCTGTAGTTTGGTTAAGTAACAGTTGAGGTAAGATTTGACCATTGTTTTAGTTACATCAAGATGACTGGAAATCTTATCAAGAACACTTTTGTTGGAGTACCATTGGAACCTGGATATTTACATTATGCCAGGTTACACCTCATTGATTACATGAAGATTGCAGAATGAAAAATTCAAATTGCAAAGGAGAGATCAGACTCTTACCACTTGAACCCATCAGTTAATTTTAGCACAACTTAAAGTACAGTAAGTTCTCATGATTGATGTCCCATACAAAGTATGTAATATACTAACAATAAATTTGAATTCAAAATTAATTAAGCCTCTCTGTAACTTGTAGTTAACAGATATAATGGAACTAAAAGAATAAGTTGTGACAGTACAAGAAAGCAATCAGAGAAATTCAGAAAATGGAGCATTTTGCTGGACATTTGACATCAGCAGTAATTCTGTGAAATGGATAAAAAGAACAGAGAGATATTCAAGAATAAATAGGCTTAAGAGACATAAAAATGCAATTTGTAGACCTTAATGGATCTGATGTTTTAACAAACCAGTGTAAAAAAAAACAAAACAGATACAACCAGAAAAATTTGAGTATAGAGTAAATATTGGATGATACAAAGAGTTAACACTATTTTTGTTGTTTGACTTGACAATGGACTGTAGTTGTGTTACAGAATGAAAACTATTTAGGATGTGCAATAAAGAATCTGCTTCCATCTTTGGATGTTGGACTACTGACATCTAGCCTCACTTCTGCCTCTTCCCCATGTGCCTTGCTTCCTGGACAGTGAATAAGAAAGCTGACAGCTTCCTCTTTGATGTTCGTGGGAGATTCAAAACCAGTAAGTCCATGGATACCCATAGGACCCCACAATCCAGCACCCCCCACCCCTGCATAACAATAAAAATCCCAAGCTAGTCCCTTTTTTTGCTCTCTCAAGCCATTTTTTCAGATGAGCTTGGAATGTGTGCTTTATATACCAAAGTCTTATGATGAGATTAATAAACTTTTTCATACACTTCTGATGTGTGTGTGCATGTATGCTGTCATTAGTCTTGACATTTGAACCAAATTTCAGGTTAAGATGGGAGTTCATCCTGCTTCTCAGAGTGTCCACAGAACTATGCAAAGCTATGACATTTAAAATGTATTGTGATATACTTTGAAAGAAAAAAAGAAAAGGGGAGAAGGAACAAAGGAAGAAAGGAAGGCAGGCAATAAAAAGGGATGGACAAAGTTGCTAACCTGTTGTGACTGTGCTTCAGCTTCATGACTTACGTAATACCTGAGTGATGGGAAGAGGTTATCATCTACTGTTCTTCAGTTTTCTTGACAGATGTCTCTGCTATAGCACTACCTACTTTTCTTTGGATGCTAGTATGTTTTCACCATATCTATTGTATATGTCCGAGCACACACTGCTCTGTTCTTATTACCCGGTGTGTTGAAGTTAGAATGCTCTAAATTCTAATAACTCACAGATTTATTCCAATGTCAGGTTCTTTAAGCACACCCTTGCCCTAATGTCTTTCCTAAATAACAGCTATAATTCCTGCAGGCCATAAGCAAACTCTACCTATGAAGCCCACATAATTTTTTTTCATCTCTAACTTAAGTTCCCTAGATTGCTGTGAAAAACCCTGCAAGTTCCTTCCCACAGTTCCAATCAAGGGAGCTGGGATAATCCCACTTTACACTAGAATGTTCTTACCTACCCAGTGAGCTGTGAGTCATCACTGCAGCAATGGAAGAGGGAGTCATTCACCACTGTCTCAGTCAGTTATTCAGCCCCTCACTGGCTCCTCCTCATTGTGGAAAGGGTTGTAAAGGCTTTCCCAGCCTGTCAGGAAGCTGAGTCTTGTTTTATGTTTTATGGGTGAACTCTGTGTTTTCATTTTACCAAACTTTGGTTCTTGCCTCCACCAACACCAACAAAGCTTTTCTAAAGAAGAACTTTGGCTTTTCACTCTTCCTGGAGGAGACTATTTTTAAAGATTTGATGAAACACTGACTCCTTTATTCTTTCCCAAGTTCCTCTCCTTTACCTCTCTTGCCAAACCACCAAGGATGCCTTATCTGTAGGGTCCCAGGCTGCAAGGCAGCAAGAATTACCACACATTAAAAATATGTTGGATATCTTATTTCAAAATCCAATCTGTCACATATAATTCTAGGCAGTCACATATTCCAACTACCTTAAAAATTCTAGATGTCCTCCGATCTTGGTATTATTTATATAAATAAGAATGCAAATTACCTGCAAGTGTGTCTAGTAAAAAGATCTTTTAATTCTTTGCTTATCTACATAGTAATTCATTTATTTTATTTAAGAAAATTTATGTAGCACCCACTCTTTAGATATCATTTAAAAATTTTAAAGTACAAAAGTAAACACTTCTTTCAACTGTGAACTCATAGTCAAGAGGGAAAAATAATTTAATGAACAGATAATTATGAAGAAATATATAAATAGACATGTTGTATACATAGGGTTTTGTGGGAACATTGAATATTTGTAAGAAATGTAGCCTGGAGGAGTTAACATTTAAAGGAAGTTGGCTAGTTGGAGAGAGAACAGGTAGTCCTGGGAAAGGGTTAGTATAATTAGTGGGGAGTAAAACCATAAGAGGATGAAAGTCAGAAAATATGTACAAGATAGTGAGGAGTGGACAGAGACATCAGGGGCACCAGAAAGCAGGAATTAGAAGAGAAACAGTAGTCTTGCAGAAGATCAAGAGAGTCTCACAGAATTTGGATACAGACCATGTGTACTCAGGTGAGTAAAGAAAGAGCTCTCAAGAGATGCTCTTCCTTTCTTCAGTTCACAGATTAAATGCATATTCCCCTAAGTGCCTTTATTGACTCCTGTAGTAAATTATGTACTTTTTTAATATCATTAATTGGACAATCATCACGATTAGTTTTTCTATAGTAACTTGTAGTGTGTCTGAATTCCCTAAAAGAAAATAAATTATCTGAGAGTAACAGCTAAACTTTACTTTTAGTGGCAGGCACAGTATTTTCCACCATGATTTCACCTTCAAAAATAGCTGTCCAACTAAGGAAAGACAGAGGAGGAAATGAGTAGATTCAAAGTACATAAAAAAGTCTAGGATAATAATTTCAAAATGTTACCTAGATTTATAGCAGGTAGACATTGGTGCCTTTAACAACATTTTTAGTTTTAAAGGCAGTTGGCTCTATGATGGAGGACTTGGAACATTAATGGTGAATGAAGAATTGAGATCAAGAAATGTACACATAGGTGGTAAAAAGCTGGAGACAATAAAAGATCAGTAGTGGGATGAAGTTGGGGTAAGGAAAGATTTAATTGCTGTTTTCTTAAGATTTAAACATTTTAATGCAGGAAAAAGGAGTGAGGTAAAGTAGGTGTATTGAAGATATAAATTACTTTTAAGCATGAAGTAAACTTTACTTTCTTAGACTAAGGGAAAGGATATATGTTTTTAAGTGGAATTGAAGTGTTTTATGTTGTTGTGGATATCACCTGATACTCAATTTTCTCTATCAGCACAAGGTAAGTTAATGATTAGGGTATAGAGCTGAATGGTAAACATTTGGAATACAGTCTTCATGGGAATAAGAGGTTGATATATTTAAAATATAAATAAAAAGAAATCTTGGTAGTCTTAATATTTTGGCTGTTGTTTGAGTCTACATATTTGTTTTTTCAAAAGTCTGTATACCTTTCTAATTTCCTCCAGTAGTTTTTAATCTCCCAGGGTGAGTAGCAGAGAAAATGGATTGTAGCACTGAATCAGAAAAGCTTAGATAAGTACGATAGACTGTGGAGGAGATCAGGGCGAGGAGGTGCTGTGATGTTAATGAGGCAGTGCAGCTGCACAGCAGTTCAAGTATTCTGTGAATTTTGAGAACAGTTTTGTGATAGACCTGCCAAGGTTGGATGCTTAAAGTCTTTAAATTATCATAGGCATTCAGAGTGATGACAGGAAAAGTTTCTGATTCTTAACTGAGAGCTGTCATGGGATGAAGGGTACTGACTGGACTAACAAGACAAAGTTGCTTAGGCCCGATTACCTGAAACTCACAAATGCGTGTACTTTTAAAAGAGATCTGAAAAGAAATGATGATGGAGGGAACATCAAAATCCATTCCCAGCTCTGTGGATCATATTTGATGAGGATAATTCTAAAGCAGAGGACTACAGAACAATGTGTTCCCAGGGCAGAATCAAGTTTCAGTTAAAACAAGCTGGTAACAGAGCTTTGTAGTAAAGGTGGAGAATGGTTGGGGAAGTTTATTCACAATGTACGGGGTTCCAAGCAGCAGGGGGAAAAGTGTTAGAGGGGAATCACTATCAGGATCCTCTAAGGGATGGACAATTCAGTGATGTCAGGAGATGAGAAAATAAGAGAAAGTAAAAATTTGTTGAGACTGTAACAACAGCTCCCCAAGGACTAAGAGAATGAGAGGCATGTTTAGAAGTGATTGGATTCAAGTATTTTAATTCTGACAGAAGTCACTTTGGGGACAGAATGACTGAGAGTTGATCTCAAATAACACTCAGCTTGCTGAACTGGTACAATTGCGTGACAGTAGGCAAGTTCTTAACCAAGAAGAAACTTAGTAAAGGAGTAGACAGACCTCTTTTTTCATACAAGAGAAGAGAGGTGGAACTCTGTCCTAGGATCAGAGTTAGGGATCTGTCTTGATTAAGAGCCATACCCTAAGAATGTTGCTTATTTGGGAAAGTGAATATCATCTACCATATATCATAAATAAGAATATAAAGATTAAAGCAATATAAAACTTAAGATACAGAAATTTTTAAATGTGTTTTATTTTAAATTTAAATATTGTTTTTAAATAATGTATGTCCATATTATGTAAAAGTACTGCCATCAATTTTAATATATGATTTTGCAGTGTTCGCTGGTCAGTATTCTCCAGAGAAACAGAACAAAAGTGTATATATATATATACACACACACACACACACACACACACATATGTATATATATATATATATATATATATATATATATATATATATATATATAAAGAGAGAGAGAGAGAAAGACATTTTAATAAATTGACTCACATAGTTACAGAAGCTGGCGAGTTTAAAATCTGCAGGATGGGCTACCAGGCTGGAAACCAGGGATGAGCTGATGCTCAAGCCCCAATGCTTTCTGCTACAGAATTCCTGATTGCTTGGAAGGAATTAGATAATTCCTTCTATTGATTAGATGAGGCCCACCCACACTATGGAGAGCAATTTGCTTTACTCAAAGTCCAATGACTTATCTCATCCCAAAACACTCTCATAGAAACATCCAGAGTAATGTTTGCCCATATGCCTGGGCCCTGTGACCCACACAGTTGACATATGAAATTGATGATCATACAGTGGAATTAGTCTACAATTACTGATCATTTCTGAATTTTATAGTTTATGCACATATCAGAAAAATGCCATTTTTTAAGCATTTTTATAACACTGTATACTTACTAATTATTATGATACAGGTAATTCCAGTTTACCCTTAAAAATACACTTGAGAGAGGACTTCAGATTTATAGGCCCATTAGAGAACAGGTAGTTGAAGTATTTCCCTTGAAAGGTTTTGAGATAATTAGACCCACAAGGTTAAAAAAAGTGTGTAAGATAAAATATCAAGTAAATTAGCAGAACCAAGACTTTAATGTCAACCTTCTGATTACAGGTTTTAAGACTTACCACATCACCATAGTTGTTCCATCAAGAGAAATGTGTATGTAGTTGGAATCAATTTGAACAGTCAGTACCTAAAGTCCCTTTAAATTTAGACAAAGCATCATTCTCATTGGAGAACCAGCATGTGGTAGGGAAATGATTAACTTATAGCTGCTTTAAAGGTGCCCACAGGTATTCATGTCAGCAATACGCTATTTACCAACCACTAATTTAGAGGTTATCTTAATATGGAAATCCTTAATTTGAAAATAAGGATGATTTCATATTACATTCCAAAGAATGTAATTGTCTTTAAATTGCCCTTCTTTTCTCAGAAGATTTGATCTCTGAAGCCTGAAATGAAACTTTAACATTTTCAATTAAATTCAAGCCTTCAAGGTTTGGTTGAAACTAAGAAAATTATTTGTGAAACTCTTTTTAAACTCCCTCTGAAATAAGCTTCAAGCTAGTAAAGTTTTAGTTCTGAACATTTAGACCTGTTATAAAGGAGAAAGTTACTTAATAGTGAAATTTCATTGCAATGTTCAAGGTATTCAAAAAAACAATAAAATATTTTTCAAAATAATTAAGATTTCATTTTAATATCTGAAATTTTTAAAATAAGTAAATGGCTTATTGGCTGCATGAATTGTTTAGTAGGTGGAGGCAATGAAAACAAACTAATAAAACTGTGGTTATGATACACACTAGATGGTTTTAGTATTCTCCAAATTTTGCTAAGCATTTTGGGATTTTTATATTGTAAACATTTCACAAAGCTTTAGTTTATCATATTTTCCATTTACTCTTTTTTCAGGTGAAACATAGACATCCCCTTTCAGGAATGAAGTGCTATGATGAGGTATATTTTTCAACAGCTCAAAATGTGAAAATGTCACGTAATCGTATTTATTACTTCTGCTATCTTCCCTGTTGTAACAGGAAACTGGACAACACCGCTGAAGATGGAATCCCACATTGCTTGCCACCAGTCTATGCTACAATACATATCTTACCTTTAATTTCTCCCCTTTTTGACCTTTTATATCATGTATTAGAAATCTTACCATTCCACTTTCACTTTCATAGAATTGTAGAATACAATATAGCCAAGAAAAGGCATAATCTTGACAATTTTTCCTTTTTTATTTATCCCTTGTTGATTGGTTTCTTTAATTATCGTAGAACTGATAGACATTCAATCAACAAGATTACAGACTGGAATGTTATTATATAGGTACAAATTTCTGAGTTAAATGTGACAGATAGCAAAAGAGAATGAAAGGAAATATTTCATCACCATCCCTGAACATCTTGCTAGGATTCGCACCTGGCCTTTCTGGTCAACTGTTGGATTTTTATAGGCTCACTTGGATCTTGAATCTACCTAACATATATGAATGAAGGTGAATAAGACATCATAAGACTCAGTGGATTCATGTTACAATGAAACCTAAACATGATTTATCCTCTTACATAATTCCATAAAACTAAAAGTGAGGTGGTAACAAGTAAAGGTGAAATGGAAGCTTTATGTTTTCATGCGAGGTAAAAACTAGTGCACAAAAGTTTATGTTAAATAGAAAGAGCCCCTTTTTTGTATGTAACTGAAATAGCTGCAAGAACACTAAATATGAATTTCCAGATTCATCTTAATATACAGACTGAGGTATTATGTATTATGAGTAGTCACCATGCTGATACATTTTATTTTTCTATATTTCTAGAAACTTCTTATGTTTATCACCATTACAAATTTCATAAGAAAACAGACTTAATCTTTTGGAAATAAATAAATAAATGTGAGTGCAAAGGTCCTAATTTCCAGGAGCTGTTGCCTGATTGAAAAAAAAATCTTTATGACTATTTATTATAAAACAAAAATAATAGCTGTGTAAGAAGTGTCAACATGTCAACATATTCTAACATGGATAATATCACTGGAATTCTCTGTTAAATGATTCTTTCTTATACTTCTTCCTGCAACTTCATATTTCATTCACTTATATTTTGACTATTGTCACCCTATGCCAGTTTGTACCATACAAGCAGAATTCATCTTAAAAAGTTCAAGACTGAGTATCATTGCTCTTATTTAAATTATCAAAGAGAGATGACTTTGTACTTCTTACAACTAGCCTATACAAAATCAACTGAATAATGGATATATACTGTTTCTAAATAAGGTGTTTAATATTCAGATATTTCCAGTGACTGCAATAAATCACCCATTTCATATCTTAATCTGGTACCAAAAGCATGGTCATCCATATTGTGCTTAAACATTGATCTACTACAGGCCCAATATTTTAACATGTTCTGTAGGTATTCTGTTCATGTTAGTATTGCTT
Source organism: Manis pentadactyla (assembly GCF_030020395.1). Lineage (NCBI taxonomy): Eukaryota > Metazoa > Chordata > Mammalia > Pholidota > Manidae > Manis > Manis pentadactyla. Next base: position 134,304,836 of record NC_080019.1, on the reverse strand, counting down.
TAAAGAAACCATCTTTCCCTTATTTTTGCATATTCTAGGTATCATAAGTATGAATTGGTGAGATTGTTTTTTAGTACTCTTAGATTATCTCAAAGTAAAAATAATGGAAATATTCAAAATTAAAATTCCAGAATATTTTCAAAGCAAAAAAAATCTAGCAGTATGAACTTTCAAACTTTAATATTTATATTATCTCATATAACTAATATAATATTAACTTAGCATACATTAAATTCTATTATTCAATTTTTTATCTCTTCCAAAATAATAGACAAGTTATCATAAGTTACACATATACTAATACAGCACTGTTAAGAATAAAGGACATTAGACCTTATTTCTCAGTTGAAGAGTTAACTGGAACAGGACTAGGAAATGAAACAGACACTTAAAAAAATCAAGCACATATGCTACCTCTAAGCACTCTGGCAAATCAAGAAAGAAGAAAAAAACAAAAGAGTAAGAATGGAAGACAATTGGAAAGGAAGGAATGAAAAAGTAAGAAATGAAGGGAAAACTGCAATGGATTTTACTGTACTCAGTTTCAGTTTAAAAATTGTTAAAACTCAGAGGTAAATTCTTTAGCAATAGAAGTTATTTGGTATTTAGGACTCATTGATCCATGTATTTTTATATGTGTCCTATTTTCTTACTTTCATCCTGTTCTTACATGTATCCCATTTTCTTATTTTCATCCAATTCTTGTATGTATGCCATTTTCCCAGGAGAGTTGTTTATCTCTATTGCCCCAGCTTAATTATAACTAACTCCCCAATATCCCTGAAAATATCAAAAGCACAATAAATTATATGGTCACCCTAAACAAATGGGGAACTCAGTAGTCATGAACAGTGTCTCCAGCATGTTTTTTTAAAGAATATATAAATATTCCTTAAGTGACTACTGCAAAAAAGCAGTCAGAAAATTAAAAGCAAAAGGAAAGGTCATCAAGTGAAAGTATTTTGAAGCTAAACATTCAAAGTTCGTTGGTTTATTTATACCCTTATTCAGACCTTCCTGGTCTCCTTTCTAGATCACTGGAATCCAGTTAATATAACCTCAATGCATCAAATACATCCAATAGTACATGAAATATTTGTGTGTCAATTTTCATCTTATCAAAAAGGAAAGAAGAGAAAGAGAAAACAAAGAGAATACTGAAACAAGCCATTTAAATTAATATGTAACATCTAAATTTCAGAGCTTGAAAGTGCAAGTCTTTCACCAATCACCTCACACATCACACAGTCTACCATACACTCTTCACCCTGGCTACCTTGTACTCTTCTTGATTCTGTGAACATTTTGTATAATATTCAACCCTATGCTTTTGGGCAGATGGATACTGCAGACTGTGGAGTGTCCTTATTCCATACCATACTCACTGCCACACACACACACACACACACACACACACACACACACACACACTCCAGCTTCTTTATCTATCTGGTATAATATTTTTACATTTTCAAGGAACATATTAAATGTTACCACCCAAACTACAAATGGATTTTCAATCATGCCAAATAGACCACACAGTTTAATATCAGTTATATTGGAAGCAGCCCATGTCCTCTCTGAGTGGTGGATAGAGAAGTAGAAGGGGTCAGGGTCTGAAATCTTTTATAAAATTAGAAAGACTCTTACTGTATAGAAGAACTGAAATAGGGATCTTAATGCTTTGTGATATTTTGAGGAAAATGATCACAAAAAAATCATTTTAAATTAACAAAAAACTGATTGACCATTGTCTCTTCTATAAATTAACATTCAAAGAAACATTCATCAATTGTGATTCATTACCAAAACTGAAAATTGCTTGGATTAAGAAACTTATTAATAGAACGTATGTAATTAATAAGTCAGTAAAGATGATATTATGAAAATATATTTAATAAACACAAATAAAACTAGGAAGAAACAAAACATTTTTAAAAAAGAAAATGAATAAATTTCTGTGTTGTTTTTAAAAGAATATTAATAAATGAAGTGCCAGGTAGAAACTAAATATGGCCATATTATAGACATTTAAATATAATTTAGGAAGAAAAACAGAAAGTTCAAAACATTTAAAGATATAAAACAAAATTTAAAATATCACATATTAATCGAGGTAGCACTAGTGACTACCAAATATAATTTTAGTGTCTTAAGAAAATGAAAATTTATTTCCTACTCATAAAAAGTCCACAATAACTCTTCTTGACCTGAGAACAACTCTCCTATAAGTGCTGTTTTCAAACCCCAACTCCTTTCATCTTACACCTCTACAGGAACTCCAAGTAGAAAAAACATGGGAAACTAAATGTGATTTTTTTTTTATGAGTCATGTCTAGAAGTAGCTTACATCAATTAGGTACACTGTCCATTGACTAGAACTCAGTAACAGGCCAATTCCACTGTAGGTGAATCTGAGAAATACAGCCTAACTGATGTCAGGAGAAAAAGGAAATTTAGTTGAAGAATAACTAGTTCATCTTTGCCACGTTACATGATTTAATCCGTAATGAAATTGAAATCATAATAAATGTAAGATATATATATAAGAAGTATTATTTATATATTTTTAGACAAATAAATTCATTTGTACAAAATCTTCTGATTTGAGCTTGAAAACAAAGGTTTTATGTTGCCAAACTTTAAACTCTGTCCTTTATTTTTCACATTAACTCACAGTAAGATGGTTTGAGATTTAACTTACCAGTAAGTAAAAGATTACTCTTCTACAAAAAGAAAATAATATGTTTCAACAACTTCAGCAGCTTATGTGATCAAAGAGATAGTCTGGCTGACAGGGTAGTACCATAGCAAGTGCAATAATTTGGTGACATGGCATAGTGAAGTAACATGGTGTTGTGATGTAGTGGACATATATATATCCTTTCAAGACTAAAGGACTTCTCTAGTTGCTGGCATATATCTGACTGGTAACCCTCAGCTGGCAGGCCTCTATAGAAATTGCCCGGACCATAGGGAGCTACCTTGGCTATGGCCAAGCCCTCTTACCAAGGATAGCCTGCAAAGATTGTTTGATGCAATGGTGTAAAGTTTGAATCTACTTGCCTCATCGTGGAACATCTCTAAAGGGCCATTCCAGTTTAGCAAACACCTTTTCTGAGATTGTATTACATTCCAAATTATCCCTTGGCCTAATACTACTTCTTTTCTTATCTCCCAGGTAAGCACTCCCTGATGTTAATCTTCCCAGGGTTTGCTTCCTGGAGGACCCTTGTACCAGTTAGTTCAAGAAATGAGAGAAAAGAGTAAACTATAAATTGGAATTTTCTAGCTAGTCACTCATTGGCCAGATAACAATAAGAAGCCCACTATTGGAGCATAGATAAAATCTGGCATAAAATAGTACCGCAATTGTTTAAATTTTCACACGTGAAGGTCTTGCATGGTGTACGTGAGTTTATTCAGCATGCATTCTTATATATGTAACAAGTAATAATTATAAATATAGAATTGAGTAGTTGTTACAGGGGGAAATTAAAGTGTTGGAAAAAATAAAGCTTGACAGTGACTATTATCATCTGAAGACTAGGTGAGAAATGTAGGAGGCCATATTGACAGGATATAAAAAGGCTCTCATCTCACTCAAAGGGCAACTAAAGCTGAAGAACAGGCTCAAGACTTAATAGTAACAGTAGAACTAGAGAAAAGGTGGATTTCTCAATCTAGAGTACCTGTTATCATAAGATTAGAGTCCTAGTTAGGGACACACTTGAAAATATTGACTCTTCAAATTCTTCTGTACCTGCAAAAATGGTCTCCCTATTAAAAGCTAGGATTCTCCCCTACTTAAAGAAATGTGGCTGAGAAGATAATGTATGCTTCTTTCCCAGGATCTGCCATAACTTACTTCCCTGTCCACCAGACCAAAAACTGGAATTAATTTGCAACATAACTTGTTAAGATAAGCTATACCAGTTCAGGAAGATAAAATGCCATGAGGCTGCAGGACCTAACCAACATGTTCTGGCAGGAAGTGGCAGGGAATGTGTGTGATGAGAAATTAAGGTCTCGATTGATGGGAGGTCAGAATATAAAGTTAAAAAAGGGATAATTAGTGCTTATGAGAGCAGTCTCCTAAGACTCAGGGTTCAATGCTCTGGTATGTATCCCAGGATGTAGCACCTACAAGTTGCTAGCATGGCTTTTAGGATTTGGAAAAAATTAACACCCATCAAATGAATCGCCAAAATTGTCATAGAAGATGATAGCAGAAGAAATCAAAAGTTTCTGAGAAATGGGCAAGCTGGAATAAAATGCAGCATAAGACCAATAAACCTAAAAAGTGACTATCCCTCCTGAGAGAGCCTGAATTTACCAACTATAAGGAATATACTTAAACCAGTAGCTTAAGCATTCCTGATAAGCTTGGCTTTCTTTTGTAAACCAGGCCTAACTTCAGAAATTGTTGTTACAAATCTGGACTCACAGATAACAAGGGACAATCATAGGATTCCAGACCTGTAGAAGCCCGCTGGCAGTAACTACTGTCTGAAGCAAGGCAGTAACAATTGCAATAATGTGAGTCAAGGTCAGAGTGACAGCCAGGAAACCTAACCTACAGCAAGCTATGGGCAAGATATCTTAAGGGCAAGATAGGTGGGCAGCCAGAAAGGTATTGTTTAATCTCTTCAAACAAAATAAATCAAAGATGGATAACCGGAAGGATGAGAACAATCAGTCTGATATTCATAATATCTTTTCAATTTTCAAATCTGAAACAGTTGTCCAACCTGGATCCCACTGACAGAGGAGAGGTTAGGTCTCCAGAAGGAAGGAGCTTGTAATGCTCTGGCAAGTATACAAGGTAACAATCCACCAGTTCTTCCTCCCTGTGAATCTATATTTATTTAGGTAATTGTATGTTGAGATGAAAAGGAACATTTTCAAGATTCAGAGGTTGTAGAACATAGGTTCCAAGCCTACATTATTCCATGCATGGGAAGATTAACATGGCTTCTTTATTAGAATGGGGGCACATGACAGCCAAGTTATGAATGGACTTGTAGCCTACGTCTGGGCCACATTGCATCTTCTTCATTGGTGGATTTCACCTGGTGATCATTTCTTTGGTTCCTAAATGTATAGTTGCAATGGGTACACTTGGTGGTTTGTATAAGCCCCCAGTAGTGCCTTATCCAGTGAAGTTAGACTTTATATTATCAAGTGGAAGTCACCACAAGTCCCCCACTCATGGTCTGAGATAGTAAATCATAAACAATATTACACCCTGGGGATTTGACAATGATCAGAGTCACTCTTCAAGATTTTAAAGATATGTGAATGGTGGTCAATTTCTTATCTTCATTTCTCTAATGAAATTGGCCACCACAACTTCATGGCTCATTGGAGATTGATCATTGAGGATGACTGTAGACTTTCATAAACTCAACCAAGTAAAAAATTGGATTTCAGTTCCAGCTATGGTATCCTTGCATGGTCCCAGATACATAGCAAATGGCCACTTATCCAACAAATATGTTCTTTACATTCAAATCAGAATGGCACATCTGAAACAATTTGCATTCACTATTATTCCATAAGGTGGGGGATAAGCCCTATGAAACCTGAAGGCCCACAACAGTAATTAAGTTTTCAAGAAGCAATTGACCTAAGGCATGAAAGGTGACTTTCACACCTTTGAGGAAGGGAGATATTTTTTCCCAGCAGATGTTTGGTTAATACCTGGAAAGATTTTAAGTTGTTGTAAGTGGGGAAATGTGATAGTATCATCCAGTAGGTAGAGTACAGGAGTGCTTTTAAATGTTTTCCAATTCATAGGGCAGAGCTCTAAAACAAAGACTCATCTGGCCCAAAGTGTCAACAACGCCAAGGTTGAGAGCTCTGCTCTAAAGTAAGGGATGATTCCATCTCAGACTTCTCATTATTAAGAAGTGTGAGTTTTGGAAAACCTCATGTCCTCCCAGTTCATAACAATTCTACAAGTCTATTCTTGCTTCAAAGCTTCCTGTGTGATTGTGTGCCTTTGCTGAGCCTACCTGGCACCCAGACTTTCTCTTTATCAAACTCCACTTCCTTCTGTCTTCCAACAGCACTTGATTTCAGGAATACACCCAAATAAAATTTCTGCTGATTAATTTCCAGCTCTGAACCTCCTTCCAATGAGACCCAACCAGCAAGAACAGATAGACTCAAGTTTAAATTTATCTACTTAGTAGCTGAATGTCTCTGGGTATATCAATTAACTTTAGTGAGCCTCAGCTTCATCATAAATGAAGTGGAAATAATAATGGCTTTATCACAAGATTATTTAATGAGATAATATATTGTGCAACAGTAAGCTAATAAACTATAGCACTAGATTCATATTATTTTTTAACTGAAATCTTTTGGTTAAGAAAGGAACAGGAAAAAACTTTGAATATTTAAAAGTAATAGAAATTTGATAGGTTTACAGTAATAGCATATATTGTAAATTTATATGAGAAACTAATTCTTATGAAAATTCGTAATTTTGTTTGTTTACTTTAAATAAGCAGATCAATCAAATTCCTTATAAAGATCTTTGGATTTCTTTAGCAATTCTCTATATTAAACTTCCCATTTCTATTATGAGAAGTGTCATTTAGTTATTCAATCAGAGAACAATACTTTATTGTGTTTTCAACCACAAAATAAGTCCTTTTTAAAATAACTATTTACAAGCAATAATTCAAGTAATAAACTCTGAACTCTAATTTTTCAATCCCTGAACTTGCTAGGTAGTTTCTAAAGGGTTTACCTGAAATATGAAGTTATGTTGATTACAAAGTCTAAATAAAATGATCACACATTTAGAAATTTAATAATAGTTTGCCTGTTTGGAAAAAGAGTAAATTTTCCAAATATCACTAGTTTATCTAATTCTCTTTAGCATATACAAACAAGAAAGTATTTAACTAATTTTAATTATAATTAATGACACTCAGTAATAAAAATAAAAAATAATTAAATAAAAAACAGAAATGAAACCCAGTAAGAATAATTGCTAAAGTAAATTTAAAAATTGAAAATAATGTAATAACAAAGATGATTATAAATTTTAATTATTTTATGCCATATTAGTACAATACTAACATTTCAAATAAAGATGCCATTGTATTGTATTAAAATGATAATATTATAGCCCTAGTATAAACAAATATAATGAAAAAATCTTGGCAGAAGTTTTTCACCAAGATGATTCATTCTACTAAAATAGATATTTAAAAATTAAAGTATGATTGTAACAATCAGTAAAAAGAATAAAAGGGTGAAAGAAATAATATAGACTAGTGACAATAATAACTAGATAATGTTGATAGTAATTAGGAATTATTAGTTGCAAAGTATAGTGGTGAATTATAACTTTATTTAGAAGCTGTGTTTTAAATGTTAATTATTAATCATTAAATATTTTTGTTTTGTTTTGTTTAAGTTTTAAATTCTAATCACATTGGTATATATTCCTTTTAACCAAACCAGCTGAATAATATAATACCCTGGATCGGGAGGAAATGAAGGTAGAAATATCAGTAATGTTGACATAAGAGGAAAAGAAACAGAAGTATAATAATGTTGTGCACTTCAACATTCTGTTCTAAAAAACGTAAAATAATCTGAAGTTGAATAATAATGTTGACTGAGAGTTGAATTAAAAATAAGGACAAAATGAGTTAAGCCCTTACTGAGTAGAAAATATTACTCATCAGACACTTGATTCTTTTCTCATTTAATGCCAGCAGTCACCAATAATAATCACAAAGGCATTATTTCCATTTTAGACATGATAAAATTGAGATTAAGATAACTCAGTATTATAGACCGACTTTTTAAAAATTTGGATTCAACAGTCTTGATTATTTCAACACCCAAATGCTTTCTCTATTAAACCAAAATTTTTCTACTTAACTTCCTTTAATTTTTTAAAATAAAAATAAATTGTTTTCAAAAGCTAGCTACTGTTAACTGAGTACATTGTAAGGAGAAAAGGTGGATGAATACGATATGATTTATCATTGCTCCACTCTCTGGGACAAAACAGGAGACTTAGGTAAGGCAATTATTAATATTATGGTTCTCTCCTGATTTTGACCATTATCTGGAGCTTATGCCTTAAGTAATTCCATAATTCCTAATAGCAAGAGGGCCCTGGACACTGGGCTTTGGTTACAGGTAGCTAAACTTTGCTGTCGGTATATTGGATAAGGGACTAAAGACTCATGTTCTCTTCTGCACACTCTCAGGGTGAGACAAATTTTCTGACTGAGTAATTGCATAAAAAGAAAAAAATATATTATTCAATCCATGAAATGAAATCATCAGTGAATATGAGTACCTGTGTGTTATATTTTATCAACAAATTTGGAAGGAATTAGCAATGCAAAACACTCAGTACCTAGTTCTGCATAATTTCATAAATCCTTCTCATTAAATAGATGAAAGGGAATAGAAGACACTACAAATTTAAAGATTAGCACCTGAACAGAATTAGATATTTTATGTCAAAGGGTATCTGGTCTTTTGTCAATAGAGTATCAAAAAGGACATCATAGATATAACTCTTTAGAAAACCCATTTCTAGAGCTCAGATGGGAAAAAATGTTTAGTTTTTATATAGTTCAAAATCATCTTGGACAAAAAATATCTATGACTTTCAGGGCCAGACTCAAGTAGGCAGAAAGGTCTCTAAACCAATTCCTCACAATGGTTATCAACACTGCATTGTATTGTAGAATTTCCAGAATGACGGAGAAAAGATACCCCAAAATCCATTCCTCCATAAAAGTTGTAATAACACTGACAAAACTTTTAAAAATCATCATTTTCAAATGACTTGAAATAAACCAAAAGCTTTCTTGTTTGCTCAAAAAAATATATAAATCTCTGTAAGAACAGTGATTTTTTTGACATTTTAACTTGCTCTTTTTAAATCTTCTCCCCAACATTTTTGTAACCTTGAAATCCAGTTTCTACACAGTATGTGTGAAAAACCAGCAGAATAACAACCATGGGGTGAATGGAGAGAGCAGAGTGAGCATGGACCTTGATAAAAAGTCCCATTTCCAGAGAAGTGTCACTCTGACTTGTCTGACACCTCCCTGAAATGCCCCATTCTCAGTTTGTCTTTATTTGACCTAACTTTAAGCTTGCTCAGTACAAACATCCTGTTCCTTGAGACACTTGTCAAAAGAAAAAAAGAAATCTGTGGCAATTGTGTAACATCACAGGTACTTGTTGCAGTGAAGTTAGCTGGACAATAAAAAAATCTAGCCAAAAACTTAGAGATAAATCACAGTAATGGGATGAAAATAAGGGGTTTATAAATCAGGACACATTTCTGGTGATCCAGAAAGACATATTGCATATATAATGACAAATTCTAATAAGGTCCTAATTTCTCACCTTTGGTCAGCATAAAGGCTCTGAAACAGCAGGAAGCTGAGTCTAAGTCAGAGTTGTGAACTGCCCCAGGATTAAAGTCAAGCCCAACTAAACACAGAGCTCCTCAGAAAGTGGGGGAGACTTACTGAATCAGGGTTTTTAAGGAAATCCTTAGCTAAGCTAAGAAAATGGAGACTTCAGTAGTTACACATGACAAAGAACACTGACTTTACACAATTTTCCAGGAAAGTCACTAAGCAGCAGTAACAACAAGAAAAAATAGACACAAATACTGGTTTGAGGAAAGGAAATGGCAGATTTGAGTGTAAGAGTTGTAACGCTTTATTACTTCAAATGTTTAGCTTTCAACAAAGAATTATGACACTGAAGAAATAGGGAAATTATTATCCATCAAAAGAAAAAAAGAGGTCAATCAAAACTATCCCTAAGGAAGCCCAGACATTGGATCTATTAGATACCAACTTTAAAACAACTATTATAAATATATGCAAAAACTAAAGAATGTCACATCAAAAGATTTAAAGAAATGTACAAGAAAGATGTCTCACCAGATACAGAATATCAATGCAGAGACAAAAATTATTTTTTCAAAAAAGGATCAGAACCAAATAAAAATTCTCTTTGCCTGGCCTCTGGTGCAGAGGTTAGATCTGGCAGGTCTATGGCCCTGGATGTGAGCATGGGCTCAGAAATGACACCTGCAAGCTTGTGGTTTCTATCCGAGTGTTGCTGAGAACCATGCACTGGCATTGCTTTCACAGAGTCTTCCTCATTGGCCTGGGGGGCCATCCCCGAGCCCAGAACCCAGTCTCTGCTTACCCCATATTGCTCCTGCTCTTCCTGGGGAGAGGGGCAGAGAGACCCCCACTTACACAAATTTGGGGATTTATTTTTGCTTTAAGGGTTGGTGCTTCTCTGCCTGAGTCAAGAAGGTACAGTTGAGAAAGTGCAATGACTGCAATGAAAAACTCAAAAAGAATGCTCAACAACAGATTTGAGCTAACAGGAAAAGAACCAGGAAACTTGCATGAAGGTCAGTTGAGTTACTCAATCTGAGAAACAGAAAGAAAAAATAATGAATAAAAATAAAGAGCCACATAGACTTACTTCAAAACAACTGACTTCAGAAACCACAGAGACAAGAAGCCAATAGATAGCCTACCTAAAGTGCTAAAAGAAAAAGAATGTCAACCAAGAACTCTATATCCAGTAAAACAATTCTTTAAAAGTAAAAAACAAATGAATATATCCCTAGAGAATCAAGAACTAAGAATAAAAAAATAAATAAAAACTCAGGTACTGTGTCACTAGAAGACCTTCATCACAAGAAATACAAAAGGAAATCCTTTGGGCTAAAAGGAAGTGACACTATGTAGTAACACAAGTCCATAGACAGAAAGGATCATCAGTAAAGGAAATTACTTATGTAAATACAAAATACAGTATATGTGTATCTTTTGTAACTCTTTTTATTCCCTTACCTGATGGAAAAAGCAACTATGTATAGCAATAATTATAGAACTGTGTTGATGGGCTTGTAATATATAAAAATATAATTTTTTATGATTTGAATGGAACAAAAGAAGGAGAGAGGACTAGAGCTGTATTGGAGCAAAGTTCTTGTATAATATTAGAATTAAATTGGTATTAATTCAAACCAGATTGTTTAAGAAGTTAATTGGAAATGCCAGAGAAAACACCAAATATAAGTTTAAAATATTATAGGAAAAAAAAGACAAGAAAATTAAAATGGTGTACTAGAAAATATTTATTTAACCACAAAATAAGATAGTAATGCAGAAAAATCCAAAAATTACATAAACAAAGCCAACCTTTTCAGTATTTAGATTAATCTAAATGGATTTAACACTTCAATCAAAAGGTGGACATTGAAATACTGGATTAAAAAAATGTCCAACTACATGCTGTGTACCGGGATTCAAGGCACAAAATAGACTCAAATTATAGTAACCAAAAGGGAACTGCTATACTAATGTCAGACAAAACACACTTTAGAAAAATATTATTAGGCACAAAAACAGACATTTTATAATATAAATTTTGTGACTTTGGATTAGGAAATAGTTTCATATATATGACACCAAAACATAAATGAATAAAGAAATAAAACATTGATTTGGCCTTCACCAAAATTTAAACCTTTTGTGCTTTAAAAGTGAAAATACAAACAATAGAATGGAAGAACTATTTGCAAATCATATGTCATATCCATAATATATTAAAAATACAACTCAACAATAAAAATTAAATAACCCAGTTTAAAAATTGGCTTTTTCTTTCCACAACTTAAGATATCAACCTTGCTTGTTCAAAATAAATAGTGGTTGCTCTAGAATTCAAAATATACATTTTTAACTAATCTAAGGCCATCTTTAAACACCACTATACTGCTTCACATATTCTATAGGTGGCTTTTAATAAAACATTCCTGTTCTTCCCTCCTGTTCCTTGCATTATTATTTTAATTGATCAACCTATATGTATACTATAACATCAAATACATGGCTACTATTAGCACATTAAATACACAGTTATCTTTTAGATCCATTAAGAATAAGAAAAATTAATATTTATTTTACATTTATTTATTCCTTCCCCAGTGCTCTTTCTTTCTTTAGGTAGATCTTTCTGACTATAAAATTTTCCTCTCATTTGAAGAACTTATTTTAGCATGCTTACAGGGCACATATGCTGTCTGGAGAATTCCCTTCATTTTTGTAACATTCTTTCTCCTTCACTTTTGAAGGACAATTTTATTCAATAAAGAATTCTGTTTCATTCTACTTTCTTCTTACTTGCATGATTTCTGTTGACAAGTCCACTATAATTCTTACCATTTTACTGTTTAGTTAAGGCATTCTCTCTTCTGGGTTTTCTCAAGATTTTCTCTTTCATTAAGAGCAGTTTATGATATGCCTACGTATACATTTTTTGGTATTTATCCTAACTGGTACTATATGAGCTTCTCAGATCTGTGGTTTGGTATTTGTCATTAATTTTCAAAAATTCTTGGCCTTTATTATTTCAAATATTTCTACTGTATCTGTCTTTTCTTTCCTCTTCTAGTATCCCAAATATGTACATTTACACCTTTTAAAAATCTCCAACAGTTCTTGGATGTTCTGTTCTGCTATGTTGGCCTCTTTTTTTTCTCTTTTCTTTTCATTTTGGGGAGTTTCTATTAACCTATCTTCAAGTTCACTGATTGTTTCCTTGACCATTTCCCATCTAATGATGACACTATAAGGGCATTTTTAAATCTCTTCTACAGTTTATTTTGATTTTTACCATTTGTTTTTTATTCTTCCTTGGAGTTTCTACTTCTCTGTTTGCATTATCTATCTGTTAGGTAGAAAGATAGACATCAGCAGTTGAGGAAGGGGAAGATAAGGTTCAAGAAAAAAACCCACCTGGTTAGGGGTGCTGCTTGGAGACAACAAAGCCATTGCAGAGATATAACTTCCTTGCCTGTCTAGACCAGGCTAAACTGGTCCCAACCAGATCACATCACAGGCACAATTGACCAAAACTAAGAATCACCTGAACCACACCTCCTCATAATCTCATTAAAATAAAATGTGGTTTGGCTCCCCCCACTCTTTGGACTTTTCTGTGTGCGTTTTGGGAAAAGACATGTGCATCAAGAGGAATGGGTGTATAACTAGAACTGTGAATCCAATGACCTCACCCTGTCAATCAAAGAGGCACCTCCCTGCTAGGACATGATAAATAGACCCCCCCCCTTAAAAGAGAGGACTTTGTCTACCTTGACTCTGGCCCACTCCTCCCTTGTAGTATATTCCAATAAAACTTTCACTCATCTTCACTGTTGTGTCTCTGCCTTTCAGTTCTTTATTTTGGCAGGGACAAGAACTGAGAAGAACAAACTCTACCTGAAACATATCTGTTCTTGCATGGTGTCTATTTTTTCATTATTCCTCTTTGCATAGTAAGAATATTTATTTTAAATTCCCTGCCTGATTAAGCCAAACTGTGTCACATCTGATTCTGGTTTTGCAGCTTCTCTTCTTTTCAGGATGTGGTTTTTCCTTGTCTTTGTTATGTCTAACAATATTTTGTAGAGAGCTGGACATGATGTATCAGGTGATGGGAAATAAGATAAATCGGTCTTAATAGGAGGTTTTATGTTAGTCTGGCTAGGAGCTGGACTGTACTTAAAGAAGTGCCATTGATTTTAAATGTCTCCAAAAGTGACTTTATTTAGTGTCCCCTGTTGATTTGGGGCTTCATTAAGTACTGTTCTCAGAGAGTCTGTGTCTTGCAGCTACTTCAGCTATAATCTACTAGATCATCCTTAGTATGGATTAAGTTAGGGGGCAGAGGAAACTTTCTGTAATGTGATTGTATTTCATTCCTGTAATGGGTCTATTTCCCTGATCTGTGGCTTTCCACATGTTTCTTCATTCTTCTTCTCCCATTAGATGAGAAAGGGAGTCTAGAGGGCTCTAAACTGGAGGAAATGCCCTTCTCCAAGGTGGGACAAGCTCTGGTTAAGTGTTTTCCCTGGAGAATAGGACTTTGTTATATATTTCAGGACTATTTCTCTCCCTTCATTCTACTAGAACCACTTGGAGATCTTCCTCAGATCTTTACTAAGGGTGCCTAGAGAGAAAGCTTGTAAAATATGCCCCTCCCACAGGTCTGCAGCAGCCCCCACTAATTTATTATTCTCAAACTAGTCCACACTCAGCCTCCATCAATCTGTTAATATACTATTTCAGTGTTCCTAAGAGTTTATGGCTCCAGCAGGTTGTCCTGGTAAGTAAAATGAGCTCTAATGCTCTGTATGTGCTTGTCTTTCCAGATTTTGAGGTAGCAGTTTGCCTTGCACCATCAGTTTTCTGACAGGTCCAAGAAACATCATTGATTCTCAGTTCAAACAATGGTTTCTTGTTATAATGATGGAAGTTATGACTGCTAAGCTTTTTAGGTATTGGAGCTGAAAGTGGAAGTCTGCTAATACTCATTACAGTCCATTAATACCCAGTTAGTGGGACTTAACAGTCTCAGTTCATGGTATGGCATCAGGTACAGAGTAACACAGTTGATGCACAGTAGTAATAAAATGAAAATATCTATCAGTAGCTATTTGTAGGGAAAATGTAGTCACCATGGCCAGAATACTCACCTGGATGCTGTCTCATGCTTGTACCCACTGGAGGCACCTGCTATTTTATGCTTATATAATCATTTGGCCCACTGCACAGTGCATGCTTATATAATCACTGGCAGTAGTCAGCAGGATTTCTGAACCCAAAATCTGTCTTCATGGGTATGATGCATGGGAGGGTTGCCCCTAGAGATGGTGGGGAGATACCCAGAAACCTCCCTGTGGATGGTGGGGAGCCCCCAGAGGCAAGGCTGGTGTGTGTAGGGGACCACCACCATATGGATGGTGTGGTTTCACCTGGGAACCTCTCATCTGTGGGGCTTCCACTTGGGGAGCCCCTAGTGGGGGACTGGTCTAGGGTAAAGTGCCTCCTAGATGGATGGACCCTTCTCCATTATTGGGGAATGGTGGAGACACTGAAAGCTGTGTAATTAGCCCTCCGTGAGATAGAAGACTGCTTAGAGGCCCTGAGTGGCCATATAGCAGCTGGTATTGTGGGATTTTTGTTTTTCGAGATACTGAAAAGGGTTACAGAGGAGAGAGCCACACTTTGGTGTTGCTCAGAGGAGCTGGGTGATGACCTATAGGATGCCTTTAAGAAAGAGAGACAGTTATTCAGATGGTCTCACTTCTGGATGCTAAATTAGCAGCCAGGAAGGTGGCAGCAGGAGAATCTGTGTTGCAGGAGGCCATGGGGGAGGGGAAGGAAAGAGCAGTGCCTTCAGCCCTGGAGATGACAGGGGAGATGTCAGGGAAGATAAGGGGTTGGGTCCGCCTGAGGCAACAGCCTCTCCTGTATTAAAGACACCCCCGCCATGCCTATCCCCTGCCATTGTAATTAAGAAAATAAAAACAACAAAACTTCAGGCTCCTCAGGGGGAGGAGCAGCCCCTTCTCCAGGTTGTGGATCACTCCATGCTCCACCCCTTATACCCAGATGAGCTGGTGGACATGAGTGTCTGGTATTAACAGAAGCCATCAGAACCTCTGACTACATGGCTTTTCCGTCTCTGGGATGGGGGGGTGGAAAACATTGTTATGTTGGGTTCTGAAATGGGTAACCTGGGTTCCCTGATGATACCCTTCCTCTGGCAGTGGTTTCAAAGTGTCCTTCACACCCCAGGGAATCAGGCACTTCTGGATTGGCTGATAGCAGCCATCAGAACAATTTGGCATAATCAGGGTGATTTACCAAATTCTCATATTAGCTGGAAAACATATGCAGAGCTCCAGCAGATGTTACAGGAGTTGGGCATGAAAAATATCATCTAAAATATGGACCCCCCAGGGCACCAATGAGTCATTGTTCACTATGGAGATGAGAAATCTGGTGCTCCATACAGCTCCACCATCTCTCTTTGGGTTCCTTGTGATTATTCTTGTCTCCCACATAAGGCAACACACAAATGAGGTTACTTGTACTTTAGCAGATCTGGGGGAGGTTGAAACAATGACAGACACAGGTAAGTGGGAGTAGAAACTTCTTGTAAGCAATAAATGTGTTTCTCCCACTTTATTTTTCCCTTTGACTGATTTCAGTTTCAAAGGTTTATTTGCCCCAGCCTGGGAACATATTTAGCTCCTGGAGTTACACTATTCATCAGAGTTTATTAAAATAGCATAACTTTGCTAAAATAGAAGAGTTTTTCAAAATTTTTTGAAAATCTGAACATACCTTTACTTAAAAATAAATGCTAACAAATATAGGGAGAGGAGCCAAGATGGCGGGGTGAGTAGAGCAGCGGAAATCTCCTCCCAAAAATATATATATTTTTGAAAATACAACAAATACAACTATTCCTAAAAGAGAAACAAGAAGATACAGGACAATAGCCAGGCTACATCTACACATGGGAGAACCCAGCGCCTCATGAAGTGGGTAAGATACAAGCTGCAGCCCAGCAGGACCCAGTCACCCCTCACCCCAGCTCCCGGCAGGAGGAGAGGAGTCAGAGCAGGAAGGGAGAGAGAGCCCAGAACTGCTAAACACCCAGCCCTAGCCATCTGCATCGGGAGCTCAGACACACAGTGCATGGTGTGTTGGATGCTAGGGAAACGGGACAGTAAGACCTGTGAGCAGGTCCCTGCAGCCGGTGCCCCTGGGAAAAAGAAAAGTGAGTGTTTTCGAAAGTCTTAAAGGGAAAGGGACCCCACAGCTGGATGGAAGCATTCAGGGACACTTAGCCCAACAGCTGGGAATCCTGGGGAACTCCAGGCTCCCTAACCCCCTGGGAGGCAGCACAGCTTGGAGGCCCCTCATGGCGATAAAGAGCCTCCTGCCTGTTACCCCTTTGCTGTGGTTTCACCATAGCGGAGCAGCAGCCTGAGAGCGGCCACGCCTACAGCAACTGCAGAGCTTACTCCACAGAGGCTGGGCAAGAATCAGAGACCCCATCTTTGCACAGCTGCCCAGCAGAAGCCACTGGGGGTCACTGTTCTCCCAGGAGAGGAAGGCCACAATATAGCAAGAAGGGATGCACCAGCTCCCCACAACTACCTCTATTGCCATGAAAAGGCAGAAGAATTTGATCCAGACCAAAATTACAGAGACAACCTCTGAGAAGGAGCTTGGAGAGATAGACCTAATGAATCTTCCTAAAAAGGAATTCAATATAAAGGTCAAAACCATGCTGACGGAGCTGCAGAGAAAAATACAAGAGCTAACGGACAAAGTAGGGAGGGAGACTACAGAAATAAAATGATCTATGGAAGGATTTATAAGCAGAATGGATGAGATGCAAGAGGCCATTGATGGAATAGAAACCAGAGAACAGGAATGCACAGAAGCTGACACAATGAAACAAAATTAAGAGAACTGTGTGACCAGTTCAAAAGGAACAATATCCACACTATAGGGATACCAGAAGAAGAGAGAGAAAAAGGAATAGAAAGTGTCTTTGAAGAAATAATTGTTGAAAACTTCCCCAAACTGGGGGAGGAAACAGTCGCACAGACCACAGAAGTACACAGAACTCCCAACAGAAGGGACCCAAGGAAGACAACACCAAGACACATAATAATTAAAATGGCAAAGCTCAAGGACAAGGACAGAGTTTTAAAGGCAGCTACAGAGAGGAAAAAGGTAACCTACAAAGGAAAACCCATCAGGCTACCATCAGACTTCTCAACAGAAACCTTACAGGCCAGAAGAGAATGGCATGATATATTTAATGCAATGAAACAGAAGGGCCTTGAGCCAAGGATACTGTATCCAGCACAATTATCATTTAAGTACGAAGTACGGGTTAAATAATTGCCAGTCAGGCAAAAATTGAGGAAATTTGCTTCACACAAACCACCTGTACAGGGTATTTTAGAAGGACTGTTCTAGATGAGTGCACTGCTAAGGCTAAATAAATTTAACCAGAGAAAATAAAATCACAGCAAAGAAAGCAGACCAAACAAACACCCACTAAAGGCAAAAAATAAAACCAACTACCCACAAAAGCAGTTAAAGGAAACACAAAAACGCACAGAATAAAACACCCAACATATAAAGAATGGAGGAGGAGGAATAAGAAGGGAGAGAAGCACCAGACATTGTCTATAATAGCTCAATAAGTGAGTTAAGTTAGGCAGTAAGATACTAAAGAAGCTTACCTTGAACCTTTGGTAACCACAGATCTAAAGCCTGCAATGGCAATAAGTACATACCTTTCAATAATCACCCTAAATGTAAATGGACTGAATGCACCAATTGGAAGACACAGAGTAATAGAATAGACAAAAAAGCAAGATCCATCTATATGCTGCTTACAAGAGACCCACCTCAAACCCAAAGACATGCACAGACTAAAAGTCAAGGTATGGAAAAAGATATTCTATTCAAATAACAGGGAGAAAAAAGCAGGTGTTGCAATACTAGTATCAGAAAAAATAGACTTCAAAACAAAGAAAGTAACAAGAGATAAAGAAGGACATTACATAATGGTAAAGGGCTCAGTCCAACAAGAGAATACAACTATTGTAAATATATATGTGCCCAACAAAGAAGCACCAGCATGCATGAAACAAATACTAGCAGAATTAAAGGAGGAAATAAAATGCAATGCATTCATTTTGGGATACTTCAACACACCACTCACTCCAAAGGATAGATTCACCAGACAGAAAATAAGTAAGGACATAGAGGCATTGAACAACACACTAGAACAGATGGACCTAATAGACATCTACAGAACTCTACATCCAAAAGCAACAGGATACACATTCTTCTCAAGTGCACATGGAACATGCTCCAGAATAGACCACACACTAGGCCACAAAAAGAGCCTCAGTAAATTCAAAAAGATTGAAATTCTACCAACCAACTTTTCAGACCACAAAGGAATAAAACTATAACTAAATTGAACAAAGAAAACAAAAAGGCCCACAAACACATGGAGGCTTAACAACATGCTCCTAAATAATCAATGGATCAATGACCAAATTAAAATAGAGATCAACCAATATATGGAAACAAATGACAGCAACAACACAAAGTTCAAACTTCTGTGAGACGGAGCGAAAGCAGTCTTAAGAGGAAAGTATATAGCACTCCAGGCACATTTAAAGAAGGAAGAACAATCCAAAATGAGCAGTCTAATCTCACAATTATTGAAATTGGAAAAAGAAGAACAAATGAGGCCTAAAGTCAGCAGAAAGAGGGACATAATAAAGATCAGAGAAGAAATAAATAAAGTTGAGAAGAATAAAACAATAGAAAATATCAATGAAACCAAGAGCTGGTTCTTTGAGAAAATAAACAAAATAGATAAGCCTCTAGCCAAACTTATTAAGAGAAAAAAGAGAATCAACACACATCAACAGAATCAGAAACGAGAAAGGACAAATCACGACGGACTCCACAGAAATACAAAGAATTATTAGAGACTACTATGAAAACCTATATGCTAACAAGCTGGAAAACCTAGAAGAAATGGACAACTTCTTAGAAAAATACAACCTTCCAAGACTGACCAAGGAAGAAACACAAAAGTTAAACAAACCAATTACAAGCAAAGAAATTGAAGTGATAATCAGAAAACTACCCAAGAACAAAACCCCCGGGCCAGAAGGATTTACCTCGGAATTTTATCAGACATACAGAGAACACATAATACCCATTCTCCTTAAAGTTTTCCAAAACATAGAGGAGGAGGGAACACTCCCAAACTCATTCTATGAAGCCAACATTACCCTAATACCCAAACCAGGTAAAGACCCCGCCAAAAAAGAAAATTACAGACCAATATCCCTGATGAACATAGACACAAAAATACTCAACAAAATATTAGCAAACCGAATTCAAAAATACATCAAAAGGATCATGCACCATGGCCAAGTGGGATTCATCCCAGGGATGCAAGGATGGTACAACATTTGAAAATCCATCAACATCATCCACCACATAAACAAAAAGAAAAACAAAAACCACATTATCATCTCCATAGATGCAGAAAAAGCATTCGACAAAATTCAACATCCATTCATGATAAAAACTCTCAACAAAATGGGTACAGAGGGCAAGTACCTCAACATAATAAAGGCCATATATGATAAGTCCACAGCCAACATCATACTGAACAGCGAGAAGCTGTTCTCCCAACTATTATTCAACATAGTACTGGAGGTCCTAGCCATGGCAATTAGACAAAACAAAGAAACACAAGGAATCCAAATTGGTAAAGAAGAAGTCAAACTGTCACTATTTTCAGATGACATGATATTGTATATAAAAAACCCTAAAGGCTCCACTCCAAAACAACTAGAAGTGATATTGGAATACAGCAAAGTTGCAGGATACAAAGTTAACACACAGAAATCTGTAACTTTCCTATACACTAACAATGAACAAATAGAAAGAGAAATCAGGAAAGTAATTCCATTCACAATTGCATCAAAAAGAATAAAATACCTAGGAGTAAACCTAAACAAGGAAGTGAAAGACCTATACCCTGAAAACTATAAGAAACTCTTAAGAGAAATTAAAGAGGACACTAACAAATGGAAACTCATCCCATGCTCTTGGCTAAGAAGAATTAATATCGTCAAAATGGCCATCCTGCCCAAAGCAATATATAGATTTGATGCAATCCTTATCAAATTACTAACAACATTCTTCAACGAACTGGAAAAAATAGTTCAAAAATTTATATGGAAACACCAAAGACCCTGAGTAGCCAAAGCAATCCTGAGAAGGAAGAATAAAGTGGGGGGGATCTCGCTCCCCAACTTCAAGCTCTACTACAAAGCTACAGTAATCAAGACAATTTGGTACTGGCACAAGAACAGACCCACAGACCAGTGGAACAGAATAGAGACCCCAGACTTTAACCCAAATATATATGGCCAATTAATATACGATAAAGGAGCCATGGACATACAATGGGGAAATGACAGTCTCTTCAACAGATGGTGCTGGCCAAACCAGACAGCAACATGTAAGAGAATGAAACTGGATCACTGTCTAACCCCATACACAAAAGTAAACTCCAAATGGATCAAAGACCTGAATGTAAGTCATGAAACCATAAAACTCTGAAAAAAACAGGCAAAAGTCTCTTAGACATAAACACGAGTGACTACTTCATGAACATATCTCCCAGGCAAGGGAAACAAAAGCAAAAATGAACAAGTGGAACTATATCAAGCTGAAAAGCTTCTGTACAGCAAAAGACACCATCAATAGAACAAAAAGGTATCGTACAGTGTGGGAGAATATATTCATAAATGACAGATCCAATTAAGGGTTGACATCCAAAATATATAAAGAGCTCATGCACCACAACAAACAAAAAGCAAATAATCCAATTAAAATATGGGCAGAGAATTTGAACAGACAGTTCTCCAAAGAAGAAATTCACATGGCCAACAGACACATGAAAAGATGCTCTACATCGCTAGTCATCAGAGAAATGCAAATTAAAATCACAATGAGATATAACCTCACACCAGTAAGGATCGCCACCATCCAAAAGACAAACAACAACAAATGTTGGTGAGGTTGTGGAGAAAGGGGAACCCTCCTACACTGCTGGTGGGAATGTAAATTAGTTCAACCATTGTGGAAAGCAGTATGAAGGTTCCTCAAAAAGCTTAAAATAGAAATACCATTTGACCCAGGAATTCCACTTCTAGGAATTTACCCTAAGAATGCAGCTGCCCAGTTTGAAAAATACACATGCACCCGTATGTTTATTGCAGCACTATTTATAATAGCCAAGAAATGGAAGCAACCTAAGTGTCCATCAGTAGATGAATGGATAAAGAAAATGTGGTACATATACACAATGGAATATTGTTCAGCCACAAGAAGAAAACAAATCCTATCATTTGCAACAACATGGATGGAGCTAGAGGGTATTATGCTCAGTGAAATAAGCCAGGTGGAGAAAGACAAGTATCAAATGATTTCACTCATATGTGGAGTATAAGAACAAAGAAAAACTGAAGGAACAAAACAGCAGCAGAATCACAGAACCCGAGAATGGACTAACAGCTACCAAAGGGAAAGGGACAAGGAAGAATTGGTGGGAAGGGAGGGATAAGGGCGGGGAAAAAGAAAGGGAGCATTACGATTACCATGTATAGTGTGTGTGGGGGGGCATGGGGAGGGCTGTGCAACACAGAGAAGACAAGTAGTGATTCTACAGCATCTTACTATGCTGATGGACAGTGACTTTAATGGGGTTTGTGGGGGGAACATGGTGAAGGGGAGCCTAGGAAACATAAGGTTGTTCATGTAATTATAGATTAATTATAAAAAAATAAAAATAAATAAATAAATAAATAAATAAATAAATATATATATATATATATATATATATATATATATATATATATATGCTAAAAGAAGTCTGTTATTTTCTGATGCCAAAATGTTAAATGTTCACATTGTGACTTTGGAGTATAAAAATGTATAAAATGTAAGAAACATCTTACTCAGTTCTCTCCATTTTTAATTCACTCATTTTAGTAGGAAAGTGAGCCCCAAAGAAATGAATAGCATAGATCATGCAATCTACCAACTTCCCTATCAGTGCTCTTTCATTATATTACCCTGCCTGTGACACCTCTGCATAATTTGCTAGTTGTAGACAGATAAATGGAGTCTATGGATTGCTACAATTTTCAGTCAAGGCAGACTCAACCAATAATGTTACCAGCGATATCCCCCACAGACATATTTATTACAACTATTCCCTGTTTTGTTCTGCATCAGCAGGTCCATCTGGCAGTAAAGGATTGACCAGGTGTTCTGTGGAAAGGTTGGCACACAAATGCCATGAATATTTTGATACTAGCAGAGGGAGAGATTTAGAAAATGAAGGGAAATTAAATTATTCTTGGTATATACGAGCTTACAAGACATTTTTAGGTGGCAAAAATTATGGAACACCTTTTGCTTTTTTATAGATAGTTTTTGGCTTTGTTTAAAAAATCAGAATGAAGTATAACCATGCAAGAGAAATATAGTGTCATACCCATTAGTGTAGAGAATATATAGAATTTCAGGTAGCATCTTTGAAAATTTGTATTAAAATTAAAAAATATGATAATGTATGGTATATCTCAACAAAACTATTTATTATTATAGAGGAGAAAATAAAACCTCTCTTCTGATTAGTCTTGATTAATTAGTGCTTGATTCAGGTTTTTCAATCAGATGTTCAGAACACAGTTTACAAATGACCTTTGCCTTACTAAATTGAATTTTGCTGCTTAAATTAGTTAATCCTTTCCCCAAAGTGAACAATTTCCTGTGTATTTTAGTTTATCAAAGACAAAGACGGTATTAAGAGAAGAGATCTCACTCTAATACTACAGAACACTGATTCAATAACAAATGTAGTGCATGTCCACAGAGGCTTCAATCAGCCCCGGGAAGCTTTCACCAGACAAAGAGATGTTGTTTGTGTGGTGCACTGGTGCAGATTAATGAGAAACTTCCATTGCTGGTACCTGAGCTGTACGATGCCCATGAGTTTCTTTATGTAAGGATTAATACCATGACAAAAGTGCTTTTAGCAGTCCTGAATGTGCATGTTATATTATAAAATACACAACCATACAACATCTACATGGCCTTTCAAGTCATAAAGAAATAATAAATTTTCTATGATTTGGTTAACTTTAGCATTTTACATTTATATTTTATTTAACCATTTACCATAACCTTTTACAATTTATTTAACATGCTTCAACTGAATGCATTATTTAGTGATTTTAAAAAGACAGAAAACTGAACTTTAAAATCAAAACTTAAAATTCCACTCTTATAAATAGTATTTAAATATACAGCTCTTTTTTATATATCTATATATATTTGTATGTGTTCTTTCACATTTTTATAAATATGGATTTTATCATAATATTGTTTTCTAACTTTTCTCCAACAAATTATCATGTCTTATTTTAACTTTATAGCTTGTATATTTTGTACAGTCATTATTTTAAAAATATGTAAATTGAATTATAAAGGTATTAAAACTATACCTATATATATTCAAATGTAAAGAATTTAATGACTCCCTGGAATGAAAAATGTCAAAGGCTTAGCATTCCTATAGCTCTTCACCATCATCTCTTGTAACCCACTGATTATGTTGCAAATACTATTTTTATTTTGACAGTAATCATAACACTTGATTATCTAGTCACACTCCCTCCAGGGCTTATTCTTGGTTCTATAATTAAATGGATTTAGTGGTCACTTCCAGTAAATCACTCAAATTATCCTTAAGATCTTTATGTGATATTTTAGATTGCTGAAGTTAATTACTAAGGCTATTTCTCCCGAAGTTCTCATACTGTATTTCCTGAATATTTTATATTATCTAGAATTAGCCACTTGTTTTAATTCTTTATTGACTATGGAAATGGATCTCATACTCTTGAGTCACACTTACTTTCCTTCAGGACCTGCCAATTACTGTTTTACTTATCTTCCAGTGAAGAGTGTGTCTGTAGGGAAATCTAAGCCCAGCCTGATTTTAACCTGTAGGTGAAAGGATTAATATAAATTTTATAAAGACTTCATAGAATTCAATGAAAGAATGTTTAATAGCATTAATAAAATATTGATGAGAAAACATGAGTACATTCTTCAAAGAATAGTCAATGCATATGGCTAATATACATATGAAGAAATACCAAAACTCTGTACTGAAAGAAATGAAAGTCAAGATTACAGTAAAAATTTTTTATATCAATTCAATTAGCAAATAAGAAGCCTGAAAATGCCAAATGTTTCAGGAGGTAAACATAAGTGGAATATCTCATGTACTTACCAGAGTACAAAATAGAGTAATAGCTTTTGATAAAAAGTAGGGCATTTTCTTGTAGGGCTGGCGATTCATATATTCTGAGAGAGAGATATATAGTATAAGATCCATGTATTGACAACTGTAGGTGCTCAGTCAGGGAATACGTATCCCGGTCTTCCATGTAATTTGGTATAGAAGTGTGACTTATTTACTCACTGAGATATGAGCAAATATGAGTGTATTAATTTGCTAGTTGCCATAACAAATACCAGAGAATGAGTGACTTGAATGACAGAAACCTCTTACTCACCTTCTGGAGGCTCGAAGTCCAAGACCAGCTTGTTGGCAGGGCTGGTATCTCTTGGGGACCCCTCTGGTCTGTGGATGGATGCTTTTCCACAGTGTCCTTGCATGATCTCTCCTGTCTGCATATGCATCTCTGGTTCCTCTCCTTCTTATAACCAACAGTAGTCATATTGAGTTAGGGCCCCCCCATCATGGCCTCATTTTAACTTAATTACCTCTTTAAAGAACTTATCTCCAAATGCACTTACATTCTGGGGTCCAGGGGTTTGGGAATTTGGGAATTCGACATATGAGTTTTAGGAGTACACAGTTCAGCCCATACATATAGGAACACCATTTCTAGGACAAGATTTGGGAGACATAAGAAGGCTACCTCCACATTCTCTTTGTGCTTCCTGTAACTGTATGCATACAACTCTGTGGGACAAGAGCAAAGGAGCTTTGACCCCTAAATTACTTGGTGAAGATTCGCTATCTGCCATAGACTGCTAAATTAGGCAAGAAATAAAGGTTTAATATATTCAAGTCATTTACATATTTTGTCTCATTCGTTAATCACTTTAGCCCATGATAATTAATATCTCAGTCCCACTGGAATCACCCTTACACAAAAGCAACTTCTGTACTTAGTAACAGCAGACAAAAAGAATGTTCAGAGCAGTAGTACTCATAAGAGGAATAAAACTGGAAACAGTCTAAATACTCATCAACTTGGGAATGGCTAAATAACTTAGGTTATTAAATTATGAAATGTTGATTGCACTAAAAATGATTATACCAAAAGCAGAAACTTTAAAAATGGTAAGTTTTAGAAATATAAAGTTGATGGGAAAAAATTCACAGATTACATGCATTTTCCTACTCTATCAACATAAAATAGCAAACAACGTATATTTTCAGTTTGCACATATATATGATAAAACTAGAAAGAATTGTGAGAGGATGATAAAAATACCACTATTGTGATATTTTTAGAGGAAGGACAGGAGGCTGCTCAGAATATTACTTTCGTAATATTTGTTATAGTCTGTTTTATTCCATTTTGTGATGGTTTCTATTGTTTCACTATTCTTCCCAAGTCGCATATGTGGTATTTAAATCCAATATTACATGTTAATCATTCATCTGAATAATTTTAAACATGCCAAAAGTAGTTAATAATTGGTGGTAACAAATTACTGTTTACACAGTTATATTTGTCAAACTTGACTAAAATTTAAAAAAATCAAGTTGTGATATTGACTACTCAGTAATACACTGTATTATGGTGACTTTAATTTTTGACCATAACAAGTTGCTAAGAAGCAGCATTCAACATCATCTTTATCTATACGTGAAGAAAGGATTAAGAACTAGGGCCAAGTTCAAAATTATTAAATTCCTTAAATTATTTTAGGTCACAAGAATAGTATTTGGTGATGAAAAATACTATGTGATATCATAAACTAGCTGTCTTTGTAAAGAGTATCAGTTAACTGATAGATAAAACTAAAATTCTTGTACTTGTAAGTCATTTCATAGGTAAGGCTTCTTGACTAATGGTTTACACATTTAATATTTGTTACCCTTACTATTATTATAATCATATAGATAATCAGTTGTGTATATTAATTTAAGTTAGAAAGGAAAGCAATAAATACCAAGTAGTTTAAGTATCTAATAGATATGTATGTATCTGTAGTATTTATACTTCAGTATCTGTATTTATAGAGAGTCAGGTAAAATTACTATCCATGCATTTCATTAAGAAAGCATGGAACAGATACACTTCTCCAAAGGATTAAAAAGCCAAATCCTGAGTAGAAATGATCCTGTGATAATTGGGATTTAATTATAAAGAATAACATTATGGTTTTTATCTTGAAAGAATCTTCTGCATAGTAATGATAAGGACTTAACTAGTTCAGTTACTTGAAATCTTAAGGACATAGGATTTTTTTAGCTTAAGTTAGTCAACATGAAGGAATTAAATATAATTCATGAGTTTTCACTTCGTTGTGAGGAAGAATAAAGGATAGCTTAGAGAAAGAGTATTTATAGAGAGGCTTTGGTTTAAGAATGTTAGTAATCAGAATAGTATTTCCATGATATTTGGGGCACATGTACTCAGGAATTGAGCAGGGCTATTCCATTATTTTGCTAAAATTATATGTGTGTGTGTGTGTGTGTGTATATATATAAGCATTTATATATATGCATATTTCTCACTGTCTGTGGCTTCTCAAAAGTACTCTTCAATATCGATATTTATCGAAGTTTCTGTTCAATATTTTTAACAATTTTTATTTTCTCTGCTCTTCTCTAGACTTCTTTTTGCCTTGGCCTCTTCATTTGATCTCTCTTTCTCTAAAATGTTAAGGAAGAATGAGGGAGAAACAGCTTCACAGGGACCATAGCTGTGATTTTGGTTTTGACAGCAGGCATCCTATCTTAATGGAAAGAGTGAAAGTCTTTGATAAATGTGTTTACTTATGGAACTGAGTATGTTTTATATAAATTTGAATGTTACTTTCTTCATCTGTAAAACAATTTTGAATTAGAGATAAGAATAGAGAGAATATATGTAAATTTCTGGCACATATTAGACATTCCATTACTAGGAGCTATTACTGATGATACTCTTGGGTTTGGTATCACTGAAGGCAGGAAATACAAAATATTTTATTTAATTTAATAGTACAACTTAGAAGTCAACATGGATTACATTTAGCTTTAGGATATTTTTATAGTTTTTAAGAACTTACCAGAAGCAGGGATTTGGGGTTTAGAATACCTTCAAAAAGTAAGAATACCAGGGTCTCCTAGTGAGAACTTTCTTTGAAACAACGTGGCCCTGAAGCAGGAAGATAGAATGATTTGGCCCACTTGATCAAACACAAATCTGAGGTGCTTCAGGGTCACCTCAGGCTTAACCTTGGCATGCCACATCCAGTCATAGGGAAACATAGGCACTGAGCTATTAGAAACCAGCAACTGCAATCATTGAATGTCAATATTATTTCTGTTCTTAGGAAACTTTCAAGAGCTGAGCCAGCTTCAGAAGCCCATCAGTCAATAAAGTTCATAAAGAAGAGAAGAAATAGGTAGAAAGAAAGGTAAATTCTTACTTAAATGACATCATGTCTGAACTAATTCCTTCTATTTGGAAATCCAGAGAGGATTTCCTGGAAATAAAAGTTTCTAAATTCATATCTACCTGAGCTTAATCTACCTGAAGTTCGAATTAGTTTTTACACTGTCAAAAACAAGTGTGTACTAAATTTAATATTATCCCAGACAAGGACAAGTCATTCTAAAAGCATAATTAATTTGTAGTGTAATGTTCTAGTACTATTCTAATGCAGAAGATAAGCTGCACACTGATGTATAATCCCAGTTCACAATATTTCATGTACATCTGTTGCGGAGTGAGGACTATCTTCAGAGAACAGAAATCAATATATTATTTCCATGATCACTTAAAAAATAAATTAGCATTAAACTAAAGAAATTTAGAAGATAGAAGTTGGAGAATATTTTCAAGTTACAGAGATATAAAATGTTTATTCAATGATATATTTAACTTATGAGAAGCAAAATGTATGTTTATCATGTAAACTTGTAAATGCCAAAAAAACAAAATTAATAAAAATCTAGAAAATAATGTGCAGTAATAAGTTAATGAATTTGTAAAGTAGAACAGTGACTCACCTAAACTATTTTGAGTGGCAATTTTTTTCTAATTTCAAAACTAATGCATGGACTTTTGAGTAGAAAGAAACACAAATTTGAAAGATAAAAAAATACAAAATCCCTTCTACTCAATAAATGGAGTTACATATTATATGCTGGGTTATTTTCTATTGGTAGTTTTATTTCTGTGTTTGTTATTTTTTAAAAATAATTTATTAACTGTTTCAGAAGGCAAATGGGTTTCATGAGAAGTATTACTATACCCCATGTGTCCATGTGAAGCTAAAGACATAAAGCATTACATAAATGATTGAAGCCCCTTTTGTTTCTCTCCAAATCACCTTCATTCTTTCTTGCACATATTGAAACACTAAACAAAATTTGTTATTCATTATTTCCATATATTTCTTTCTATTTCTACTACACAGTATTATGTGATTATTCTGTGAATATTCCTCTGTAATTTATCTTTTATTCTTAACAGTATAACTCAGATTATTTCAAGCTGACATATGTCATTCTGGGTCATTCATTTCTACTACTATTGTATCCTGGTCTATCGGGTGAACATACTCCAATTTTCCATGCTTCTGTTAAGTTTTAATCCTTTCTATTTTAAAGTTTGTATTTAAAATCTTATTAGAGATTCTTTAGAAATAGCATAGTAATGACTGCTTAATATTTAATAACATGGCTATACCGTAACCTGCCTAATAATTCTCTGAGTTTTAGATTTTTGAAATAAGGTGCTTTCTTTCTCCAGTTCCCCCCAAAATTTAAAATATTGTCTAAGTACGTAACAGGTGCTGAGTAGAGACAACTTTTAATACAGGGATGTTTCATTAGTTGTTCATTGTTATAATTAATCATTCAGAGAGAATTATCATCTGATGAGCTGACAATTTTTTATTCCATATCACAGAGAAGATTATTGTAGAAAAAACGAATTATGCAACCAGACCATTTTCTTTCCTATTCTTATACTTTAAAAGTAGGATTTGGGGTTTAGATGCAGCCCTGCTACAGCCCAAAACTTTGGAAAGAAGTTAGCAGCTTACTACTAGATTACCTTTTCCTTTCGGCAGATGGGTGATAAGCAACTTTCAGTTCAAAAGTGCTACCCTGCTATTCTGGAAGCCCTTTGTTACTTTTCCAGCGTGCTCAGATCTTTATTTTGTAGCAGGGAAAAACAAGTGCCAAACTATGTTGGCTTTCTAAAATAAATTGAATAATGTTGGAAATCTAATTTCTAAGAACACTTTCTCCCCCTGTGGGGCTTAAAACACTTTTATTTTCACTTAGGGTTGGGGGATGAGTTGTAAATAAATAATTCTATTTGTCCTGAATTGATTCTTATCGGGAAAAAATGGTCACTTCTAAAATAAAGGTTAAAAGCTATGACTATCCAGCTGAGTTCAATATCTTAGGAAAAGGGAGAAGCAGAACCACGGAAAAAAGTCCAAGCAAAGATTACCAATGAGAATTTGCCTGGAGCAACCTGTATCTCCCCTTCACCTCCATTTTATGTCCTACAAGGAGTGACAGGTGGCTGGGGGCAGGGGCTGTCTAGTCAAGGTAAGAGAACCCTAATGATCACCATTCTTGCTGCTGTGTGTTGTCAGTGTTCTGTTAGCCATTTTGATTTACTTTTATTCAAGCACCTATTACATTCTATCTCAGGACACTGTGACCTCATTGGCTCTCTTCTCTACTTTTTCACATGTTAACAGTGATAAATTAGACATCATCTGGACTTGATCATCACAACTATATCTTTGGCAGGTGTTCACATCCTGTCTAATCTCTTCTGGAACGTGACTTACTAGCACGTAAGATATGGCAGAGAAGGGATCTTGCAGATGTAATTAAGTTGATTTTGAATTAATCAAAAGGGAGATTATTCTAGGTGGGTTTAACAAGGTAAAATAATTTAAAAGAGACCATCTCTGAGGTGAGGGTGTCTCCCTCTGTGGCTGGTTCTGAAGAAGCAAACCATATTGGGTGATCTCTGCAAGCTGAGAGCAGCCCCTGGACGACAGCTAGCAAGAAAATGGGGACCTCAGTGCCAGCTGCAAAGAGATGAGGCCTGCCAACAAGGTGAGGGACCTTGCAAATGGATCTGCTTTGGTCCAGCCTCTGATGAGACCACAGCCCCAGTTAACATACGGATTTCAACCTGGTGAGACCCTGAAGCAGAGAACCTAGCTAAGCTGTGCCCCTACTTCTACCTTTAAAGACGTGTGAGAAAATAAATGCATGCTATTTTAAGCTGCTAAATTTATGGCAATTTTCTAGGCGGCATAGAAAACTAATATTCTATCATTCCTTTCTGCAATATTTGTCTCCATTAGTCAAAATCAAATTTTGAATCAACAGATAATTTGTAAGCTTTTATTTTGTATGAGGTCTTTTTAATAATTCATCTCATAATCACTGGTCAGTATATAACAGAGCCCAGAGGAGTGTTCAGGCCTTTGTATCCCTGGTTCAGTAATCATTCCCCTACAACAAGGAGCTATAGGTGCACTAATTGAAAAGTCGTGTGTAATTATCTCAGATATTTAAGTTTTAGTGGGTTAGAACTATTGTCCCTTTATATGTGCCTATTTATGTGACAAATTAGAAGCTGTGATGATTCTAATGGAGTGCTAACCTATGAATAAGAGATTAATAAACAATCTTTTTCATAAGTGTTCATTAGTGTTTATACAATACATCTCTTCAATTTTTGATTTGCTTTAAGGTAAAAAGAGAAGTGAGACTCATCTGGTAAATATATCTTCTTAAGTAAAAAGACACTTAATGATCCCCATTTACAAAAATACTAGTATCTATGAATTCTGGTTCACAACACTGTATATCATCATTTAAACTTCTTTATATATTTTCTATTTTATTTTTGTGGGCTTGTGAGAAAGCTTGATTAAGTTGACTTTCCAATAAAAATTATTTAAACATTTACATCCAGAAAATAATTTGAACTATATTAATGGAGCTACAATAAATTTAATTGAAAACTTTAAGGACAACAAAAGCATATTGAAAAGTTAAAGCTAGATTTTGTTTTAATATAATAGATTCTTTAGAAATCTATAATGTTTGAATAAAATGTGGTAAAATGAATTATTTGGGTTTAGTTTCCTATTTGATAGTATCTAATGATTATGTGATACTGAATTAAAAAGTGTATCATAGATTTCTACTTTTAATTTAAATAAAGTTAAATATTTTATTGAAAGCTACATGTCAGACTCCAATAAACCAAAGGTCAGATTCAGAGAATCACTGCATTTTACTAGTGGTAGCAGCAAAAATACTAACCAGAATTTAGTACAGTTTTAGAAATTTTTATTAATGTAGATGATGTCACTAGAGAAACAATGACATAAATCAAATTACTTATTTTCATCATTGCAAGAGACAAAAACTTTTACTTTTTTCCCCTTCTATGTTCTTTGGCTGATCTTATAATTAATTGACATAGGAGAGATTAATAGAAATAAAAACAAATTTTAATTTCACATATGGGAGCTCATAAAAGTATGAGACTCAAAGAAGTGACCAAAGCAGGCAGCTTTTGTAATATTTAGACAAAGAAACAATGAATTTGTGAAGAACTGACAATACAAAGCTTGGGACTTGAGGTTGTAAGGTAGTGAAGAAGTAATAGGTTTGTTTATAGAGGCCCCTCAGCCCTGAATTCCCTCTCTCAAGTGATAAGGATGTCTCTTTACCTCCTAGTACAGCAAGAGTCCCTTTCCATGGGTATACTTACTGCCTGCTTTCAGAGGAACGAAGGAGAATCACAGTGTTCATCTTGCATTGACTGTTTCTTAAGTAACTAATTGAATATGATTAATATGCCAAATTTGGGGATGGGCTGCTCTGAATCCCATCAATACATTTGATGTTTTGGTACAAATGAGATTATTCCAGGATTGAAAGCACATGCTTTTTTAGCTATACTTTTCAGAAGATAGTAAGATCTGTTTCATTAATTAATAAATCAGCATACATGTTCTGTTATTAATTATAATGGAGCTAAAAAATTCTTTATCAATGGATCAGTCTTTCAAAATGGCTTACTTCTGCAAAGCAAATGCATTTTTTAAAACTGTTTTCACCATCGTGCAGCCTGTACTGTAATGTAATAACAGCATTGTTATTTATTCAACCACTTATGATTGATTCAATCATAGACCAGAGAGTCAACTGGGAAAATAATGGTGTTCTGACCAGGACATAGAGGTTGCCCTAACAGAGTGAGGGCAAGTAAAAGTTAAGTCAAGCTATCAATCACTAAATTTCTTCTGAATACCTTGCTGCTCTATCAACTTTAAAATAGAGTGAACTTGGTAGTAATAATTTTTGTTTCTCTGACAGCATATAATTTTTGAATATTACCATTTTCTAGTTGATGCTTTTGGGATAAAAAGTCCGTACACTTTTAGAATAAAGTACCATTTATCTTACATCTTGAAAATTATTTTGAGATAAGGAGATGAAAATTTAGTGAAATTCTACCACTAATAAAACTGGGCAAAGCCAGGGAGTCTGTACAAGAAATATAATTTTTCCATGTATTAGACAGTTTTAATTTTTTCAGTTACTTGCTTTTTTTGCCCCATACCATAAATTTCTTGAAGTCAGAACTATGTTTAATTCTCTTTGTCTCTTCAGTGACTAAGACAATATCTGACTTAAATGCTTTGATTAGAACTGGATCATGTTCTTAAATTCCTCAAAAGAGGCAGGTTTCCATCAGAATTATGAAATAAACAAATAAGTATAATCTTTGCAAGATTAAAAATAACAGGTCTTATGTTGGGGGCTTATATCTGCTTTGTAGTACTTAACTACAATTTGGAAGAGTATTTTCTTAAATAGCAAGTCAATCCTCTATGGTACATGACAACCTTCATTCATTCTAAAGTTTTATTTTTAAGTTTCATTTTTCTGAATCCTAAAATTTTCCAGCTCCTAAACAGATCATTAACAACAGTTAACGATCTTGCTGCTCTATCCACTTATAAAATAGAGTGAACCCAGCCGATGACATCTGCTCTGCCAGCTCAGTAATAGCATGTTTCCTAGGCTCCAGTGGCTGAGGACCAATGGAAATGGCAGAGGAATCTGAAATCCAGGACTAGCCAGAATTAAGTCAGCTGATTTGGTTTGTTAGGTTCATATCCATTTATTCTTCAATTAAAGGCCAA
The DNA here is from genome assembly GCF_030020395.1 of Manis pentadactyla. Lineage (NCBI taxonomy): Eukaryota > Metazoa > Chordata > Mammalia > Pholidota > Manidae > Manis > Manis pentadactyla. The sequence goes on along the minus strand of NC_080019.1, from coordinate 134,270,841 downwards.
TATGACAGATAAAAACTATGATCTATGCCAGTCTCCACCATTTTCAAAATGGCATGGCAAAACCTTTATCTATCCTACAAATGGTTTATGAAAAATCAAATGAGACATAGACTATGGAATTATAAGGAACTTAAACTTCAATAATATGCAATTTATTAATATGTGTTATTGTAATGATTAGCAATCAAGGTCATACACATGAGCAATGAAGAATTAATTATCAAGCCAACAATTATGTGATGATAATGTTAACCTAGATCAATTAAGAACTTCATTTAAAAAATATTTGCAGACTTTTACATGTTTACTTAACCTTAAAAGTCATGATTAGAGAGAATTCCCAAAATTTATCAAATAAAATTATGTAGGGACATTGTGATGTTCTTTAATGTTTGCCAGAAAAATGCAGTGGGTGACCTTGAGTGCTCAGTTATGTTGTCTTGCCTGAAACCACAAGGGTGTGTTTAGTAACATATGTAAAATGTTTGATTCTGTTTGGTACACACAGACATCGGCTCTGGCAAGTACGTGAAAAAAATAAATGTCAATTTTTTTTAACATTGAGGATATTATGTTGTCTTACTGCTTTAGGGTTTCAGTTTATCAGTCATTAATGGAGTGTGAAATATAGAAATTAAGTTGTCATTGTGAAGTAAGTATATATCAGGATAATTGTTATAAGGTGATAAAGTCTTTTAAAATCATTCAAAAAATGACTCTTTTGGTGGCAAACATTTATAGAAATTTACTTAGTGCTAAAGTTGTTTGAAACGGGTGATGATTAAAACCCTCGTTGAGAGAGGCAGCCCTTCCTGATCCCTGAGCATCCCTGCCTGTTCTCACCGGAGGTTGTCACGCCGCAGTTGTCTCCTGATGCTGAACAGTTTCTGTAATCACACAAGCAACAGTGTAGTCCAAGGGTTCCAGTGTGACTAGGTACTGGCTTTGTAGTCTTATTATGCTTTGCCATCTTCTATGAAGTTAGGCTTCCTCCTAGACAACTCCTCTGGATTTTTCTTTCTTCTGTGTAAAAATTCTATTTATTTTTTCTATTTTTTATTATTTGTATTTTAATTACTCCTTATTTTTATCTTGTCTCATATAGATGTTTTACTTCAAAATTACTTTTATAAAAATATTTACACCTAGCTGTGCAAAAGTTAACATATGAGGCCTATTAACACTGGTTTTAATTCTCAGAATAATGTCAGAGAAGCCATGATTCCTTTGAAGAATAAGTAAAAGGATATAATGGTTCTATATACCAAAGCATGAAAAGTGGAAGTCTGCAGTTCAGCCACTAAATAGACCTGTGATTCTATAACACTGTACAATCTAAGCTTTTTTTGGTTTTAGTTTCCTCAAGAGATTGTTTACACCTTAATAGAACATATGCAAGCGCCAATGAGTGACTGCTGCGCGCCAGGTGCTGCGCTGCGCTCTGCACTCTGGACATCAGAATGAGTAGGGCTCAGTGCAGCACTCAGAGTTTCCATAATCTCAACCAACTCGAAGAAATACCAATTCAGTAATTTTAGAATTCTATAAATATTACAATTTTATGGACTCCTGTGGGCTGTTTATTTATGTCTCTTATTGATATTAACTGAACCTTGATCATGTGCCAGGCACTGTGCAAAATGCTCAAATATGCAATCATTGTCAAAATCAACATGATGCTTCATCTCCTGAAGTTCCCATGTAATGGGAAGAAACAATTATTTAAGAGTAACACACAATGCAGACTTCCAAAGGTTTGGATTTTTCATATATTAAATGTTCATTACATGCCTGGCATATTTTTCTTTTGGGCTCACCTCCTAATGTTTTCACTATAATTTTATAATATAGTTGTTTTCACTATGGTTTTACAATACTATTGTTTCCTACAGTCAGTTGATATGTAGTATTTTTTTAAGATTACTCTTACAATTTTGCTTTTCCCTCATGGTGTCTTCAGAGGTGTTTAAAAGAAGTGGTGACATTATCCATGGGAGGCAATTTCCCACGAGTCTCTTGTTTCTGAATGTCTCGTCAGCAAAGGCACAACTGTATTTGTTCTGATCCATTTTGTCAAGAATGTCTGCAGGCGAGCAGCCTTGGATGGTAGAGCTAGGGCATGCCCCTGCCAGCAAAGCAGAAGCAGGTTTGTTTAGAGCTTTGGAGGTGGAAGTACTTCTCTCTGGAGTAAGAGACCGGCATGCCTATTGCTATATTTTAAAATGTGTGTTCTGTAACCTTAGTGTTCCTCTACTATAGTGGAAGCTACTGTTGAGGCAGGTTTCACTTCTTTTCATACTGGAATTAGGGCCTGTGGAAACTGGAGCTTGAGGAACCAATACAAATGCTGACACTCTGGCTATTATTATTGCAGTGAGCAATAAATTACTTTTGGTTTCTGACCCTGGAATTTAAGTCTTCTGCTAACATCTCTGAAATCCTGGCATGCTAATTTGTTAGTTTGAAAATAGGGTAAAATCAAGGCCCTCAGAGTCCTTAACAGTCATATCAGAAGCATCAGCCATTGAGAACATACATATGTGGGAGGCTTTTAAAAGTGATATTACCCATCATTTTGATGGAAGAGATATAGGAGAAAGAATAAAAATGTTAAGAAAATCTGGTCTAGAAGTTTGAAATCATGAACATACTTCCATTTTTTCTCAAATGCTGGGAGGGATAACTATGCATAACAATAGAAATGAACAATTCTTGAAAGATTTCTTCCAGTTACATTTATGCTTTCTATCTTCACCATTCTGCTCCTACTTTCTTTGCAAAGACTTAAGGACACTTGTGTAATTAAACCTGGTTCGAGATGCATATGTGTGCATGTGTGTGTGTGTGTCTGTGTGTGTGTATTGTCATGAGAGCAAATTTATACCTTCATATGCTTTTTTAATGCATTTTATTACATGTAGAAATGTTTAAAAATTTTTCAAGATTTTCATACTGCTCTGTCAAACCCTGGGGGTTTTTGTTTATCTTAAGGAATCTGTTGGAAACTGGACTTAGATTACAGAGCTCCCATCCAAACTTCAACCAGAATGGCTTTGAATTTCTTTACATAATACATTTTGGAAAACATGAGAAAAAGCTCTTCAGATAAAAGAAATTAGCAAACCATTACCATGAGGATTCAAAAACTCACTTCATTAAGTGAAACCAACATATTTATGAAGTTGTGTCTATTAGTCTGATAACATTGGTAATCACATCTATATGTGCTCATCCACATAAAAATTCCACCCAACAAATAACAGGATTATTTTTATTTAAAAGACTATAATCCTATGTCACAGCGGACCTCTTTAGAGGTGCCTAAATTCTGGGAGGGCAAGATGGCAGCCTAGGAAGATCCTGAACTCTCCTATTCCCATGAACACAACAAGTCTGCAGCTATATATGGAAAAATTACCTCTGAAAAAGAATGGAAAACTAGCTGAACAGCTCCTGCTACAATGAGCTACACATCTAAATATTACAGAGGTTTACAAGGAATGTAGGCTGGTGGGCACCATCTTTGTGCCCTACTTCTGAAAGCTAGTACCTCTCCAAAAGGAACCTTTACACCTGTAGCCTGAATTCTTGCAACTGTACCCAGGACACATCTCCAGATATTCAAGCCTGGAGGTCAGCAGGGTATGCAGGACAGATCCCATGAGACAGTGACGACAGTGACAGTTCTTGTTGTACCCTCAATGATCAGATCCTATCAAGAATAAATCAGGTCACTTAGACAATCACAAAGATTCAAGACACAAGTAAGAGCTAGGGCAAGGTTGAGTGATAAATTTTGTTTCCTACACAAGGCCACTCCTTTAAGACTGGGACAGATAGCTGTTTTACATTAAATAAGAAACAAATGCAGAGTCAAACAAAATAAGGCAATAGAGAAAGGTGTTCCAAGTGAAAGAATAAGGCAAAATCTCAGAAAAAGACCTTAATGGAAAGGAGATAAATAATCTACCTGAAAAAGAGTTCAAAGTAATGGTCACAAAGATGCTCACCAAACTTGGGGGAAGAATGAATGAACACAGTGAGAACTTCAACAAAGAGATAATATAAGAGAATACCAAACAGAAGCAGCGGAGCTGAAGAATACAGTAACTGAACTGAAAATTCACTAGAGCAGTTCAACTGCAAAATAAATGATCAGAAGGACAGATAAGTGACTAGAAATACTGAGCAGTGGAACTCACCCAAATACAGCAGCAAAAAGCAAAAAACATTCTAATTCCTGAAGATAGATTAGGACAGAATCAAGTAGAACATTAAGCAGAATAAAATTTACATTACAGGGGACCAAGAAGAAGAAGGAAGAAAAAGAAGTGGGCAAAAATCTTAAATGAAGGAATAATGGCTAAAACCTTCCCTAACCTGGGGAAGGAAACAGACGTCCAGGTCAAGGAAGCCTAGAGAGTTCCAAACAAGATGAAGACAAAGAGATCCACACCAAGGCACGTTTCTCAGTTAACCCTAGAACAACACAGAGGTTAGGGGCCAACAAACGCCTTCCTTCACGCAGTTGGAAATTACATAGAACTTAAACTTCTTAAAAACTTAACTACTAAACACCTACTATTGACTGGAAGTCTTCCTGGTAGCATAACAGTTGATTAATATGTATTTTGTATATGTATTATATTCTGTTGTCTTACAATAAAGTAAGGTAGAGAAAAGAAAATGTTTTTTTTTTCAAATTGTCACACATGTCCAAAAATGTTTCCAATATACTTATTGAAAAAAATTCACATATTAGTGGGTCTGAGTAGTTCAAACCTGTGTTGTTCAAGGGTCAACTATAATTAAAATATCGTAAAGAAAAAAGACAAAAGACAGAGAAAGACAATACTGTATGATTTCCCTTTTATGTGGAACCTTAACAACAAAGCAAATGAACAAACAAAACACACCGAAACGCCTGGATAAGAAAACAAATTGGTGTTTTTCAGAGGGAAGGGGCTTGGTGGGAGGGCAAAAAAAGTGAAGGGAGTCAATGGCTTGGTGACAGACGGTAACCAGATTTATTGTGGTGATTACTTTGTAGTGTGTGCAAATATCAAATTATTATATTGTATACCTGAAACTAACATAATTTTATATACCAATTTTAGCTTAATAAAAAAAAATAACAGATAAATTATGTGAGTGAGGGAGGAAACTATATATGTCAACATAGTTTTACAATTTGAAATATTAATATATTAGATCTAACAGTAAAACTTCATTGAATGAAAAACATTTTGGCAGAGAACCATGCTTAAATAATGCAATTACATTAATATGAATCTATGAAGAGAGGAAAAATGAAATGCATGATTGTCTCACCCACAATGATAAGTGTGATCTGTTTTTGAAAACCTATCAGCATTTACTTGGTCTTGTCAGAGTTATAATTAAAATCCAATAAAGTATGATTTATAATATTCACAGCAGTTGCTTTTGATTGTCTTAGTTATCAATATTCTATCTTCATTATGAGTATGCTCCTCTAATATTCTGTGATTTTGTTTATCAGTTTTTCCTAAGAATGTAAAAGTTCTATACCAACATTAACTTCTAAAGCTTAATAGTGCATTAAGTTTATAATGGTCACTTTGGGATATTTAACTGCTGTGTCTTGCCATCATATATTCAGCTCTGATTTTCACCTACATGCCAAAAATAAAGGATTAATATGAGATCTCAATCAACTATAAATGAAAGATGAGTTCATTGCTTATTATTCACCAGAACTATGGATCTTACTGTATATTAATCATTTTTCAATCAAGTTGTTTTAAAGTCTAGTAAATTCAAAATAATATTCAAAACTTTTGCAAAGCATGAAATTTGTCCAACATCTCTAAGAATTTCTATTAACTTTGACCATTATAAACAAAAATTAAATTCATATACATAAATAAAAGCAAAAGCATATTAAAATAACTTAATGGTCAGAAGTTGTACATGTCAAACACTGTTCATGTAAGAACTCAACTGATAGATGAAATCCTAGTTATGTTCATCTCATAGCCACTAATAACCACACAGAATCAGCTAATATTCACAAGAAAGTTCTAAGATGTTTTGTAAGGGGCATTCTATTTAAAACTAAATAGATTTTTAAAACATTTATTGTAACCTTTTAACGACTGAATCTTGCTGGAACACCTTGGACACTTTTGTTTTTCCTAGAAACAACTCTACCAACTTCTTTTTAAAAATATGGAAACATATTGATTTGCCTTGCTCTATTCAATTAACTGAAGATAGAGCCAAGAATAGAATCCAAAACTTTCACAATTATTCCAGTATTCCTTGGTACTTTTTCAGCTATGCAGTAATCACTTTAGCATGACAAGTTATTGTCATCCAACCAGCATTGTAATTAAGTCTTCCATAAGCCATCTCAATTAGAGTTAGTCCAGCTGTTTCTAGAAATGGGGGTACGGGGTAAGAGCAATGAATTCCATGAGAGTAAGCCAATTCCCTTGCTGCTTTTGCTGTAAAATGACCTCCTTGTTCAGGAACAGTGGTGTGTGAACGCCATGATGTTGAATAAAGTACTCAGTGAATCCAAGGAGAGTGGTGGTGAAACAAATTTGGCAGGGAAAAAGGACTATAACCAAAGTAACCATTTTAATGAAGATGACTTACTGTCACTATCCTTCTTCCCTATGCAATGGAAGGGATTAAATCTAATTCAATATCATCATGTTCCTTTTGGGAAATTCCATTCTATCAGAAATTTAGCACTGGTCTTTCAAGTTGGAGATGGCTTGATCAGCTACATAAGCCTAGATTAAAGGAAGCCCTTTTTATTGACTTCATGGGTAATATTCATCCTTCTAAATTTTAATGTGACTTGCCTCCCACCACTTGGCACATACATCTTACAAATATTTCTAGAGGTTATTTTCTATCTTGACCACCAGACCCAATTTCTACAGTATTATCAGTGTAGTTAGATACTATATTATGTTCAAAGGGATGGTGAAATAATCAAGATTCCTGTGTACTATATTATGACATAGAACAGAGCTGACATACTCCTAAGGTAATATAGTGAAAATGTGCTGTCTTCTGTGCCATATGAAAGCAACACCTCTGGTGGTCATTCCTAATTAATACATAAATGCAAGCATTTACCATATTAATAGCTTTATATTACGTACTGACCTTCATGTAGTTTGCTCTAGTATATTGACTACATCTGAAATGATAGCTGCAATTAGAGGCAATTTCTAATTAAGCTCACAATAACACCCTTCCATTCCCCAGCACTGGTATTTCTTCAGAGCAAAAGAAGCATTTAAATGAGAATAAGTTAGCTCTCACTATTCTTGTATCTTTCAAGTCTTTGATGGTGGTATAATTTTTAGGATTACATCACAGATGGTGGATTTTATTTTTCTTTCTGGATATAATGGGACCAGAGAACTCTACTTTTCCTTGTACCCTAACAGACTTTACCCATGGGCAAGGAAACCAATGTGGGGATTCTGCCATCTATGAAGTGTGAGTATTTCAGCTATGCATTTGGAATTTGGAGAGAGAACTGGCATGTTTTGCAGATTTAGCAAGCCAACTAAGAGATGGATTCAGCCCAATATTTTATTTCTCAACCCACCTCCATAAGCCTCCACTCTGAGTAGAGGACTGCAATAGCCTTTTGGATGGTCAAAATTTCATGTCAGTTCAGAGGTGGACATTGGGCAATACTTAAAAGGTCTGGATATTTCTCTTTGTCCAAAGCAAGTTATCCTGCAAGTATTCACAGGCCCCTTTGGGAGAAATTAGGAAGACTATTTCTATTTTTGCTACTAGGATCCGCCTTTAAGAGAACCCAGATTCTCCTCTATTCCAGGGGCTCTAGAGTCTATATGTTGGCTCAAATCTTAAAATGAGTTTATCAGCTTTTGATCTACAGCTTGATGCCTCACCTAAGTGTCTTCACCCCACTTAGTTTGCATTTCTTTATTTTTCTTTTATACATATTATGAAGGAAAAAATGTCCCAGATTCCCCTTTATTTCAGTCAAAGTTCAATCAGAAGACCAGAACCCGTAGAATATTAAAAAAAAGGAATTATGCAAATATGGGAGTTGTTAAATAGTCTTTGCAAGAGTGTTTCTATTTCTAATGCTAAAGGCTGAAGTCCACAGCAAGAAGAGGCTGGAGGCACAGAAGGACAGGCTTAAAATTGTGGTCTTCTTGTTGCCTCTGTGTTGGTGATGAGGGAATTTTATAGAAATCAGAGCCCTTTGTCATGGAGTTGAACATACGTACCATACACTTTTCATGTCTCAGGAGTCAGGGACAGTAAAGAAAGATCCAGGGAGAAGGGAAAGCCATTGAAGAGTCCCCTTGCCAACATTATTAGTTCAGATGAGTGAATAACCCATGAAGAGCCCTTTGCAGATAGCTGCTCTCCCTAAGCATAAATTCTAACATCTCAACTCCATTTAATGTAGGCCAATACTGAGTCCAGATTTCAGTTATCCACCAAGTAAATTACTAGAGATACTTATCATTGTGCAAGCTATAATCCGTATTAATAATTTGACCCCATGCAATAAGATTTTTCATAAAATAACACATATATAATCATTTCTTACATGAATTCCCAGGTTTTGGTTGATACAAATAAAATAAAAACCGAATGACTTGCCACATTTTTGTCAATCTCCTGTCAGGTCATAATTCATTTTAATTTTTCTGAGGGTTTGCTGGTCATTTAATTCTAGGTCAGGAAAACAGGAGAGATGGTATTTGTGGATCTCAAAAATAATCAGCATCCCTTGAAAGGTATCTACCCAAAATGAGGTTATTAAAGAGACTTTAAACACAGGAATGCTAACAATCTCTGTCAGAGGAAGTGATTTTCCTTCTTAAAAGCAAAGTTAATGAGGATTAGAGGTGGTGGTGTAAGCAATCATATTTTTCAGAGCACATGCATTATTATTCTCACTTTTACTTAAGAGTCCCAATAAGGGTGTAAATTTAATTTACATTATAATCTTTTCCTTACAAAATGAAAATTATGTCTGCTTTTTCTTTATATCAGCCTCATGGCTGCGGGAGATAAAAATTCTTTAGGTCAGTTGCTGGAGCTCATAGACTCATTCATCTCCTTTTTGTAGAAAACATCTTCTCTGTCTTTCACATACATAGCTTAGTTCTCTCAAGCTCTTTCTTCCACAAAAATTTTCATAGTGAAGTCTAAAGATTTCAAGGTGAGATATGTGTTTAATTCATTGTTAGAGAAAAAATGAGAGAAAAGTTATCAGACCCATGATAATATTAGAAAATACAACAAGGTGGGGTATGGGAATGCCCTACATTAATACTTTTAGACCTGCATTAAGTAATTCATGTATTAAGTGTATTGATTACCACTGTTGTTAGCCAAATTATAATTCTAAAATGGCCCCTAAGATTTCCACTCTTTCATGTATATGCCTTGTGTAATTCCCTCATTTTCAGTGTGATCAAAACTTTTAAGTTTCATGGAATATCACTCCCTTAATTATTTTAGATGACAAAGGAGATTTTTACAGATGTAAATGTAATTAAGGTTACTAATCATTTGACCTTGAGTGAATAAAAAGGATATATGCGTTGGACTGACCTATATAAGCCCTTTAAATATGGGTCTAGGATTGCGAGTGAGAGGAAATGAGTTTCAAAGCCTTTAAGCAACTTCCATACTGTGGAGAGGGCAGAAAATAGCAGGTAGCCTCTCAAGGTTAAGAATGGACTTTGAACAAAATCCAGAAAGAAAGTTGGAACCTCCGTCCTATTATGCAAAGAAACTGAACTCTAATCACAATTTGAATAAGCTTGGAAGAGGACCTCACTTCAGATAAGATAGCAGCCTCAGTCAACACCTTGATTTCAGACTATTAGCAAAGAAGACAGACAGATAATGCCAGGCAGTAGAAACTGTGAGAAAATACATTTAAGTTATTGTAAGCCACTTAGTTTGTGGTTTGGTACATAGCAAAAAAAAAATAATAATAATGCAATTAATTAAGGTATAAATATGATACTAGACAAAGAAAATTACTCTTAAATACTGCTCATGTCTGATGAATTATTTGTTTAGTTCCTTCCACAATTGAATGTCTATAGTATTACAAGATTTTAGAAGATACACATTGGTCAAATGTTTTAAACATCATTGTTTTAACGTATGGTAGAGCCACTAACACCAGGACAGCCATTACTTAGGATACTGAGTAGTTTTATCACTAAAAGGACTTTAGACAAAGTTAAAAGATAGGAAAAGAAAGATATCTCCTTTATCTCTATTATCAGTTTGTAAGTGGAAGAGTCCCTTTCACCCAGTTTTCCTCTAATTATTCCCTGATTTAAACCTCTGTACTCCTGTTTTTTTTTTCTTATTGTCCCACCTCCAAAATGTATACTGTAACCTCTGAAAGCATAATTCCATTACTAACAAACCACCCAATATCACATTTAACACAGAAGGATATCGCTCTCATGATTATGTTTTGTTACATACATTAACTAAATCCTGGTTCTTTCCTTAATTGCTTTCTTTCTATCCCCTATAATTCCCTTTCTAGGATATTGAGGGTTAGCTCTTTCTATTTAAAATCTCTGTATCCTTTTCCCTATGTGTCTTTAGCCCATCCTCTCCAGGCTCTGCTAGAAAATAGATTCTTTGATCACTCCTTTTTTTTTCCTTCTTCCTTATTTTAACCGGTTTATTTCTCTCAGTGTATATATTCCTGAAGTCTCTTTCTTTCATTCACCACTGTCAAACCCGACCCTGTCTTGACTTTATAGTTCTGTGGATATATTCTCCAGTTTCTATCCTGCTCTTCCAAATTTCATAAAATAACAAATGACACTTGTTGTACCCATCATATCATACCCATTAAGCTCCTAAATGCACTGAAGTTTGACTTATCTCATTAGTCCACCAAAACTGTCCTGCGTCGATCACAATGAATTTCCTAATGAATACTAGCAGTTCTTTTCATGGACTAAGATTTGCTGAAGTATTAAAGATTGCACTGAAATGGCAACATTCATTTAACTATAAGTAGTAGACAACAACCCAGGTATTTTGAGACTTCATGCAATACTTCTGTGATTAGCATAACAAAGTTGGGGACCTAGGAGAGTTGGGCTTTCTTCTGAAAGTAACACAGGTCTCTGCTATATTTCACTGATCAAACCAAGTCTGTTGACCATGCCTGACCCTTAGGGAACAAGGAGTGCAATCCCCTCATGTGCCCAGGGGAAGAAGGACCTGGATGTTAGTAAACAGTAGTAATGTCTTCAAGTTCCAGTGTTATTAGATATCTCACTTTGTAAAAAACTATTTTCTTCCTGATCATCATTTTCTTTCTCAGGAGGCAGAGAAAGATAAGATGGAAAATTTGTAACACATGGCAAGAGGAAAAGAACTGCTGGAGGAGACAGATGGACACCTGATTTGTTTTAAACATTTAAGAAGACGCATTCAGAAATTGGATTAAATGAGAAGAAATTGAAGCTGAAATTAGTGAACTTAACAGGTTCAGGAAAGTTATCCAGAAAATAGGAGTTTCAGAGGAGGAAAAGGGACAGATGGAAAATCAAGAATAGCAAAACAATTGATGAAGAAAATTCCCTGAGCTGAATGAAGAACTGTTTTTATTTTGAGAGTGCTCACTGAGCTCCAGATGGTACTGATGAGAAAAAAACACCTATTCTGATAAAATGCATGATCTCTAATGATAAAACAATAATCTTCCAATTCTCCAAATGTAAAGATGTTACCAGCAGAGGAAGATAAATCTGACTGACATCTCTGCATTATCAGCAGTTAAACACAGAATATCACTGACAGCGCTACAGAAAGGAAAGGATTTCAGCCTGAGAATTCCAAACTCATTCCAGATATCATTTGCATCTCAGAAGCAGAAAGATATTTGAAGACAATGCAAGAATTCAAAAGTATATTCTCAAATATCACAGCTCAGTAAAATATATAGAAATATTACTAACACCAAAAATTCACCGAAACTGAGACCTCAAAATATGGCAATGAAGAGGAGGTGAAATAGTACAGTAGTATGAACCTTGATATAAATAAATTGATAAATAAATGTAGTAATATACATCATGTCTTTGTAAATAAATATATATACTGTATTATGTGTTTCATTTATATTTACATTTTAATTATACATTTATTTATACTATGTACAATAATTATATATAAAATAAACAAATTTTTATTTATTTATTGAATAAACTCAGTGGATAAATAAATGTATTCTTCCTGGTATTGCTTGAGTGCTGCATAAGAATCACAAGGATAGTTCTAACAAGAACTATACTATCCCAGCCAAAATCCAAAAGAGAAAAGGAGTTCAAGTTTTTCCAAAGATGGCATTGTGTGAAAAGGGAAAAGGGGAGAATACTGTAAAGTATTCTAAATGTGTTACCCTATAGAGCAAGGGAGTCAGAAAGAATTAGAGCAGGAGGCGGCACAAACAGTGCCTCTCAATGAGAAAAGCAATTGTTATTTTGTAACAAAAGTAAAGTCAACTAATAAAGAGACAGGAATGATAAACGTGAATTAAATGGGAAAGAAAGAGAGCAAAAAAGTCCAAATTAACTCTAGTTGCAAATAGAATGTTTAAGAACTGAGAAAATTGGCACAAAGTGAAGGAGGCTCTGATCTAAGGTAACTAATAACTAACTAGAAAAAAATAAAGTTTATCAACACCTAAATTAAAAATGGAAAAGTTGAATTAACAGATTGAAAAGCTTTTCAGCATCCTCTTCAATAAATGAATACATTTCAGTTTAAAAAAAAATTCCACTTTAAGGCAGCTAGGACGTAAAAATTCAAGTAAGGTATTTCAGGTGTTGAGGGAAAAGAGACAGATACATGCTACAAAATATGTAGAAGAAGCAGATGAGCAAACAGATGAGTTATGGGAAAGCAATAGCTTATTTGAATAAACTGCAACACAGTGGTCAGTTCACCTGACTTCAGGAATATAAAATCAGAGACCGGTGGTCTATATTGTAATGGAGTGTGGAAATATTGATCTTAATAGTTGTCTTAAAATGAGAAAGGTCTAGCAATCATGGAAATACTAGAGTCACTGACAAAATATGTTGGGGCACTTCACACAATTCATCAACATGGCACTGTTCACGGTAATCTGAGACCTGCTGATTTATTGGTAACTGATGCAATGTTAATGTGAACTGGTATGTTTGGATTGCAAACCATATGCAGCCACCCAGATCCAAGCATTGTTAAAGATTCTAAGGTCAGCACAGTTAATTATAGACTACAAGAAGCAACAGAAAATATATCTTCCTCATGAAGAAATCAAAATCAAAGGTAAGCCCCCCAAAGTGAAGCTTGGTCTTTCGGATGCATTCTCTCTAATGACTTATAGAAAACTGCATATAAATGTGGAAAAGGTATAAATATATTTATTATATAAATATATGTGTAAATTTGAGAATACAAATAACCATATTTCTAAGCCACATCCCACAATTTATCCTAAAGTTGAATTTCCTATGTTAGAGAAATTGCTTTAAGATATGTTGAAGCCTATTTTAATAAGGGACTCTGAACAGAGTATATCCAGTTTGAGCTCTTGCTGTAGTATATGTTCAGTTTCAGATTAACAAAGCTAATGAGATAGATAAGGGAACCACTAAATAAATAAAGTATTTCCTGGACCAACTTGTTAGTCCCATTTCTTGTAACTCCATTTGGAAAGCTGTGAGAACCTCATGTTAATATAGTGATAAATGTCATGATTTGTCTTCATCATCCAAGCCTTTTGAAGAAAATACGCATAAAAATGGTTTGCAGGTACACATAGCCTGTCAAATAACACCGATAGAAATATTGGACTGTTGTACACTTGATTCTCATCAAAAATCTACTCTTGAGGATCTGACTTCACTCTGAAATGTTATGTTTCAACAGATAATCCCCCAAAGAAAACTGCAAAAACAGCAACCAGTAATGGCACTATATTCATTAAATTGTAGAGTTGTTTTGCACTGTTTTATTCTTTAATGTGAATCTAATGTATTTGATATGATTTCACACTGGAATAAACACTGGAATTTTTTAATTAAAAAAAAAATTAAAAACATTATAAATTATTTTAATGTTTAAATAAAATTTTTAAAGTTATTCTTAAAAAGCTTTGAAACATAAAATGAAACTAAAACAGAGAAAAAAGGAGAAAGAGAAAAAAAGAGGGAAGAAAGGAAGGAAAGATAGAAAGAAGAAATGAAGGAATTAACCTGCAAGAAGACAAAGACTGTCATATTGGTTTAAGACCCAACATCTCAATATGTTATATTCAGGAAAAAAAAAAAATACCCTAAAAAAAGTGACTTAAAAAAACTTAAAAATAAAGGTATCAACAAAGAAACATTAAGCATATTCAACACAGAGGCACTAGAGTAGAAATATAACACAAAGTGACATTTAATTTTATAAATCAATAAAATGATACATCATGTATTAATAAAGTGCATTAGGTACATACATTTTGCAGTTACAAATCTATCTGTATGAGCCACAATAGCAACCAAATGCATTGCAAACTACTAGTAGATTAAAGAAGGAGTTCAATATAACTTTTTAATACTTATATATTATTTTTTAAATGGCAAATATTCACTGAGTAATGAAATCATTGAGCTTGATTTAATAGTTCTAAAGGAAACTTAAGTCTTTCCAACTGCAAGAATAGGCACACTTTCTTTTTTGTATGCCCAAATAACATTTATACCCTTCAATTGTCATTCTTCCACACAAAGCAGCATTTCTAAAACAGATTTTTAAAAATATTTGTTCAGAAGTTGTTAATTTCAAGGAAGTTTGTACATATTGTATGTCCCCTTTTGGAAATATCATATGTGTGTGTGTACATATATGTGTATATTATGTGATTTGATGTATTCAACTTGTGTGTATATGAAAGTGTGTTCTTTCCTCTTCTCCTCATATAATGGTGAATATTTCTTACTCAGTATTCAGTCTCTCTCTTAAATCTATCTCCTTTCTCAAAATCTTCAAAGGCTTCTTTCTCTTCAGGCTACTACTTACCAGCCTTAAGAGGGGAGACCTAATAAGTGAATGTGGATCAATGGAAATCTGTTATCCATTCCAGAAAACCAATTATGTACACAGTTCAGCAGTGTGAACTTTTAGTGGAGGGAAGATTCACAGAGCTTTACTATTTAAATGTATATGATAGGCTTGAGGGCATTTCTAAGAAAATAGAAACATTCCAAACTATTGATGCATCCAGCATTATATTTAACATTCTCTAGTTTCACTTACTTACATTAAATGTTAAAAATTTGTAAAAATGTTGAAAAATAACCATTTTTCAATACTTAATAGTATTTTTAGTCACTATTTTCATTATTGCTGTATAACAGCTGTAATTCTCAGATAGATGGGGAGGTGCTAAGCACTATTAAAAATCCAGTGAATTTGTGCTTAAATTATGTTTTGCCTAATAATGCTTCTGAAAGTAGTACAAAGAACAGGTGTAGAAGTTATGCCACAGAAGAATGAGAGTTCGATTCTAAAAACAAAGGCAAGAAATGGAATATATACAAATATAAAAATGTATATTTTCAATTTATGATACTCTCTAATAAAATAATCTATAATATCACAAGCTTAATATATTAAAGTACCAAGCATTTTACATACATTACCTCCTTGAGCCTGTCAAAAGCACTTCAGATAGTTACTGTTATTATCACCATTCATAGGTAAAAGAACTGAGCTTAGAGGTAAAAGAAAAAGGTGGAGCTAAAGCATTGAGTTCCGTGGTGAAGATAAATGGGCTACAAGGTAAGGAATTTATTTTAATGAATGAATCCTGCTCAGGAGGTTTTTAATTGTGCTGCCATTCTTTGTGGACCTCTAAGAGTCCACAGTTGAGAGATTTCCCTAGAATTTCAGTTCGAGAAATAACTGTGCTGCTTTATAGCAGTTGACTTGCTTTTACTCATGGACTTCCTAAACCACATAATTCATGGTATTTTCCAGAGGCCAGAAAAGATAGAGGCAACTGGTGGCACATTTATAACCAGAGTATTGGTACTCTTATCATACTAGTTTTTAAAAATTGTTTGTTTTTATTTTACTGAAGTCCTAATGTCTTTATTTACATACAACCTACTTGCAAAGCCATTTGAAAATCATTTTGGAATTAGTTGGTATAAAAATAAAAACATAGATGTCCAAGTGGACCACTGCTCCACAGGACCCTCCTCCCTAGTAATCATTAGTGATGACTTTTATCACCTTCTCCAGGTCTAATTTCTTATAAAATGATTCTAAGAAAATTATTTATTTTCTTTTATTGGGCCTTTCCTTTTTACAGTTACCTCCATGGTAGTGAATGCTGAAAGTGTCCTCCTTTCCTATAGTTTCCACATTACTTAGAAATTGAAAAACAGCATTTAAACCATCTACCTGCTTCCATGTTGGGATCATAAGGAATGAATATACTGCCATGCTCTGGAGGCTGCTTTCCTGTTATCTTCACCTCCCATGGGTCCCTAGGGCCACATGAGACACTTAACCTTACAGGGTTTTAGCATCATGACCCTCTTTAGATTATGATATTGACCACCTCAGTATTCAGTGCTTTGCCCAAAGAACGTGAAGAAATACGATTTGAACATTGACCTGCAGTCCCCCCGACCAATGCTTTCTTCTACAATCTGCCCATCTAATAGAAAGTTGTTCACATTCTGAACACTATCATTAGATGATTCAAGAAACAGCTTGATAAAAATCACCCAGTGATCCAGAAAATTTTGAAAGTAAACCTAAAAAGTCACCAAAACTTTAAAATTCACAAAACAGAAAATCTGTGATTATTTTTACCATTGCTTGTGTCATAAGAAGGTAATACCACAAGTTGTAGAGAGTCAATGAGAATCCAATCTTATGAAATGTGCTCAAAATTTTTAACAAGATTTCAGAACAGCGAATAATACCCTATATTCGGTACTTACTGAAACCCTAATTAAATTTTCAGGAATGACATCTGAGTCAAACACTCATTCATAGGCTACTTTTTTACTCACTAAGAAATGACTTTTTAAAAATATATCAATGAAATCCAATATTACTATCATCACCATCTCAAAAATATAGATGATGTCTAAATTCAGAAATGTAATAAAATTTATTTAGTCTCTTTGTAGACTGAAAAAATACAACTTAGCCTTTACTGGACTCGATTTCTGAAATATGCATATATAAGACCCCCTTTTTAAATAATATCTTGGTTGTCCTAAATAATAAAAATTTCAGCTTGTTAGTGGCCACAGTTTCTTCTCTAAAAGTTAATGTTCTGCAGATTTTGGTAGTGATAACAAGGTTCTTATTCACGGAGTAGAATAATAAACTTCACAATCGCTCAAGGTAGGCAAGCAGGAAAGAAAGGCTTTTTATTTAGAGAAAGCGACAGTGCAGAGCTCCCAGGGCACTCTGGGAGGGGACAGAGTGCCCAAGTCTGGGCTGTGTCTGGGATATATATCTGAGACTTAGCTGAGTTGTCTAATTTCTATTGGTTCCTGCTGGAATATCACTCCTTGTTTTGACCAATCTTATTGAAAGCTGTCTATATTTCCGAATTTGGCATGCTCATGCTAGCAAAACACAACAAAACAAAGAACACAAGGGCATTCCTGCCACAGGCATCCTCTCCTTATATACTCCTGGGGCCCTCTTTCCCGAGGCCCTTACCCTGTTCTAACCAGACACGGGCTGCCTCTGTCATGTATTCCCTGTCTCAGTATGAGACAGAATATCAAAAACTACATACAGCATTCATTACAGTAAGTTGTAAACACCCTTTGATATATTTTACTGCTTCTTCGCAAATTTAGCTTCCAAATCTTTCACCTTGACCCTAAAGTAATCATTAGATAGTTAAAGAATATTGATTTCCTTTAGGTCTGCTTTTTAGCCTCAATTTAAAAAAAATAAAAGGTGCTTCAATAAGCCCAAAGTATTTACTCTTTCCATAAATGTTTACCTAGTCTACTGAATACTTTGTAAAGCAAACAAACATATGTACAAATGAATGAATGTATGAATGAATAAGCAGTTAAATACAGGGAGCTTTCCTTGCCAGTGAGTAATATAAACAAGTTTATAGATATTTGTCTTAGTGCTTTTCGGCTGCTACAACAAAGTATTCTAGACTGGGGGCTTGCAAACAGAAAACCATTCCTCATAGTTCTGGAGGCTGGGAAGTTCAATATCAAGGCACCAGTAGATTTGCTGTCTGGTGAAAGCCCAGCAAACATAGTTGATTGTCTTCCCCCTGTATCCTTGAGGGCTCTGCCCTCATGATCTAATCAACTTCCAAAGACCCACTTCCAAATGGCATCACATTGGGATTCCAACAAATGGGCTTTGGGGGTTCATAAACTGTCAGTCTAGAGCATTAGTACATTTATGTATGTACATGATTTAAAATGTCTTCAAGAACTAATTAAACATCTCTTTGAAAAAAACAAACAAAAAAACCCATCTCTGACATCCAAAATGGACACTTTATTAAAAATTTCCCCAATAAAAATAATAGGGAGATTTCTTAAGACAGCCATCATAGGTCCTACCTCTTAATTAGAGGTCCCTGGATGGGCTATGTGTCTGTGTGTATGCATCTTCACAGAGGTAGGGCATGGTTCATGTATCATCTACATATATAAGCATGTATCCATTTCTCTGGAGAGAGAAATCCAGTTTAATTGGAACACAGACTTTTGTCACCCATTATCTTAGCACCTCCTCTCATTTACAAAAAAGTCCTAAGTTGGAAGACAACTTACAATATAACCCTGCAGAAGTAACAAAATAAAGCATAAGACCACTGATAAAGTGAGCATGGCAGAATTCCTAGAGATTTCTGTGTTACAATAATTGTCATATATTGAACTAAGAAGACATCACTTGAAATGCCATTATCTTACATGCCACTAAAAAAGACAAAACACTGTCAATCAGGTTCTGATGCCTCATCAATTTTAATATGAAATTCAATTTTAGAGACATTCAATAATGAAAAAAAATGGGTTTTTTAGAATCAATTACATGTGAGGGTTCAGAATGAATTTATTTTTGAAACGGTTGAAAATGTACTTATTTTTTATGAGAAGCATATATTAAAGATACTATTTAATAACTATTAGTGGCCTATCTCCATAGCTGAAATGTTAGATTACAATACCAAAAAATGTTAGCAAATATACAATTTGTAAACTTGGAAATAAACATTGCCCATTATTTTCAATTAAATCTTATTGCATTGAGGCATTATGCAAGTTTTTTTTCATTCTCCCTATCTCTGTTTTATTCTAGATTCAATAAATGTAAAGACTTTAATGGTGGGATTTCTTTGAATAATTTAAGAGTTAGCCCATCCCTGTGACAGAGTGCTGTGCTCTCTGAATGCAACATTTCATTCTGTCCCTCCTTTATTTGTCATGAGGTCAAAGGATTGCTCTTCAGTGCACTAAGTGCAGTCAAATGGCCTTAGAAGTAAACATCCTTTACAAGTGGAACCTCGAGGTAGACCATAACTTTTCTACCTTGTTGAACTCACCTGACAGGACAAGAAATACTGCTCTGAAGAGCTGTAGCCAGCAGCACTTAACATTCACCGCCAGAACATTCACCGCCAGACTTCCACTTCACTGCCCAGAAGCAATCAGATCCTTTTAGATATCATCTCTTTCTCAGATCTCTTTTGTTTTGAACTGCAAGAACACAGTAAAATGGAGGTTTTATAAGCAGGCACATACAGTGATAAGAAATAGATTACTAGTGACAATAGGAAGCACTGCATAGTAAATAAGAATAAACACAATGATACATTATCAGATCTTAGATACTATATAAGCTTAAATAAAAGAAACTAAAAACAGACAGTGAGACTGAGTTTTCCTTTTCAACAGTGTTTAAAATTTTAAAGGTATGAAATAATCTTTTTAATTTATTAATTTTAATAATAAATTTATTTTGATAAAAATTATTAGTTGTAATTATTGTTTCAAATCTTTAAAATTATTTTTAATTTGGTCAGTTGTTTTAAACTTTAGTATGTCAAAGTGTAATTTCTGAATTTGTAAGTATGATCCTCATATAAATATAGAATGAATACATGTCAAATATTTAATCCAACTCATTAACTAACAGGATACCAGTAAGATGGGAAGGCTGATTGCAGGAAAACTGAGGAATAAGTATTTGCATAATCTATTAGGAAAGGCAATTAAGTAGAATATTAGAATAGAATCACTAGGTTAGCTATAGCACTGGTTTCTATCCTAAGGGACAATAAAGTCATAATATTTGCTTATATCATTTCTATTGGACAGTTACCTACAAGTGAACAAGTAAGTTTCCAGTGTCTAAGCACTAATTAAGGAGCATGTAAAGTCAAAACAAAGATCCATTCTTCTAGAAAACCAAATAACCCTTTGGTGGGCCTCTTAATAGGGCAATATAACACTGAAATGACATCCAGATACCCTTTAAGCTTTGTTGCCTAAGTTTAGAACAAGTTTTTTCTTAGCTGGTCATTTTATTGGCAGGTGATCATCTGAATGCCACTCAAAATTCTACTCGCCTTGATGATGGAAGTTTTCAAGACATTTGAAGACAGGTTATAAAGGGAAAGGAGTTCCCTTAATAAGCCCAGGAAGTTATTATGTTTGCCAAGCTATAGAAAAGGTTGTAGGTTGTAACTGCCAATTGTTTTGAAATATCTAAAACACTAAGAGTTTTATGTTTCATGTGATACAATTGAATATTCGAATCTTAAGAGGAAAAAAGGAACACTTTCAATAATTGTAAGAATATCTTGCAGAAATCTTGAATATGTACTAATACAGTTTTTAAAAGGAAAAAAGTACTTCACAGATTAGAACTGATTGGCCAGGTTAGTGAACTATGAAATAAGAACTTATTTAAATTTCATGTTTTAAACTTGGACAGTACAGTAAACAATAGAATATATTCTAATGAGCTGGAAAGTTTTTTCTCATACCTTATACTTATAGTCCAGTCTTTATGCTTTCATAACAAATTACATTTTCTTATGATAAGCTTTACACTTAAAAATTTCATGGAAATACATATAAGCAATATAATCATGGTAAATGGTTTCATTCTGTACCACCAGAAATTAATATCCTAATTAAAGTAAGCTTTTTTGGCAAATTACACATGAAAATGACTTTGTAATAGTGCTACCATGCATACTTACATAGTAGAGAGTACTTTGAAAACAGTATATAAACATAATTCATTATTAATTTATTAAAAGTTTTCACCATATGAAAATATTTTTAAGACAAAGTCTATTTTCCAGTTTATTTTAAAACAGTATCATAAGCCATGGTAACTTCT
This sequence comes from Manis pentadactyla, assembly GCF_030020395.1. Lineage (NCBI taxonomy): Eukaryota > Metazoa > Chordata > Mammalia > Pholidota > Manidae > Manis > Manis pentadactyla. The sequence goes on along the minus strand of NC_080019.1, from coordinate 134,249,388 downwards.
AAAATATTATTTTCTCTTTAAAATCCATCACAAGTGCCTTTGTTTAAGTGTGTGCATGCATCTAGCATTTAATCCATCTAGAACAAACAATACAGGAAATAAGATTGAAAATATTACATTAATGAATAAAGTAATTCAATATAATTTCTTTTTCATTATTTCACTTTCTTTTTATTTTTGTTTCCATATAATTTTCAAATAAAAAATGAAAAAATTCAAGTACTTGACTTAAGACATTTCACACAAAGGGAACTGTACAGGGAACAACAAGTTTTGTTTCTTAAATTGGCATAGAAGATCGAACAAATGCCACATTTAAGTCATTTTGACTGTCTTTAGGAATTAGTCACTTGAAGTAACTAAAGTTGCTAAGATACAGTTAAATAAAACATTTAGTAACATTTTGCTTAATTGGGCAAAACTCATCTCAGGTTAGAAAACAAAATCAAAACCACTTTGATTTACTAAAAGTTATTATGGCTTAACAGGTGAAGATTTTGGAGTATGTAACTACTTGCTAGAGAGAAATCTATCTTCTCTTCCAGCACTATAATTTATTTACTTGAACAAAGGGCAAGTTGTCAAATATTTCACTATAGTTGTTAATTTTTTATATAAGAAATACATGTTGGGGCGGAGCCAAGACAGCGGCATGAGTAGGACAGTGGGAATCTCCTCCCAAAAACATATATATTCTTGAAAATACAACAAATACAACTAATCCTAAAAGAGAGACCAGAAGACACAGGACAACAGCCAGACTACATCCACAACTGCGAGAACCCAGCGCCTGGTGAAAGGGGTAAGATACAAGCCCCGACCCGGCGGGACCCGAGCACCCCTCACCCCAGCTCCCGGCAGGAGGAGAGGAGTCGGAGCGGGGAGGGAGAGGGAGACCAGGACTGCTAAACACCCAGCCCTAGCCATCCGCATCAGAGCACAGGCACAGTGCATGCATGGGGTGCTGGAAACTAGGGAAACAGGGCAGCAAGATCTTTGAGCAGGTCCCGAAGCCGGCGCCCGTGTGACAAAGAAAAGCAAGTGCTTTTTGAAAGTCTTAAAGGGACAGGGACGCCACAGCTGGAAGGAAGCATCCCGGGTCACAGTCCAGCAGCTGGAAATTCCAGGGAACTCTGGGTGCACTAACCCCCTGGGCAACAGCTCCGAGACCCCTCACGGAGGTAAACAGCCAAACAGCACCCCGTCCATTACCCCTCCGGGACCCCGCCATAGTATAGAAGCAGCCTGAGGCCGGCCATGCCCACAGCAAGTGAGCTTCCTCAATACCGGCGGGCAAGATACAGAGACCCAGTCTACACGCAATTGCCCAACACAAGCCACTAGGGGTCGCAGTTGTCCCAGTAAAGAAAGGCCAGGAGCAAGTGGAAAGCGTTGGCCCTTCCAGCTGAGAGAAAGTCAAAAGCTCACCAGTGCACCTATCAACATGAAAAGGCAAAAAAATTTGATCCAGACATGACTAACCCAGACAGCTTAAACATCTGCTACAGCTTCCCCTGAGAAGGAACCTGGGGAGATAGATCTAACCAGTCTTCCTGAAAAAGAATTCAAAACAAAAGTCATAACCATGCTGATGGACTTGCAGAGAAATATGCAAGAACTAAGGAAGGAGAATACAGAAATAAAACAAGCTCTGGAAGGACTTCAAAACAGAATGGACGAGATGCAAGAGACCATTAATGGACTAGAAAACAGAGAACAGGAAGGCAGAGAAGCTGATGCAGAGAGAGATAAAAGGATCTCCAGGAATGAAAGAATTCTAAGAGAGCTGAGTGACCAATCGAAGTGGAGCAATATCCGCATTATAGGGGTACCAGAAGAAGAAGAGAGAGAAAAAGGGATAGAAAGTGTCTTTGGAGAAATAATTGCTAAATACTTCCCCAAACTAGGGGAGGAAATGGCCTCTCAGACGACAGAGGTACACAGAACTCCCATGACAAGGGTTCCAAGGAGGGCAACACCAAGACACATAATAATTAAAATGGCAAAGATCAAAGACAAGAACAAAGTTTTAAAGGCAACCAGAGAGAAAAAAAAGGTCACCTACAAAGGAAAACCCATCAGGCTATCATCAGACTTCTCAACAGAAACCCTACAGGCCAGAAGAGAATGGCATGATATACTTAATGCAATGAAACAGAAGGGCCTCGAACCAAGACTACTGTATCCAGCACAATTATCATTTAAATATGAATGAGGGATCAAACAATTCCCAGACAAGCAAGTTGAGGGAATTTGCCTCCCACAAACCACCTCTACAGGGAATCTTACAGGGACTGCTCTAGATGGGAACACTCTTAAAAAGAGCACAGAAAAAAACACCCAACGTATGAAGAAGAGAGGAGGAGGAGGAATAAGAAGGGAGAGAAATGAAGAATCATCAGACCATGTTTACAATAGCTCAATAAGTGAGTTAAGTTAGACAGTAAGATAGTAAAGAAGCTAACCTTGAACCTTTGGTAACCAGAAACTTAAAGCCTGCAATGGCAATAAGTACATACCTTTCAATAATCACCCTAAATGTAAGTGGACTGAATGCACCACTCAAAAGACACAGAGTAATAGAATGGATAAAAAAGCAAGACCCATCCATATGCTGCTTACAAGAGACTCAAGTCAAACCCAAAGACATGCACAAACTTAAAGTCAAGGGATGGAAAAAGATATTTCATGCAAACAACAGAAAGAAAAAAAGCAGGTATTGCAATACTAGTATCAGACAAAACAGACTTCAAAACAAAGAAAGTAACAAAAGATAAAGAAGGACATTACATAATGATAAAGGGCTCAGTCCAACAAGAGAATACAACTATTGTAAATATAAATGCGCTCAACAAAGAAGCACCAGCATGCATGAAACAAATACTAGCAGAATTAAAGGAGGAAATAGAATGCAATGCATTCATTCTGGGAGACTTCAACACACCACTCACTCCAAAGGACAGATCCACCAGACAGAAAATAAGTAAGGACACAGAGGCACTGAACAACACACTAGAACAGATGGACCTAATAGACATCTATAGAACTCTACATCCAAAAGCAACAGGATACACATTCTTCTCAAGTGCACATGGAACATTCTTCAGAACAGACCACATACTAGGCCACAAAAAGAGCCTCAGTAAATTCCAAAAGATTGAAATCCTACCAACCAACTTTTCAGACCACAAAGGCATAAAACTAGAAATAAACTGTACAAAGAAAGCAAAAAGGCTCACAAACACATGAAGGCTTAACAACACGCTCCTAAATAATCAATGGATCAAAGACTATATCAAAATGGATATCCAGAAATATATGGAAACAAACAACAACAACAACACAAAGCCCCAACTACTGTGGGATACAGCAAAAGCAGTCTTAAGAGGAAAGTATATAGCAATCCAGTCAATTTAAAAAAGGAAGAACAATCGCAAATGAATGGTCTAATGTCACAATTATCGAAATTGGAAAAAGAAGATCAAATGAGGCCTAAGGTCAGCAGCAGGAGGGACATAATAAAGATCAGAGAAGAAATAAATAAAATTGAGACGAATAAAACAATAGCAAAAATCAATGAAACCAAGAGCTGGTTCTTTGAGAAAATAAACAAAATAGATAAGCCTCTAGCCAGACTTATTAAGAGGAAAAGAGAGTCAACACAAATCAACAGAATCAGAAACGAGAAAGGAAAATCACGACAGACCCCAGAGAAATACAAAGAATTATTAGAGAGTACTATGAAAACCTATATGCTAACAAGCTGGGAAATCTAGGAGAAATGGACAACTTCCTAGAAAAATACAACCTTCCAAGACTGACCCAGAAAGAAACAGAAAATCTAAACAGACCAATTACCAGCAACGAAATTGAAACGGTAATCAAAAAACTACCCAAGAACAAAACCACCGGGCCAGATGGATTTACCTCGGAATTTTATCAGACATACAGGGAAGACATAATACCCATTCTCCTTAAAGTTTTCCAAGAAATAGAAGAGGAGGGAATAGTCACAAACTCATTCCATGAAGCCAACATCACCCTAATACCAAAACCAGGCAAAGACCCCACCAAAAAAGAAAACTACAGACCAATATCTCTGATAAACGTAGATGCAAAAATACTCAATAAAATATTAGCAAACCAAATTCAAAAATACATCAAAGGGATCGTACACCATGACCAAGTGGGATTCATCCCAGGGATGCAAGGATGTTACAACATTTGAAAATTCATCAACATCATCCACCACACCAACAAAAAGAAAGACAAAAACCACATGATCATCTCCATAGATGCTGAAAAAGCATTGGATAAAATTCAACATCCATTCATGATAAAATCTCAGCAAAATGGGTATAGAGGGCAAGTACTTCAACATAATAAAGGCCATATATGATAAACCCACAGCCAACATCATACTGAACATCGAGAAGCTGAAAGGTTTTCCTCTGCGATCGGGAACAAGACAGGGATGCCCACTCTCCCCACTGTTATTCAACATAGTACTGGGGGTCCTAGCCACGGCAATTAGACAAAACAAAGAAATACAAGGAATCCAGATAGGTAAAGAAGAAGTCAAACTGTCACTATTTGCAGATGACATGATATTATACATAAAAAACCCTAAAGACTCCACTCCAAAACTATTAGAGCTAATATCGGAATTCAGTAAAGTTGCAGGATACAAAATTAACACACAGAAATCTGTGGCTTTCCTATTCACTAACAATAAACTAATAGAAAGAGAAATCAGGAAGACAATTCCATTCACAATAGCATCAAAAAGAATAAAATACCTAGGAATAAAACTAACCAAGGAAGTGAAAGACCTATACCCTGAAAACTATAAGACACACTTAAGAGAAATTAAAGAGGTCACTAACAAATGGAAACTCATCCCATGCTCCTGGCTAGGAAGAATTAATATTGTCAAAATGGCCATCCTGCCAAAGCAATATACAGATTCGATGCAATCCCTATCAAACTACCAACAGCATTCTTCAATGAACTGGAACAAATAGTTAAATTTCATATGGAATCAACAAAGACCCCGAATAGCTAAAGCAATCCTGAGAAGGAAGAATAAAGTGGGGGGATCTCACTCCCCAACTTCAAGCTCTACTACAAAGCAACAGTAATCAAGACAATTTGGTACTGGCACAAGAACAGAGCCACAGACCAATGGAACAGAATAGAGACTCCAAACATTAACCCAAACATACATGTTCAACTAATATTCAATAAAGGGCCATGGACATACAATGGGGAAATGACAGTCTCTTCAACAGATGGTGCTGGCAAAACTGGACATCTACATGTTAGAGAATGAAACTGGATCACTGTCTAACCCCATATACAAAAGTAAATTCAAACTGGATCAAAGACTTGAATGTAAGTCACGAAACCATAAAACTCTTAGAAAAAAACATAGGCAAAAATCTCTTAGACATAAACATGAGTGACCTGTTCTTGAGCATATCTCCTTGGGCAAGGGAAACAATCACAAAAATGAAGAAATGGGACTATATCAAGCTGCAAAGCTTCTGTACAGCAAAGGACACCATCAATGGAACAAAAAGGTATCCTACAGTATGGGAGAATATATTCGAAAATGACAGATCCGATAAAGGGTTGACATCCAAAATATATAAAGATCTCACACACCTCAACAGACAAAAAGCAAATAATCCAATTAAAAAATGGGCAAAGGAGCTGAATAGACAGTTCTCTAAAGAAGAAATTCAGATGGCCAACAGACACATGAAAAGATGCTCCACATTGCTTGTCATCAGATAAATGCAAATTAAAACCACAATGAGATACCATCTCACACCAGTAAGGATGGCTACCATCCAAAAGACAAACAACAACAAATGTTGGCGAGGTTGTGGAGAAAGGGGAACACTCCTACACTGCTGGTGGGAATGTAAATTAGTTCAACCATTGTGGAAAGCTGTATGGAGGTTCCTCAAAATGCTCAAAATAGAAATAGCATTTGACCCAGGAATTCCACTTCTAGGAATTTACTCCAAGAATGCAGCACTCCAGTTTGAAAAAGACAGATGCACCCCGATGTTTATCACTGCACTATTTACAATAGCCAAGATATGGAAGCAACCTAAATGTCCATCAGTAGATGAATGGATAAGGAAGATGTGGTACATATACACAATGGAATATTACACAGCCATAAGAAAAAACAGATCCTATGATTCGCAACAACATGGATGGAGCTAGGGAGTATTATGCTCAGTGAAATAAGCCAGGTGGAGAAAGACAAGTATTAAATTATTTCACTCATATGTGGAGTATAAGAACAAAAGAAAACTGATGGAACAAAACAGCAGCAGAAGCACAGAACCCAAGAATGGTCTAATAGTTACCAAAGTGAAAGGGACCGGGGAGGATGGGTGGGAAGGGAGAGATAAGGGCGGGAAAAAAAGGAAGGGGACATTACGATTAGCATGTATAGTGTAGGGGGGGCACAGGGAGGGCTGTGCAACACAGAGAAGACAAGTAGTGATTTTACAGCATCTTACTATGTTGATGGACTGTGACTGTGAACGGGGATGTGGGGGGGACTTGTTGAAGCGGGGAGCCTCGTAAACATAATGTCCTTCATGTAATTGTAGATTAATGATACCAAAATAAAAATTAAAAAAAATAAAAGAAATACATGTTAAAATAATACTGCATGTTAAGATACTATTTCGAGCTACTTTCTCAATATTAAAATCACCAATAAAACAATAAGCATAATAATAACTATATAGTTATAAAGGCACATATTCTATGCCAGAGATTAATCTACATGGGTTTGCATTATTCTGTGCCTCACAATAATCTCAAAATAGATATTAGTGTCCACATTTTCAGAGAAGGGAATGGAACATTAGAGAGGTTGAGTAATTTACTGAAGTATCCAGCTGGTAGATGGTTAATCCAAAACCAAAACCTACCTTAAGTCTAAAACCTATGTTCTTTTTATTTAATCATAAATACAAATTAAAATAAGGAGGCTGTGTTCACAAAGAATTATATTATATTTTCTATGACAAAAATCTATGCTGTGTTTGGGTAGTCTGACCCAAAGGCCAGTCAGTGTTCCAGCAGATCCCTGATTTTGTTTTTCTCAAGGTGGCATAGAAGGATCAAATTTAAGGTTGATCAATGGCCAATTCAGACTTCTAAAAATGATATTTCAATTTATATTTGTAGTAAAGCTGAACTGTATCTCTAATAATTTGCTAGAGATATGAATTTTCCAAAGCACTGCTAGACCAAGTTTTTATCCTTCCCTAGGATGCTTTTATTTTGCACAATCTTTAACTCATTAATGATATGTGTAAGAATTTGGGATATTTGGCAGAGTTATCACTGTTCATTCATATACATGAGTTTTGAGTGATCTTTCTTTTTTTTTCTTTAGAAATAGCCTCAGATAAAAGGTTTTCCATACATAGTAATGAAATCTATGGAAACAATAAAATCTAAACTGACTTGTTTTATTTAGCATCCAGTCTTCCCAAATTCTATTGCAGGTATGCAAAATAAGATTATGATCCCTCTTTCTCTTTATTCAGAACATAACTAAAGAACATAAATCTGAGAGTTGCAGTGAACTACATTTAAAACAAAGGCACATATATGCCTAGATTGGCTTTTTTTTGGTTTATAGATTTCAATATTAACAACTTCTACTAACAAGCTGTGGGTAAATTGCTTCAAAGATAAGGAGATTAGCTGAGGGCTTCTTGTCAAAATGTGGCTGAGTTCGTGTTTTGAATAGAGATTTGCACTGGAGATGTAAGGACCCTGCACTATATATTTCATGCTCTAATTACTCCCACTTCTACCTTGTCAGTTAACATGATTGTTCAGCTTAAAAAGGCCTGCTTCAAAACATACCTGTAATGAAGTCTGGACTGATAGGAATGAGATTTGTATTATAACTTTGAAAAGTTTGACAGTAAAATTATTGTGGCATCTCTTTAAAAAAAGAAGTGAACTAGATGTGAATTCAAAAGAAATGTATAAGAAAAATACGCAAGAGAAAATTGTTTGAAATTTAAATCTACAATGTCTAGTAGAATGACTGGTGTATATGGCACTTCAATGAATGTTTGAGACATGAACAAATAAATTCAGCCCAATAATTAATAGGACTGATCTGTTCTCTGAGGAAAAGTTACCCAGTGTGGTAACAGGGATAAGTGTGCAAACGGTTACCTAGCTCTGGGTTCCTTCTCGGAGATTTTTTTCTCCATTCATCACTTATCACTCCTTTTGAAGACACTTTTGACAGAAGATGTAGCATAAGCTGAATGAAGACATAAAAGTTTCAAACACAAAAACTTGGTTGCTTTGTGATCAGAAACAAAGTATAGGCTGGTTTATAGCTTGCTTTCTTCAATTTTGTGTGTAAGAGGAAATGGGAGAGTCAGTTCTAAGACTCTAAGAGTCCTTTTGCACTATTGCTTTCTTTTGCTTCTTCGTGACCTACTGAAACCACGCCTAGGTTAGCCTATGGGAGAGATGGGAGGGACCACATGGGGAAGAGTGAGGCCAACTAGGAGCAGCTGACTGCCAGTCAATCCCAAACATGTGAAGAGCCCAGCCCCAGGGAGCAGACCCGCCTTCGGAGCCCACAGATCACTGCAGCCAGGACCCAAAGAACTACCCGCCTGACACACAGACTTGTGAACAGTAAAAACAATATTGTTTCTCTTATTTGGGGTTTCATAGAAGTGAAACCTGAAACACGGATTCCTGATGAAGTGATAATGGGGGAAAACCATCTGGTAAAGAGAATAGGAAGCAAGATAGGATTAGGGAATAAAGGTAAGGGGGATGGAGTAGAGACTATCTTCACTTTCATCCAAAGGGGAAGCCTGAAGCACAAATAGCACTACAGTCTGCACTGAGGAAAGGGGTGTTTATTTCTTGCCCCCATGTAGGTCAATTACTGGCAGAGGCCTTCCTCTACACGAGTAGCCTCCAGGTCTAGAAGCCTCCATTTGGCCAAAGGGTGTTCCCCATACAATGGCAACTATAAAGGATCAGCCAGATTCACAGCAGTTGGGGACCGAACACACCTGCCATGCAAGAGAATTGTACTGGGCACCAGCAGTCTGTAATAATGTTTTAAGCTACTAATTTAAGCAGGGATAATTTATTAATAAAATAAGTATATGGCTTTAATCAAATTCTAGGCACTGCTAAAGCTTATAGTTAGATGTTTAACCATTTCATGCTCCCTCAATCTTAGAATAAGGAGTTAGGTGGTTTTGCTACAGACAATAGGAAGCTAACATAAATTTGTATTTGTTTTTTGCAGAAAAATCATATGATCAGAATATTTTCTGGAAAGATACCTTTAGTGCTCTTTTGATAAACTAATGGCATGATTCAGATAATAGAAAGACTAGTGAGAAGGATGTAGTGATATTCTAATTGGAGACACAAAGACCCTGAAGTAATCTGCATGAAGTAGATGGCTGGGAAAAAAAAATGAAAACATGGTGTCTTAGTCTCCTAGCATTCCTGGAACCAAATAGCATAGCCTGGGTGACTTAACAACAGACATTTGCCCAAGATCAAGGGATCAGCCAGTTAGGCTCCTGGTGGGAGACCCTTTCCTAGGTTGTTGCCTTCTTGCTGAGTCCTTATATGGCTCAGAGAGCCGTCTCACTCTCTCTCCTTATAAAGCCACTGACCCCATGACGAGCCCATCCTCATGAGCCCATCGAATTCTAATTGCTTCCCAAAGGTCTGTTCTCCAACACAGTCACACTAGATGTTAGGGCCTCAATATACACCTTCGTTGGGATACCATTCAGTCCATAGCATATGGTAACCAATTTGATATGGAAAGCTAGAAAGAGGAATTTATTGAAAAGAAATCTGAGCTTATCATTTTTCAATTCTTTCTAGATAGTAAGACAGTAATGAATAGAAGGACCACAGAAGAGTGAGTTGATTTAAATAAGATTAGGAAGTCCGCCCCCGCCGGGCTGAAGGGCCGGCAGTCCGCGGCGCCGGCTCGGGGCTGCGGGATGGGGAGTTAGCGCCACGGCGGCGGCAGTGGCCGTGGCGCAACCGGCAGCCGCCGCCCCCGGGCCCTTCCCGCCCGGGGAGCCGGGCGCGGCCAGCGCGCCCCACAGCCGGAGGCAAAGCCGGGCAGGTGGCTGCGGCTGGAATATGGCGCCCGCGGGCCCGGGCGGCGCGCGGCGGCGGTGCCGGCGGGCGCTCTACTGGGTCCCGGTGGTGTTCATCTGCCTGCTGCTCGGCTGGTCCTACTACGCCTACGCCATCCAGCTGTGCGTCGTGTCCATGGAAAACATTGGAGAACAAGTTGTGTGCCGATTGCTTATCATCTCCTTTTTGCAATGTTTGTCTGGTCGTATTGGAAAACTATCTTTACATTACCAATGAATCCCTCAAAAGAATTCCATCTCTCTTATGCAGAGAAAGAATTGTTGGAGAGAGGGCCAAGAGGAGAAGCACATCAGGAAGTTCCTAGGCGAGCAGCCAAAGACCTTCCCATCTACACCAGGACCGTGTCTGGAGCAATCCACTATTGTGACAGATGCCAACTTATAAAACCAGACCGCTGCCATCACTGTTCTGTCTGTGAAAAATGTATTTTGAAGATGGATCATCATTGCCCATGGGTGAACAATTGTGTTGGATTTTCAAATTATAAATTTTTCCTTCTTTTTTTGGCTTATTCTTTGCTGTACTGCCTTTTCATTGCTGCTACGGATTTGCAGTATTTTATCAAGTTTTGGACAAATGGCCTACCTGATACTCAAGCCAAGTTGCGTATTATGTTTTTATTCTTTGCTGCAGCTATGTTTTCTGTCAGCTTGTCTTCTCTGTTTGGCTATCATTGTTGGCTAGTGAGCAAAAATAAATCTACATTAGAGGCATTTAGAAGTCCAGTATTTCGACACGGAACAGATAAGAATGGATTCAGTTTGGGTTTCAGTAAAAACATGCGACAAGTTTTTGGTGATGAGAAGAAGTACTGGTTACTACCCATTTTTTCAAGTCTAGGTGATGGCTGCTCCTTTCCAACTTGCCTTGTTAACCAGGGTCCTGAACAACCATCTACTCCTGCAGGATTGAATTCAACGTCTAAAAATCCTGAAAACCATCAGTTTCCTGCAAAGCCATTGAGAGAATCCCAGAGCCACCTTCTTACTGATTCTCAGTCTTGGACAGAGAGCAGCACAAACTTGGGAAAAGGCAAAGCTGGTATGAGCAATCCTGCATTAACCATGGAGAATGAGACTTAGCTCTTCAAACAAAATTAATTCATATTTTATGAAAGATTCAGTGCTGTAGATGGATGGAAGAGGCTTCCCACAAGAAGGCACCATCGGCCAGGTGTTCCCATTTCCCTTTGGCTGGATATGCAGAATATGAATTGGTTAGTTCTCTCAGACCAGTTGCTTAAAACACAACACATTTTATATTCACTATGCAGATTGTCTCAACTTAACAAATTCCTGCTAAGTATTAAAAGTACTTATGGTTAATGAATCAAGGACAAAATACTTTCTATCTTAAAAACTTGGAATAAACTTCATGGGCTAGTTTTCACCCAAATATTTGGGCAGCACAACTTACCACATCCAAAGCCCATTTTCTGATTGAGAAAATTGAGACTTATTAAGATTTTGAAATTTAAAAGATTTCAAGTCACAGTATACTAACAAGCTTTATTCGTAAAATCTGTTCATTACCTATGAGAAGGTGAAAGTTGGGTATCAGACTTTTTGTTTATGACTTCTGATGTGAATCCAGCCTCGGAGTGAACCGTAAAAGTATGAATTCATTGCAAATTTCAAGTGGCCTACAGTTGAAATTTACTTCCATTTTTTGCCAGACTTGAATTATAACCTTAGTTCCCTGCTGGATAAGTGTGATTGTTGAAGCTTGAGTTCACTGAAAAGCAACTGACTAGGAAATTTTTGTCAGAACTAATACATTTCTGTTACTTTAGAAACATATTTTTCATCTCTTCTAATCTTCCTAAATTGGAAGAAATCTATAATAATAATTATGAAGATTGGTTTATGAAAAAAAAAAAAAGATTATGAAGACACATTTGGAATTTCTGATTGAGATCTTTGCAATATCCAGGTAGCAATACATTACGGGCATTTGAAACATGGTCATAAAGCTTGGATGAGATTATAGTGTTGCAGATACAGAAATAATTAACTTCTTATAGTTTTAAAAAATGAACCTTCAATTTGGGATGATCCTCTTGAAAAGATAGAGTTCTAGAAAATTCTGAAATATTATCTTTCAGTGCAGAAACAGATAGAAAATAACATTTTGATTATGTAGTCTTTTATATGTGCTCCACTCTATGCAAATATTTCAAGTTGATCTTTTTAATCTTCACAAAAGCTTATGCAGTAAAGACTAATATTTCTACTTTATATAGGAAAAAACTGACTCATGGGGTTAACTATTGTCCAAGTTCTCCGTTATTAACTGTATGCACCAGAATTTGAACACAAGCCATCTGGCCCCAAAGCTTGTGTTAATAATGTAGAAAAATCATAAATATATTTTCCTTGTTGACAAGTGTGCATCCACAATGTTATTTTCATATCTGACCAGTTTCTCTTTATATGCTTATGTGATCATTTATTTAATCACTCATTATTCCTGGACTTTACATTTTTCCAATTTTTAGAAAATATCATAAACAAGATTTGGTTAGCATTTTCTTGTACATTATTAATAAACATATCTTTTTAACTTATCTACTTCCTTAAACTATGTTCCAAGGATACAGTTCCAGGTACAGAGAATTACAAATATTTAATTAGTTTTTCTTAAATAATGTTAAATTTTACTAAGGAAAAAATCATACAAATTTTCCAGTTCTTTATGCAGAATCAATGATTTCATTAAAACAATTTTATTAGCATATTTAATGCAGAATTTATATTCAAACAGTTTTAGGTGCAGATGGCAGATTGAGTGAAAATGGTGAGGATGACTGCATATGAAGGAAGGTGGTGATAAGAATAAGGTTAGTAAATATTACTCTAGCATCAGGCATGATTCAAAGTGCTCTGCATTGCTTTTTTCACTTGCTGTACAAACTATATAGTAGATATTGTAATTCTCACCAGTATACAGATAAGGTTACTGAAAACAGAAAAGTTAAGTGATCTTCACAAGATCACACAGCTAGAAAATGTTGGAATCAGGGTTCAAACCCCAGAATTCTTATCTGCAGGGCTTACACTTAACCTCTATTGTTAACTACTTTGGGATTGAAAGGTGATAGTGAAAGTTCAGAAAGTTGTTTAGGTCTCTCAGATACTCAGTAGTTTGTTGGCTAGGATGGGCAGGGAAAAGAGTAGAGATTGAATATACAGACACCAAAATAGAAAATTTTTGGAAATGGTCCCTGAATACACAAAGAAAAGCAGATTGAAAGGATAGTAAGACAGCTTTAGAGAAAATAGAGGAAAAACTATCTGAGTAGGAAGGATGATAGCTTTAGAAATAAGGTGAAAGAGAGTTGAGGGGCTTATATGAATTTATAAGTAAATACTATCCATAGTATTTCACCTTTTTCCAATCTAGCAAACAGTCAATTGAGTATTTTTTTATAAACTATCTCTGCAATAAAGCATTAATTAACCAGGATGTTTTCACTTTCAGTACTGGTCAAGATCTTTAAGATAGGTGAACTAATACAAAATTAATGAAATATGTACAATTTAAGTAGTGCATTAGATAGATATTGATTATTAAGGCATTAACTTATGGGCTTAAATAGCTCCAGAGACAGCAGACAACCTCTGTAAGTACTCATATACTTAACCTTAATATTAATGAAATAAATCAGAAATCATCAAGAAAAAGTATTTTACATCTCTCACGGTAAGTGGATTAACCAAGAATTGCATGAGGGTTGGTTTTTTTTAATTATCAAAAGAGAATAAGACTGTCAAAAATAAATGCGTGTATTTAATATTATTCATGAAAATATAAAAGTTTAACCTTTGCTATAAACTCATTTCTAGATACAGTCTGTTCTGTTTCTAATTATTTTCTTCATTTCATACAATTATCTTCCTACCACTTAGAATTTAAAAGATTAGGATAGAATTAAAACAAACTTCAATAACCAAATAAAAAATAGGATTATTGTGCTCTTTTTTCATCCTACCTAACTAATGTACTTGTTCATTTCTATCTTTTTTAATTAGTACATTTTTTCATCTTTTGTTATTATCTGTAGAGAACAACATACATTTTTGATTTCTAAAAATTATGTTAAATCTGGATGTGAGCTTTTATACTTGCTATAAACAAAGCTTAACTTGTATGCTTTAACTGTGCAACATTTAAAGGTGTTAAAAGGCAGATATTTGTGAGTCATTTTGTTTATCTTTACAGTTACAAATTTCTTGAGCATGCCTTTTCACATTACCATTTGTTCAATAGAGTTTGAATTGCTTTAGTCATGTATGTGTAGTTACAAAATTTTTTTATTACAGTTATCTCCTAAAAGAATAGTATATTTTATAAGCTATAAAACACACAATGGGTGTCACATGGTGTAAAGATTTTTGAGTGGCATTTTGACTTGTTCTAGTCAGTAAATATTAAAATTATGCATTTTAATTGAGTGTTGCCTGTTTGAGCTTAAAATAATAAAACAAAACAAAAAACAATTGCATAACCATAACAGAGACAACCATTTTCTACTTGAAGTAAAATACCAGAGAACTTTTTGACATGAAAGAGTAATATCTAACTAAGCCCCCTGTTACTGAGAAACAGGCAAGAATAATGCTTTATTGACTTTTACCTATTTAAATTGATCCCTGCATTCACCTTAAGTGAAATGAAGATAAATCTTCATTTGAAAGTAATGACAGATTTGAAAGAACTTAAATGTTTCAATTTGATATACTACCTCTAAATATGTATTTTATTTTCATTTTGGTACTATTTCACTCCATGAGTTTCTGCAAGGCTCCTCCCTGGAGGCTGTTTCATTGCCCAAACTCCATATCCAGTAGGATTCATTTTCCTGCTTCCCATTTCCTGCAACTCACTGATCACCATTCTTGATGCAAAATTTCTTTTATAAAAGTTAATGTTACATGTCTTTATCACTTTCTAATTTTTATTTAGTTCACTTCTATTTTAAGGTCAGGTTCTCATATTACCAAGAATTTTGGAATCTGTTCTAATATGAACTTGTCCATTGTCCATCCTAGCACCAGTTATGAACTTTAGAGATTCATGGGGCTGTCCTGTCTGTCCTCAGTGTTTCATAATACCTCAAATATTTTATTTAATATCAATTTTATTGAGTGTTTAGTTTTAATCTGGTGCTATGTGAAACATAAAAGGATAGAGCTAAATAAAATAGAATTTTGGACCTCTTTATTAGGAACATAGGCAAAGAAATGAATGAAACGAAGTATTATATACCATGAAGAAGATTCAAGTACAAACTAAAGGGCAAAAGTAGGCAGTGGTTAGGTCTCTAAGGCCACATGGAAAAGGCCTAGAGACAAAATAGTTTAGACCAGTTACTTTTAAAGTGATTATTGACATGGTTAAGTTTATATTGATCATCTTGATATTTGTCCCCTACTTGTCCCAATTGCTTTTTGTTGTTTTTTCTCTTTTTTCTGCCTCCTTTTAGATTAATGGACTATTTCACACACACACTGATTCCTTTTTATGTCCTTTGTTGATAGACCTGTTAATTTGATGGTTGTTTTAGTGTTTATAGTAAATGCTTGTAATCGATCACAATCTACTTTTAAGTGATATGCCACTTCAGGTATAACATGAAAACATCACAACAATGTACTTCCATTTCTCCCTTCCCAGCCCTGATGCTAATGCTGTTCTACATTTTCTTTCTTTCTATTTTATAAAACTAATAATTGATATTCATTGCTTTTGCTTTAAATTGTCAATCATCTTTCAGAGAGATTTAAGTAACGAAAATGCTACTTTATATTTACCCACATACTTTTGATTCCCGTTGCTCTTAACATTCCTTTCAATAGTTCCATGTTTCTAACTGGAATCATTCTCTTTCTGCCTTTAACATTTCTTCATGTATTTCAGTCATAACTTCATTGTTTTATTTTATGTTTCAAAAATACATTATTTTGCTTTCAACATAGAAATTATTTTCATTGAGTATGCAATTCAGAGATGACTGTTTTTTTTAATCTAAGTTCTTAGAATATATTGCCCAACAATTATCTGCCTATGTTGTTCCAATAGAAGCCTGCTATTATCTGACCTCTATTCCTTATAAATAATGTATCTTTTCCCTCTCTCTTATGTTTCTCTATTTATCATGATTTTTAGCAATTTGTTTACAATATAACAGTGCAGTTTATCTCATATTTCTTGAGCTTGAGCTTCATGGAACATCCTGTGTATGTGAGTTTATAATTTTCATCAAATTTAGAAATTTGCTCATTAATTACTGATTTTTTTTGCTCCTTCCTCTTCTTTCAGGGACTACAATTACCTGTGAATCAGCTCACTTGAAGTTGCTCCACACAGTTTACTATTGCTGTGTTTTCTAAGTTTTTTTCTTTTACTTTTTAATAATTTCTATTTACATTTCTTTAAGTTCTTTCTTCTTTTATTATGCAGCATCTAATGTGCTATTAATCTCATCTGGCCTAATATTTTCTCATCTCAGACCTTGTAATTTTCATCTCTAGAACTTTAATTTGGATCTTTTTTATATCTCTTATATGTTTCCTATGTACAATACTTTACATTTTGAATATATAGTATACAGTCATAATAACTCATATAAGATTCTTGTGTATATTTTTAACATCAGTAACATTTCTGAGTTTGTTTCAATTGATTGATTTTCTCCTCATGGTGGATCATATTTCTGCCTTCTTGCATGCCTGCCAATTTTTGATAAAATGCCAGATACTGATTCTTATTTCGTTAAAGGATGGGTATTTTGATTCTGAAAAATATTTCTGAGCTTTGCTTTGGGTAAAATGAAATTTCTTGGGAACGTTTTGATTATTTTGTGGATCTCTGGCTTCTAAGGCCTTTAACTGATGCCCTGTGAGTTCTGAGACTTTCCACTCTTGTGGATTTTTTGGCACTGTCCTTTCTCATTCTTTCAGGGGGTTCTTTGTTTGGACTTTGGTAATTTCCTCACATATATGCCCTTTCACCACGCAGCTGAAAACTTGTGGGTGGACCTCTATAGATCTCTAGAGCTGTCTCCTGATTTAGATGTGTTCAGGAGTATACCTCTCTGGTATTCCACACTATAAATTCTAGGTTCATTCTTTCCAGAGTCCTGTCTCTGGTAACTCAGTTCGGGGAAACTGCCAGACTCTGCATGGATTACCTTTCCTGGCATTAGAAACTTTCTCAAGACATTAAATTGAGCTAATTGCAAGATTCACCTCATGTGTTTCTTTTCTCTCAAGGATCATTACATTTTACTGCCAGTATCCAAAGTCCTCAAAACCATTGTTTCATGCTACTGTCTGATTTTATATTTGCTTTAGGTGGAAGGGTAAGTCCAAGACATATTACTTGTCTTGACCTGAAAAGGAAGTACAGTCCCTATTTTGGAATATTAATTTTGGAAGCATGTATTTTACAGACCTATACTTAGCAGACACTAGTCAATTCAATCATGTTTTAATTCCCAAAAAATAAATTAGTACAGTGTGTTCTAGAAACTTAAATACATGGCTTTAATTATGTTTCAAAACAAACACTTTTATTTTAAAATTGTGGAGTTACATTAAAACTCAGGTTTTAATACAGTTGCAGTAATAACTAACATTACTAATGTGATTATGATCTTCCTGTGTATTACCATCTGTAGCTCCTGCTGCTGGATGGGACTTTGGGCTTTGTATGAAATTATTCTAGTTTACTATTCTGGATTGCTGTATTAACCCCTACTTCACACAGCTTCATTGTTTCTTGTTCCATCAAACACATTTCCATTCCATCCATCAAGCATGAATTTCCATTTTCCAGAAACCTTCCTCACCCTAGAGAATGGTTGACAGGTTGCATCTTAGACTTGTTAAAATAAAGGCTCCTTTCAGAAGATGCCATCAGCAGCTTTCCTTCTCTATAAGGACTGGGTCAACCCAGAAGATACTGCCTCCTAATACAAATATGTTATATCTCTTGCAGCCATATCTATCCACATAGTTTCTGTATATTTCTAAACATAGGGAAAAATTCATAGCTTAAAGGGGATTTCCATCATGGCTGAGGAAGAAAATATGGAAGAAGCTATGATAATCTACATGCCTCAAATATGGAGGAATTTGAGAAAAGTATAGTGCAAATAAGCCTCAATGGAAGAAAAATGATAAGGATGGAGACTACAATTTCCCTTACTTTACATAGAGCAATCAATGAACTTGATGTAATACTTCTAAAACAAACCTTAAGTCTTTCCAACTGCAAGGATATACATGCTTTCTTTTTTGTATGCCCAAATAATATTTATACCCTTCAACTGCCAGATGCTGGCCAAAATATAACAATACCCAATATTCTGATAAAACACAAACTGCAAATGAGATTACATTTTTATACATCTGTATAATGAAAGCATTGGCTATCATCTGGTAAAGACTCTTATGTTAAATCCTGATCCACCCACTGGTGGCAAATGACAGGAAGGTTTGCTCACTAGTCTGTAGTTGCAGCACTTCCTTGATCAGGCTGGCTGGCACTTGTGGGATGGAAAAGTTCAAGCAACCGAGCAATTCCTACTATATATGCAAGTGTGGCAGCAACACAAACAGTTCAATGAACTGACCTGAAGGGCTCCACATACAAGGCAATGTTAGCCTCCTTTTCCTGCTGTGAACCTTGCTGAGCGCCATCAGTTGAATCCAGATGAATCTATCCTCCTCACACATGCCTCAGTAGGATTGAGATTTGGGTATCTGCACCTAACAGAACAAAAAATTTGAATTCATCCCTTCCCCAAGTGTTTCTCCCAAAATATTTCCTTGGAACATTCAGCCTTTTTTCTTAAAGTAGCTGAGAAATGGAAAATGAGATCAAGGTGCATAGAGAGAGAGCGAGCAGTTTCCCCACCAGTAAGAAAGTCACACCTACTTTTCATTTCCTACAGACAGGTGACTCAAAGTTCCACTGTTTCCAGTCTACCCAAAGCCTCGTGTGCCAGCTTTGGGGTTCCTTGACTCATCCTCCTCCTGCCAAGAAGAGTAAACAACAAGCAGAAGATTCATTTAGGGTGGCTTATTTCAAGCTTATTTCCCACCACTCAGCATCTATAACAATTAGGACAGTGGAGGAAGGCCCTTAGCTGTTCCCCCTGCCTCTTGCCCGCAGCTTGATAGCATTTGCTACTGGACCCGGAGAGTATTCTCGTATCCCCTGACCTGCTCACCTTTAACTTCCCTCTTTTAGAAAGCCATGTCTGTCAGCATCCCATTATCCAACCACCTTCAACATTTTCCAGAAAGGTCTGAATTTTACCCTACTTGCAAGCAAAAAAATTAGGCTATTACAATTTTATGAAAGACATGACACTCATGGGTCAGAGACATAATTTTATACATCATGGCACAGCAGCTGCATCAGCTTTGGGTTTTCATTTGTTCTCCTTGGCCCACAAATCCCATGGAAGAGGTGCAGAGGTGGACACAGGTGGATGATGCACTCAGCAGGCTTGTAGCATAGCTGAAAGACTCTGAGTTTATGAAACCCTCAGTTTTATGAGGGGGGCTACAAGCAAACATACCTAAACTTGCTTTATTATCTTGGTCAGAAATAATTCTGTCTCAGCTCCTCTATCTTACAAGGATTTTTGCACACAATCACCCTTAACAAGATAGCCTTGGACAAATGCTGTCATATTTACACAGAAACACTACAGAGAATTGCCCCCAAAACAATATTTTCCATCATCTTTTCCCAGTGAGTGCCTCAAAAAAACGGAAAACAAAAACGGAGAGACCTCTGGGCAATATGTTAGCATATCCCTTCCCTACTGCAAATGGAGAAGCCATACTTTTTTATATACTGGAGATTTAAGAGATAATTGTTGGTTGGTACAAAATGTGTTTTTGGTTTTTTTTTGAGAGGGCATATCTTATATTTATTGATCAAATGGTTGTTAATAAAATTCTCTACAGGGGACTCAATGCACAATCATTAATCAACCCCATGCCTACTTCTCAACAGTCTCCAGTCTTCTAAAGTATAACGAACAAGTTCTTACATGGTGAACAAATTCTTACATAGTGAATAAGTTCTCACATGGTGAACAGTGCAAGGGCAGTCATCACAGAAACTTTCGGTTTTGATCACGCATTATGAACCATAAACAATCAGGTCAAATATGAATATTCGTTTGATTTTTATAGTTGATTTATATGTGGATCCCACATTTCTCCCTTTATTATTATTATTATTATTATTTATTTATTTTTTAAATGCTGAAGTGGTAGATAGATGTAAGATAAAGGTAGAAAACTTAGTTTAGTGTTGTAAGAGAGCAAATGTAGATGATCAGGTGTGTGCCTGTAGACTATGTGTTAATCCAAGCTATACAAGGGCAATCAAACATCCACGGATGCAGAAGGTTTCTCTCAAAACAGGGGGGGAGAGGTTCTAAGCCTCACCTCTGTTGATCCCCAGTTTCTCACCTGATGGTCCCCCTGCGACTGTGCCTGTCTTAGGTTGTTCCTCCCTTGAGGAATCTTACCCGTCTCTGGCTAACCAGTCATCTTCCGGGGCCATAAAGGGAAATGTTAAGTTGGTAAGTGAGAGAGAAGCCATATAGTTTGAAAAGGTTAGCTTTTTACTTCTTTGCAGATTTATGTCCTGTGGCTTCTATGCCCAGCATTTGTCTTGAGGTATCTTTACCACTTGGAGGAATTATGATACTCGGTAAATTTGATATGAGGCACGAATTCTATTTAAGGGTTGTAATTAGGAAGGAAAAAGAAAAGCTATAGAGGTAGCAGATGGAAGAAAACATGGGAAGATTGATTATTTCTTTGACATATCTTCTTGTAGAGTAATTTAAGCATGTATAGGTTTTAAACTACTAATTAAATTGCACACACACATTAACATAATAGGAATACAGTTACATAACCAAAGCAGATCTATAATTAACAGCCATCTCCAGTGAGGCCAAGAAAACCAGTTAGGCACCCTAGGCATTTGTGAAAATTTGTCTATGATATGATGGATATTGTCCAACTATACTTGAACAATCTGAGAGAAATCAGACAAATTAAAACAGCCCATTCCTGGGAACTGTTCACATATCATATGTTCTTGTAACAGTAGGTAGTCTGCAGTTGTAAGATTTTGGAGCGCTACCACTTGCACTGCTCCTAATTCTTGGTTGAGTTCCAACAGCGTAGATCCAGTCAAATTTGTTGTTTTACTGTATGCACAGGCCAGCTTAGATATCTCCTTCTTCATTCCAGTGGCAAGTCCAGGAACCGGTGGGGTGAATGCAGCTACAACTACAGCATTGCCTAGATATTTGTTGAGGATTTTGATGATCATCTTCTGGTATGACTCTTCCAGAGAGTGCTGATGTTGGAAGTTCTTCTTCATATCACATCTTAGTTCATTTTCTGTGTAGCCAAATTAGGCTTTGGTCCTCTGTATAAACACAAACAGACCCTTTGCCCACACTTTGATCTGCCCTTTATACAATTGTGTAGAACTCATTGGAGGTCACCACACAGGAACTGCTTTTTTTTTTTGAGAGAAAGGAATGTTATCAGAAAAGTGTACCTCCATAGCCTATCATATGACACCCTTTAAGTGATCAAAGTTAAAGATATTTAAAGCATGCATTAATCATTGATTTACAGTTAGTTTTATCCTATCATGGAGTAATCCCCTTTTCTTCCTTTCTTTTTTTTTTTGTTACCTTTAATCTACACTTACATGAAGAATATTATGTTTGCTAGGCTCTCCCCTATACCAGGTCCCTGCTATAAACTCCTTTAGAGTCACTGTCCATCAGTATAGCTAAATGTTGTAGAATCACTACTTGTCTTCTCTGTGTTGTACAGCCCCCCCTTTCTCCCAACCCCCCTATGCATGCTGATCTTAATACCCCCCTTATACCTCCCCCCCCTTATCCCTCCCTACCCACCCATCCTCCCCAGTCCCTTTCCCTTTGGTACCTACCTGTTAGTCAATTCTTGGGTTCCATGATTCCGCTGTTTTGTTCCTTCAGTTTTTCCTTTGTTCTTATACTCCACAGATGAGTAAAATCATTTGGTATTTCTCTCTCTCCGCTTGGCTTATTTCACTGAGCATAATACCCTCCAGCTCCATCCATGTTACTACAAATGGTAGGATTTGCCCTCTTCTTATGGCTGAGTAGTATTCCATTGTGTATATGTACCACCTCTTCTTTATCCATTCATCTACTGATGGACATTTATGTTGTTTCCAATTCTTGGCTATTGTAAATAGTGCTGCGATAAACATAGGGGTGCATTGGTCTTTCTCAAACTTGATTGCTGCATTCTTAGGGTAAATTCCTAGAAGTGCAATTCCTGGGTCAAATGGTAAGTCTGTTTTGAGCATTTTGAGGAACCTCCATACTGCTTTCCACAATGGTTGAACTAGTTTACATTCCCACCAGCAGTGTAGGAGGGTTCCCCTTTCTCCATGGCCTCGCGAACATTTGTTCTTGTTTGTCTTTTGGATGGCAGCCATCCTTACTGGTGTGAGGTGATACCTCATTGTAGTTTTAATTTGCATTTCTCTGATAATTAGTGATGTGGAGCATCTTTTCATGTGTCTGTTGGCCATCTGTATTCCTTTTTTGGGTAACTGTCTGTTCAATTCCTCTGCCCATTTTTTAATTGGATTATTTGACTTTTGTTTGTTGAGGTGTGTGAGCTCTTTATATATTTTGGACGTCAAGCCTTTATCGGATCTGTCATTTTCAAATATATTCTCCCATACTGTATGGTTCCTTTTTGTTCTATTGATGGTTTCTTTTGCTGTACAGAAGCTTTTCAGTTTAATATAGTCCCACTTGTTCATTCTTGCTGTTGTTTTCCTTGCCCGGGGAGATATGTTCAAGAAGAGGTCGCTCATGTTTATGTCTAGGAGGTTTTTGCCTATGTTTTTTCCATGAGTTTAATGGTTTCATGACTTACATTCAGGTCTTTGATCCATTTTGAATTTACTTTTGTATATGGGGTTAGATAATGGTCCAGTTTCATTCTCCTACATGTAGCTGTCCAGTTTTGCCAGCACCATATGTTGAAGAGACTGTCATTTCCCCATTGTATGTCCATGGTTCCTTTATCAAATATTAATTGACCATATATGTTTGGGATAATGTCTGGAGTCTCTAGTCTGTTCCACTGGTCTGTGGCTCTGTTCTTGTGCCAGTACCTAACTGTCTTGATTACTATGGCTTTATAGTAGAGCTTGAAATTGGGGAGTGAGATCCCCCCTACTTTATTCTTCTTTCTCAGGATTGCTTTGGCTATTCGGGGTCTTCGGTGTTTCCATATGGATTTTTGAATTATTTGTTCCAGTTCATTGAAGAATGTTGCTGGTAATTTGATAGGGATTGCATCATATCTGTATATTGCTTTGGGCAGGATGGCCATTTTGACGATATTAATTCTTCCTAGCCATGAGCATGGATGAGTTTCCATTTGTTACTGTCCCCTTTAATTTCTCTTAAGAGTGACTTGTAGTTTTCAGTGTATAGGTCATTCACTTCTTTGGTTAGATTTATTCCTAGGTATTTTATTCTTTTTGATGCAATTGTGAATGGAATTGTTTTCCTGATTTCTCTTTCTATTGGTTCATTGTTAGTGTATAGGAAAGCTACAGATTTCTATGTTTTAATTCTGTATCCTGCAACTTTGCTGTATTCCGTTACCAGTTCTAGTAGTTTTGGGGTGGAGTCTTTAGGGTTTTTTATGTAGAATATCATGTCATCTGCAAATAGTTACAGCTTAACTTCTTCTTTACCAATCTGAATTCCTTGTATTTCTTTGTTTTGTCTGGTTGCCGTGGCTAGGACCTCCAGTACTATGTTAAATAGCAGTGGGGAGAGTGGGCATTCCTGTCTCGTTCCCGATCTCAGAGGAAAAGCTTTCAGCTTCTTGCTGTTCAGTACACTGTTGGCTGTGGGTTTATGATATATGTCCTTTATTATGTTGAGGTACTTGCCCTCTATTCCCATTTTGCTGAGAGTTTTTATCATGAGTGGATGTTGAATTTTGTCAAATGCTTTTTCAACATCTATGGAGATCATCATGTGGTTTTTGTCTTTCTTTTCTTTTTGTTGATGTGGTGGATGATGTTGATGGATTTTCGAATGTTGTACCATCCTTGCATCCCTGGGATGAATCCCACTTGGTCATGGTGTATGATCCTTTTGATATAATTTTGTATTCGATTTGCTAATATTTTATTAAGTATTTTTTCATCTACATTCATCAGGGATATTGGTCTGTAGTTTTCTTTTTTGGCAGGGTCTTTGCCTGGTTTTGGTATTAGGGTGATGTTGGCTTCATAGAATGAGTTTGGGAGTACTCCCTCCTCTTCTAGTTTTTGGAAAACTTTAAGGAGAATGTGTATTATGTCTTCTCTGTGTGTCTGATAAAATTCCGAGGTAAATCCGTCTGTCCCAGGTGTTTTGTTCTTGGGTAGTTTTTTGATTACCATTTCAATTTCTTTGCTCGTAATTGGTTTGTTTTACTTTTGTGTTTCTTCCTTGGTCAGTCTTGGAAGGCTGTATTTTTCTAGGAAGTTGTCCATTTCTTCTAGGTTTTCCAGCTTCTTGGCATATAGGTTTTCACAGTAGTCTTTAATGATTCTTTGTATTTATGTGGAGTCTGTCGTGATTTTTCCGTTCTCATTTGTGATTCTGTTGATTTGTGTTGATTCTCTTTTTCTCTTAATAAGTTTGGCTAGAGGCTTATATATTTTGTTTATTTTCTCAAAAGAACCAGCTCTTGTTTTCATTGATTTTTGCTGTTGTTTCATTCTTCTCAATTTTGTTTATTTCTTCTCTGATCTTTATTATGTCCCTCCTTCTGCTGACTTTAGGCGTCATTTGTTCTTCTTTTTCCAATTTCGATAATTGTGATGTTAGACTATTCATTTGGGATTGTTCTTGCTTCTTCAAGTGTGCCTGGATCACTATATACTTTCCTCTTAAGACTGCTTTCGCTGCGTCCCACAGAAGATGGGGCTTTGTGTTATTGTTGTCATTTGTTTC
The DNA here is from genome assembly GCF_030020395.1 of Manis pentadactyla. Taxonomy (NCBI): domain Eukaryota; kingdom Metazoa; phylum Chordata; class Mammalia; order Pholidota; family Manidae; genus Manis; species Manis pentadactyla. The sequence continues at coordinate 134,224,082 of NC_080019.1, read as the reverse complement.
TACATATTCCCTGATCTCTATTCTAATTTGTGAACTGGTCCATTGATTATTTAGGATCATATTGTTAAGCCTCCATGTGTTTGTGAGCCTTTTTGTTTTCTTTGTAGAATTTATTTCTAGTTTTATACCTTTGTGGTCTGAAAAGTTGGTTAGTAGGATTTCAATATTTTGGATTTTCCTGAGGCTCTTTTTGTGGTCTAGTATGTGGTCTATTCTGGAGAATGTTCCATGTGCACTTGAGAAGAATGTATATCCTGTTGCTTTTGGATGTAGAGTTCTATAGATGTCTATTAGGACCATCTGCTCTACTGTGTTGTTCAGTGCTTCTGTGTCCTTACTTATTTTCTGCCCGGTGGATCTATCCTTTGGGGTGAGTGGTGTGTTGAAGTCTCCTAGAATGAATGCATTGCAGTCTATTTCCCCCTTTATTTCTGTTAGTATTTGTTTCACATATGCTGGTGCTCCTGTGTTGGGTGCATATATATTTAGAATGGTTATATCCTCTTATTGGATTGAGCTCTTTATCATTATGTAGTGTCCTTCTTTATCTCTTGTTACTTTCTTTGTTTTGAAGTCTATTTTGTCTGATATTAGTACTGCAACCCCTGCTTTCTTCTCGCTGTTGTTTACCTGAAATATGTTTTCTCATCCCTTGACTTTTATTCTGTACATGACTTTCGGTTTGAGGTGAGTTTCTTGTAAGCAGCATATAGATGGGTCTTGCTTTTTTTTCCAATCTATTACTGTTTGTCTTTTGATTGGTGCATTCAGTCCATTTACATTTAGGGTGACTATTGAAAGATATGTACTTACTGCCATTGCAAGCTTTAAATTCGTGGTTACCAAAGGTTCAAGGTTAGCCTCTTTAGTATCTTACTGCCTAACTTAGCTCGCTTATTGAGCTGCTATATACACTGTCTGGAGATTCTTTTCTTCTCTCCCTTCTTATTCCTCCTCCTCCATTCTCCATATGTTGGCTTTTTTGTTCTGAGCTCTTTCTAGGAGTGCTCCCATCTAGAGCAGTCCCTGTAAGATGTCCTGTAGAGGTGGTTTGTGGGAAGCAAATTCCCTCAGCTTTTGCTTGTCTGGGAATTGTTTAATCCCGCCATCGTATTTAAATGATAGTCGTGCTGGATACAATATCCTTGGTTCAAGGCCCTTCTGTTTCATTGTATTAAATATATCATGCCATTCTCTTCTGGCCTGTAGTGTTTCTGTCGAGAAGTCCGATGTCAGCCTAATCGGTTTTCCTTTATAGGTGACCTTTTTCTCTTTAACTGCCTTTAAAACTCTCTCCTTGTCCTTGATCTTTGCCATTTTAATTATTATGTGTCTTGGTGTTGTCCTCTTTGGATCCTTTCTGTTGGGGGTTCTGTGTATTTCCGTGGTCTGTTCGATTATTTCCTCCCCCAGTTTCAGGAAGTTTTCAGCAATTATTTCTTCCAAGATACTTTCCATCCCTTTTCCTCTCTCTTCTTCTTCTGGTACCCCTATAATACGGATATTGTTCCTTTTGATTGGTCACACAGTTCTCTTAATATTGTTTCATTCCTGGAGATCCTTTTATCTCTCTCTAAGTCAGCTTCTATGCATTCCTGTTCTCTGGTTTCAATTCCATCAATGGCCTCTTGCATCCTATCCATTCTGCTTATAAACCCTTCCAGAATTTGTTTTATTTCTGTAATCTCCTTTCTGGCATCTGTGATCTCCCTCCGGAGTTCATCCCATATCTCTTGCATATTTCTCTGCATCTCTGTCAGCATGTTTATGATTTTTATTTTGAATTCTTTGTCAGGAAGACTGGTTAGGTCTGTCTCCTTCTCTGTTGTTGTCTCTGTGATCTTTGTCTGCCTGTAGTTTTGCCTTTTCATGGTTAGAGGAATAGTTTGCAGAGCTGGGACAAGTGACGGCTTCTTGTTGGTTTGTGGCCCTCCTCTCCTGGGAGAACAGCGACCTCTAGTGGCTTGTGCTGGGTAGCTGGCACAGACAGCGCTTCTGCTTTCTGCCCGGCTGCTATGGAGTTTGTCTCTGCTGTTGATGTTGGCGTTGCCTGGCTCGGGCCCCTGCTCCAAAGTGGTGGAGTCGCGTTGGAGGGGGAGCAGCTGGGAGGCTATTTATCTCTGTAACGGTCCTCCGTGCTCCCTGCAGCCAGGGGTTTAGGGTGCCCAGAGGTTCCCAGATTCCCTTCCTCTGGATTAAGTGTCCCGCCCTGCCCCTTTAAGACTTCCAAAAAGCACCTGCCAAAACAAAACAACGACCACAAAAAAATATATACATTTAAAAAATAAAAAAATAAAATTAATTAATTAATTAAAAATGTCCGCTCATTTTTCTTTATTCTCCGGCGCCAGTCTCAGGCATCTGCTCACTGGTCTTGCTGCCCTGTTTCCCTAGTATTGGAGTCCCTATCCCTTTAAGACTTCCAAAAAGCTCTCGCCCAAATAAAAAAAATTGGCCGCTCACTTTTCTTTTGTTCTCCGGTGCCAGCCTCCGATACCCGCTTGCCGGTCTTGCTGCCCTGTTTCCCTAGTATTGGGTTCCCTGTCCCTTTAAGACTTCCCAATTGCACTAGCCAAAACAAAACAACAACAACAGAAAAAAAAAAAAATGGACGCTTGCTTTTCTTATGTCCTCCAGTGCCAGGCCTCCGGTACCCGCTCACCGTTTTTGCTGCCCTGTTTCCCTAGAATCCAGGGCCCATCACACGCACTGTGGCTGCACTCTGGTCCAGATGGCTGGGGCTGCATGTTCTGCAGTCCTGGGGTCACTCTCCCTCCCGCTCTGCCTACTCTTCTCCTGCCGGGAGCTGGGGGGAGGGGCACTTGGGTCCCGCCGTGCCGGGGCTTGTATCTTACCCCCTTTACAAGGCACTGGGTTCTCACAGGTGCGGATGTGGTCTGGATATTGTCCTGTGCCCTCTGGTCTCTATTCTAGGAAGAGTTGTCTTTGTTATATTTTCATAGATATATGTGGTTTTGGGAGGAGATTTCCGCTGCTCTACTCACGTGCCATCTTGGCTCTGACAAAATGTTTTGTTAGTAAAAATAACACTATAATATCGGTTTTAGAAAAATTTTTGATAAATCCATAGAATGTAGTCTTTGCAAAAATCTGTATTTGAGTTTATGCATTAGCTTACACTTTAGGTATTTGTGTTCTCTAGAGTTCTAAGGTAGTCTGTCTTACTGACAAAATAATAAAAATAATGTAAGACAGTACAGGATTTAGTGAATATCTGATTATGATAAATTGCAGGTAAATTTTAACAAAGATGTTAAATCATCAGTGTGAAAGTGAAATAGGGATATTTCTCTATTTCATGTACATCACCATATTACAGGTGGGAATAAAAAGAAAGGAAAGATTTAACATGAGAAAAGAGGAAAAGTTTGTAATTTATGACATCTTTAAATCTCCAGAAGTTGGGTGAATAGCAGAGACAAGGAAGTTTGTTAGAGTTTATATGGGGAAAATATTTTTCTAACTATGCATTCCTTCTTACTCATGACATGTAATGAGTAATGCTAGTAATGAAAATTATAATAAGTATGTGAACAGTATGCAGCCAGGCCAAAACAAAAAAGTAAAGAAAAAGTAATACAGAACAAAAATCACTGACAGGGCATGAAGAATAAAATGCATCATTTGAAAATGTGAATTGGCTTCTCTTTTCTCTGTGAGAGCTGGATTCTTGGTGGCATTGTTGTCAGCTGCAAAGGGCTCAAGCACTGATGGAAACTCTACTGTTTTTGGTGCTCAAGATATAAATAACAAAGGTCTTTTAACGTTTGACAATTCCAATGCTTGCTTTATTATAAAATCTCAAAGGCTGATAAAATAGGGAACAGAAGTATACTTTAACTCTGTAGCTGACAAACCACTGAAATAAGAAAAACACATTTGTAGTCTGCCTAAGATTGTCTGGTATACTTCATAGCAAAGCCAACCCCTCCTCCATTAATTCCCCAGTATCAAGGAATACTGCTGGCAAATTTTACCTCAATGCCAAAAAGATGTCCTAAAATGGAGGATTTATCATCTCTTATTCCTGCTTCCACAATATAAGTCTCCTGACTTTGTTTTTGTAGTCTTCCCTTTTTCTATATCTTACTGGATCAGAAAGGTGAAGTACCAGAAACAGAGAGGCCAGTGATTTTTCTTTTCCTGGAGCATGGGCTTGGGAAGGGGGGATCCAGGTGCCTGTGGGTTTTATTTATGTACTTCTAGTTATAAGTGTTAATTTTTGCCTTTGATCTTTCTAAAACACTGTGAAGCATTTTAAACACTATTTAATTATAATGAGACATTTACGTGAAAATAATTATGCTAATTCCAAATGTGACTTAAAATAAACCTGAAAATGCCTTATACAAAACAAACAAATTATAGCTATTCTTCCAGTTGCTCTAGGAAAGTAATAGTGATGCCTGCTATAAAGAATAAAGTAATCAGGAAACATTCAATTATAGAAATTAAGAGTTTATTTTATGATAGACCCTGCTACATGTGTTGGCAATATACCAAAGGACAAAGGCAGAGTTCTGCCTTATGGAGATAACATTTTGATAAGATAACACATGATGTATGTGGCACATAATAGGGATTAAATTTATGCTTTATCATTTTCCTGTATGTGGCAAAGAATAAAAATTTAGCAATTAAATATTACTTTGAAAAATAAAGCAAATAAAGTCTTAGTTATTATTTCACACAGTTAATCTTAATTTTAAATCATTTAGGCAAACTTTAGGACAAATTGATTAATCCACATTTTAAGAACATTTGGCAGTTTAGAAATAGCAATTACATATTTGACAATATTATACATTGCAAAATTCATTTTAATTAATGGTAGCATCAAATCAATGTATAAAGGAAAAACAAACCAACCATAGAGTAGCCATTATTCCTCACGTTAATGGAAACATAAATGTGTAGCAATATAATTGGAAATTTCAGCTGTGAGTCACTCTTTCTTTAAATCTTTACTGAGATATAATTCATGTACCATAAAGTTCACTCATTTATAGTGTAGAATTGAATGATTATTAGTCTATTCACAGAGTCATATAACTATCACTACAATCTAATTTTAGCATATTGTTGTTACTCCAAAAAAGAAACCCATACTTATTAGGAGTCACTTCCCAACTCCTCTGCTCTCATTCCCCTTCTACATAGGCAGGTATTAATTTATTTTTCTGCCTCAAAGGATTTGCCTATTCTGAATATTTCTTATAAATGGAATCATACAATATGTTGTTTTTTGTGACTATTTCCTTTCATTTTAAAATCATTCTTAAGATATCCAGGAAGTTCTAAGGTAAGTCATGCTGTCAGTTAAATGTGAACAGATATCCAGTAAGTACTCAAAAATAATTCTGTAGATTGAGCAAAGATGTAAGAGCATGTCTTTCAGAATACTGAAATTCAGAAATTGTACACAGCGTCTAGCATGGCACAGGAAAGAAAATCTGAATGAAGTACAAATATTTTATTTATCTAAACTTACTATAGTATTTCTTATTACCATTAGAACTCCAACAAACCTCAGTTGAAATAGCATACTCTTATTAACTACTTTAATTTTTAGTTTAGAAACTGAGCATAGAACTAACATTTGCAGTCAAATTTATAATTAAGTAGGAATTTTTTTAAAATGATGAATCAGTGAATAGAGAGAAGAGACACAGGCTATTTATTTAACAAATATTCATATATTATGAGTCAAGTACTGCTAGACATTGAGGTTGTCTTTGTGGACAATATAAGAGTGTTATCCTCTTAGAAATTTTATGATCAAGAAAGATATAAAACTGAATAGCTAGAAATAATTTGAAATAATTATCATATAGTATAAGTAAGGAGTGTTATGTGAGTAGATAAATTAATCTCTGATAGGTTGAAAAGTTTCCAAAATATCTATACAAGCTGTATATTGTGAAGGGGTTTACCCTTTATTAAAACTTTCTGAAAATACATATATTTTCCTAGCTGGGGATAGTAACATGACAGAGCAAACTTCCTACTGTATATAGAGGGTCTTTCTGACATGTGAGCAAATGGTTATTAAAAAACTATAAATAACCTTATTTCATTTGATAGTTCCATAATTGATTTTAGAAGTATTTGTTAATATGCAAAGGAAATTTTGAGTTAAACATGGGAGTTTGAACAAATGTATTTTTGTGCATTCCCTCTTAAAAAATAAATTAAAAAAATTAAGAAGTGAGGTAAAAAGACTAAAAGAATGGGGGAGACTTTAACAAACTTACGACTGTCCACTTAGAAAATAGAGTTCAGTTTCCTGGTAATGCACATAGCATGGTCAAGAAAAGCAAAACTTAATTTCTTGGGTGAGGGAAGTCAACAAGAAGCAAACTGACTGTCACTTCAGAACTTAAGGACTCAGGGAGGGACCGGGAAAGGCTAAGACAAGCGGACTTTGCAAGTCAAGTTGCAAAGACAAGCACTGAAAACATTAAAGCACAACGAGCAGTTTACGTATGCATAAAGAAGAGTTAGATTCTTCCCTCCACCCATTTGGCCATCATATTATTTCCTACCCTGGGAGAGGACTGGAGGAAAGACTCACTTCTAAAAGAAGGAACTCCAGAAGCTGTGAAACTGGGGACAAGAGACCAATGGAGAGCAGAGCTCGTCCCTGTTCTTGCTTATAAATAGAAGCCTGCATGCTGAATGGTAAAACATATTCCACCCCAGTTAGGCTTCCAAGATCTGGCATTCTGGATTATAAACCCAAGGGACAAATTTAAAGTATTGGTGTTTTTAGAAAATGACCCAAGAGAAAAGACCTGTAGATACAGGCATGTGAGATTCTCTGTCAAAAGAAGCTCGTAAATGTTAAAGCAGTGCCGATCTTACCGATCAGTTTTCAGTGAATTGTTCCTAGAGCAAACAGAGAACTAAGAGTTATCATGTACTTCAGGAAAACCTCTATCATGAAAGGCAGTGGCTAAAACATAAAATGGAAAAAAAATCAGAAGAGAAAGAGAAAATATTTTAAGCAAAGAGAGTCTCAAAAACAAGCAAAAAAAAACAAAACAAAACATACATTCTAATATATTAGAATAAAAATTTACTACATCAGAAAACAAAAGTGGAAGACTAAATAAAGAGCACTAGGAAATTTTAAAAAATGTGGGCTTCTGGATTTTAATGATGAAAATGCTCTGGAGATTTAAGCAGGCCCCACTGGGGTGCTGAACCAACTGAAAAATTAATAGAGAAGAGTAATAAGAGTAGTACAGATAGGAAAAGAGTATCAACTTTATTACTGATAATGTTTGATACTGAAGAACGTGACATGTTGGTGGGCAAGTCAAGTTGCAAAGCTAAGTGCCAGACTGAGAGAATTTCTCGCCTCATCACCAGTAGCACTGGAGAAGTTGGGCTTTACTGCTTGATGAGGGTTGAGCCTTACCTAAAAAACATTCCTTATATGAAGGAAGGAAACAGCAAAATCTATCCTCCCTTAGGAAAACACTGACAAGAGAAAAAAGGGGAAAAGGAACTGGTGAGCCAGGCCCAGTTTATTCTTCCAAATCAGACTCAATGACCCTTGCTGTCTTGGAGAAAAGGTATATTTGGACAAAAAGTGCCTGGAATGAGATGCTAGTAGGCATCTCCACGTGGAAGCAAATCACCAACTGGTTCTTTATGTATCCACCTGGCACCACAGGTGGACAGTATATCTCTTGGCAGCAAATGGCTCTGACATTCAACAGAGGGTGCATGCATTATATTAATACCAAGCCAGAGTTTATCCCATGTTGCATTTCTCACTATAAATTATGTCCAGACACATTGACTAACATGTCGATTAAGAAGTTGTACAAAGAGATCAAGAGACATTAGCAATAATAAACTGCTATCAACATAGATATGACACTAATTTAAATATAAACCTCCTCTCATTATAAAATTCTATTGAAACATATATTCAAAGATTAAATTCCCTGGCAAGTTAATGTCCAAAGTTATATATTTAAAAAAACATAAAAACAAAAAAACAACCCCAAGGTACTAAACTTCAAAATCTAATTCATGCCCTGATTATTTAAAAGAGTGATGAAATTAAAGGTCCAAATTACACCCACCTTCTTCTCTGTTCAGTCTCAGCTAGAGTGAGATTTATCAGTGCTGGCTCCTTCAGCAGCCATGTGTCTCCCACAAAAAGGGGAAGCTTTCATCAAGACTCAGGATTCATTTTTTAAAATCCAAATAGTAAATTAGATGTGAAAGGTTATCACACATCAGACGCACACACACCAAATTTAGAAAACAAACCAATAACTAGGATTTAAAGCAGGCATTTCTATCCCCCACCAAACAAAAACAAAAACAAATCTGTTCTCAAAAGTCGGTACTCCCTATTGTGAAAGACCAAAGTATCAACAAAACAAAAAGGCAACCTCCAGTATGGGAGAATATAGTAAATGATATATCCAATATAGAGTTGACATTCAAAATATAAAAAGAACCCATACAACTCAACAAGAAAACAAATAACCCAATTAAAAAATGGACAGAGGACCTGAATAGACATTTTTCTATAGAAGATGTACAGATGCCAAATAGTCACATGAAAAGATGTTCCACATTGCTAATCATCAAGGAAATATAAATTAAAATGACAATGAGATATCACCTCATACCAGTCAGAATGTCCACTAGTCAAGAAATACAAGCACTGGTAAGGATGTGGAGAAAAGGAACCCTCCTACACTGTTGGTGGGAATGTAAACTGGTGTAGCTACTGTGGAAAACAGTATGGAGTTTCCTCAAAAAACTAAAGATAGAAATACCATACAACCTAGTAATTCTATTTCTAGGAATTTTCCCAAAGAAAACAAAAATCTCTGAGTTGAAACCATATATGCACTGTATTTTATTAACACATTATTTACAATAGTCAAGACATGGAAGCAAACAAAGTGCCCATCAGTAGATGAATGGATAAAGAAGAGGTGGTACATATACACAATGGAATATTGCTCAGCCACAAAAAAGAAAGAAATTCTGCCATTTGCACCAACATGGATGATCCTAGAGGGTATTATGCTAAGTGAAATAAGCCAGGAGGAGAAGGACAAATACCATATGTTTTCACTTATTTGTGAAATCTAAAACCAAAACAAAACAAAACAAAACAAAATGAACAAAATATCAATAAACTCAGACACTGAGAAGTGACTGGTGGTTACCACAAGGGTGAAGTTGGGGTGCATGGGTGAAATAGGTGAAAGGGATAAAGAGGCATAAAATTTTAATCATAGTATGTCAGTCACAGTGATGAAAATACAGCATAGAGAATATAGTTAATAGTTCTGAAACATCTTTCTATGTTGACAGTAACTCTACTAGTTGGAATGAGTAATAAATGTATAAAACTGTTGAATCACTATGTTGTATACTTGAAACCAATATATTTTATATTAGCTATATACTTCAATAAAAAAATCAAAAACAAGATCAAAGCAGAGACCAATTTTATCTGAACAATGGCAGCTTATGAAGCAATTACTGGCTTTCAGTTTTCTATGAGGGTAGTCTCTTTTAGATGACTAGCATACTCAGCTTTCTATAAAGAAGGCAATTCTCTCACTAATGCAATTACTGTTGGCGTGAGTGGAGGAGGGAAAGTGGCATATCTTTGCAGGAGACTTCCATGATTAATTAAGATGGGGTGTCAAAAAAGGGGGGAAGGAGAAATAAAGCAATTGTTAATTTTAGGGAATTTCAGATTTGTTCAATAAAGTAAACATAGTTATTTTGTTTTATAACCTGGATATCTAAAATTATTACCAATGAAAATTCTGTCAAAATTTTTTTTCTTTTCACCCATTTTTACTCTTGATCAAAACATAGTCATTTCTGAGATCTCTCATGTCTCTCAAATCTTCAACTCAAATGTTACACTTTTGATCCACAGGCTCTTTTGTGGCTTCTTACCCCTTTATTCTCATTTTACATAATTTCTGACTTCATTAAGACTCTAGTCCCTTGTCATCTATAATTTCTCTCAATTAATTAGTCCTGCTGATACCTTTCCGTTTTTTTCTCTCTTCATACTTGACCTATGCTCCATGATTTTTCAAGCACTTTTAAAAATCCTTATGTGAAAAGCAAATTTACTGTCTTCCATACTATCTTAAAATAATTCCAACCATAAAAAAGAAACCTAACTGTTCAGTATTTTTATTCCTACCCTAGCCTCCTGGAAGTGCTGGAAAATCAAACCAAACCAAACCAAACCAAAACTAACACATACAACTATGCAGAAAGGTGTCAGTAAAAATCCATGTCCTATAACCATGTTGTCAAAGTTACACAGTATTTCGATGACTTCCCAGTGACTTTCTTGTCTATTTTATCCCATAACTATTTCATACCTTTAAAATTCTGTCAACTATCTGAAGTTTATGTAATAGATTTCCACATTTAGCCATTATGTGTTGTCTCAGGAAGGAATGGACTCTTTCCTTCATCTGCCCTTTGCCAAGCCTGCCAATTCACTGCCTTGTTCCCTACAATCTCTCCCTTCCTTTCAGAGACAGAAAACAAGGTGTCCCTGAGACTCTCAAAGAATAACTCCTTTATTTGTCATCTGGGCCCTTCAGAATCTTCCACTCTATATAATTTCATTCCTGCACTAATCTCTCTACTTTATACTATTGATTGTTCCCTCTCCACTGGATCATTCTTGTAAGACCACAAGCCTAACCTATTAACTCCCATCTTAAAACATCACACCCTTTCTAGCCCCATTCTCCTGTGATGTTTTGTCATTCCCATTTCTTTGCTCCATTACACCGTCCATTTATATGCTACCTGTTACAGAAATAAACTTAATTAAACAGTCATTTGTAGTCTCTGCCTTTGCTGCTTCACCTCCTTTTCTTTGAACTCACTCTATTACTGCAAACAGAACTGACTACATAACTTTCAAGGCAAATGAAAATGTAGAGCCTGTTGTTCAATTAAAAAAAAATTCCATTAAACTAACTAAAATACCAAGATTTTCCTTAAAAAAATGTTATTATTGACAAAATATAATAGGGGTAATAATGATATGTGAATAACAACATGAATTATTAATCAAAAATACTAATGATTTTGGTCTTATAATGTTATATAATATAATAATAGTATTTTATTAATGTGATATCTTAATTGATCATGAGATTTTTCCAGCTCACTGTTCTGTAAATTCATTTATCAGACCATCAAAATTTATACATTTAGCAATTTAATTTTCAACTGATAATTCAAAGTGACATCAGTTGTTCTTGGCAACTAGCAGGTAGTAAAAAATATTTGATAATTTTTTATTTTGAGAAATATCTTCCTGCTGACACAGCTGTTACTAAATCTGCTAAGAGTACTTTATATGATGGTGACAGCATTTAAATAAATTCTAATAAATTATCTTAACATATAAATTTTGGTACAACTAAAACTAATGATTCTCATGAAACAATTCTTCTAAAATGAATTAATTCTTCACACATAGCAGTTTCATGTCAGTATGAATTTAATTTTAGATGTAAATTCATAGAATGGTATTTTAATGTTTCCTCTGACATTTCCTGTAACCTGTAGAAAAGGTCTGTAGAAAAGGTGTACAAAAAAGCAAAAGGGATTTCCTGACTTGAGTATAGCTCAAAATGACAGTTAATGTAATTTATCACTGTATTTTCAATCACAGAGAAAAATTAATTTTAAAACTCTTTTTTTAGTTATTTGTTCATCTGAAGCATTATATCAAAATTAATGTTCTTTTCTATTTAACTTGATCTTTGAATTTAATTTCTATCTCTGAGCCTAGAGATGCTTGCTTTACAATGTTTGAACAGTGTTCAAAACCACTAAATTTGTCAAAGAAATCTAATAACTACCTAATATGATTTTTAATATTGCCCTATGAATGTTTTTATTTTGTAAGAATTTACTGACAAAATTTAATATTTTAGCAAGCCAGTCTTTGTTTTTGTACTCAGGCTGGACTTAATATTTATGTGGACACTGAGTGGAAGGGTTCTGAGGACCAAGAGTCCCAGCACTGACCACTTGCACAGTGTGTCTTCTCTCCAGCAGATGCCACCACCAATCTAGGTGCCATTGCTGTCCCAGCAGCCATAGGGGTCTGGGTGCCTCAGGCTGTACGGAGGCTGGCTGGAGGCATGTGACTGCATATCAGGCCTCCAGGCCAGATGTCCTAAACTCTAGTACCTTGTTAGCCTGCCAGACTGATGACCCACTTCCAACATCTTTCAGCTGATCACATACATTCTCCATTTTCCCATCATACTTCATACTATGGACTCAACTGTGTTCCTTTAAAATTGTTGAAGTCCTAATCCCCAGTCCCTCAGATGAGACTGCATTTGGAAATAGGGCCTTTAAAGAGGTAACTAAGGTAATACGAGGTCATATGGGTTGGCTTGAATCAAGTCTGACTGGTGCCCTTTAAGAAGAGAAAAGTTGGACACACAAGACACAACAGAGGCATTCGTGCACAGAGGAGAGGCCATGTGAGGACACAGCAGGAGGTGGCCATCTGCAAAGCAGGGAGAGCGGCCTCAGAAAAACCAAACCTGCTGGCACGTTGATCTTGGACTCCAGTCTCCAGAACTGTGAGAAAATAAATTTCTGTTTTTAAGCCACCCTAATCTGTGGTACTTTGATATGTGGCATTTGTCCTAGAAACCTAATATACATCACTTACAAAACACATGTTCAAAGACAAAATTATTAAGAATTTTAAAATGTTGATAGCACCACGATAAATGAGGTGATTAAACCAAGCTGTCTGTGAGTAGGACCCTGTGAGACCCATAAACTCATGCCCACGAAGCCGTACTGACTCCACCAAAGCTATTCTTGGCATGTGGTGATATAACATCTCCCAAATCCCAATGGACATTTTATTCCTTATTTTAAATATTGGTGTTCTGAGGGTGCATTGGGCTCTATGATGCAATTTCACATTGTTCTGTAAGTTCTAAAGCAGTCCCGTGGCTTCAATTACCACTTGCATGATAATTCAATTAATGATGAAACTATACCCTAATCATCTCAGCTGTGCCTCAGCCCACTTTAACACTAAGATCCCTAAAAAATGAACATATTGTTTTCACTCAAAATAATTACATTTTGCCTCTGCTTGCATAGCATAATTTTCAAATATAATTATTAATTACATTTTATCTGAACATTGTTTTTTGTTACTGTCATTGTTCTGCCCTCTGGAGCTAGATGGAGCAAAACTGCCTTTCCTTCTTAGGGGATGAACTTTCATCTCTTTACAGACTCCTGTCATGTTTGCCATCAGCCTTCTTGGATAAACAGCCCCAGCTGATAGGGTGAAAATAGAATTTAAGGAAAATTCAAATGACAGTGTTGAAGAGGGTGGAAGGAAATAGGTGAGACCAGAGGTAGGGACTGTGGAAATCCAGGCTTTAAGAGTTGGGCTAGGATGAGGCTGTGGGCTTGGAAAAGGATTGACTATTTTAGATGCATCATTTCATTTAATCCTCAAAACTTTGTAAGTAAATTTCTAATAATATCCCCAATTTTAAAGATGCTGCAACTACATCTCAGGGATGTTAGAAGCTAGCTTGTAAAAACTTGAAATCTGGACCTAAAAGTAATATGCATTTCGTACACAATGTCTTTGGCATTTTTTTCTTTCCTTTTCCATAAACAGTGAAGAGAGGACATGATGTGCCCAACTGCCCTCACCAGAATGCTAAGGCACCACCGAAAGAAGGTGCTTTGTTCTTCCATTGCCAGGCATCAAGACCTTTTTCCTAACTTCCACATAAGCCTTAAGTCTAACCCCTTACCAGTTCCACTTCTAATACAGTTGCTCATCTCTTCTTATCTCAATTACTGCAAAACCTAAACCCTTACCCTCTTCAGTTATAAAACCATTTCTAGATTTATAATAAAAGTAAATGCAGACCAGATCCAAGTAAGCCAAGGTTTCAGCACAGCACACAAGGTACGTTGTGGTCTGGCTTCTGCTGACTATCCAGGTCATCCTTAGCGTCATCTCCCCATGCCTCAGCCCGGCTTTGTGCTCTGTGATGACGCCCTTGTGCGCAACTCTATATGGGCTGCTTCTTCCCTCAGCGGCCCCATGATTTCCACATCTCTCTATGTCTGGCTGGCTTATATATCACTTTCAAAACAATCTTCCTTAATTCTCCTCTCTGAGATAGTGTCTGTGTTTTATTATCTACAACATTTAGAGAGTATCAGTATGTTAACAGGAATCTTTTTTCTCTAATTTTTTAGTTGTCTCTGAAAGTTTTAGGGAAAGGGCTCTTTGTCTGCATGCTTAACTTTAAAAAGACATATCCAAATAATGAGGTAATCAGCTTTAGAACCAGAAAGTGTGTGTTCAAATTTTACCTGTGACACTAGATGCCTATGTAGTGACACTGCACAGGCCATTTAACTGTCTCAGTACCTTCGTTACATCATGTGCACCATAGGGATATATACTTCACAGGTTATCATGAGCATAAAATTACTTTGTACCTATAAACAACATTAGAATAGTATCTTGAATAAGCTCTGTCCCAATGAATGACATCTTTACATATATATATAATTTATGTAAGTCCTTGTTACCTTAGCCAACAGAATTTGATGGTAGTGCTGGTGTGTCAGTTCCAAGTCTGGGCATCAGAAGGCCTCCGGTGCACGGTATAGTGCATATAGTGTAAAGAGGAACTAGATATTCTATAAACTCTTATTGATTAAATGAAATGTGAAAACACTTAAAGAAAATGACTTGCTTGTAAATCATCATTCCCTTTAGGTGTAACAACATAAAATGGGTTGTTGGCATAGTTAGACAGAGGGCAAAATACTCAAGAATTACACAGATTTAGAGCAATTAGGATTATTCATTTGGCTCTGGGCAGTAGAAACCAAAATGTGAAGATACTGGTGCTCAATGACAGGAAAATATCATTAGCAAGCAAAATAGTGTTTGCCCCCCAGGAAGATGTCAGTGGAACAAAACATTTTATAGTGAATTCTTGATTACCATGTTTTTTTCCCTCTCTCCTACATTATTTTCTTGTCCTGTCTTTGTAAAATGCAAAGTCTCAAGTAGTTTCAAACAGCTTTGAGTTTTTAAAAGTCGTATAATAAATATTGCATTCAAATTTAATTTTCTTTACTTAAAAAAATTATTGTTTGCCACCTATTTCACTAGTGTATGCTTACTATAATTATACTACCATTGAATAACAAATAAGAGGGCTGATATAAACCATCTGCAACCACAATAATACAAAAAAAAAAGACTCCAAACTGTTATAAAAGGATGGCTAATAAAAGATGATTAATAGTCCTCATCTAGGACAGCCTGTCCTTACCTAAGTAATCCTCAATTTCTTCCAAGAAAGTAAGACTGATCTTGTTCTCCTGGTAAAAGGGCACTTTTCAAGAATTGAGCAGAAGTGCACAAGGCCTTCCAATGCCCAGGCTTAGAACTGGCACCGTGCCACTCCCCATTGAATTCACGGTTAGAGTAAAAAGACCAGTGGGAATTTAATATGTGGGGAAAATTCCACCTTTTAACAAGGGTTGTTTGAAAGTCATCTTTCAAAAGACATTGGTGCAGAAAGTGGTGAAAAACTGGGATTTTTTGCAATCAGTCTACCTTATCAGACAATATTAGCCTAGCATATAACATTGGAAGATTCAACTTGCAAATATGCTCATCAAATGCCTTATGATGTTCCAATTTGTCAGAATGTGATTTGAATATTTTCTGTATTACCATTCGTAGTAAATACATGGTGTCTATGGTTCTGTAGGTTAGGAAAGTTTTCTGGGGGAAACAAATACAATTTCAAATTTAATTTAAATCTGTGTTAGCTGTCCTCAGAAAGCATTAAGAAGTATGACCATAGAAATGAAATGTTTTCAATATATATGTTTGCATCTATCCTGGAGTGATTGGTTTTACTCGGTTACCAGATCATTAATTTTGTTCTATATACTTGATTTTCAAGGTAAAATTAAATGTTCTTATGCACATTAAAATATTATTTTTTGACCTTTACTCTATTCATTCACTAGGTAGAAATTCAAGAATCATTAGTTTCTTCAGAATCAGTCTATAGGTAGGGCTTCCACACTGTAGGTGGCATTTCTTATACCTTTCCCCTATAAACAGTTCTGTTTAACTTTCACTTGAATTTATTTAAATTTTAGAACTTTATGTCATGGCCTTAACATCTCGTTAAAATAGCATTCCAATAAACAGTGAGCAGAACTTTTATACAGCAACCTGTATAGTCTCTACGATAATATATTTGGAAATATATATTATTAAGGAAAGGTTGTACAGTATAGTCCTATGTTGAGTTTCTCAGTTTAGAAAATTAATTTAGTCATTAACAAGATTGGTTTTTATATGGTCCAACTTATTAATGAATAACTGAAACATGATAAATCCACCAAGTCTTTTCCTCCAGTCAGTAGGTAACACAGGCTGCATTTGAGATATTAACTGAGAAGTTTCATGTGTTTTCAATGGAAAGAGAGCTAGCAAACTCATACATGCTAAGTCACTTTTGTGGGAAAAAGGCAGACACAGAGAGAAAACTAGAAAATAAGATAAAGCAAAGGAAAAAAACTGAGTTTAATAGCAGTGTAGTATTAGCCTCTTCTTACCTTTCTTGTGCTTCCTTTAATTTGACAATGGCCCAAAAAGTCTAACAGAACATTTTGCCTATTTCCAGAATTGGATCTTCCCTTCCAAGGTCATAGGCATAGGGCCTTGGGAATCACATATTCTGCATTTTCCAGGCTGTACTTTGCCAGATTTAGGGGTTATTATAGGCTGTGCAAGAAAAATATTCAAAGGGGGATGCCTTTAAATAAGGATGTGTCATCAACTGGTTCCAAAAACTGCCTATACCATAGTTTCTCTATAAAATATGAGGACTTAAAGTAAAAAAAAAACATGTAATAATTTACAGATCCAAATACAAATGTCCCACTGCACACAAAGTAGGTGTTCACTAAATTTGCTAAATGAATGTAAACTTGAGAAGCAAATCTTCTGTAAATGCAAATGAGTGCTTTTCTACATGAAAAATTTACCTTCTTGACAAAAGCAGATAAAGAAAGAATATTAAAAAGAATAGCATTTTGAACTCTCTGAAATTTTCTTCCTACCTGTCTACTCCCCAGGTAGAATTACTTAATAAAGAACTCTAAGTGAACCCAGTTCATATCATCCTGCTTGTATATTGTACTGCATTTATTGATTTACAAGCCAGACTTTACCTTTTGTGCCATGAGTTTCTTGAGAACAGGAATCATTTCGACTTATGCAGTATTCACTACAACAGCTGGGTATGGAGTGGATGTTCAATAAGCCTGGATGGTTGAGAAATTGGAAGCCATGTAAACTGCTATTATTACCTAAACTCTTATTCAGGTACTAAAACCTAGGAAAAATCACTGATTTCAAAAATCTTTGGTCCCTGGAGTTTGAATTAGTAGTTCTCAAATATCTACACTTTAGAATCTTTAAGCTCTTTTGCCAAAATCATTTATTATTCAAGTATGTGTCTCACATGTTTTAAGCCAGTTGTCAGTTGCATACAGAGAGGCCTGAGCTCCAAACTGAGACACAGACACTGTTCATGTAATTATTTTACTTCTAGTCACTCATCAAAAAAATGATAGAGGATAATACATCTGATGAACAAAGGTATTCTGTATCCGTGAATCTTGAAATTTTGGTAATTCCTCTAACCACTCACCACTCCCAAACCAAAAAGGTATTTCACTGTCTGAAACAAAGGCGGTCATCAGGATATGGTGGTATTTTTACAATGTCATTGAAAATTACTTTTTGGTTCAAGACTAACCTATTTGGGATTCCTTTTGGATCACTTTGGATGCCATCAGCTCTACCTTTCCTGCAAAAGTTTCAACTTTTTCAAATTCCTCCGTTTTTTTCTTCTACCTTGAATTTTAGTCTTCCAGATTAGAATCTAAGGGTATGATGTTTTAAGTGTTTGCATCTTCTCCTCAAAGATATAATTTCCAGAATATTGCATTCTACTTCATGCTGCGTTGCTAAGAGGTTAGATGTTTGCTGAGTGAATGAGAAGTTGAAATGTATCATTGTAGATCTTTATCTCAGCTATCCAATCCTATTTTATATGAAATGCTAATCGGCTCTGGAGTTCCTGAGAATAGAGGCATAACAGATTCATACCTTGGAACTCTGGGTCTTAGGTGAGTTATATTTCTTTTTGGAATATTTCCATCATTTAGATTTTTATATGGGAATCATTTAGAGTTAATCACCTTTACTTTAATATTTTGCTTGAAACAAATAGAGAGTCAGGGAAGAATTAAGGTCATGACGAATGAAAGAAGATGTTAACTCAAGTATTGAAACTTCAGAAAAGAATGCTGAGAACTGAATTACATCTTGATTGCTTCATAAAATAACACAAACACACGGGCAATATAGACACATGAACCCACACACAAGTAAAGTTTGTAAAAACTTCTTTTCCTTGGTGAAAGAAGCAAACTATTGTTCCACTGTAAGAAGAGAAATATGGAAAGATTTTGTGTACATGGAAATAAAAAGCATTTACCAAGAATCACAGAACATTTTTCTATTGAACTTATAACACTTTGCTTCAGCTGCCATTGCATTAAATGTGATAAACTCTTGAAAAGTTCTTTGTGGACTTATTATTGGATAGAAAGGAGCAAATGTATGCAGTTTCCAAATGCTCATACCAAATTGCTTTATGAATGATGTAATATAAGTTTAAGTCTCTTTCATAAGAACAGTGTTCTCAGCAAATGTTTTATTTGAAGTACAATGAATCAGTGTGAAGTTACTTGAAAAGCAGTTGTTATCTAATAACCTCCTGTCACAAACTCAGATTGAAATTTTCTTGTAAAGAAATGAAAAAATATGACAATTTTTGTGATCTATTTTCTAAATTTCAAGAAAACTACTGTCTGTCTGAATGATAAGGAAACATTCTGTATTTAGGAATATTTGATAAGGATAAATTAATTAAGAACACATATAAGTTGTGGTAAAAGAAAAAAAGTTGACATATTTAAAAATATTTGGCATATTTCCATTTTAAGTCTAATATTAAAGAAGATTCTAACAAGATCACTAAAAACCAAGAGTATACAATATTTTTTTAAAAAACAAAATATTTTTTCTTAAGCGTTATCAGAAAAAATGATGCCAGGAAGATTGTTCTTAAAAATGGTTTTGAAGGTAAAGAGTTCAGAAGACTATTGAGATTCCTAGGGCACAAATAAGGACTTAGTACTGATCGCTGAGAAGACTCAGACAACATAATCAGATATGAAGCCTTGAGCCAGGGACAAAATGGGTTTCCTGAGATGGTAAATTCTGAATACTTTCATTTACATGCTTAAAACTTACAAAAAATAAAATAGACTGGCATAAGAATATAGGATAGATAGTGATAATTACATCTTCAAGTGTAACTTAATGGTCAGCATAATAAATGGTCAAAATGATTTCAGGCACTTATTCTCTTTGCACAATGGGGCCATGAGTGGCTAGGTCCCCACCAATCCCATTTATTGGTTTTACAGGAAGGTTTCACAGGAAATTTCCCAACCTCCCTGAAGTGAAGCTGGACACTGATTAGTTTCAGCCATCTAGACAGAGCTAAATCTAGCCCTGATCTAAAATCTCCCTAGAGATCATGGGCTCTGCCTTTCTTCCCAGTCTTCATGCACTTAAAGGGAGGACTAGTGTACAACCACACAATTAAAGCAGCAGCTACCCTGAGTTTACAAAAAAATTTGAATGCTCTTGGTTTTTAGTGATCTTGTTAGAATATTCCTTAATGATTAGACTTAAAATGGAATTACACCAAACATATCAAAATATTTCAACTTTTTTTATCCCACAACTTATATGTGTCCTGAATTAACTTATTCTTTTCAAATACTCTTATTCAAATACCCAGCAGGGACCTATCCAGAAGAGACATCTGAAATGATCTGACTGTCCAATGACCCAGTCACAGGCAAGTTGTTTATGCCAGTCAGGTTTTAGATTATTTGTGTAGGCAGTAGGCAAGTGTTACCCTAACCGACAAGCATTATCCTCACTATTTAGCAAAAACTATTACATTACATGTATCCTAACACAATGAGACTAAATCACAAAAAAACTCACACAGTTTCTGGATCTTTTCTGTCCAAAAGTAACCAGCAAGATACTTGTATAGTTTTCTTTCTCAATGTTAATTTAATTTTTCCTGAGAGCATGTTTGAAGAAATGATTGATTCTGTGATAATCAGGTTTTAATCACAATTTCATTGCCAAGGTTAAAGAGAAGACTTTTCTTTTTCCTTCTTTTTAGCCAAATGATTAAAAACTATCAGTGGCATAATCTTCTGGAAGTAACAGAGTCATCAGAACATACCCTGACAGTACATCTATTTCAGTGTCATATTTCTATCACTTTAACTTACGACTGAAAGTCATTAGAGAACCCATATTGTGCTTCCAACTAATAGTTATGCGAACTTCATAAAGATTTCATTAGACAACTCTATTTCAAGACGTATTGTAGGTATTGAGATACATATTTCTCAGTGGACATAGCTATGTAAGTAGATGTTAAATATAAGCATTCAAGTCCAATTCAATTATAACATATCCCATAGTGATAATTGGATTCATTTATAAAGATTGGTCAGGGGAGATATTATCCATGTAAATAACTCAGTTCTGCCTAATTTTTGTAAATAATGTGGTATTATTTGAAAAATCCAGTATATTGCATCTTGTAAAATAATTAGAATAAGTCTTTTTGATTATTTCTGCTTCAAAAAATATTTGGCTATATTTTTAGCTTTCTGTCATGGCAAAAATAAAAGCTCTTATTTCCTATCAGTAGGATATATATACACACAAACACAGAAATATATATACATGTATAAATATGTGTATACACATATACTCTCTCACTATATTACACATATGAACTAGGTATGATTATATATATGACAAATGGTAACACAGAGGCAGAGGGACCTAAAGATATTACAAGATTGTCTAGGCGGAGCCAACATGATGGCGTGAGTAGGACAGTGGGAATCTCCTCCCAAAAACATATATATTTTTGAAAATACAACAACTACAACTAATCCTAAAAGAGAGACCAGAAGACACAGGATAACAGCCAGACTACATCCACACATGCGAGAGCCCAGAGCCTGGTGAAAGGGGGAAGATACAACCCCCGGCCCGGCGGGACACGAGCACACTTTCCCCCAGCTCCCAGCGGGAGGGAGAGGGAGCCCAGGACTGCTAAACACCCAGTCCCAGCCACCCGCACCAGAGCGCAGACACAGTGCATGCGTGGAGGGCTGGAAACTAGGGAAATAGGGAAGCAAGACCTCAGAGCGGGTTCCGAAGCTGATGCCCCAGTAACAAAGAAAAGCGGGTGCTTTTTGAAAGTCTTAAAGGGACAGGGACTTAACAGCTAGATGAAACCAACACAGGTCACAGACCAGTGGCTGGAAATTACAGGGAAAACCGGGCTCACTAACCCCCTGGGCAACAGCTCTGAGACCCCTCATGGGGGCAAACAGCCAAACAGTGCCCCCAACGAACATTACCCCTCCAGGAGCTGCGAAAGCAGAGAAACAGCCTAAGGCAAATCACACCCACAGAAAGGAAGATCCCTCCATATCGCCGGGCAAGACACAAAGACCCAGCCTACACGCAATTAGCCAACACAGGCCACTAGGGGTCACAGTTGTCCCAGTAAAGAAAGGCCAGTAGTAAGTGAAAAGTTTGGCCCTCCCAGCTGACAGTGAATAGCACATGTCAACATGAAAAGGCAAAAAAATATGATCCAGACAAGACTAACCCAGACAGCTTCAGCATCTGCTACATCTTCCCCTGAGAAGGAACCTGGGGAGATAGATTTAGCCAGTCTTCCTGAAAAAGAATTCAAAACAAAAGTCATAATCATGCTGATGGACTTGCAGAGAAATATGCAAGAACTAAGGAAGGAGAATACAGAAATAAAACAAGCTCTGGAAGGACTTCAAAACAGAATGGATAAGATGCAAGAGACCATTAATGGACTAGAAAACAGAGAATAGAACAGGAATGCAGAGAAGCTGATGCAGAGAGAGATAAAAGGATCTCCAGGAATGAAAGAATTTTAAGAGAGCTGAGTGACCAATTGAAAAGGAACAATATATGAATTATAGGGATACCAGAAAAAGAAGAGATAGAAAAAGAGATACAAAGTGTCTTTGAAGAAATAATTGCTGAAAACTTCCCCAAACTAGGGGAAGAAATGGCCTCTCAGACAACAGAGGTACACAGAACTCCCATGACAAGGGATTCAAGGAAGGCAACACCAAGACACATAATAATTAAAATGGCAAAGATCAAAGACAAGGACAAAGTATTAAAGGCAACCAGAGAGAAAAAAAAGTTACCTCCAAAGGAAAACCCAACAGGCTATCATGAGACTTCTCAACAGAAACCCTACAGGCAAGAAGAGAATGGCATGACATACTTAATGCAATGAAACAGAAGGGCCTTGAACCAAGACTACTGTATCCAGCATGAATATCATTGAAATATGGAGGAGGGATTAAACAATTCCCAGACAAGCAAAAGTTGAGGGAATTTGCCTCCCACACACCACCTCTACAGGGCATCCTACAGGGACTGCTCTGGATGGTAGCACTTCTAAAAAGAGCACAGAACAGAACACCCAACATATGAAGAAGGGAGGAGGAGGAATAAGAAGGGAGAGAAATAAAGAATCATCAGACCGCGTTTATAATAGCTCAACAAGCGAGTTAAGTTAGACAGTAAGGTAGTAAAGAAGCTTACCCTGAACCTTTGGTAACTACAAACTTAAAGCCTGCAGTGGCAATAAGCTCATACCTTTCAGTAAACACCCTACATGTAAATGGGCTGAATGCACCAATCAAAAGACACAGAGTAATAGAATAGAAAAAAAAGCAAGATCCATCCATATGCTGCTTACAAGAGACTCACCTCAAACCCAAAGACATGCACAGACTTAAAGTCAAGGGATGGAAAAAGATACTTCATGCAAACAGCAGAGAGAAGGAAGCAGGTATTGCAATTCTGGTATCAGAAAAAACAGACTTCAAAATAAAGAAAGTAACAAAAGACAAAGAAGGACATTACATAATGATAAAGGGCTCAGTCCAACAAGAGGATATAACCATTATAAATATATATGCACCCAATACAGGAGCAACAACATACCCGAAACAAATATTAACAGAACTAAAGGAGGAAATAGAATGCAATGCATTCATTCTGGGAGACTTCAACACACCACTCACTCCAAAGGACAGATCCACCAGACAGAAAATAAGTAAGGACACAGAGGCACTGAACAACACACTAGAACAGATGGACCTAATAGACATCTACAGAACTCTACATCCAAAAGCAACAGGATACACATTCTTCTCAAGTGCACATGGAACATTCTCCAGAATAGACCACATACTAGGCCACAAAAAGAGCCTCAGTAAATTCCAAAAGATTGAAACCCTACCAACCAACTTTTCAGACCACAAAGGCATAAAACTAGAAATAAACTGTACAAAGAAAGCAAAAAGGCTCAAAAACACATGAAGGCTTAACCACACGCTCCTAAATAATCAAAGGATCAATGACCAAATCAAAATGGAGATCCAGCAATATATGGAGACAGACGACAACAACAACACAAAGCCCAAACTTCTGTGGGACGCAGCAAAAGCAGTCTTAAGAGGAAAGTATATAGCAATCCAAGCATGTTTAAAAAGGAAGAACAATCCCAAATGAATGGTCTAATGTCACAATTATCGAAATTGGAAAAAGAAGAACAAATGAGGCCTAAGGTCAGCAAAAGGAGGGACATAATAAAGATCAGAGAAGAAATAAATAAAATTGAGAAGAATAAAACAATAGCAAAAATCAACTAAACAAAGAGCTGGTTCTTTGAGAAAATAAACAAAATAGATAAGCCTCTAGCCAGACTTATTAAAAGGAAAAGAGAGTCAACACAAATCAACAGTATCAGAAACGAGAAAGGAAAAATCACGACGGACCCCACAGAAATACAAAGAATTATTAGAGAATGCTATGAAAACCTATATGCTAACAAGCTGAGAAATCTAGGAGAAATGGACAACTTCCTAGAAAAATACAACCTTCCAAGACTGACCCAGAGAGAAACAGAAAATCTAAACAGACCAATTACCAGGAAAGAAATTGAAGTGGTAGTCAAAAAACTACCAAAGAACAAAACCCCCGGGCCAGATGGATTTACCTCGGAATTTTATCAGACATACAGGGAAGACATAATACCATTCTCCTTAAAGTTTTCCAAGAAATAGAAGAGGAGGGGATACTCCCAAACTCATTCTATGAAGCTAACATCACCCTAATACCAAAACCAGGCAAAGACCCAACCAAAAAAGAAAACTACAGACCAATATCCCTGATGAACGTAGATGCAAAAATACACAACAAAATATTAGCAAACCGAATTCAAAAATACATCAAAAGGATCGTACACCATGACCAAGTGGAATCCATCACAGGGATGCAAGGATGGTACAACAATCCAAAGTCCATCAACATCATCCACCACATCAACAAAAAGAAAGACAAAAACCACATGATCATCTCCATAGATTCTGAAAAAGCATTTGACAAAATTCATCATCCATTCATGATAAAAACTCTCAGCAAAATGGGAATAGAGGGCAAGTACTTCAGGATAATAAAGGCCATCTATGATAAACCCACAGCCAACATTATATTGAACAGCAAAAAGCTGAAAGCTTTTCCTATGAGGGATGCCCTCATAGGAACTAGACAGGGATGCCCACTCTCCCCACTGTTATTTAACATAGTACTGGAGGTCCTAGGCATGGCAATCAGACAAAACAAAAAAAAATACAAGGAATCCAGATTGGTAAAGAAGAAGTTAAACTGTCACTATTTGCAGATGACATGATACTGTACATAAAAAACCCTAAAGGATCCACCCCAAAACTAGTAGAACTGATATTGGAATACAGCAAATTTGCAGGATACAAAATCAACACATAGAAATCTGTGGCTTTCCTATTCACTAACAATGAACCAACAGAAAGAGAAATCAGGAAAACAACTCCATTCACAATTTCATCAAAAACAATAAAACAACTAGGAATAAACATAACCAAAGAAGTGAAAGACTTACACTCTGAAAACTACAAGTCACTCTTAAGAGAAATTAAATGGGACACTAACAGATGGAAACACATCCCATGCTCGTGGCTAGGAAGAATTAATATCATCAAAATGGCCATCCTGCCCAAAGAAATATACAGATTTGATGCAATCCCTATGAAACTACCAGCAACATTCTTCAATGAACTGGAACAAATAATTCAAAAATTCATATGGAACCACCAAAGACCCCGAATAGCCAAAGCAATCCTGAGAAAGAAGAATAAGGTAGGGGGGATCTCACTCCCCAACTTCAAGCTCTACTATAAAGCAATAGTAATCAAGACAATTTGGTACTGGCACAAGAACAGAGCCACAGACCAATGGAACAGACTAGAGAATCCAGAAATTAACCCAAACATATATGGTCAATTAATATTTGATAAAGGAGCCATGGACATACAATGGCAAAATGACAGTCACTTCAACAGATGGTGCTGGCAAAACTGGACAGCTACATGTAGGAGAATGAAACTGGACCATTGTCTAACCCCATATACAAAAGTAAACTTAAAATGGATCAAAGACCTGAATGTAAGTCATGAAACCATTAAACTCTTGGAAAAAAACATAGGCAAAAACCTCTTAGACATAAACATGAGTGACCTCTTCTTGAACCATATCTCCCCAGGCAAGGAAAACAACAGCAAAAATGAACAACTGAGACTATATTAAGCTGAAAAGCTTCTGTACAGCAAAAGACACCACCAATAGAACAAAAAGGAACCCTACAGTATGGGAGAATATATTTGAAAATGACACATCCGATAAAGGCTTGACGTCCAGGATATATAATGAGCTCACACGCCTCAACAAACAGAAAACATATAACACAATTAAAAAATGGGCAGCAGAACTGAACAGACAGTTCTCCAAAAAAGAATTACAGATGGCCAACAGACACATGAAAAGATGCTCCACATCGCTAATTATCAGAGAAATGCAAATTAAAACTACAATGAGGTATCACCTCACACCAGTAAGGATGGCTTCCATCCAAAAGACAGACAACAACAAATGTTGGTGAGGCTGTGGAGAAAGGGGAACCCTCCTACACTGCTGGTGGGAATGTAAATTAGTTCAACCACTGTGGAAAGCAGTATGGAGGTACATCAAAATGCTCAAAACAGACTTACCATTTAACCCAGGAATTGCACTTCTAGGAATTTACCCTAAGAATGCAGCAATCAAGTATGAGAAAGACCAATGCACCCCTATCCTATGTTTATCGCAGCACTATTTACAATAGTCAAGAATTGGAAACAACCTAAATTTCCATCAGTAGATGTATGGATAAAGAAGATGTGGTACATATACACAATGGAATACTACTCAGCCATAAGAAGAGGGCAAATCCTACCATTTGTAGTAACATGGATGGAGCTGGAGGGTATTATGCTCAGTGAAATAAGCCAAGCGGAGAAAGAGAAATACCAAATGATTTCACTCATCTGTGGAGTATAAGAACAAAGGAAAAACTGAAGGAACAAAACAGCGGAATCATGGAACCCAAGAATTGACTAACAGGTAGGTACCAAAGGGAAAGGGACTGGGGAGGATGGGTGGGTAGGGAGGGATAAGGAGGGGGTAGAAGAAGGGGGAATTAAGATTAGCATGCATGGTGGGGTGGGAGAAAGTGGAGGGCTGTACAACACAGAGAAGACAAGTAGTGATTCTACAACATTTTGCTATGCTGATGGACAGTGACTGTAAAGGTGTTTATAGGGGGTACCTGGTATAGGGGAGAGCCTAGTAAACATAATATTCATCATGTAAGTGTAGATTAATGATACCAAAAAAGGAAGAAAAAAAAAAAGGCAGTTCCTGTGTGGTGACTTCCAATGAGTTCTTCACAATGGTATAAAGGGCATATAAAAGTGTAGACAAAGGGTCTGTTTGTGTTTATACAGAGGATCAAAGCCTAATTTGGCTCCCCTGAAAATGAACTAAGATACGATATGAAAAAGAACTTCCAACATCAGCACTCTCTGGAAGACTCATGCCAGAAGATGATCATCAAAAAACCCCAACAAAGATCCATGCACTGCTACAGCTGTAGATGCACTCATCCCACCAGTTCCTGGACTTGCCATGGGAATGAAGAAGGAGATATCTAAGCTGGCCTGTGCATACAGTAAAACAACAAATTTGACTGGATCTATACTGTTGGAACTCAACCAAGAATTTGGAGAAGTGCAAATTTTAGCACTCCAAAATCGTACAACTACAGACTATTTACTGTCAAAAGAACATATGGGATGTGAACAGTCCCCAGGAATGGGTTGTTTTAATTTGTCTGATTTCTCTCAGACTGTTCAAGTTCAGTTGGACAATATCCACCATATCATAGATAAGTTTTCACAAATGCCTAAGGTGCCTAACTGGTTTTCTTGGTTTCACTGGAGATGGCTGGTAATTACAGATATGCTTTGGTTATGTAACTGTATTCCTATTATGTTAATGTGTGTGCGCAATTTAATTAGTAGTTTAAAACCTATACATGCTGAAGTTACTCTACAAGAAGATATGTCAAAGAAATAATCAAACTTCCCATGTTTTCTTCTGCCTGCTACTTCTATAGCTTTTCTTCTTCCTTCCTAATTACAACCCTTAAATAGAATTCATGCCTCATATTGAATTTACTGAGTATCATAATTCTTCCAAGTGATAAAGATACCTCAAGACAAATGCTGGGCATAGGAGCCACAGGGCATAAATATGCAAAGAAGTAAAAAGCTAACCTTGTCAAACAATAAGGCTTCTCTCTCACTTACCAACTTTACATTTCCCTGTATGGCCCCGGAAGATGACTGGTTAGCCAGAGACGGGTAAGATTCCTCAAGGGAGGAACAACCTAAGGCAGGCACAGTCGCAGGGGGGCCATCAGGTGAGAAATTGGGGATCAACAGAGGTTAGGCTTAGAACCTCACCCCCCCTGTTCTGAGAGAAATCTTCTGCATCTGTGAATGTTTTATTGCCCTTGTCTAGCTTGGATTAACACACAGTCTACAGGCACACACCTGATCATCTATATTTGCTCTCTTACAACACTAAACTATGTTTTCTACCTTTATCTTGTATCTACCTACCACTTCAGCATTTTATTAAAAATAATAATAATAAAGAGAGAAATGTGGTATCCACATATAAATCAAGTATAAATATCAAATGAGTATTCATATTTTAACTTACTGTTTATAGTTCATAATGCATGAGCAAAACCAAAAGTTTCTGTGATGACTGCCCTTGTACTGTTCACTATGTAACTTATTCACTATGTAAGAATTTGTTCTCCATGTAAGAACTTGTTCATTATGCTTCAGAAGATTGGAGACTGATGAAAATTAGGCTTGGGGTGGATTAATGATTGTGCATTGAGCATTGACTCCCCTATACAGAATTTTATTGTTGTTAACAACCATTTGATCAATAAATATGAGAGATGACCTCACAAAAAAAAAAAAAAAGGCAGACTTCCAATGGTAAAATAAATAAGTAACCGGGATGTAATGTATAGCATAAGGAATATAGTCAAAATATTGTAACAACTTGGTATGGTGATAGCTGGTACCTAGAATTATCATGTATATAAATGTTGAATCACTGTGTTGTACACGTGAAACTAATGTAATACTGTGTGTCAACTACCCTTCAATAAAAAATAATTATCTACAAAAAAAAAAAAGATTGTCTATCAGAACATTGTTTCAACCCAAGATGTCTGAGTCCTGAGTTCTACATAACTATGCTAATGTTTTATTTATCTCCAGATATAATTCTTTCTATCTGTGGAATTTGGAAACCGAAATCTACTAGCCATTCCACTAACTACATGACATCAAACACAAGATATTTTCTTACTGGCTCAAATTTCCTCAGAATGTATTTAGAAAGTTGTACAAGGAATATGTTATTAATTAATTAAATGCATTTATCTATATAAATAATATATTCCTTTATTTTCATATAAGTTTAAAATTATTTTAAATTTATTTCAAAATTATTTGATAGGAAACACAGGGTTCTACCAAACTGGTCTCCTTTTAGCTCCATGGCCCGATACTGGTATAAATAAATATCAATAGCAAATATTTATATAGTGCTTTCCATGTGGTAGTCTCTGCCCTCTGTGCTAGCTGGATGAATAGACAGATAGATAAGCAGGCAAACGTATTTAATCCTAACAAAGTTATCTAAGAAAAAGTGATCACATTTTACAAATTAAAATTAGAGTTTATGTGATCTGCCTAAAGTCACATACCCAGTAAGAGGCAGAGCTAGGGTTAGAAGTCAGAAGTATATCCTCAGAGTCCACTCTCTTGACGTCATGCAATATTGGACCTTAAATAGGACTAGTTTATGTTTCCCTAGCTTGCATTTGCAAACAGGAGAGATAGTTAAAGGAAAAGCAACATAAATCAAATGAACGTGTTTATTATTGAAAAGGTTGTTAGTGGGGAAATTGACTTAATCCACAGCAGAAACGAGCTATCACTATTACGCTGGTTTGAACCTTGTAATGGACAAACTTCCTCACTGTCCAGCAGCACTAGATCCTGTCAGGTCTCTCCACACTGGGGCATGCCATATGATTCTCAGAGCTTAGAAAAGCAGTGTAGAGTCCCTACCAAGGACAAATAGTAACCAAAGGGAAAAAGAAAAGAGAAGGACTTAGCTATTCATGCTTAGTTTGTGCCCCCAAATATGTCATATGGAGGGAGAAAGACAACGATTGCAGCTGTAAAGGAGATCACACCACCTAGAAACTAGATGTAATAGAAAAGATTGATCCTCCCTAAACTCCTTTACAGAACACAAGGGATTAGAGAAACAGAGTTTATAAATCACTGACCAAGAGGATGATAAAATCGCTGCTCTTTTCTTATAATATGTATTTTTTTTTATTTTGAGATCATTTGAGATTTAAGGAGTATTGCAAAAATAGTTCGGAGAATTCTGGATATCCTACTCCTGGCTTCTCTTAATGTTAAAATCTTAAGTAATTATAGTGCAATTATCCCAACTGAAGAATTAACAATGTTACAATGTTATTAAATAAACTATAGATTTTATTGGGTTCACTAGTTTTTTCCACTAATGCCCTTTTACTATTTCAAGATCAAATTTAGGATCCCACTGAGTATTCAAGTGCCATGATATCTTAGTTTCCTCCAATCTTTCTACAATCTTTACTCATTTTCTATATTCTTGACAGTGGGTACTCAGGTAATAGATAATAGGTAATAGATAGGTATAATGGATATGCCCTACAAATATCATATACTGGGAAGATTAAACTAGATAGTACATTACATGCAACTGGAATATAATGCAGAGAAATTGGTATAATGCCCAAATAATGGTTAATATCAGTATTATTATTTAAAATGTAAACTTTATATTTGCTGAAATCTTTTGTTTTTTTCATCCTTTCCTCACCTCATCTACAATGCACTTTATTTTATCCTGTTTGTTTCTTTTTCGCATATCATCCTGATGCCTTTTTTGTCTTTCCATGCTCTTTACCTCCAGACTTTCTCATTATTACTGAAGACTTTCAATCACATTGACAAAAGCAGGTAGATTAGTCTGTATATTTTCCCCCACTCAAAACTTCTTTATAGTTCAAACACAAAGGGAAAATGCTTTTTTACATTAAAAAAACTAAATTAAAAACAAGAACTATTTAGAATGATTGAATACAATCACAATGCATTCAATCTCTCATGGGAAGATATAGCATATGCTTTTCATCAATAAACAAATCTTTAAATGCATTGACTTTTATTCTTTAGAATTTCCAGCATTTGTTCCTGTCTAATAGCCTTGAACTCAAGAGCACAGAACATTAGAGAAATACATATATTTATTCTATTTTGCTAAATTATTCTCCAAATTAAATAAAAAGCAAAGGATGCTAATTACAATCAAAACATAAACATATAAAAAGTTAAATCCTCTTTTACATAATTTCATTCCCTGTTATATAACCAATGATAGGAACTCAATCTGTAGCCCATCAAGTTGTTTTAATGTTTACAGAAACTTATAAACATATGAAGAGTTTTATTTGCTGATTTTTGATTTTTGTTGTTTTGCTGTTGATGTTTATTTCCAAACCAATTTATCTCATATAATTGCACTGCAACTTGAATTGTTCACTACACAGAGATAATTCATAATAGCCTAATATAAACATACCATAATTAATCAACTAGTCCGCTATGGAGGGACATGAGGGTTGTTCCCATCACTGCAATGTAGCATAATATTTCAGTTATAAACATTCATATAGCCTTATTACTGATTTTTATTCCTGTGAGATAGTTCTCTGAGTGAAATTTCCAAGACAAAGGAAAATAGATACATAAATATCCCTAATGAAAAATATTCAAGAAAGAGTGTTAGGAAATGAAGTTGAAAGGTTTGGCAGGTGCGAGTCTCACAGGACTTTGTAATTCAGTCTAGGGAATTTGCTCTGTTTTATGTACACCTGAAGTCTCTGGGAGGTTTAGGCAATGAAGGGCCATGAATGAATACTTTTAAAAGATCATCATGGTTGTTGCAATGAGAATAAAAAAAAAAACTAATATTTCCCTTATCATTATGGGGAACATTTTTCTATTGAAAACTTTTTTTGTTAGTTTTTTTGCTTTGGGTTTTTTTATGTGTAAGTGATTCCCTGCACTGATTACACCCATCCATCACATCCACAATAATATTCTACTCCTTTTATAAATTTATGTGGTTGGTGCTACTTACTAGATTTTGAGATTCTTGAATCACTGAGCCATTACATAGAGTAGCACATGGTGTGGGGCCCAGTATATACCTGCTTGGTAAATGTTTACTTGAAGACATCTAGAAAATAATCAAACAGGATGGTTATATCAAATAGTTGAAGGGATATTTGCACTTCAATGTTGACTGAGATTTTGTGGAAATTCTTTCCAAGAAACTGAGACTTTATCTAAGAATTTTATTACCAGTAGGAGACAGATATGGGAAAATGGGAAAATAGTAGGCTTAGAGACAACTTGGGACAACACATAAGGAGGCAGCAAGCATGTCACAGAAAGCACATTTGCAATAACCGTAGATGTTGTTAGATGATATAACAAAAGCAGAATTATTTCTCTTCTTCCCCAAATCACTTCCCTCAATCCCAATAATCAGCACCACAACATACCAAAACATTCAAACGAAAATTGTAAGATTTATCTTTTCTTTTTTTCATTCCTTTAGATCCCACACAAATAGGTAATATTAACTCATTCATGTTCCAAACCATCACCACCTCTCACTTGGATGAATGCAACATCCACACTTGAGAGCTTCCTGCCACTATCTTTGCACTTCAGTCATTCTGCACCCTGATTTGTCTCTCCCTTTGTCCACTGTAGCCAACCTCACTGGTTCTTACAGAGCTGAAATTTGTTTCTGTTGCTTATCATTTGACTTTTCACTTAGTTAAGGTGTCTTTTGTAAAAGCAGTATTATTTAATTTTATTTCATCAAATCCATCAATCCTTTTTTATCACTGCCTGTGAATTTTTAAATCTTGCTAAGGATAGACATTCCATATCACAGGCTTAAAAAAATCAGTCTCCTAAAATTGTGACCCCTTTATGATTAGCTTTTCTTCTCAACAACAATTCAGTTGATTTACATCCCATAAATTAAGTGTATATTTCTATGATTTTTAGTAAATTTACAAAATTTTGCACCACCACCATAACCTGATAATAGAACATTTCATCATCCTAAAAGATACCTCATGCACAATTCTAGTCAATCTCCATTTCCAACCTCAGTCCCCACTAATCTGGATGTGGTTGCTATAAATTTTCTTTTTAGGGGTATTTCATATAAATGAGTAATAAAATATACAGTGTTTGGGTCTAACATAATGTTTCTGAGGCCCAAATCTTTAATCTGTTCTTTTTATCACTGATTAGTATTCCATTTTATAGATACATTACATTTTAGTTTAATTTACTAGCTGATAGATTTTTGGGTTCTTTCTATTTTCAGCTATTATGACTAATGTTGCTATGAATAGTTGCATATGAGTCTTTTTCATTTCTCTTGGGCAAATATGTAAGAGTAGAATCACTAAGTCATATTGTAAGTTTATGTTTAACTTCTTTAGAAACTGCCAACTTTTTCCAAACCTCTATTTAACCTTATATTCCCACTATCACTATCACTGTTCCACTTTCTCCACATCTTTGCCTACATTTGTTATTTTCCTTCTTTTTGATTAAAGCCTTTTGGAGTAAGTGTGATTTTATTGTATATTTTTGTAATGATCGATGATGTTGACTCTTTTCATGTGTTTATTGGACATTCTTATGTACTATTTAGAAAAATGTCTAAATATTTCATCCATTTTAATTGAATATTTGTCTTCTTATTGATTTGTAAGAGTTCTTTGTTCATCCTCTGAATATAAGCTTTTTCTCATATATATATAATTTCAAACATTTTCTCCCATTCTGTGGTTTATCTTTTAATTTTATCACTCATGTTTTTTGAAGTACAAATGTTTTAATATTAAGCTCCCATTTTATTCTTGTTGTGGTGGTTATTATTTTTTGGATATTGTTTTGATACCATATCTAAGAACTCTTTGCCTAACACAAGGTCTCGAATATTTTCATTTGTGTTTTCTTCTAGAAGTGTTGTGGTTTAGCTCTTATATTTAACTCTACTATCCATTTTGAATCTATTTTGAGGGTATAGTATGAGGAGAGGATATAAATTTATTCTAGATGTGAGTAATCAGTTTTCTCAGCATTTTTCAATGAAATGGTGTGGGTAAAATTGAAACATTTCCAGAATTTCTCGCCTGGCTTTGGTGCATCTGCATATCAACAGGCGTTCAGAGGTGTAAAGAAGTAGGCTTTAGTGTATTTGCATCTTTCCTCAAGTGTGGAGAAGTTCATCTCCATATTAGTGGGTAGTTACCTGGGCAACAGAGGGCTTATCTGGACCTGAGAGGTGAGGGGGAGGGCCGGTGTGGTTGCTGCTTGAGCAGGAGAGAGAGATGGGCCGGACTGCAGTTTTGTAAGCAATAAACAGGTTCTAAACTTTATTTTTCCCTTTGATTTTGGTTTTTAGAGGTATTTCACTCCTGGATTTCCTTTCCTTGGACTTATAATTGGCGTAGTTGGGAGGATTCCTGCAAATCCGAAACCTGTCATAATGGGTGTGACCTTTGGGGGGTTTGCCCCTAGAAATGATGGGGAGAAGTGGCGCTCGCGCTGAGGAACATGTATCTACACTTGTGTGGTTGTGGAGGCACCACCACTGCTGCTGGCCATGCCAACCCCGGCCCGTAGCCCGAGCCTAAGGCTACTGCTTCTGCCACTGCTGCTGCTCTTGCTGCCGACCGGAGCCTGGCCACAACCATGGAAAGGAGTAGAGATCTGGGTCACCTTGATAGAGAAGCAACTGGCTGCTATGTACCATGCCTTGCTGGCTACAGAGCCCATAGACAGAACAGCTCTGACCTAGGTAATAACCTCCTATCCCATTGCAGGATGGGTGCGAGACTGGACCCAAAGGCCACAGAGTGGCGTGGCACAGACACCTCAAAAGACAATGTGGGCCCATTGGTGTGGCTTGTCTTTCACCTTTGAAGAAGTCAGCTGAGTCTGAAAGGAGTGCCCTGCATGTAGTGCAGATCAGCAAACCACCAAGAAGGGCCTAAAGCATCTCTCTAGAGCCAATGGCTGGTCGCCAATTACTGAGAGCGATCGAGGTACCCACTTTTTTGGACATGTGTTGCAAGGATGGGTGCAGCAATTAGGAGTAAAATGGACGTGACCCTGGACATTTCAGCACATGGATCAGTGATGGCTGGCTCTTCTGGCACCTTGGAGAAAAGGCCTGGAAGCTGGCCTTCTGTATATTCCTGTAATGACAGCAAATTGGCGCCCGACAATCATGGTTATTTGCTTCTATGGTCTTTGTGTCCTGGATGCGCCCACTGGCTGCAGCTGCCGCATGATGGCTGGAATGGACAAGCTTTGGACTTAACCTGCATGGGACTTTGAACCTAGCTGAATCCTCTGGCTTGAGAATTATGATTGTGTTGCTGTTGTCAAGAAAATAATGTTTAAAGAGAGGCTTGACTTTGTCTAATGTTTGCTAAAAGTTTTGTGAGCAATCTACCATGATTGTTAGGAATGAGTGAACAAGTGTGGAAACGTATTTTGTGCTTAGTGAGAGATTGTGCTATAAAGTACACTTACTTAAACTGCATAGGCTGAATCCTCTGGTTTAAGGATTATCAAGATTTTATTGCTGTTGCTAGTGCATGTTACTAGATTGGTCAGAAGAAGGGGATCGAGTAAATTGTAAGACGAGATTTCTGGAGGGGTAGACTGTGGGTAAAATTGAAACATTTTCAGAATTTCTCACCTGGCTTTGGTACATCTGCATATCAATAGGCATTCAGATGTGGAAAGAAGTATGGCTTTAGTGCATTTGCATCTTTCCTCAGGGGTGGAGAAGTTCATCTCCATATCAGTGGGTAATTACATGGGCAACAGAAGGTTTATCTGTACCTGGGAGGTGAGAGGAAGGGCCAGTGTTATGGCTGCTTGAGCAGGAGAGATGCGCTGGACTGCAGTTTTATAAGCAATAAATAGGTTTTAAATTTTATTTTTCCCTTTGACTGATTTTGGTTTTTAGAGGTATTTTGCCCTGGGATTTCCTTTTCCTGGACTTACATATATATTAGATCCTCTGCATTTCTACATAAATTTTAGGACAAGCTTGTTAATTACTACAAAAATCTATACTGAGAATGTGACACAGATTGTGTTGAATTCATAGATCAATGAGGAAAATTGGCATCTTAGCAGTATTGAGTCTTTTATACATATGCATGAAATACTTCTCTATTTATTTAGAATTCCTTTAATTTCTTTGGGCAGTGTTTTATAACTGTCAGTATAGAAGTTTTCTACTTTTGATAAATATATTCCTGAGGTTTTTTTGAAACCTATTTTGAATGGAATTATTTTCTTAATTTCAAGTTAATTTCTTGTGTATAGAAAAAGAAAATTCCATTTTCAAGCTTGATAAATCTATTCTCACATAAATATTTATGTGGAAGGCAATGTGTTATAGGAAGAAACAGATTTTTCTAGTCACACAAGCATATTCTGCCATTATCTATGGAATATTGATTAAGTTATGATATTTGGGCCATTTATAGTTATTTCCCTTTGAGTATAAGAAAAATTTCTACCTTACAAAGATTCACAAAGTACTTCTTGTGACAAACTTTGTAGAGCTTCTTGCCTCCTTTCTAATAGGCAATTAATTAAATGCTGAAAAAATTATCTTCTATGTATCTCTGATGGAAATAATTATTTTAAATAAGTAGAATGAATATTTATATCCTGAAGAATATATCTCAGCCAACTTTAGATATGCTAAATTCTATATTTTAATAAAACATGTACATATGTAGTCAAAATTGATATATTTATAATATATAAAATATGTTCATATACAACTTATAAACGTGTGTGTGTTTGTGTGTGTGTGTGTGTGTGTGCATGACAGGAGCTCAGAAATTGAGGGTGGATGTTAATCCTGTTGAACAAAGCAGCTTTTTGTTTAACTGAACAGAGGCAAGGGTTTATACAGAAGAGGACAAGGCACAGTCATAATGGCAGTGCCATCACAGATGGTGAAGTGGTCCTGATATCAAAACTAATAAGGAGAAAATAATGACTTTTTATGTAATTGGCATTCACACATTAAGCATTCCTAAATTCAGTTTTGCCATTATAAGGTTATGCCTTCATTTTTCTTTTACATTAACTAAATAATTAGGTAATTTTTAAATGTCAAATAACTTAATTTCTCATTGGCATAAAGTTTAACTCACTGTGTAGATTTCTGTGTTTTTTTCATTATTCTTTATTGTTTAATTGCAGAGGTTAGCCTGGTTCAAATAAAGATCAGTAGATTATAACTTCCTAGGACTTTGCACATTAAACTGACCCCTATAATTTCTCTAGATTGAACTACTTATTTTAGCTGGATAGAAAATAAAAACAAAATTGACACACCATTTGAAAGTTAATTAGGTGATATCTCTCAATATTTGAATGTATAGACATCATAGGGAGAAATAAATAATGATTACTATTTTTATTTAAAGGAGAATACCCCTTGTCTTACTATATTAATTAACTTTACTTAGATATAATCAGCTACTTTGTTCACATAAAATTCTTAGTAAAATCATGTACT
This sequence comes from Manis pentadactyla, assembly GCF_030020395.1. Lineage (NCBI taxonomy): Eukaryota > Metazoa > Chordata > Mammalia > Pholidota > Manidae > Manis > Manis pentadactyla. Next base: position 134,186,434 of record NC_080019.1, on the reverse strand, counting down.
TCATTAGTATATTTATTTTCACAAATTTTCTTATGAAGTTTTTAAAAGGCTAATAATTTGTTGAAAAAGCAGCAGCATCTTGACAGAGTTTTGTCCATTCTAGTCTGAGATACTAAAGTGACATTTTGACCTATTTGAGAGTCTTCAGCAAAAGAGACTCAAGCACTCTGTATTCCCAGGAATTCAACCTTAGTGGAGCTCATGCATCTAGAGGTATCAGTTTGTGTTAAGGAAGTAATTACAAGTGTTGAAGCCAAATCCATAAATCACTATGTGGCAAGAACTCTGGTTTCTTTTGATGTCCTCCTTAAATGAATGCAATCTCAATAGCAGTTGATATTCCCTAAACTGCTATTGCAAATGGTTATTACACTTGAACTCTGAAGACTTAGAAGCAATTTGTATTCTCTGATGGGCTTCTGTCTTTGAGATGCCCTTCTCCTTGTGATCCAAATGAAATGTCAGTGTTGAACCTTTGGTTCAGTCACATTCATGAAGGTGGCAAAAATAATCCTATATTTGAAAGCTCTACAATAGTGCATTTCAAAAACACCTGCATACACCTCAGATGTTTGTGAAGGTATATAGTACACAAATAAGTTTTAGAAGTTTTTCTCCTTTTGCTTACTTTGCTGTCCAATATAAACTTTTCTCTCGCTTTCCCTTGTAGCTACTTACTCCTCCTGACTTTTTCTTTCATGTTTCACTTAATTCTAAACAAAGACTGGACAATCAGTAGAAATAAGTTTATGAGAGGCAGTATAGTTTAGTTGGAGGTATTATAAGTTATATAAACTATGAAGTAAAATAGACTTGTGCTCAGACCCAGTTTTAGCACTAAGTAGAGTGTGGGCTTACCTTTCATTATCTCAACATGTGTTAACTATTATAACTTGTGCATTAAATGGATGATTAGACATCATTCTTAGTTCAAGACAGAATAATATAAGATTTAATTAATCAGGAAAGGTAAATAACTACATGTTGAAGACCATTTGCATGTGTCATTTACCACTTCCTCCAAAATAATCACTTGGTGGAAATAATTTCATAAGAAATTCTGTTTGAAAAAAACATTAAACATATATTTTTCAGTGAAGTATTTCATTACACTGACCTGAACTTTTTACTAAAATTAAATTTATAAATCACAAAAGTAATCTCCTGCTCTATTTAAACTCAAATATTCATATTTTAGATAAAATTGTACATAGAAATAGACAACATTAACAGATAGATAAATAGATGTGATAGATGGTGTAATGACAGAAAAATATATATTGTGGCTACATTCCTTTCAACACAAATAAAGGTCACACTTTCTTTAAGTACCACTCCTTTTCCTTAAGCTCTTACTGGAAAATTTGTCCTCTGTCATTAAGGCTAAAGAAAAAAGGCTTATATCAGTAACTACTCTGAGGTGTTTGGATTTTAAATAGAAAAACATATGGAATGGAATTTCTGTAAGGATAAAAGAAGTGAAACTATCAGGACAAAATCATAATTATAGAAGCCCCTTTTTATCACTAATAATAAATAGGTACTATGCTATACACATTGCGCTATTTTAATAATGACCAATAAGGTGTCTAATCATCACATACAGATTAGAAAACATCAAGTGTAACTGCAAGGAGAAAATGCCAGGCAAATATCTTTGAGTCAAAAGGAGAAATAAAGTTTCTTACACTCAGTTGTCCACTTCTGCTCCCCCTTGGGTCTAGTGACCAGGCTGCTGAAGAGCCCCTGACCTAAACTCTCTGGTCCAGATAAGCCCTTGTTCTTGTAATTACCAATTCATATGGAGATTGCCTACTTTTCTCCACCCCCTAGAAACACCTATTGTATAGAAATGTACTAAAGCCAGGAGAGAGATTCTAGAAATAATACAATTTAACCTAAAGGCCACCCCTTTAGGACTCAAGGCTTCTTGTCTCACAATCTACTCTTTCCCCATCTTCCACAATGGCCCAAGTGCAGGAAAACAGGAGCACTGTAACCAAACTAATAACATAAAATCATGATAATCCTCATGCCAGAGGATTCACTTAGGTTCAAAGTCCTAGGCAGATTAAATCCATAGCTTGCCCATTCCACATATTATGAACTAAATACTGGGTGTCTCTTAATGGACCACACTTAAGAGATTTTTATCTTTGCATATTTAGTAATATATCAAAATTCATTTTCACTACATAAAAATATGAGTAGTATTGGAATATAAATCAATTGTATATTTTCATGAGTCCATGTTGATATATATGACCCTAGTCTAATCATCAGAAAATCATCAGACAAGTCCCAATTAAGAGGCATGACATAAAATATCTTGCCAATACTCCCCAAACTGTCAATGTCTTTGAAAACAAAGAAAGTCTAATAAACAATGACCGCCAAGAGGTTTCTAAGGACATGATGAATAAATGTATGTAATATCATGGATGGAATTAAGGAACAAGAAAGGGACATTCATTAAAAACCAATAAAATCTGAATGAAGTATACATTTTAAATAATAATGTACTAATTTTTGGTTCATTTATTTTAACAAATGTACTGTATTTTTTGTAAGATAGTTAATAATAAAGTAAACTGGATCTAACATATATGGGAACTCTCTATACACTATCTTTGCCAGTTTTCAGTAAATTTAACACTGCTATAAAATTTTTAAAAATTTAGAAAGCAGTGACATGTAAATTAAAACTGAGGGGAAAAGGAAACAAGGACAGCCAGTACGATAGAGCCAAGCCTGTGTCTGGTACACATACTCATACCATGCAGTCAAACGTATGTGCAAGATTCGGGAAACAATATTCAGTCGATTATGTCTGGCAATGAGAACTATAGGATCAGTTGCAAGGTTGAGTGCCCAAAAGGAAAACTAAACATAACAAAACAAAATTCTTCAGGGAAATAACACAAATACCCTCTATTAAAGATGTACTGAAAGTATTCACTTAGTTTCATATAAAGAGGAAATAAAATGATGTAATAAACATCATAGTCATCAAATCTTTATGGTAAATAAATACACATTCCTTTTGTACTATCATTTGGATTTTGGAATAACAGTGACATATACATATAATAAACCACAATTAAGAATGATTCACTTCTGAAGTGAAAATATCTTGATATTATTTTCTGATTATAAATATATGACATGAAATTCAGTAAAAGAGAAAGGAAATAATCATCCACACACCCACATCTGATAGTTGGGAGAAAATTTAATAGGTTTGACCCACCAGAATTTATTTACATGCTTAAATTTTAAGTAAAAATAATATTTTGGAAAACAATAATTTTACACATACTTTTGCATGATGATTTTTTACCTTATATCAAATTGGCTTCTTTTCCTGTCCATGCATAGATCTTCATCTATCATTTTAATATTTTTATTTTGATCATTTAACCTTCTAATTACATGAATATGCTACATTTAGGGAAAAACCCCTCCAAATGAATATTTAGGTCATTTTCAGTATATCATTAATTATATTCTTTGGGAATGAATATTCATTAAGATACATTTTTCCACTTTATGAATGCTTCTGGGGGAAAAAGACCCAACACTACAATTTATTATTTAAAGAGGAAGTATTTTTGAAATGCCTGCAAATTTTCCTCTAAAAATTGCCTGTTTCTGGAACTCTGGCTAACACTGTGTCTTCACTCTTTAAATAATGTTACCAATATTTTCCAATGAAAATAATACATCAGTGTTGTACATGCTTTGTCTTTTCAGTAAACTTAAGAATGACCACATTCCTCTAGAATGTTCATTAACAATATATTTTTAAAAATTCGTTGTATAGATGCTAGAAATAATTAGAAGATATTAATTCTTTGCAGAAAAAATATGAAAACATTTGCAATTTAAATTATTCTTAATTAATTTAAAACCTGGAGAAATAGGCTGTGGTGTTAGTGGCAGAAGCATTGCTTTAAAAACGTTGCATTGCTTTACTATAAATGTTTTTTTTAGGTGCTGGCAAATCTGAAGGACCTGAAAGCTCTTATGGATTGTAAACACAAATCACAGGCCAAGGATACAGGTAATAAAATCTCTAACAGTTGATCCATTGATTCTGCCCACTCAGGTGGAAATCAATTCTTTGTAAATGAATATGGTTCTGAATTTATATAGGAGACCAGAGCATATAGTGAGCAGATGGCGTCACTCTGCTGCTAAAGCCTATTTGGGGATGACATTATCTGGCAGGCAAGTTTGTAAGTATGGTTAAAAAAAAAAAGATGATACATTAGTTAATTCATTTGGGCTCTACCTCTTTTTCTCTCAAAATGTTAAGTTTTAAATTATCTGCAACACAGGAAAAGATTCTCAGCCAAGGGAACTATACATCGCTCACGATTAACTGCGTGTAGTAATCCAAATGTGCGCAATACGAAGTGCGTGAAGCAGTTTCAGAAACTATAAAGTGGCGTTAAAACTAAGTCAGATGGAATCGTGCACCCAGAAACTCTCATGTGTTAGTTAAGGTGTAAGTAAAAAGCGAAAACTGAAAACCAAAACAAAACCAAAAAACAAACAAACAAAACAAAAAACTAAGTTCCTTATTAAGGGAAAGAAGAGCAGCGACAGAACTATTTTACAGGCAGGATAAGTTCATTTTCCTGCTCTTGATTTCACACCTGATTCATTTTCATGCTACTTTTAGATATCCAATCTATCTTTCTCATGTGGAAAAAAATGCAATTTTAAAAGATACAATTTTATGGTACATATTTATTTCATATTCATAGACTATGTAATGGCATATAGTCTATCTTGTATTTATGAATTTAAAATAGAAATTTTACCTTAAAATTATTATAACATAAATAACATTGCATTTTTTAATACAGCTGTATTTTTTACTAAATTTGACAAATTAGTTTTTATAGGCTATAAAATATGGTGGTTAAATCACTTTGTTATTTAATTTATTCATTCAGCTTGGAAAAATCATAATTGCTTCCTTACCTTATTCATATTAATATTTTTATCTTTCTCCCTAAGCAGCCATCTCTCAAATATGAGGCATCTCCCAATTTACTTTAACAAATAATGTCTTTCGCACCTCAAATTAAGCTCATGTGTCCCAGGCTTCCCAGGAGAGGAGGAAAAAGTTCTCAGCAGGGCTGAAAATTAGTTATTCGGCTCTGCTCCACATGCCAGAAACTGTGCTGAGTGCTTGATACAGGTCACGTGTGTATTATACTCTAGAAAACCTGGGTGATGCTGCTTCAATCCTTCTTCCACTTTAAAATACATGGGCTTGACGATTCTTTAATAGTAGATCATGGTGCACTGAAGACTGGGCCATTCCCTTCCTAACAGTGTATTTTCATAAATTTCAAACAGGAAAATGAACTTAGGAGATATCCTTAAGCATTTGTAGCTTGGTCAATGTCATAAAATTCGCTACATCATACTTCTATAAAACAATACACAAAAGCCAGTCCCAAATTAGAAGAGATAAGAAGTATTTGGATTTCATCAATATCAGAAATAAAGAAAGGTCACCATACTAAGAGAGACAATGCCCAGTCCCACCAGAAATTATGGTTTTAAATGGACCTTTTTGTTTTTCTCTAACATCAAATGTGGAATGTTAGGAGTACTTCTTCATTTCTATCTGATGCATGAAAATATTAAAGAAAAGGCATCAGATAGATAGAAAAGGTTGGAAACCTATGACATTACTGTCTGGTTAGTATTTTATCTTAAGATTACATAAGTGTGTGTTTTGATTATGATGATTTCACTTGATGCAATATAAAAAGAACTTATTAATTTTGTTCTTGACAGATCTTTCATGAAAGAGGATCATAGTTGTAAATAAAAATACATGAATGTAAATGAAATGGTGAATACCTCCACCACAACATGCAATAGCATACTGTATTTATATCTTCAAATACATATTTTATAGGTAAAAAATATGTTGTCTTTACAAATAATTCCTTGTTTCTTCTTACTCCTCTTTCTCTTTCTTGTATTTTATTAACCTTTACCATTGCTTTTCATTAGAGAACTAAGAGATCTGAATTTTCAAAGAGGTTAGATTAAAAAGATATTATAAGTTCAAAATATTATAGCATTTTATTTGATTCTTAATTGCATCTTTTTATTTAATATTCAATCCTAATATCGCCATAAGGTCAAATTAAATGGAGATTGTCTAACTTTATTAACATCAGTATAATTACTGAAAGGATGAAATTTTCAGAGGTCACCCAACTTTTTGTTCAAGACTATTTCTTATTGATTAACCAGGAAATGGAACAGTATGTGGCTTTCCTCTAATTATTTAAAGCCATCTCACTTACTTTATTAGATATTTATAATGTTTCAAATTAATGATGATGGTTATATCTTCATAAACATTACTATAGAAGAGTAAGCCTTTCCAAATAAAGCTGATGTAATTTCTTGAAAGTATTAAAATATTAGAAAGTAGAAAATACAGTCATTGTAACTTGGAAAACTTACAATTACAGAGTCATCTATGAATAATTTTAGTAAACATAAGAATTTAGAACAACTTGTTTAGTTAAGCCTAGATTTCTATAATCCATGTATAGTATTTTAAATTTGGTTAGTATTGTCCATTTAAAATATGCTATATAAAATAACGATGTTACTTTTATACAAAATGTAATATTAAAGCCTTTATTCAAGGAGTTTATAATTCTCATATTGCAAGTGTACTTACATATTTGCATTGTTCAGTCTGTTTTGGGAATTGCATAAGTCACTTTAAAAAAGTAATGATCAATAAATTTTTATGTGCAGTCGGACTTTTTTGCAAATAAAATTATATGAATAATACAAAAGTAAAACACTAAAGAAGAAACTGGAGCTATTCATTTTTAAGTGGAGAAAGTCCAGATCAGTCTGCTCTGGTGGCCGCTAATGCATGTCAGATGGGCCTGCAGGATTCTTTGCAATGAAGGTTTAAGAATCATTCAAATGAAATTGCATATGCAAACATATATGAAAGCACTTTGCCTAATTAAAGCATTATAAAATACTTGTTAAAGTATTGTCAAATATATTCCTGCACAAATAATTTTAATAAAATTGAATAATACTAATATAAACAGCTTATTTGTTTTTTTCTATATTATATTTCAATGCATCAAAGATTTTATTTTAAGTAGAACTCATGTATAATTTTGTGCCTTAGTTAAATATTGGAGGTAAATTTTAAACCTTGTTTTAAACTACATAGTAATTTTTCCATGTGATTTTATTATTAATTATTATTCTAAAATTGTCAGAAAAGGAAGGCCCTATGAGTAAAAAATGTCACTTTTATGACCATGGAGTTAATTTTTGTTTTATGACAGTTTTTATTTAATATGACTAAAGCTAATGAAGTATTCATAAAATTATAGATTTGCTAAAGGCCTTGAGAATACAATTAGTCTATGTCCTTTCCTGAACACTTTAAAACACTTTATTATTCTATTCCACTCTGAGAACTCCGGAGAAGCCAATTTCATAATTTCTTCCAGTGATAATACGTTTCAGGTCTTTTAAAGCAAAATGACTATTCTGTTTCTTCAGAGGTCTGTTCTCTCAAAGCATGCTTTTTTCTATTAAAAGTGTTTTAAGATAATAGTTTATACCTAAGGTGGCATTTTCTTTATGCCCTTCACTATTTACCTATTTCTTTCCTTATTTGTGGTCAAATATTCAGAATGTGATTTTTTATGATTATTTTTTCTCATTTCATTTTAGCACTAGTGATACCATCTCTCAAGTAATTTTCCACTATTAAATATATAATTTTGTGACTTTCCTAATATCAGAACCTTTTGCAAAATTCTGTAAAGGTTTCCAGTTGGAATAGGAACTGGGTTCTAATTATTATAGTACATTTCAAAGCCTTTCCCCAGAGTGATCTGTTAAAAGTAAGACCACAATGAAAATTTATAGGAAAGAAGAGTTGATGCAAAAGAACAAGCAGTTATATAAGTCATTTTGTTCAGAGAAAGCTGAGTGTCATCTAATGATAATCTGTAATTGTCAATACTAGAGCTCAAATTTTAATACACAGACTGACACATGACGCCTATGTCTATATTTTTTATTAAAAGTGAAACAAAAGATGCAGCACATATATTCAAAAAAGACTACAATAAAAGTCTTTCTTCTCATATGCAAAAGATACTCTTTCTGACTTCTATGTCATTATTAAAAATTGAATTTTAATCATATGCTTACTTGATCTCTAAAATCTTATTTGGTTCCCAATTCTTTACTACCTTATATATGGATATTCCACCAGTCACTACATGCTGACAATGTTTTCATGGCAGTTGTTATAATTTTGAGGATATATTCTTAGGTTTAACTTTCAATTTTATTGTTTAATTTGCAAGCATTAATAAAACCTCTTTTCCAGTTATTATCAGGTGGAAAAACAGAAAAGGTAGGCTGAATGATTTTTTGATGATAAATGATATTTAATCTTTTAAAAAATTACCAGACTCAATATACATAATGAATTATTTTTTGTCATTTAAAAAAAAACGAATTTTCTAGAAGCTGGATCATGATTGAATGAATAAGTCAAAGAGTTGTTCAGAGCATTACATTTTTCTAAACCATTATTTCAACAAAAATATTAAGAGTTTTTTAAATTGCTGAAAGACAGGAGCAATTGTGTTTCCTGACCAGAGAAAAAAGATAAATTGGAATTATACAGCTTTTCTCTAGAGATTGGTTGATTCAAAAAAGGCTAAAGAAAAGAGGTGCTCTTAAAAAAAAATGACAGCTCTTCAAAGGACCCTTAGCCCTCTGCAAAGCAAGAAAGAAAGGACAAATCTCTTGAAGAACAATAGTGTAGTAAAGAAAGAATTAGAACAAGAAATTTCAAAAGGATTACTTAACTGAATAAAGAGCAATGTATCTACAACACAACATTACAACAAGAAAATTTCTTCAGAGGTCTAGATTAATCAGTATGAAGCTTGGGATTCTTAGCTAATTTAATATGTATTTTTCCCTCTTATAAAAAGAAATATAAAACTTGTATAATAGCTAAAAAGAGAAAGTGAGAAAGGAGAAAGAAGTTAATGAACTTCATTTCCTAAGTGAAAAAGAAAATAGTATAATTTGAATTCAGAAAAATTTGAACTACATCATATTTAAAAACAATAGATTGAATCACAGATGGTCTTATTTGTAAGAAGGCTTAATCTAATTTAAATTTTAATAAATTTAAATTAGCAATTTGAGATGTATAAACTTGTTAATTCTTATTATTAATTCTAATGTAATTGCCTTTTTAAATTAATTCAGAACATGAAAACTATTTACTATCATGTAGTTACCTATCATTGTATTTCCCCACCTCTACTTTGGGTATATAAAAGAATATAATGCAAAGAATCTTAATTTCTTATCATTTTAGTTTATTAGAAATTCCAGCTCTTAATATATAGTTATAAATTCTAAAAATTGCTCTTACAGACATAAGTTGTATCTGTACTGTCACTATTAGAATGTCAGATGGTCTAAAACTTGTTTCATAATTACTCATATTTTAAATATAAATCCTATGTTTTAAAATGTTACAAAGTAAATAAAGTACACCATTCTCAAGTCTTATATTTGTTTTCACTAATATATACTATTAAGATATGATTTTTAATTTATAGTTAAAAGATGTCCATCGCTCTTTAATATTTTCACTCTACTCTGAATAAAAATAATTGCAGTTCCTAAAGGGAAACTTAAGTTTCCAAAAATAAGTATTAGTACTAATCTCAATGAATCACTATTATTTATTTATTTGGGTTTTTCTAGGAAAGGATAAAATGGGATAAGCCCACTCAGACCCCTTCCTTCTTTTGTATCATTATTCAGGCATGTGTCAAAAACCTTCCTATGTACTTCTAATTCAAGAACTTAACTTATTCCAATATCCCTTACATTCTTGTTCATTGTAAGATACAGTGGTAAATTAATTTCTCCATCAAGTGAACATTCTGATCTACTAGGTTCTGTACATTATGGAAAAGGATCCAGAAGAAGTTACACATAGTCTGCCCTCAAATGGACATTACAATCTAGCCAAGAATTCAGGTATTGAACATAACATTGATATGAAATTTAGCAAGATACTAGGGAAGTATACAACTGAGACCCTTAGCTAAACTGGGAATCAAGAAAGCCTTTCAAAAAAAGCCATGAAAGCTCTGACCTCGTGATGAACAAGGATTTAAATAAGATAGGTAATGTACATGGAACAGGGGCAGTGGAGTTTCGGTAGGCAGATTAATGTGGAGAGGAAGTATGCTCCAGTGGAAGATAATTGCTGAATGGATGAAACAGGAGGAAAGCACAGGATATTTGAAGAACTGGAGCATAGAATACAAGGAAGAAACAGTGAGACACAAGACTGGAAAGAAAGAAAGTCATAGTTTTCAGGCAACACGTAAAGATCACATTTCACACAGAGGAAAGGAAAAGTCCTCTCAAATGCTTTAAGCAAGGATATTTATGTTTGAATTTTAAAGTTCACTTACAATGCATGACAGGGAAAACTGTACAGGTTTTTGAGCAAGGATGGACTCTGTAAGACCGGGTAGGAGATGGAAACTTTGATTCAGGGCTGGCATTTTGGAAAAGGTGATTTGTGGAGGGTTTGAGATATTTAGGTGTTAGAATTGTCCTAGCTGGGTAAGTGGGGCAGGGAGTCAAAGGTGAGTCCTGAGTATCTGGATGGAATAATTCAGGAGACTGTGGTGTCCTTTGATGATCTAGGACACCACTGAAGAGAAAGGGTGATGTGTAAAACACTACGTGTGTTTAGTTTGAAGTCTGTGAGAATCCAAATAATATTTTAAATACACAGATATAGGTCTCGAGGAAACCAAAAGACAATTTTGGATAGAGATGCACTTCTGGGAATGGATAATTTAGGAGGACAATGTTAAGTAAGGAGGGAGCCCAAAGCAGTACATTCCTAGTCTCCCAGTTCCTCAACAATTGGTTAGAAGAAGAGGAACTGAAAAATAATTAGTGATGAAAGTTATATAGAGGTAAATGGAGAATCATGAGAAGGAAGTAATGAAGCAAAGAAAGAAGTCAACCATATCTAAAGCTACTGACTTATCAAGTAAGATGAAAATTAGAAAATAGGCATGAAATTTGAAATGTAGTGGGTGAAACATTTTGTCCATGAAATTGCTATATTACAATAGTTTCTTCAGGCATTTTGTTTCTTTATGGAATATTGCAAGGCTGCATTTTCTAATTTTCCAGTTTTGCTGGGATATTTGAAGCAAAGGAAAATAATTCATATCCCCAAATTGCATAAGCAGATTTAATTGAAGTAAATATATTATAGATCTATTGAGCTTTATATTTTAAATCAGGGAATACATTTCGATCTTGGGTATTCTCAAGAAACCTCAATATTACAAAATCTTTGTTTCTGGAATTTATCCTTTCTTTTTGTTTGAAAAACCTAGGAATTACATATATTTGCATATTCAGCCAACCAACAATTTGTTACCTTTTTCTATTTTACAAATGTTGAATATTGGATGTGGGCTTATAATTATCTTTTATTTCTTGAAAAGTGGGCAAAATATAATGAATTAAAGTTTTAAGAGGTAGAGAGCAAAGCGATTAAATTTTGGTTCTGCTTTATAAAATTTACTTAACCCACTCTTTGTTTAGAAAATGAGAATTATACAACCCCCTAAGTATGTTATAAAGAGTAATTGAAATAAATCCATGAAACTTCTCAATGAGTGGAAAAATCTATTCAGTAAAGATTCAAGATCATCATTATCATAATGCTTTCTTTGCATTGATTTGATTTACTGATTATGATAGGCTATAATTCTTTTATTAGTTAATGACTAGGGTTGTATATCCTACTTTCTAACCAAGACACATAAAGAAATAAAATTAAAATCCTTGTTTCTTTCTTCCAAAAGTGTTATTATATTTTATCAAAAAGTTACCTTCTTCATCTAAGGAGAATAGCAGAAGATAATTCATAGTTTAGTCTCTGACACTCTAGTTTTTGGAAGTTTGGAATCAAGTAAGGAATGTAGGGGTGAAAGTAGGGGTAAACATCTGTAACACATAAGTAGAAAAGGATATGTCTTCAGAAAAAAAACAAAATGCTATGAAAGTTCACCAGAAGTAGTCACTTTTAAGCTTAGAGAATTGAAGATACCTAAATTTGAAAAAAAAAAAAAAAGGCTCATTCAGCTTAATCTAAAAGGTTGCTTGAAAATGTGAAGATTTGGGGGAAAGCTATTTCATCTTGATGAAAGAATATTTTCACAGCCATGAAATCTGAAAGTAGACCAATTTCATGGAGTAGGTAGATAATAGCTCTATTTGATTGGAAACTAAGAGGCAAGACCTGTGAGAAACAGAATGGGTCAGCATCCCAAAAATCTTAAAGTTCAGGAATTATTTTTACTTTATTATATGAGCAGTGAAATATGCTTCTATTTTGAAAACATATCTTGAGTAATCAGAATAAGAAGGATAAATCTGGTGCAATACCTAAACTAGGGGAGAGCAAAGGGAATAGAGAAGAGTGAAGAGATATAGAAATTGGCATCTCTGCAATCCTGTTGTCCTAACAAGTAAAAGCTATTGTGACTATAAAAAGACCAAGCCAGGTCTTTTTATGCTTGCTGGGCATGGGTGTCCAAATGCCTAAAGGGACATTTATAAAGACAAATCTTTTGTAGAAGTAAAATAAAGAAGGCAGTTACACTGTATAAACCAGTCAGATTTTATAATGTAAGTTCATAAGTTCTTCTAGGTCATTGTCTACTACAATGTTCCCAAAGATCTAGAATAATATAGGCTTTGTTTTAAAATTGTTTGATATTTTTATTAATTTTTTAGTTTTTATATGGAGGTATGTACAATAAAATACACAAATCTTAGTGTATAGCTTGATGAATTTAGGCAGGTACATATTGTCGCCCATACCAGGATCTCAAACATTCCCAATAATTATCTTCTTAAATAAGCATTTAGAATTTCTTATATAAGCATTTAAGTATGATAGAATGATAAACTATATATATGAAGCAAAGCAGTATAAATTGGAGAAACAAAACAAAATGAGCAAGTTTCAACTGGCGGGTGTGAGATGGAGACAAAGAATTTATCTGAGCCAAATGGAGGTGTTATTTCAGCTGAGCTTAATATCTGCGGTCTTTGGCAGGGGTGGAAAAGGAAGAAAATAAAGTCACCCAATGAACCACTGATACAGACAGCTACTGTTCAGTTTCTATGTGCAACTAAACATGTATTCCTAGGCTGGCATGGGCATATCTGGGATTCTAAGTTAAAAACTAATTTGAGGGAGGTGCATAAACTAGGAATCAGTTTTGGGACTTGCCTACAGGGCATGTGTCCGATGACCTCATCTGACCCCACTGTGCATGTCAACAGTAATGAATGACAGTATTCTTCACAGTTAACCACTCAGTATTATAAGGCAGTACGTGGTATCCACATCTGGGTGAAACAGATACGGGCTTCAGTTGAGCCCTAGGTCAGTGAGGTACTGCTGGGTGCAGAAACAATCTATGTTAAACATGGAGCTAAACTGTGAAAAAATACAATGAACCATGAATGAAGGTAAATCTGGGGACTGGTGTGAAATAAAGTCAGTTCAGCTACCATAATGTGAATCTTAAAACTTCCCAGCAATTATACTTAAAGAACATGATTGAATACTTGAGGATACTCAAAGATGTATATGTCTGTGTTTTTATCTCCCAAAATATTCAGATTTTCTCAGGAGCAAAAACATACCTCAGTACTTTTCAATATTCTATAATTATGGTGTGTTAAGGATATTCCATGGCTTAAGACTTTTAAAATACTGAAATTTGAAGTCTCCACAAATATAAATAAGATACCTACATTAACACTTCAAGAAATGACATTGGATATGAAATCTTGCCTTTAGTTTTTTTTTTTTTTTTTGATTACTTGTCTGTTATGGGACTTTGAGGAACTTTAGATAAATATAGCAATTTGAGAATAAGAAGGACTGTATGTGAATTGGATCAGTAAGGACAACACTTCAAATTTACATGAGATTAAACAGCTTTTGTAACAGCCCACTGTAAGTTTGTCCTCTGGATGTTCTTAATACAGTTATGCAGTTACTTTATTTTTTCCATTTTTTGTTTTTTAACTTTTCCTTAGTTAATGTGATCCCAGGGAAATCCAATTCACAGAACAATATTAGTGAAGAATTTGGCTTTTTTACTCCATGAATACACACACCCACAAAGCCAGCTAAATCTTTTGGACTGCCTGAATATGCTATGGCCTCTCACTGACCTATCCTGAGGGCAGGACCGTGCAGGTTGTAGACTCCTAAGCAATGATGACAGAAGTGAATTTGATAACTCAGGTAAAAAAGAAAGTGGGATGTATGGCATTGCTGAGGGCACAGTGCATGCCCCTGCTCAAAATTATTGGATATTAAAAATAAATTTAATTTAAAATAATTAATTTAATAGCAGATAGCAGCTCACAGTAATACCCTGAAATGTTGTTTAGTTGACCTTTGGAAAAGCCATAAGAGTTTACACACACACACACACACACACACACACACACACACACACAAATACACATGCACATGCATAATACTTCGAATTAGTATAAGTCATGTGATCAGAAGAAGCAATAAATAAGTTCTCAACCTTCCCCAGGTGCACTATCCTCAAACATTTTGCAATATTTGCAAATAAATACTTAAATTTACTATTCTCTCATAAATCAATAATTTTATACAGTACCTAATGGCTCTTAAATGACAAATGCAAATTTTACCTCCTATTGCAAGTTCTACTGGTTACAGCTCTTCCCTTGCTCTGCCTTTTCAACAGAATTTGTCTTCTCCCATAAAGCCTGAAAATCCCCTATATTCAATTTCTCAGAATTCCTTGCTGCTTGAAACATGTATATGACCTGGTTCTATGGGACTAAAATATATCTTAGGGAGATTTCTGTGAACAATGTTCCTCCCTGAGATATGGGAGAGAAAGCTATGGGTAAAAAGTTCCTGTCCTCCCTGTTTTGGTTATTGACGTGGGACAGTGTGTTGCTGGTTATTGCTACAGCGAGCCAACTACCAAAAGGGATTGAAAGGATCCCAGCGAGCCGACCTAGGACTTATGTATAACTGAGCTGATGCAACCACACTGAGACCTTTACTTTCACATACTTTATTAAGAAAGTCAGTTATTCTGTTTCTTGGAATTGATACGAGTCTTTTAAACCTCTCATGTCCCTCCCCATACCCAACATTATTATACACCATTTAAAAAATTAATTCTATATTCAGTGCTTTAATTATCAGTACTGTGTACATATGAACAGCTGTGTCATGTGACACACCTCCTTATACATCTTTTTGTTCTCCTGTTAATGCCCCATACACTCAACATTTTCACTTATCTCCCCCTGAGGACAACAATAATATTTTCTTTATACTATTACCTTCTGAATTTTTATTTCTCTGCCTCATTATTTTAGAGTCTACCTCTCATATTATAGTACTTACCCAAATATTTGCTGTTTATAATCCCTCTTTTTTTGCAGGACTTATTTTTCACTACATAATTTATAAGAGGAAATTCCAAACATATACAGAAGGAAATATAATGTAATGGTCACTATATATTCAGTTGTTTTGTCAATTTTCCTTCAGATAGCTTCCCATATATTTTTTATTTTGCTAGATCATTTAAAAATAAACCTTAGACATTTTATCAGTTAACCCACTACTAATCTAGATATTTTGATTTCACATCATCACCATGTCATTACTACTCCAAAATAGGCTTTATATTATGTCTTAATATACCTAAAATACCCGGCCCAAATTCAAAATTTCCTCCTTGCCCTAGACATTATTTTAAGTTGTTTTGTTTAAATTAGGATGAAAATTCACATACTGCATTTTTGGTTTACTTATTTTCGAAGAGGGTTGATTCTAGCCCTCAAGGATGACTATGAGGGGTTCAAGACTTCAGTGGAGGAAGTTACTGTAGATGTGGTGGAAATAACAAGAGAACTAGAATTAGAGATGAAGCCTCAAGATGTGACTGAATTGATGCAATTTCATGATAAAACATGAATGAATGAAGAGCTGCTTCTTATGGATGAGCAAAGAAAATGGTTCCTGAGATGGAATCTGCCCCTGGTGAAGATGCTGTGAAGACTGTTGAAATAACAAAGGCTTAGGATATCACATAAACTATTTGATAAAGCAGCAGCAGGGTTTGAGAGGACTGACTCCAATTTTAAAAGTTATCCTGTGTGCAGAATGATATCAAGCCATATCACATGCTACAGAGAAATCATTTGTGAAAGGAAGAGCCGTTGAATTTGGCAAAGTTGTTGTCTTATTTTAAGAAATTGCCACAGACACCCCAGCCTTCAGCAACCACCACCCTGATTAGTCAGCAGCTATTACATGGAGGCAAAATCTTCCACCAGCAAAAAGACATGATTTGCTGAAAGCTCTGATGATATTTAGCATTTTTTTAGAAATAAAATACTTTTAAATTAAGGTATATACATTGTTTTTGTAGACATAATACTATTGCACACTTAATAGACTACAGCATAGTGTAAACATAACTTTAATATGTACTGGGAAACCAAAAATTTATTTGATTCCTTTTATTGTGATATTTGCTTTATGTGGCAGTCAGGACTGAAACTCACAATATCTCCAAAGTATGAGTGTGTAGCACCGTCTGTGTAGGAAAAAGGGGACTCATTATATCATGCTTTATATACATTAATTAGTAGAGTGGAAGATGAACTCATTTTTGTATTATTTGGAAAATCCATTATGCCATTGACTTATCATGGACTTGTCTGGTACAGACTTTTTTTTTCACATAGGCTTAGTGATAGTAAGTAAATATTAGATTTGATTATTATTAGCTTTTCTCAGTAGGATTTTCAGCAATCCATTTCCAGTATTAATCTCAAAACATAATCATTTTACAGATGGTAAAACACCATCAGCTACAACAGAAGTGACTCAGTGATCTGGGGATTGGTTCTAACCCACTGAAAACCACATCCAACTCCAAACTACTGTGGCCCATTTAGCACAGAAGCATAAGACTGTAGGACTACATAAAAGAAGGCGGGGGATGCAGGAGATGAGTAATTTGGGAAGCATGCCCTATACCTGTTAGTCATGCATCCACAGATCCATTTATTTTACGAAGGCTAAGAGAAGATGGAGGCTTTGCCATCTGAGATGCTTGTGAGAATAGAATATAAGTGATAATTCAGTGATAACTCAATTTTTGCTCTATCATTATTACAGCCAAAAAGACAATATCTGTTTTGCAAAATCAATAGACCTAGCAATCAATATTAAGTAAAAACAACCATTTCATTTTATACTAAGTGTAAGTAGATTAACTAAACATGAATATTAAAATTTTCCTCTTCTTTGGAGCCTTCTTTCTCTTTCTTAGTTGTTATTCTCTGTGACCTTAGTGTTTTGTTCACACATTTACTACTGCATGTACTGCATTGCACTACAAGTAATGTTCCATCACAGCTGTGCCTTTCACTAGACACTTAGTTCCTTTAGAATATAGAACATATCACTGCCTAGTGCATAAGAGGTAACCAGTACCTATTTACACATGTAACAGTTTTGAAAGAATGAATAAATGTGTGTGTTAAGGGGAACATCTCCAGTTATAATAATTAGCATTATAATTTTTCCTCCAGCTGTGGCTCATTATTTGCATCAATGTGGCCAACTGTTTAATTACATAAGTCTGACTGTATTGGGGATAATTGCTTTCTGTGTCACAATTTCATATATTTGGACCTCCAAGGGAAGAACGCATAGCATCAATCTACATCATTATGCTATAGATAACTGAGGTTCAGTGTTATGTTTTCTAGAGGAGACTTTTAAGAAGGGATATATATATTCATATATGCTTTTGAAATCACCTAATGAAATTGGAGGGAATTCATTATGAGAATTTTCCAAAGCTATCAATTGGCGAAAGATAACAGACAAATATATATACTACAAATATTTGTTATGGCCTATGATTTCGATTTTCTTAATATCAGCTTTTCATCCCAAAGTAAGGTTAATATATAAGTATACTTTATTGTAATTTACACTTGCTGTCAAGTAAGGTGCAAAAACAGTCTCTGTGATTTCTGTGCACAGTTGTATTTCTTAATGCTCTGTACTTGTCTGTGACAGGCTCTCAATAGTAAAAGTGTTTACTGTAAAACTGCCAGTACCTACAAAAAAATAAAAATAAAAATAAAAATAAGGTAGAGAAGCCATTCTTGTGATTTGGAAGAACAGACAGAAATGAGTTGACACCAAATAGTTCATGTGCTGTAATGTTAAGGGAGGCTGGGACTTGAATCTAAGCAGAAAAACATAGTGTATATCACTGCTCTTGGAAACAGAGAAACAGAATATTATCTTCGTCTACTGCTTGCCATATGCCACCACATTTCCCTTGACTTTTCAATAATAAGCCGAATTTAATGAGAAAAGCACAAAGAGGTAAGTGATAAAGGCAAGCTAATGCCTTTGGCAGCACTTAAACAACATATTACAGGCTGAACATACATCTGCCTTTGTTAAGGATGAAAGGAGATCATAAAGGCAAAAATGTCCTGATTTTAATAACTGGCTGCACAATACTGCATATAAATATTTGGCAAAAAGCAAATAGATCCATGGTGCTCCAAGGGTGACTTAAGGAACTGATTCCTTCTTTTATTTTAACTTTATAGCTTCAGAATCTAAATTGCTGAAACTTTATCAGAATCTTCTGATTAATCCCATAGTTGAGACCCTATTCATCCTGTTTACTTTTTTTCTCTGGACAAATCAAAATTTACCATTAAAGTTTAGACAAATGTTGCTTAAAAATAACTAGAATGTATGCTTTAATGCAAGTATTGTTATAAGTAGATTTTATAAGTAAGTAATGGCTACATATGCTCTATAATTCATATATAAATTTATCTCACTATCACCCTTATCTACCTAGACCAAAGGGGAATTCACATATTCCTTTATTATTTATAACATATAACACAAATTCACTGTATATTTCACTGTGAAAGTGACTCATTGAAACCATAGAAGTACTATAGTCTTTTAGTGTAATAAGATAGGGCCTCAATACCCTTCAAAAGAAACCTTTACAGAAAACATTTTTATTTACTGCTATTTCCAATATCAGTCACTTAGAATTTAACAATTTCTCAAACTATTCTGCAAAATTAGATATATACCTTCTGTTTTTTGATAAGCATGCTCATCTTTGGACTCCCAAATTTCATATATGTATGTATGTATGTATGTACACATATAGTATTTACACATATGTGTGTATATTACATATAAATTGACAATAATGGAATTATTCATTTTGAAATAAGAAAATGCTAATATATACTAAACTAAATGGAATCATTGGTTAATACACCTACTGATACTCATTTAAAAAAACAACAAAATATATTTGGTAGCTATTTCAAGTGGTGATCATATTTTACAATGTGGATGTAATATTAAGCATGATGTAAAATAGAAGTAATTAAGTAAAATGTTGGATATATGTTTCATTGCGGAAATAAAAACTATATTCTAAACTCACTAATGTGACAAGAGTTATATAATTACCTATATACATCACTAAGACTATTATTTTTTAAATTATTTCTATTACTAAACAACATTTCAAAGCCAGAGTTAAATGAGTAATTTATTCCATAAATAAAAAATAAATAGTAGCAAATATTAAGAGAAGGATTTCATAATTAGTATTCTTCTCTAAAGTTGAAGAATAAAACAAATATGAATATGTTTCAAATGTTAAAGTTTAATTTTGTTGCATTCAAATTTTCAATTTATAAGATTTTTAAGGTTAAAATATGCAGTTTGTCTTTTAAACTTTATGTTACAGTTTATGCAAATTTAATACATGCACTAAAACTTAAACCCAAATAAATGATACTGAAAGTTTTAGGTTTGCTAATTGGTAGTGTTACCATTGAAGAGTAATTAGCTTAATAATTCATAGAAGTATTCTTTGTAAGATATTATTTCACTTCATAAATGTTTCTAGAAAACAATAATCTATATTATAGTTGGCATTACAGTATGACATCTAATATGTCATAGAATATATTATAAACTTCACTTAAAAGATAAAAGAGGGGGGTGGGGCCAAGATGGCGGCATGAGTAGAGCAGCGGAAATCAACTCCCAAAACCACATATATCTATGAAAATATAACAAAGAAAACTCTTCCTAGAATAAAGACCAGAGGAGACAGGACAACATCCAGACCAAATGCACACCTGCGAGAACCCAGCACCTCACGAAGGGGGAGTGGAGGGCCACAAACCAACAAGAAGGGAAGTTCTTCCAGCCGTCACTCGTCCCAGCTCTGCAAACTATTACTATCACCATGAAAGGCAAAACTACAGGCCGACAAAGATCACAGAGACAACACCAGAGAAGGAGACAGACCTAACCAGTTTTCCTGACAAAGAATTCAAAATAAAAATCATAAACATGCTGACAGAGATGCAGAGAAATATGCAAGAGATATGGGATGAAGTCAGGAGGGAGATCACAGATGCCAGAAAGGAGATTACAGAAATGAAACAAACTCTGGAAGGGTTTATAAGCAGAATGGATAGGATGCAAGAGGCCATTGATGGAATTGAAACCAGAGAACAGGAACGCATAGAAGCTGACATAGAGAGAGATAAAAGGATCTCCAGGAATGAAACAATATTAAGAGAACTGTGTGACCAATCCAAAAGGAACAATATCCGTATTCTAGGGGTCCCAGAAGAAGAAGAGAGAGGAAAAGGGATGGAAAGTATCTTGGAAGAAATAATTGCTGAAAACTTCCCGAAACTGGGGGAGGAAATAATCGAACAGACCACGGAAATACACAGAACCTCCAACAGAAAGGATCCAAGGGGACAACACCAAGACACACAATGATTAAAATGGCAAAGATCAAGGACAAGGAAAGAGTTTTAAAGGCAGCTAGAGAGAAAAAGGTCACCTATAAAGGAAAACCCATCAGGCTAATGTCAGACTTCTCAACAGAAACCCTACAGGCCAGAAGAGAATGGCATGATATATTTAATGCAATGAAACAGAAGGGCCTTGAACCAAGGATACTGTAACCAGCACGACTATCATTTAAATATGATGGTGGGATTAAACAATTCCCAGATAAACAAAGGCTGAGGAAATTTGCTTCCCACAAACCACCTCTACAGGACATCTTACAGGGACTGCTCTAGATGGGAGCACTCCTAGAAAGAGCACAGCACAAAACACCCAACATATGAAGAATGGAGGAGGAGGATAAGAAGGGAGAGAAGAAAAGAATCTCCTGACAGTGTATATAACAGCTCAATAAGTGAGCTAAGTTAGGCAGTAAGATGCTAAAGAGGCTAACCTTGAACCTTTGGTAACCACGAATTTAAATCCTGCAATGGCAATAAGTACATATCATTCAATAGTCACCCTAAATGTAAATGGACTGAATGAACCAATCAAAAGACACAGAGTAATAGAATGGATAAAAAAGCAAGACCCATCTATATGCTGCTTACAAGAAACTCACCTCAAACCCAAAGACATGCACAGACTAAAAGTCAAGGGGTGGAAAAACATATTTCAGGCAAACAACAGCGAGAAGAAAGCAGGGGTTGCAGAACTAATATCAGACAAAATAGACTTCAAAACAAAGAAAGTAACAAGAGATAAAGAAGGACACTACATAATGATAAAGGGCTCAGTCCAACAAGAGGATATAACCATTCTAAATATATATGCACCCAACACAGGAGCACCAGCATATGTGAAACACATACTAACAGAACTAAAGGGGGAAATAGACTGCAATGCATTCATTCTAGGTGACTTCAACACACCACTCACCCCAAAGGACAGATCCACCGGGCAGAAAATAAGTATGGACACGGAAGCACTGAACAACACAGTAGAGCAGATGGACCTAATAGACATCTACAGAACTCTACTTCCAAAAGCATCAGGATACACATTCTTCTCAAGTGCACATGGAACATGCTCCAGAATAGACCACATACTAGACCACAAAAAGAACCTCAACAAAATCCAAAATATTGAAATTCTTCCAACCAACTTTTCAGACCACAAAGGTATAAAACTAGAAATAAATTCTACAAAGAAAACAAAAAGGCTCACAAACACATGGAGGCTTAACAACATGTTCCTAAATAATCTATGGATCAACGAACAAATTAAAATGGAGATCAAGGAATATATAGAAACAAATGACAACAATAACACAAAGCCCCAACTTCTGTGGAACGCAGCGAAAGCAGTCTTAAGAGGAAAGTATATAGCGACCCAGGCACACTTGAAGAAGCAAGAACAATCCCAAATGAATAGTCTAACATCACAATTATCGAAACTGGAAAAAGAAGAACAAATACGGCCTAAAGTCAGCAGAAGAGGGACATAATAATGATCAGAGAATAAACAAAATTGAGAAGAATAAAACAATAGCAAAAATCAATGAAACCAAGAGATGGTTCTTTGAGAAAATAAACAAAATAGATAAGCCTCTAGCCAAACTTATTATGAGAAAAAGAGAATCAACACAAATCAACAGAATCACAAATGAGAAAGGAAAAATCACGACAGACTCCACAGAAATACAAAGAATTATTAAAGACTACTATGAAAACCTATATGCCAACAAGCTGGAAATCCGAGAAGAAATGGACAACTACCTAGAAAAATACAACCTTCCAAGACTGACCAAGGAAGAAACACAAAAGTTAAACAAACCAATAACGAGGAAAGAAATTGAAACGGTAATCAAAAAAGTACCCAAAAACAAAACACCCGGGCAGGACAGATTTACCTCGGAATTTTATCAGACACACAGGGAAGACATAATACCCATTCTCCTTAAAGTTTTTCAAAAAATAGAAGAGGAGTGAGTACTCCCAAACTCATTCTATGAAGCCAACATCACCCTAATACCAAAACCAGGCAAAGACCCCACCAAAAAAGAAAATTACAGACCAATATCCCTGATGAATGTAGATGCAAAAATACTTAATAAAATATTAGCAAACTGAATACAAAAGTATATCAAAAGGATCATACACCATGACCAAGTGGGATTCATCCCAGGGATGCAAGGATGGTACAACATTCGAAAATCCATCAATATCATCCACCACATCAACAAAAAGAAAGACAAAAACCACATGATCATCTCCATAGATGCTGAAGAAGCATTTGACAAAATTCAACATCCATTCATGATAAAAAAACTCAGCAAAATGGGAGTAGAGGGCAAGTACCTCAACATAATAAAGGCCATATATCATAAACCCACAGCCAACATTATACTGAACAGCAAGAAGCTGAAAGCTTTTCCTCTGAGATCGGGAACTAGACAGGGATGCCCACTCTCCCTACTGCTACTTAACATAGTATTGGAGGTCCTAGCCATGGCAATCAAACAAAACAAAGAAATACAAGGAATCCAGATTGGTAAAGAAGAAGTTAAACTGTCACTATTTGCAGATGACATGATATTGTACATAAAAAACCCTAAAGACTCCACCCCAAAACTACTAGAACTGATATCAGAATACAGCAAAGTTGCAGGATACAAAATTAACACACAGAAATCTGTAGCTTTCCTATACACTAACAATGAACCAATAGAAAGAGAAATCAGGAAAACAATTCCATTCACAATTGCATCAAAAAGAATAAAATACCTAGGAATAAATCTAACCAAAGAAGTGAATGACCTATACTCTGAACACTACAAGTCACTCTTAAGAGAAATTAAAGGGGACACTAACAAATGGAAACTCATCCCATGCTTGTGGCTAGGAAGAATTAATATCGTCAAAATGGCCATCCTACCCAAAGCAAAATACAGATTTGATGCAATCCCTATGAAACTACCAGCAACATTCTTCAATGAACTGGAACAAATAATTCAAAAATTCATATGGAAACACCAAAGACCCCAAATAGCGAAAGCAATCCTGAGAAAGAAGAATAAAGTAGGGGGGATCTCACTCCCCAACTTCAAGCTCTACTATAAAGCCATAGTAATCAAGACAATTTGTTACTGGCACAAGAACAGAGCCACAGACTAGTGGAACAGACTAGAGATTCCAGACATTAACCCAAACATCTATGGTCAATTAATATTTGATAAAGGAGCCATGGACATACAATGGTGAAATGACAGTCTCTTCAACAGATGGTGCTGGCAAAACTGGACAGCTACATGCAGGAGAATGAAACTGGACCATTGTCTAATGCCATATAAATAGTAAATTCAAAATGGATCAAAGAACTGAATGTAAGTCATGAAACCATTAAACTCGTGGAAAAAAACATAGGCAAAAACCTCTTAGACATAAACTTGAGTGACTTCTTCTTGAACATATCTCCCCGGGCAAGGAAAACAACAGCAAAAATGAACAAGTGGAACTATATTAAGCTGAAAAGCTTCTGTACAGCAAAAGACACCATCAATAGAACAAAAAGGAACCCTACAGTATGGGAGAATATATTTGTAAATGACATATCCGATAAAGGCTTGACGTCCAAAATATATAAAGAGCTCACACACTTCAACAAACAAAAATCAAATAATTGAATTAAAAAATGGGCAGAAGAACTGAACAGACAGTTCTCCAAAAAGAAATACAGATGGCCAACAGACATATGAAAAGATGCTCCACATCGCTAATTATCAGAGAAATGCAAATTAAAATTACAGTGAGGTATCAGCTCACACCAGTAAAGATGGCTGCCATCCAAAAGCCAAACAACAACAAATGTTGGTGAGGGTGTGGAGAAAGGGGAACCCTCCTACACTGCTGGTGGGAATGTAAATTAGTTCAACCATTGTGGAAAGCAGTATGGAGGTACATCAAAATGCTCAAAACAGACTTACCATTTGCCCCAGGAATTGCACTCCTAGGAATTTACCCTAAGAATGCAGCAATCAAGTTTGAGAAAGACCAATGCACCCCTATGTTTATCGCAGCACTATTTACAATAGCCAAGAATTGGAAACAACATAAATGTCCATCGGTAGATGAATGGATAAAGAAGAGGTGGTACATATACACAATGGAATACTACTCAGCCATAAGAAAAGGGCAAATCCTACCATTTGCAGCAACATGGATAGAGCTGGAGGGTATTATGCTCAGTGAAGTAAGCTAAGCAGAGAAAGAGAAATACCAAATGATTTCACTCATCTGTGGAGTATAAGAACAAAGGAAAAACTGAAGGAACAAAACAGCAGTGGAATCATCGAACCCAAGAATGAACTAACAGGTACCAAAGGGAAAGGGACTGGGGAGGATGGGTGGGTAGGGAGGTATAGAGGGGGGAGGACGAAGGAGGGTATTAAGATCAGCATGCATGGGGGGGTGGGAGAAAGGGGAGGGCTGTACAACACAGAGAAAACAAGTAGTGCTTCTACAACATTTAGCTATGCTGATGGACAGTGACTGTAAAGGGGTTTATAGCAGGGACCTGTTATAGGGGAGAGCCTAGTAAACATAATATTCTTCATGTAAGTGTAGATTAAAGATAACAAAAAAAAAAAAAGAAAGAAAAGGGGGATTACTCCATGATAGGATAAAACTAACTGTAAATCAACCATTAATGCATGCTTTACATATCCTTAACTTTGATCACTTAAAGAGTGTCAGATGATCGGCTATGGAGGTACACTTTTCTGATAATATTCTTTTCTCTTAAAAAAAAAGTAGTTCCTGTGTGGTGACCTCCAATGAGTTCTACACAATGGTATAAAGAGCAGATCAAAGTGTGGGCAAGGGTCTGTTTATATTTATACAGAGGATCGAAGCCTAAGTTGGCTACCCAGAAAATGAACTAAGATACGATATGAAGAAGAACTTCCAACATCAGCACTCTCTGGAAAAGTCATACCAGAAGATGATCATCAAAATCCTCAACAAATATCTAGGCAATGCTGTAGTTGTAGCTGCATTCACCCCACCGGTTCCTGGACTTGCCACTGGAATGAAGAAGGAGATATCTAAGCTGGCCTGTGCATACAGTAAAACAACAAATTTGACTGGATCTACGCTGTTGGAACTCAACCAAGAATTAGGAGAAGTGCAAGTTGCAGCACTCCAAAATCTTACAACTCCAGACTACCTACTGTTAAAAGAACATATGGGATGGGAACAGTTCCCAGGAATGGGCTGTTTTAATTTGTCTGATTTCTCTCAGATTGTTCAAGTACAGTTGGACAATATCCATCATATCATAGACAAATTTTCACAAATGCTTAGGGTGCCTAACTGGTTTTCTTGGTCTCACTGGAGATGGCTGGTAATTATAGATCTGCTTTGGTCATGTAACTGTATTCCTCTTATGTTAATGTGTGTGTGCAATTTAATTAGTAGTTTAAAACCTATACATACTTAAATTACTCTACAAGAAGATATGTCAAAGATATAATCAATCTCCCCATGTTTTCTTCCGTCTGCTACCTCTATAGCTTTTCTTCTTCCTTCCTAATTACAACCCTTAAATAGAATTCATGCCTCATATTGAATTTACCGAGTATCATAATTCCTCCAAGTGCTAAAGATACCTCAAGACAAATGCTGGGCATAGAAGCCACAGGGCATAAATCTGCAAAGAAGTAAAAAGCTAACCTTTTCAAACAATAAGGCTTCTCTCTCACTTACCAACTTTACGTCTCCCTTTATGGCCCTGGAAGATGACTGGTTAGCCAGAGACGGGTAAGTTTCCTCAAGGGAGGAACAATCTAAGACAGGCACAGTCGCAGGGGGGCCATCAGGTGAGAAATTGGGGATCAACAGAGGTGAGGCTTAGAACCTCTCCCCCAAAGTTTTGAGAGAAATCTTCTGCATCTGTGGATGTTTTATTGCCCTTGTCTAGCTTGGATTAACACACACCTGATCATCTACATTTGCTCTCTTACAACACTAAACTAAGTTTTCTACCTTTATCTTACATCTACCTACCACTTCAGCATTTTATTAAAATAATAATAATATTAATATTAAAGGGAGAAATGTGGGATCCACATATAAATCAAGTATAAATATCAAATGAATATTCATATTTGACCTGATTGTTTATGGTTCATAATGCATGATCAAAACCGAAAGTTTATGTGATGACTGCCCTTGCACTGTTCACCATGTAAGAACTTATTCATTATACTTTAGAAGATTGGAGACGGTTGAGAATTAGGCTTGGGGTTGATTAATGATTGTGCTTTGAGTCCCCTATACAGAATTTTATTGTTGTTAACAACCATTTGATCAATAAATATAAGATATGCCCTCTCAAAAAGAAAAATATAAAAGAGTTAAATAAATAACACATGGCCTTGTTCTTGTGCTGGGACATTGCTTATCATTTATCTTGTTTTTGCCTGTCTTCTTGCCTTTCTCCTCGTCAATATGTTCCCTTTGCATATGGTAATAATCAAGTGTTCCCATGACACACTTACCATTATCCCTGCTAGCAAGAACTCCATGTCTCTCTCCTGCTATAAACAGTCGAATTCTTAAAAGGTTTCCCTATGTACATTATACCTACTTAATGTCATATCCAGAGAGAAAGAGGGTAAATTTAGATGAAGTAATTTTGGAATCCTGGTTGACCATATCTACTAAAGCTGAGCATATGTATATCCATTGTCCCAGTAATCTTACTCACAGGTATATTCTTTCTGCTTATTGCCTTTTATGCATTTTTTCCTAGCTTGATTTGCAAGCTCTTTATTTGAGTCAGACTTCTTATTACTAGGATTTGATCACAGTATTTTTATTAATAATACAGCACATTCACTGACAATGAGAACTGAATACATGTATTTCTCTTTTTCACTCTGGTTCATAATATTGTCTAAATAAGCAGGAAAAAAGAGCTGATTTTAAAAATAGCATGGTTTTGCCTTTATGGTGATTTTCATGAGGAATAAAATAGGGTTTATCTCCTATTTGGGATTGTTCTTTTTTAGGTAAGTTTCATACTAGTTAAATAAAGAGGTCAGAAGAGCAAGAAGCAAAATTGCATAAAGACAAAATGAGAATCTTGATAAAACCTAACTTAAAACTCATACTTCCTTTGATTGTCAGCCCATCAGCTATAATTGTGTCATGTTTATATCTATTGGTTCAGGTCTGCGCATGTGGATGGCTTGATCAGAGACTATTTCAAGACTTTTATGTTTTGTTTGGGGAAAAACAGCTCTCTTTTTGTTCTGCATGGTGGTGGGTATATATGTGGGTTCAGGAGCATTAAAGAAATTTTGCTAAAACAAAAAATAAAAGAAAATGAAGGTTGGAGAGCTCAGATAATCAAAGTAAATAAAAGCCCTCATTTCTTTTTAAGTATAACTGAAGTAGCCAGTCTATTCACCTTTCCTTTACTTAACAATTTCCCATCATATAGTCAGTCGGTTTGAGATTTTTTAAAAATAATATTCATATAGTCCGAGATAAATCATGTTATATCATATGTCATAACATGTGAAAGAGGATCTGTCATCTAAAGAACTCAGAATTATTGTTATAAATCTCATTTTTCATGTGAGGAAACTCAGCCTCTGCGAAGTTTTATAAACTTACCCAAAATCAGACAACTAATAATCAATAATTACTAGATATAGAATTTGAAGCAAACTTTCTAATTTCAATGTCATACAAGTTAATCTTCTATAAAAGGTGCAATCTTATAAAAATTGTAAATCTGCACCACTCTCATTATGACACTGAAGTGGTCCCTACATTTTTGGACTCTGTAATTTCCTTCACTTATTAATTTGTCTATTTCTTGGTCAATTTTAGGCAAGATTGTTACTTTATAAAATAATCTAGATATTCCTAATTCCTGCAAAACGTTTTTTAATTTTGTTTATTGAGGTACGTCAAATTTTCTATTCAAAATAATACCTTGTTAAAGTTTTAACTAAAATGTCATCAATTTTAAAGATTAATTTTCCAAAAACTGGTATCTTACAAAAATTGCTTCAGTATCAGAGCTGGATCAGGAGTTAGAGTCTATGCAAGAACACTCCCGGCAGAGAGGACGGGTGAATGGATGCTGAGACCCATGGACAAGACCCAGAGCACAGTGTTCTTGCATTACTGCCAGAAGGATATTGACAGGCTTGACAAGAACAAGTGCCTGGCAAGACAGAAGGCAGTGGTAGCTGCAGCATCAATAAAGCTCTTGGCTTATTATTAGTCTGCCGGTTGTTAAAACTATTTGCTTTCAACTCTAAACTCGATCATCTATGTCCTACTTTGTAATGCTGGGATGGGAATTTGCAAACTACATTTCTTTTTTGCCAGCTGGCTTCTTGTTACATTACACTAATCGAGGACAATAGAGGGAGATTGGAAATCAGGAAGAGGGAAAAGGACTTGCTCCTTCTTTTCTTGCTGTTTCTTTGAGTGGCTCTCCAGTAGCACTCTTCACTGGCAGTAGCAACTGGTTTTATGCTCTAGTTTATTTTGGCCCATAAATATCGGCCTAATCGTACCCCTTAGGAAATTCTGGGCAGCACCCAACTGCTCAGAAATATGAAACCTAGACCCATAGACCCACCATCCATGAGGCTGAAGTCCAGGAATATGCTGGACAAATGTAGACACATTGTACTAATAGGAAATTTATTCTTTGACATCTTCCAACAAGTCTTAATCTTATATTCTAATTGAATATATATGTGTATGTATGCATGTCTCTGTACATATTTCTAATAGTTATTGGAACATTTGGAACCTCTATCCCATTTGGGTTAAGATCAGTGTTTTAATTTGCAACTATACAATATTTGACATTTATCAAATAAGAATTTTGAGCCGTATAAAAAATTGATGTGTTTTCAGAAACTTTCATGATATAAGACAGATAGCATGATAGAAACTTAGTGAATGATGCCAAAGGAAAGTCCCTTAATCATTGTGTTCCAAAGCATGAAACAATAGAGTTAATGATGACATAAGTTATTCAGAGAGTGCCTAGAATAAAATCCAAACTATCCAAATAACATCCACTTGGTATCCTTCTATTTTGGAAATTATATTGTTGTGTAAGCCAGTGCCAAGTAAAATGGAATTATGTATCTTTTATCGGGTATGATAATGAGTGTCATTTAGCTTCTCCAATATACTGGAAATGCATGCAATGATTTTGTAACTTGTATTTTTTCAACCCAAAGAATAATATAATTAATACCATAAATACAATTAAGCTTCTTGAAGGGTAGAATCATTTTATGAATAGAATTTTTATGTAGAATTATAGACAAATAAAGGCAATGATAAAGCATCAGACTGATGAGAAAAATTAGGTGAAAGAACCAAGAACATAGAATTAATGTGCAGAGATGCTCTTTACTTGAAATGTCTAAGAGTGCAACTTGTGTCTTCTTTATAGTCCAATATATATATATGTATATATATATATATATATAAGAAAATAATTATTTCCTCTGTCCACCATAGCTATATGTACCCATTAATATTATGAAAAAGGTTGACTTATCATTTAAGATCCTATCCTGATTCATGAAAGTGGGGAAAAGCAAGGAAATGATCTAAAAAGTGGAACAGTTGGGTTAAGGAAAAAATAAAATTTTACATCAGTATTAAGGGAATGATTCAGCCCAATGGAATGTAGTACCAATAATTTTTCCCAGTATATTGTGCACTAAACTCAGAACTAAATAAATTTCTCATCAGGTGATGTGCTGCTTGCTCAATGGTTTTATCCTTGTTGGTTGTTATCTTTAGAAGACACATGGATATGGCAGAGATAAATATGGATTCATACACACAGGCAGTGATCAAACACCAGAGTTTATTGAACATAATAATTCAGCAACACAGTTCTGTCAGCAATTGCATCCAACAAAGACACAGGTAATTTTCTTGGAGCCATCAATAATTGAAGAGACTATAAGGGAAACAGACAATTTTCCAACCACAAAGAAAGGTTCCAACATCACAAGCCTTCAAGAAGAACTTGGCAGTGATTTCTTGATTAATGGGCTGTATAATGACAGAGATGATTGAGCATGACCTTTTCAATAAACCTGAAAACACTTAAGGGAAAATTATCTTCAAAAGAAGATCCTCTATGAGACAACTAGACTGTGATTTCTGAATTTTATAAGAACTTATAGTTCATTGTAAAAACTGTGTTAAAATAAGTACTGAAATTGTGATATGCTATTTGAACTTTTTAAGAGTAACATAACCCTTACTATTTTAGAGCTTCGGTTATAGAATAAGGCAACAAATTAAACAGGATGATTTTATTGAGGGTTTATTTGCTTTTCTTTCAGATAGGGAACATAGTTAAAAGTTAACTTTCAGAAGATGTAGAAAGAAAGGAGTGTTGACTGACAGTGGAAAGTGACCAGAAGTATCTAAAACATTTTAACAATAACAATCTTATTTTTAGCAGTAAGATTATTTTCTAATAAAACCAGTGAGTACTTTGACATACATAGATAATCAAAATCCTTTCTCATCAATATCTGTGCTGTTCTAAATGTCATGGTCTTCCCCAGTGCTACCTGTAGAACATAAAAATAGGCCCAAGAATGACATTAAGGAATTAATATTAGGAAAAGAATTACTATAAAGTTTTTTTAATGCTTTCACATTAGAAAAAAATTAAGTCTGTCACATATTGTTTAAAACTTTGAAAAAGTACAATTTCTAAGGATACTAGGAGAGAATGTGGCTTTGAATCTGTAAAATGCCATAGCCTACTTTCTGGGGTATATTATGGATTGAATTGTGTCCTCTCAAAATTCATGTGCTAAGGTCTTAACTGCAAGTACATCTGAATGTGGCCTTATTTGGAAATAGGGTCACTGCATATGTAATTAGTTAAGATGAGTTCATTAGTTTGGGCATGAGTCCACTGTGACTGCTATCACAAACAGGGGCACCCAGGGAGAATGTCACATGAAGAGGAAGACAGAGATTGGAGTGACGGATCTACAAGCAAAGAAACACCCAAGATTGTCAGCAAATCACTAGAAACTGTGAGACAAACCTGGAACAAATCTTCCCCTGGCACCCTTAGAAGGAAAATGCACTGGCCCCAACACCTTAATCTGTGAGACAATAAATTTATTTCTAAACCAGTAAGTTTATGGTACTTTGTTACAACAGCCTTGGAAAACTAATGCAAGATGTTATCACTGAAGAGGCAACTTGCTCCTGTCAGGGGCAAGCAGCAGGGTATCACTTTGGATGTTGTTGACACTCACAGTCTCCCTGTCACTCACATACAGCACCCTGTGAGACAGAAAACCAAGTGATCTTCACATAGTAAGACTAAATTCAATATTCAGTACCCTTAAATTTTGTTAATAACGATGTGAAAAGTATTGTGTATAAAGAGCAAATCCAAAACACAAATACAAATAGAATTAATTAAATATTAATTAATTTACTTAAGGGGAAGAAAACACAGATATAATCATAAATGAAGCAAAGTATATTAATATTTTGGGCCCAAAATTATATCATTAACTAAAGAGGGCTTGTTTATTTTTATTTTATTTAGTATGTGACATCTAGTGACTGTAAAAACAATAAAATTAGTACAAATGTTATTTGTATTCCAACTCTAGCCAGATACCCCACCCCAAAACCAATTCCTTCCTGGTAAAACTGTGTTTAGACCCTGGCGTCATACATATACTAAAGAAAATTGAAGAGTTGCTTAAATTATTTTTTGAGTGAATATAGACTTAAAAAAATATCTTTATTAATATGGCAAATAAAATTTGTAATGTAAGACAACATAGCAAATATAGGAAAGGTCTTTCTTTCTTTGAAAAAGGACCTAAAGCAAAGCATCTTGAAAAATCAGGACAGTGAATAACCTCCTGCACTTTGAGTGTGTTACAGTTGTCAGTGGAGACATTCATTTTTAATCTGTGGTTGTGGGGAAAACATTGCAAATCACATTTGGGGATTTTAGTTTATTTGTGTATTAGTTCTCAATGTTGCCATTTTACAAAATGTTTATGAATACCATCTAAATATTCTATCATTTACTCATCAGCATTCATAGAATGGATTATGAGCCAAATTGACATTTTCTTGTTGTTAAAACAGGTGACCCATTTATATAATAATAGATATTATACATACTCATGGGTCTAAACCATCCTGATATCAGAAATGTGTGAAAAAAATGTGCCCTTTAGAATTAAGAACATATGGCAACAGGGAAAGGAAATGTGTCTTTTCATTACAAATTAAGAGCAATCAAGTAGCTAAAACTTGAGGGAAATCTCTGGGAGTAAGTATTTGAATTACTTCCTTTTTCTTATTTCCCACCACATTTGATTTCACTAATTTTTTTCCTCCAAATTCCTCTATGAGGCAACAAATAAACTATAGGATATGAATTAAACCAACACAATTTCATTAAAGGAAAAACAGTGAAGTATTTGGTTGTAACAGGAACTGTGGAATGATCTGCTCAATTCTTTTGAGATGTAGGATCACTTTCATCACCGAGGGCGGGGCACTAGGAACTCCACCTAGTTTCACTGAGGCTTCAATTCTGAGTTGTTTTTTGCTGAAATCAGGGTAGCTATAAGGAATCCAAAGCTTCTTTCAAAAGTTCAGAAATGAATTAATATTATTGTTCTTTTCATTCTGATTTTATCAATCTATTATCCCAAAAAAATTTTATCAATCCTTTTTGGAAGAGAAGGTAAAAATATTTCCACAAAATACATACCTTTATGTGTGTATGGCCTCCTATTTTCTTGGTCAATAGTCTTTAAGAAATATAATTGCATTTACCTGGCTTAATCCCAAAACCAATTTATTAAGGAATACTGGGTAGTCTATAGCATTTTTAGGAGGCATAAGCAACCAGCCTTGGAGGACAGCATGCGTTTCTTTCTCACTGTGGACTCACTTATGTGCATGGACATGGGGCTCTGTGTCCAGGGCTTCTGTCACTACTACTACTCTTGAGTCTCCACCTCAATCCAGCCAAATATTAAATTGCAAACAATGGGTTATTCCAATTTCTCTCTACTGAATTGGAGTTTTTACTGGGTGCCTCTGAGTGCCAACACAGATCATGCAACTAAAGCCCAGATGCAGTAAAGTAAAGGAGGGGAGTGCAACAGGCAGCTCTGCCTTCTACCTTGGGAAGAGAGGCCACAAATTATGAACACTTATTCAAATATAGAAATGGCATTCAAAAGAAAATAGGCTTCCACAAATATCTACTAACTATGCTTAAACTATATACTCCTTCCCATGACCAGCCTTTTTGGTTGTTGATTCCAACTGTTCAGATCTCTGTGTTCTCATATATTGCTTTTGTTTCATCTTCCTTCCAACTCTTCTGCTATAGACGTGCCTGGGGTCTCAATCTTTGAGTCTTTCTTGGAGTATCTTATGAAAGACCATGCAGTGGTAATGTTGACTACTAGCCAGTTGTTCAGGACTTCCCCAAAACAGTAACCTTGAAAGGAAGACTGACATAAAACCACACAAGGAAAAAATATTATCTTTAGAGTACCAAGAAAATGATCCAGTTGTGTTTTATTTTATAAGACTACATAGAGAATGTGTAGTCTTATCCTAGAATATTCTAACTCTGAGAGAAACAACAGAATAAGATTACACTGACAAAAATGAGCAAAAACTCTATAAAATGATCAGGACTGTTTTGGTAAACATTCTGTACAGCCTAATGAATAGTTTATAACTTGTAGTTTTGTAGGTAATATAATTTCATCATCTGTATTTCCCCTATTTTAACAAATAATGTAGCTTTAGCATCACTAAATTCCCAATATGGTTAAAGGTCTCTTGCAAAATACTTTTTAGCAACTAGATATATTCTAGAGGTCTCTAAACTTCTACATGTCATTATATTGCTGACTTCAAAATGTTTCTTAGTGTTCCACTATAGAAACAAGAGCTAAAGAGAAAAAATAGTATTAAATATTAATTTAATATTTAAATTAAATTAGATATTATTTCTATAATTTTACATTATATATTTTTTAAGTTTTAGTCCTTATAAATCATAGAAGACTTTGAATCTTAAAACCATGTAAATAACTATAGAAATGGTTTATGCTTTATGTATTTGTTGACCACTTGCCTATAGCTGCATAACCTAAAAATACTTTCATTGATTTTTTTAAGAAAGGTAATTCATCACAATCTGTTCATAAACTTGATTATATGAGGAGCATTAGTTGCAGGAATTGAAGTTTAAAATTTTGGTGCTTATATATGCACAGTTTATAATAGTTGCTTTAAAAACCAAGGGCTCATTTTGAATGCACTGCTCCCTGAGGAATGCATGGCTTGCACAGGAATGGATTTATAAAGGATCATGGAGTAAGTAAAGCCTTTAAACAGCTCCTTATTTTCCTATACTGACTTCTGGTATTAAAGGCACTCAATATGTTTAAGATACTCGCTAGTACTTTAGATAACCCTGTAGATCTCTCTGTATTCAAAATTTAGCAAACCCTCTCCAACAAAATATAGCTGATCATCCATTTAGTGACTTTAAATGGATATTCACTGATGAATGTAGTGCCTTCTCCATGACACTTATCAAGATTATAAAAACATAATTTAAACGTGGAATTGGGACCTGGGAGTAGTAAAAATATTATTTTACTATTAAAGCAAGTACTAATAAAATCTGTTTCCAGCTTCATGCATATACCTTATAATAGATCCAGGTACACACTTAAACTCACTCATACTCCCAAAACACACATACCCTTACAACACATCAAATGAAAACTATGTGTACAGGAAAAAAAAATGAAGTAAATCAGTCATGATCAAACATGACTAAGTCAGTATTTCAGAAGTCAATTATTCATACAGTTGCCTGGTAAGCCTATGACATGTTTTGTGATTGCTCATACTGTTAGTAAAACTGCCCACTGGTAATTAACAGAACATCCACCAATGTGTGTGTGTGTCACCTAATACTTTTGTGCCATCATACCAACATTCTGCTCTTATGGCATATATAGCAGAATGCTATGTAGTAGTAAAAACACATTTTGCTTTTCACTGAGCATACCACAGTCATGTTTCATATTAACAGTTTTATCAGTTTGTTAGTGCAAATTCTGCCAATTCAATGTTTATATCTGAATTTAATGTCCATCACTCTTTGTAAACTAGAATATATTTTACATAAGAAACTCTTTTTTCAGCATATGTGACAAACTTCCTCCACTGGCAAACTTGGAAGCATAGTCATCACAGTGCTATAGACAGATAATTATTTCTAGGATATATCATCCTAGGAAATATTTAACCAAGAAGAACATTAAGCTTCTCAAACAGTTTTCTAAGTTATCTACAAATCGAGGAGCATTACGACACATAAACAACTGTCACATTTTTAATAACACTACAAAAATTGTGGTATTAAGAAAATTGCCTGTAAAAGTATGTGAGTTGTAATCATATGCATAATTAAAGGTAAATTTTCATTATTTAATGTATTTTTCTCATGAAATAATTTTGTATCTTTATTCTTTCATTAGGACAAAAAAACTATCACATATCATATAATTTTCTTAAATATAGTGCATTTTAAAAAGACCATTCTAATTTACTTCTATTTAGTTATTCTGAAGGTAAGTTTCATTTTATTTATCCTGATATACCGGTCCACTTGAATGCATTCTCTTCTATGAGCCACGTCACAGAAAGGAGTCATTCTCTTATTTCTGCTGCTTCTGGAAATCATTTTTCATAAAAGTGCCAAGATATATATGTTTCACACAAGTATTGTTGGTGAAACTGGTTTAATCATCCTGTCAGTGAGGTAAGCTCCAGCGATTTTGTTTGCATGAAAACAAACGAACAGAAAGTTCAGGTGCAGTGAAAGTAGCCACTGGCTGTCTTTGGACTGTTGTTTTATTTCTGTGTCCCTAAATGATTACTGTTCCTACAGCATTCTCTATTTCATTACTCAAGTCTTGTTCTCTAGTCTTCCTATTCCAGTACTTGAGAAATTCCAGTACAGAGAAAACTATGTTGGAAAACCCAGCCCTGCTCTTAGTCTAAATATTCTCTTGAACAGTGGCTGGTAGAGTATTTTCAAGAAGCACGCGCTGTAATAAATCATGGCATCTACCAATGACAGTTTCAAATGAACACGTTTATTGGGCCAGACAAGTACATCCCTAGAAGTGTTACTTACCTCAGGTGCTGACATACAGTGCCAGATGTTTGATTTAAACCCTGATGCAGTGATTGCAGCTGAAAACTGCATTGGCATTTTAAAAAGCATCGGTTATAAACACTGATCTTACTACAATAAGAATCACAGAACTTAATGTAAGAGATACCGAATGAGTTTAAAGTGATTACCTGGGCAAGTTCAGAAAGCATGAAAGCTGAGGTTCAGAGCACTGCTCATGTTCCTGCTAAAGGGAGCTCATGTGGGTCACTTTTCTAAACATGTTCACATGAAACTATGTAAGATGTGTGAATGACTTCTGACATAGCATCAAAATGCTGATATTATATGTATTAATAGTTTTTTTAATGTATTAGATTTTAAAAGATACTCTGATTAAGTACTGTAGTTGGACCAGCCAGAGGAACTTTTGATTTACTACAATATTCATAAGAATTATACACTGCAAGAAAGGATATTTGCAATAGAGTAAAATGCATATTACTCAAAGGTGTACATGGAGTTGTAGAAATAAAACATAAAGCATGATACTAATTCTTTACATTAGCAACTAGATGTACATTAAATGTGAAAAATACTATAATGGTTTTTTTTTAAAACAATATATAATATAAATTAATAAGTAAAATCACTAAGATTTGCTTAATTAAATATGATTCAATATTGATACATACTCATTACAACAGGCATTTTAATTTCAATTTTTAATTATGAATATTTTATTAAAAAGATTTATTAAAATCACTTTCACCCTTTACATTTACCACAGTTTTTGATAAGAATGTGTTCAAGTTTTGTAAAAGTTGAATAAAACTCCATTATTTAATGTATTACTCTCAATATAATAGAACTTACATGAAAATTTGAGTAGTACAAACTAAACATGGCTTTTCTTTGATTTAAAGCAATAAAAACAAATTTAATAGATTAAATATAACATAATTTATGCATGTCCTTATTTCTTGTACATTCAAACATTAATGATCCATCAACAAAATGATTTGACAGCTACAATAAAAGTAAGCATTCCATTTTTAGTTTTTTTAGAAATATAAAACACATTTATTTAAATATAATTTTTCTGTTTTTTACAATATAAATGAATAGTTTTCAAGGTAGTAGGATAGAACAATTATTATTTAACAGTTTGTTGGGTTGATTTATTAATTCTGAATAGCTACACCAACACTATGAGCCTCCATATTCTTGTCCTGGGACCTGAAAATAGTAGGAGGGTCTGGCCATTACTAGACAACTCAGTTTGTAAAAGTACAGCACAATCTATTTCACCATGATCAGTGAACATGAACTACATGGCCTTCCATACTTTTGTTAAAAACTTACACTTCTATTTTAGAGGTTAAAAATAGGGATTTGAATGACTGTACTTACTACTCCATTTTAAATAACAGTAACACAATTTACTTTGGAGAACCACTGTTCCTTTCAAGACCACAGCTGATGGAATGGAAGTGCACTCATCAGTGGCAGTTATCGCATTATATATCCTTGCTTCGGAGATTGGCTCATGATTGCCCATGTGACCTAGTCAGAGCCGAGGAAATGCAATGAGATTCTCCCAGGACTCTGAGAAAGTGGTTGTTCTCTTTTTCCTAATGTGGCAATAACTCTTGAGCTAATGAAAGTAGCTACTGGAATTACCATAACGACCTTCCAGGAGGAGCTAACAGGAAAAAAAAAATGCAAAGTTAAGAGACAAGAGAAAACTGACTCCTGTGGTTATTAATATGAGGCCCCTTGTGAGCTTGACTCTGAAGTTAATTCTATCCCTGACTTGTCAGTCATGTTAGACCATAAATTCTGTTTTGTTTTTGCCTGTTCATGTTAGGTTTCCTAACAGTCCCAGTTAATACAATCTCACAGGAGAGAACTGCCTAAAAGAGACTTTTACATTGTCTTTCCAGAACCCTTACCCAGTCACTCCTCATCCCAGGAATAGTTAGAGACCAGTCCAAGGATGTATTTGGGTAAAGGTCGCAGCTGACGTTCAGCAGATTCACTTGGTTCTGGCTCCTTTGCCATTCAGACTGAGAGGAAGGACTGGACTTCAAGAAACAAGAAATATGAATCTTGGCCTGATGCAGTGGCCCTATGCTTTTCCAGCAGCTGCAGGTAAGTAGACAATTCAGTGTACAATGAAAGAGACAATGAAAATATCCAATTTCAGCATTGGATTCAAGCTATAGTTTCTGATCCCTTTTTATTTACAATGCTTTATTCATCAATCTATTCTGAGATATTTAAGAACCACCATTTGTGGTTTAATACTATGACATTAATCTAATGTGAATACAGTGGTGAACATGCAGA
The DNA here is from genome assembly GCF_030020395.1 of Manis pentadactyla. Taxonomy (NCBI): domain Eukaryota; kingdom Metazoa; phylum Chordata; class Mammalia; order Pholidota; family Manidae; genus Manis; species Manis pentadactyla. The sequence goes on along the minus strand of NC_080019.1, from coordinate 134,146,701 downwards.
GAGGATATTGATTTAATAAAGATCAGTCAACCAATAAAGTATATTTTCTTTATGGTATAAATAAAGTACAATAAGTATTTAAAAACTAAATTTTAAGTGATAATAAGTGATAGGAAAAATAATAACATAGTTTAATGAAATTTATAGTAACTGGAAGATACTTTAGAAAAAGTGGGGAGAAAATATTTCAGTTAATATTTGAGTTAAGCCAAATATGGTAAAAAATTAGCTGCCGTAAAATGATGATGAGCACTCCAGGCAGAAGTGGTGCCCAGACTCTGAGGCCGAAGTGACGTTGGCATGCTTGAGGAAGAGAAAGAATGTTACCATGGCTGCACAGTGAGTGAGGGGAGGAGTGGTGAGGCGTGAGGTTAGAAAAAGTGACAAAGTGCAGGTAGTTTTTTCCATTGACTTTGTTCCACATGGACCAACTTTGTTAGCCAGTAGCCTGGAGAAGGAAAGGAGGAGAGGCATTCTGAATTTAATCTACAATGGTTAGATTTCATATCAATGCATATGAAAGAAAAAGCTCTACGTGGCAGTTAGTGGGGGTCCCAGACAATAGTGTATGTCCTTAGCTGCCCTGGCTTACAAAAAGGCTGCAGGAAGGGGATGCTGAACACAACAAAGAGCATAGCACCCATGATTCCTCCTGATGAGGGAAGTAATTGTTTGCTGCAAGCACTCCATTCATAAAGTTTCTTTTCTGCCCAAAACAACTTACTATAACATTTTTCAAAGCTATAGCTTGTCAGGGAACAGAGAAGCATAACAAAAAATGCAACTGCCCAGATCACAGGACACTCGGATTGCTGAGGTAGAACAGAGGACAGATGTTAAGCACTCATTCAACAGCTACCTGCTGAAATAGAGTCTACAAAATCTCAATGATTTAACCTAATAGAGATATAGTTCTTTCTCACATGAAATCTAAAGGGGTGCCCCTGAGAGGCAGGAAGTGTTTCTCCAAGCAGTAATTCAGGCACCCCGAGCCCTTCTTACATTTTGTTCCACTGTCTTTTCATCTGGGGTTTAACAGCCCTTTGCTTTTCCACTTCAAACCAGAAGGGGAAAGAGCAAAGAGGTTTGCTGGCAGGAGGTTTCTCTGAGCCAGGCCTTGTGGTGGCATACAATGCCTCAGTGCATGTCCTGTGTCCATACATAACTGACAAGCCTGGAAATGATACGGCTCTATTTTCAGAAAGAGGAAGTAGTGAGCACAGGGTGAGCAAATTGCAGTCCACCATTGTCTACGGTTCTGTAATATCAATGTAAGATCAAAAAGCTTTGCAAAGTTCTCTTTCGGTGTTCTCTGTAATATCAAGGTAAGATCAAATATCTTTGCAAAAGAGGCTGAAGGACTGAAAATTTTTCACTGACTCTAAAAAGTCTTCTATCTCACTCCTCTTGTTAAGCTCAAATTGACCAACCAGTCTTGCAGTTACTGAATCCTGCCCCATGTCTAATGCAAACTAAGTTCCTCACACCTGCCAAGAATTTGGTCAGAGAAAAATTCTGGAAATGAAAGTGACTATATCTGACCTTCCTCAATTTAACTTCTCAATTCTTTAGGCCTCTTGGACTGTCTTCACATTGCAATATTTTAACGAAAACTTAATGGTTTATTTTCACTCACAGATTTTTTTTTTTTGTCCTTGTCCATCTGTGGCTGTACCTGCAGTTGGTGGTTGGGAGCCTAAGGGCCAAATGAATTATGAATTTATAATTTAAATTTGTGTAATTTTTGAACATGTGCTTCTTTGATTATCAGCAGGATTCTGAATTTTGCCCCTAAGGTTTGTGTGCCAGTAATATACCTATGATTTTTCTTAGATATAATTGTCAAACCTACTTTATATCTTAAACCACATCTCTTTATGTCTCATTTTAATGGCAGCTACTAAGGCTGCCTATGATATTGGTTTGTGGACAGGCACTCTGATTTTTTTTGCAGAGCTATGTCTTAATGGTCCTTTCTCAAGTTCTCTTTCGGTGTTTTCTCCCACTGCTGAGTATGTGAAAGCATTCCTTTCTTCTAAGACTTCATTAATAAAAATTTCTGGATATTCTTCATGCCTTTCTCATTTATGCCAGTAAACTAGCCAATTATTTTTTGAATTTATCTCTCCTATAAAACAACTTCCTAAAATAAATACAAATTAAAAAGCAATAGTCTTTCCTAAATCACTTCCCATGTATCTAAAGGATCTAATGACAATTTTTCTCTGTCCTAAAGCTAAACAATGTCTTGTATTTTAGGAATTTACTACAGTATGGCTATTTTCCTGGAACAAATTTTCATGTTAGGCATATAACAATTAAGCTCCAAAAATTAATTATAAAAAATCTTGGTGGTTCATTCATATACAGTTCAAATGGGAATTCTTGGTCAATAGTTCAGAGATCCAGGTCTTGCTATTTTGTGCCTATGCCACCTTAGGGCCCCAAGTTTATCCATGTCAAATTGAAATAGAGTAATGAAGGTGGCAAACAGCCCTGCCAGTAATTGAGCATGGCCATAGATATCTATAAGGGAGGCTGGGAAATCTGGTCTAGCTGTGAGTTCACACAGTGCAAACATTTGAATATGTACCTATTCATGGACAGAGAAGTTTCTGCAAGTAGTTTTGAATGCTCTCGAACAGAGGACCAACATTTTCCAGAGCAGGCTGTTACTAGACAAGTAATGAATCTACACAGAACAAATGTACTTGAACCTAAAATACCAGTTATAGATTGGAGGGTATTCTAGAACAATTACTCTTTACTTCATATCTGGGGATGTCTAGAATTTCATGAGATGAATAGGAAAGATAAGCTTATATTAACGGTCATGCAAAATGCATACTGACCCGTTTTTGGTTGTTTTCAGCTAAGCCTACATTTGTCTACTTCAAGTTATAAATTAAAGAATGAGCGCTAACATCATTAGAGTAATTATTACAGTAAGAACATACATACTAGTAACATCCTGTCTGCTGCTTTCAAGGTTCTTTTCCTTATTTTTTTAAAACTTCCTAGAAGTGTTTTGTTTTACCTGGGTGAGCAATACACATTCCAATTATATTTAATGACATAGACAGAGTATAAGAATGGCAAGCACAGTGCTCTGTGCTTGGCGGAGGATTTTGCTCATAAAACCCTAATGAGTTGCTAAAGCATTAATATTTCCATTCAACATATTTCAACTGTAAAAGCACAAAAAGGGTTAGGCAGCAAAGCCCTGAAAAAGCTGCAAGTGGTCAAGTGGTCAGGTTTAACAATGGAAGCCAACATGTTAGAAATAGGATTTGAAGGTTTGACATGAGAAGTTGCCATGGGAAAAGGCTTTTCAAGCAATGAAAAAAAAAGTACTTCAGATAGCACTCAACATCACATTGTTCTCATATTACATAACTAAGGAGAGCTTTTATATTAGCTGCACCAGAAATTCTGTGATAGTCTCAGTGGTATACTGTCAAGTGAACCACTTGAGCTCCATTATTATTTGGATGTGTGTAGGAGGAAATATGAACAAGACTGTAGAGCTGTGAAAATATAATTAGAACCTTAGAAAGACAAAACTCCCAAAAACTGCAACTAGTACAGTCTGACCACAGACAGGAAATACAGAAGCAGATCATTTAAAAATAGTATTTAAAAAAAGGAGAGGATATCAGATCACAAGTAGGATACACATTTTTTTACAGAGGAAAACATTGGTAGAGATATCAACATCGCATTGTGGGAATCCCTGGCCTTGTTTCTAATTTGTCTGTATATTTCATTCATCCTTTAGTTTCTGTCATTCCTGATAAATGAGTCCACCTTTTAATGTCAAAGTAAAAGGAATCAATAACAAATATTTTAAAGAGAATAGAAATTCCCAATTGCATCCTTTGCTGAAATGTTGGGCCCAAAATAGGGAGCCCAATTATGCAACACCCTTGTTTAATGGAACTTTAGTAAGGCTTCTTCTTTTTGGTGATGCCACATATTTACACTCACTTTCTCTAAGTAAAGCTGTCACAAAAGATACTTTTTTTTTTCCTGATTAAAAAAGAATTATATATAGTCAAACCACAAAGAATATTTTGACTTTTTTAAATTAGCAAATATATGTCAAATATTAATAAGTATATTGCATAAAAGAATAAAACACTGAGGTAATTTAAACCAGTATATTTAAAGTCCATGAAAACTATTGAATATTTTAAGTGATTATGCCAAGGACCATACCAATTAATCATAACTAATGTACAATTCAACTTAGAAAGATAAAATTATAGTACAGTAGGAATATTAGATATGATGATGTGTCTTTCTTGGCACATAAAGTTCTCATTAGATATTCACAGTATTCTAGAGTCTGTTGACATTATTACTTATTATTGCAGAAAACTTCAGAAAGAGGCATGCTTTATTTTCTTAGCAATAGTAAAACATATCCATAGAGACTGTAATAGATTTATTTCCTTCTCCAAGTGGCTCTATCTCAACACATGTAAATGTAACAGTGATGTGCCTGTCCTGAAAACACACTTAGTTAGCCTCTTGCTTATCTCTCTAATTGATTTCTTAAGTTTTCACTCTAAGACAAGATGATTAAGGGTAAAGTAATATTAAATGATTCTTGGCAACAATTGTACCACTTTACTTTCCCTGACCTTCAAATTACATATACCATTTGTCTTGGACAAAGTTATATCCTTGCTCAATGTTGTGGACCACAAAATTCATCTGCCAATTTTAACATGATCAGCAGTGAAATAAAAAGTTAACTGAGCTTACATTTTTTTATAACCCCAGCAAAAGTTTTAAAACCATATTAGAAGCTTTTGGATAGTTGATGATAGAAAATCTGTGCTGCAGTATAGATATGGCAAGTCAAACAAAATATCCCATTGAAAAGACTATGTTAACTGCAATATTTTTATTGTACTTTGAATATATTTTGTGCCAAAGGATTAAAAAAAAATGGAATTACAAGAAATAGTGACAAAGGTTTGGAAAGCTCAAGTCAAATGTGTTCTATATAAAATAGCAGTCTGAATGATATAGTAGTTTCTATTAATGACATTTTTTTAAACTGTAATGATCTTTTTCAGCCAAAATACAACTGGCAATGTCCCCAGTTACAGATGAATTAGTAAAATTGCCAATGTCCCTCGAAAATCTTAACAGTAAGTTTGCGCTGTGGGGCAAGGTCAATTAATTTTGGAAAATAGCTGTCAAGGAAGAAATAACCTAATTTAACAAAATGAAACAAAACAATAAGCTTAAAATAGATGCAGATTTGGAGTTACAATGTATTTCTTATAAAATTGGAAATAGTGTGTGCATATATATATATATATATATATATTTAAATTGCAAATGCAGAATACAATAATTTTGAATTAAGCATGTTGTAGAGAAGATTGGTAGCATTTCAAATACTGAGAATATGTTTGATTAAAATGTAGGGAATCATCCACTCTAAACATCAACTTGTGTATAGAATTGTGGAAATAATTGTTTATTTTACCAAAATTAATAAACTTATTACATTACTTCACAAAATTTTCATGTTTACTAATTTTGAAGTGCTTATGTATTGAAATGACTGCCTATTTTAATTCTTTTTTATTTTTCAGCAAGTGATTTTTTAAAAAATTTCAAATTAAAAAAGAGACTGAAAAAGAAAAAAAATAAACAATATATAAAAACAATCCAGAGTTCAAAAAATAAATTTCTAGTTTTATTTTCTTCAAATAAATTTGTCATTTTCAAGATTATTTTGTCATAGACCTATTTTATTTCAAAAAACATACTATTGGTTTTAAGTGATAATATTTCATATCTGCCAACATATTTTTAGGACTTAAAAGTATTAGAAATGTATAAAAATACATAGAAATAATTAGAAATATTCAAATAAAAACTGACATACTTTGACAACTATCTTTTGGTGATAGAAAATCTGTGCTGCAGTATAGATAATATGGCAAGTCAAACAAAATATCCCATTGAAAAGACTATGTTAACTGCAATATTTTTATTGTACTTTGAATATATTTTGTGCCAAAGGATTAAAAAAACTGAAATCACAAGAAATTCTATATTAACTTTGAATTTTGATGTATATTTTTCCTCTTTCAGCTTTTTTAAGAAGAAAATTCCTGAAAATATTTTTCTGTATAGTTTTTGGTAACATTATTTTTCTGTTCTGTAACAAACAGTGCTGCAAGAGTGAAATTCAGCATTAATTAGTTTCACAACTGCAGGCAGAAAATTTTATCAAGTAATCAATTTCCAATTGAGAGAAATATGTTTTGTACCTTGCAGGATATTCACAGAAATAAAATATTTAATGGCTATCTACTGTGTGTTATATTTGAACAAATCATAATTCATTAAAGCATAAAAATATGCCAACTAAATTCCTCTTTTACCTATAAAATGTATAAATTATAAAGTTACAAAAACTATAAAAATTCCATTTTTTCTCTGAAGTTTTATTTATACTCTTTAACACAACAGATTTTCTCCCAATAGTGCCTACTTCATGCAAAAATAGTAAAAAATACAACTATCATATACCATTAAGTTATATCAACTCAAAGGTGATTCTGTAATTATTTTATGAGTTCCTTATCAGTAATGTTTGACCTCTTTGTTAAAAGGGATATTTCCTTGCACACACCTGATAATCATCCCTTGTAAAATGCTCTGTGCAAAATTAAAATGGTGTTTCAGGATTTTAGTATACATAGAGAACCAGGAACACTATATATCTTTTGATTTGGGCAATAAGAAATCATTACAAAAATCCTTCATACAACTTCACCATATTGTGATATAGTTATGGTGTTTTGATATTTTTGTAGCTATAATACAAATAAGATTAAATTGGGAAACAAAATACTCTCATTTGCTCTCTTTCCACATTTTACTTACTGTGTCAATCTCAGGTGGTTCCACACTCATGCCTTTGGATATAAATGAACACAGATCTTGTTATCTACTACCAGTAAAATACTCAACAAAGACTCTAAACAAATATCTGAACATCATTCTTCTGGAAACAGTTTTTTATTACCTTTCATCTACTGATTTTGCTCAATTAGGAAAGAAATACATATTTTGATAAAAACTATAAGAAAGAGTACAGAAAATATATACCTATAAGCAGTTTTTATAATTATAGATTTGGTTTCATGAAGTATTTACATAGCTAAGATAACATTATACATAATATTATATATATGTTACTTACCTTATTTTATATCAAAAGAAGCTTCCCATAGTAATACATTTGTTTTCAAATTATGACACCTACTCAGTAATTTTGACATAAATAAGTCTAATTTATGTAAGCATTATCTTGTGGTTGGGCATTTTGTTTCTTTCCAAATTCTGTACAGTGAATTTAATGCTACAGTAAATATATCTGTATATTAATCTGTCTTCACATTCTTAGAATATGGTAAGATTGGCCTTCATTGGCAGGTAATGACTAAATCAATTTGTTTAAATAATTTAAAAGTTTTTAATATATGTTGTCAAATCACTTCACAGAAAATTATATTACTCTCACAGCAATATATAAGAGTTCATAATATCTTTATCAGAATTTATATTTTTATTAAAATATAAAAAAAATATGTGCTCATATTTTTATTTATGACTGTGGGAAAAATGGAAGTTTTCCACCAGAATTCTCACCTGGCCTTAATAGTGCCCATTGTATATACATATAAGAGCCTGTCTGCACATTAGTGTGATGTTTACCATGGGCAGGGCCACTGATCAGTCATGGAATTGCCAGTCTAGAATGAGGGTGGAGAGGACGCATCCATTTTCCCCTACACTCCATTTCTGGTACATAATTGGCCAGGCACCTGCCAGTGACCAGGTCCTGCCCAGAGAGTTCCTCCCAGATCAAGTTTGGTGGTGGGGGGGATAGGATAATGTACCCATGGCCAGGGAGAACTTGAGAGCCAGGCAAGAGATGGCAGAACACACAGGGAGAGAGAAAGCTGAGCAGCCACGATTCAGAGAGCAAAAACTGAGCCATAAGAATAAACCTATGAACCCTTTTATTTCCAACGTCTCACCCTTGTTTTCCTTCAGTCTCATCAGATTCATATACAATACTTGCCCCAGGCAGGAAGCCCCCTTTCTCCTAGAGCTATACTGGCACTACAGTGTTACAGTTAACTTGAAATGCTGTTGTGTTATACAACAACATTTGTGTTTACACATCTATCTATATCAAATGTCATTATTTGTGAAGTTCATATCTATGAATTGTGAATTTGCCTACTTGCTGAAATTGTCATCCCAAACCAATACTCCCTGGTGCTTTTTCTAGTCATTTGTGAACATTCCACTGGTCTGTGGCTCTGTTCTTGTGCCAGTACCAAATTGTCTTGATTACTGTGGCTTGGTAGTAGAGCTTGAAGTTGGGGAGTGAGATCCCCCCCACTTTATTCTTCCTTCTCAGGATTGCTTTAGCTATTCGGGGTCTTTGGTGTTTCCATATGAATTTTTGAACTATTTGTTCCAGTTCATTGAAGAATGCTGTTAATAGTTTGATAGGGATTGCATCGAATCTGTATATTGCTTTGGGCAGGATGGCCATTTTGACGATATTAATTCCTCCAAAACAGGAGCGTGGGATGAGTTTCCATTTGTTAGTGACCTCTTTAATTTCTCTTAAGAGTGTCTTATAGTTTTCAGGGTATAGGTCTTTCACTTCCTTGGTTAGGTTTATTCCTAGGTATTTTATTCTTTTTGATGCTGTTTTGAATGGAGTTGTTTTCTGGATTTCTCTTTCTATAAGTTTATTGTTAGTGTATAGGAAAGCCACAGATTTCTGTGTGTTAATTTTGTATCCTGCAACTTTGCTGAATTCCGATATTAGCTCTAGTAGTTTGGGAGTGGAGTCTTTAGGGCTTTTTATGTACAATATCATGTCATCTGCAAATAGTGACAGTTTAACTTCCTCTTTACCAATCTGGATTCCTTGTATTTCTTTGTTTTGTCTAATTGCCGTGGCTAGGACCTCCAGTACTATGTTGAATAACAGTGGGGAGAGTGGGCAGCTAAGGGATTGAAATTTAAAATGCAATGGTAAAAATAATACTCAGTAGATGGGCTTAATAGAAATTACATGCACTGGAAAAATTATCATTGAACTGTAAAATATATTTGAAGAAATTCTCTAGAGAAAAAGAAATGGAAATATGAAACAGAGGTAGAGAAACATGGAATTTAGAAGACTATGTTCAATTATTTGTCCAATAAGTATTCTAAAAGAGGAAAGAAGTGTCAAATATAGAGATGCTTAAGAGGCAGTATTTCAAAAGATAACTATTTTGTCTCTTCCATAATCTGCGAAAAGCATTAATTCTTATATTTATAAGTACAGAAAGTCTAAGCATGATTAAAATAAAATAATCATACCTATTCACACTAAAACTTCAACCATATACTAATAGTATTGCAGAACACTAATGAAAAGATATCCACCAGAGGTAAAAGACATTACAATAAAGAAGAAATAAATATACTGGCAGGTAGATATTTAAAACAAAAGTGTGAGTAAAGAGATCACAGAATAAAAAAGATAAAGGGTCATAGGAAGTTTTACATTCAAATAATATAAACAAAGGGCAAACATAACTCAAAAGAAAGCTTGTGGAGCTTAATTAATATTAAACATAATGGAAATACTACATAAATGTATGAAAGATAAAGAAGATTACTACACAAGGGCAATTTATCAAGAACACCTAGTTAGTCCAAATAATTTTGACACTAATTAGAGGATCTCAAAAGATGTTTTTAAAATATACATGTAAAATATTAATTTTTATATTAGAGAAATTAACAAAACCAGTACATCTCTGGGACACTTCAGCACTCCTGGTCAGTCAACTGTATATTTCACAAACAAAATGAATTAGATAGAGATTATTTAGAAATCAAAATTTACAACATGATCTAATGCATACAGATAAAACTTCCCACCTACCAGTTAACCTTTTAGAGTTATAGTAAATAGTTTACAGAATCTGCAAGGCTCAAAAATTGGACATGGGGATAATCCACCTGCTACTATGATCCCTATGTACAATGGTGCCTAGCACAGCTCTCCAATTTGTGGCCTCTAAAAGTCCCCTTAGAAAGCTGTACCAGCTACTCCAGGGAGGTTGTGAGTAGCATCTCGTTCTTTCCATTTTTTTCTTCCCAAATAAAGTATTATCTGGATGACTAGTTGGTAGAGCCTAATCACATTCCTGTGCAATAAAATTGGCTGCTATAATTGTAGAAAATATCTCCTATTTTTCCTTACCTAGAACCACTTGCTCTTCAAATTGTATAGCTATTAGACTTGGAACCATTGTTTCGTTTATAGTAGATCCACTTGATCCCATTCAAAGGGTATGAAACTTTCTCATATTTCCTGGTGCCAAATTCTAGGATAGACAAATCCCTTTTTCCCAAGAAAGGATTTGTTTGCATCTCAGAATAAAAAGTAAGCTCTTCTTGTCTTTCTCCAGAGGGTAAAACAGGCAAATGTTTCAATTCTTATATAAACTCCAAGATTCATGATTTCAGAGTTACTCTCCTTGTGGGATTATCCCACTGTTTATATGTGGTCATACCCATTTGGCTCTTATGACATCACTCTCTGTAGTACTAGATGTCAGAATGACATGATGTTACCATGGATGCTATTATTGCTATGGGTTATAAAGGTTTGATCTGATTCAGAGAATATACACACACATACATATTACAAGATGACTAATACCTTGGACACTTCTCAATTTCTGGCTGAACAGTTTTAATTTCATAACAAGTGCATTTCTCAGATTATAGGAAATTATTTAAAATTTGGCTTTTAGTAAAAACAAGTTTTAGTGCTAGAAAACATAACATTAAAAATTACTTGATGCAGAAAATAATTAGTAAAATTCAACAACCATTTATAATAAAAAGTTCCTACCAAAGTAAGAATAAAGGAAAATTTACGGGGTGAACAAAATGGATATGCTGTCCTACAACAATCTAGTTCTTAAGGTTGAAACATTAGAAGACTTCTTTTAAAATAGGAACCAAAATGCTTATATTCAACAAATTACCCTTGACCTCATTCAAAAGAAATAAAGGTATGAAGGTTAGAAATAAAGAAGCAAAATTGTCATTATTTATAGTAATGAGATTGTATCCTTAGATTATTCAATGTAAACTACAGATAAAATGTTGGAATCAATAAAAGAGTTTATTAATTTTACTGCATATAGAATCAATATGCAAAAGTCAATTACATTTTCATATACCAGAAGCAATTAAAAAAAAGACCTTTAAAAGAGGCCATTTATAATGTCAACCAAAACTGTAATATATCCAGCAATACATCCAACTAAGTACATAAGATCATTGGGGCCAAAGATATAATAATTATTTATAGATATTCTAAAAGACTACAATCACTGAAATTAATATGTTCATAGAGAGGATAAAATGCTTTTAATTATCCCCAAATTAATTGATAAAATTTATGAAACTTCATTTAATTCTCAACCAGGTGAACTTGCCAAGTTAATTCTGAAACTCACATGGGAAAGAAAGGTCAAGAACGGCCAAGAATATTTTGCATCAGAAATATTGAGTGAGGGAATTTATCTAATTGCAGGCCCCTAATAAAGCTCTAGAAATTTAAAGAGCATAACATTAGTGGAAAATAAACACTATGTCTATTATTACAGAAAATATAGCCCAGAGACTTCAGTATGAAAACTAGATCTATGACAGAGGCAATATAGAAAAGTAGTGAGAAAACAATAGACTTTGTGCTGATACAACTGGTTATTCATGTAGAGAAAAAGATAACCCAATGTGTACATGCACTGTGCACCGAAAGCAGTTCTAGTTAGCCTAAAGCTTCTATTTGTTCATTTACCATGCCAATTGGAACACTTTTGAGTCTGATAAGTTGTGTTTATTTGGACAGAATTCCAAAACAAGAGGTGTAGGTTGAGGCGCACTTGGGCAAATGTGACCATAAATGTACATTTAGTCTTGAGTGAGAAATGTACATGTAGTCTTGAGTGAAAAGTGAGAAAAGTGCATCTGAAAAAAAAGTTGATTGAGGTTTGTATGTGTATTCCTTCATGTAACTTCTATATGTTTATTCCTTCATTTAACCCCTGTGAAAACCTCAGGATTTAGATATTATTATTATTATTACCTTTATTTTGTCCAATAGGGAGGAGGAGGTGTTTTTACCTCAGCCCTAAAGGAAAAAAGAGCATCATAGATCCATAAACATTTTAGAGAAGAAAATTCAGAGTCTTAAAATTTCTCGGCCTTGATCTTCTTTATAAATTAGGTGGTAGATGTTTCCACAGAATATAAAATCGACTACTCCCACAGAATGGAAAATAATAGACTAGTCTTTTAAAAGAGATAATCAAGAGTAAACTGAGAAACACAATTTTGAGCAAAACCAAAATTTCAGTTGAGCTTGGCCTGTTTACATATTTTTAAGGCATGTCACCATTATTAGTTGAGATAGTTTTTAAGTACCACTGAAAAAAAGTTCTATAACTTTGTTTTCTGTTTCATTTCTAGAAATATATTGAAGACAGCTAAAATAATTTATATAGGTTAGTTTCTGTTATGTTTTCATATCCAATCAGAAAACTAGCAGCAAATTAGATCTACCACTTGTCAAGTGAAAATACTCTATTTCTAGAAACACTGATTCCTAGATAAAATATTAATGTCTGCAACCTGTTATATTTGTATATGTGTGTGTGACTGGAGAAAAATTCTAAATTTTTGATATGACAAATTGTTATTATTATTCTGAGAATAATTTAGTATCTAGGTTAGATTGGGTGTTTACTAACTAAATGAATAAATATTTATCAAGAATTTAGTATCTTCAGGTACCATTATTTTATTGAAGTAAGTTAATAATATATTAGTTTCAGGTGTGTAGTAGTGATTCAACTGTTACACACATTATGAAATGTTCACCATTTAAGTGTAGTTACCATGTGTCACCATGCAAAGTGGTTACATTAATTATATTCCCTGTGCTGTACATTTCATTCATATGACTTATTTATTTTATAATTGGGAGCATGTTCCTCTTTTCCCCTTCACCTCTTTCACCCATCCCTCTCCGCCCACCTCCCTCTCCAGTGGTACCCACCAGCTTGTTCTCTGTATTTATGAGTCTATTTCTGTTTTATTTGTTTGTTTTGTTTTTCTCAGGTGTTATTTTGATCACTGACATAAGGCTGTGAAGAAAATAGAAAAATCTCTCATCTTTATCAAATGTTGGATAGAAAATTTCTAGTTAGGAAGGAGAGATTGCTTTCTTGATGATCAATAGGATAGTCTGTGAAAGAATTTCAGTTTAAAAGAAAATGAACCAAAGGATATAAAATGGATAATCTTATGCATGTTCCCTCAGGATGTCAAATCTTAAGGAATGAGAGCCTTATTTCCAGTAAATTCCTGATTTACAGAAAACTAATAGTGTTGGATTTTTTTTTTTTTTTTTAATGGTGGGAAGTTGATCAGAGGTTGATTACCAACCTTAGGAAGTTTGGCCAGATACATGAATAGACGACCCCACAAAGCAGGCTGAACTGAACATTGTATGTGACCTCATCAATTTTTGTCTAATTGGGAAATTTTCAAGACTGCTCTACATTTGTTTTTCTTTTTCTTTTAACTGATCAACTGAATTCTCTCCTTTTTGTATTCCCTGCCCATAAATACCCTAGCCCTCAAGTTGACTTGCCTATAACTTGGTACAGTTTTCTCTACCAAATTGCAGTTCCTCTGCTATTCCCAAATAAACATCTTTTTGAACTTGCCTCAGTTTACCTCTTTATAGGTCAAGTCTAAATTACATAAAACTTAAACTTATGTTTTTTGTAAAGTGCACAAGATGGTAAAAAACTGATGCTAAGTTCTACTTCAGTCCCTTGGAGAGAATGAAATGAGTGTACTTATTTTTTTAATATACCATAAAATTATTAAAATATGAGGTTTTTCCTATTTATAAAAATATTAACTGATACTACTAGAATAAACTAACAAAGGTATCTTCTAAAAAGCATGTGAACCAGATGGAGGCAGAAAACCAAGAGACTTCTTGGGACCAATTAAGGACACTGGTAAATACTGTGAATATTTTATACATGTTGTTAGAGAATGTAAATGGGACCTGATTATCATTTCAACTGAGAACATTACATAATCGCTCCATTGACTGTACTTACTTTCAGGATGTTCATGTTCAATTTAAGACATGCATTATCCTCACATAAAGTTCTTCGTGGCCTCTATCCTGGCATTGTAATGGACTTTCTCTTCAAATGATTAAATTGCTCATATTTTTCAGTGAGCATTTAAGGTCACTAGAGTGCATTGGAGAAAAATTCTAATTCAAATATACCAGTGACTCACTTCTAAAAAGGAACAACTCATTCATGTATCACTATCAATCTGGATCCAGGGCACTGATATTTTAAAGTAGACCAATATTAATTATTAAAGAGTATATTTTATATCAATCAACAATTCCTTAATATGCTCTTAAAGTGGTTATAATAAATCCAATTTTGATTGAGATCACATGTGAAATTTCCCAGTCTTATAATTGTAAAATAATTGCTGTGACCTACAGTGATCTATCTTAAAAAGAACAAATCCAACATATGAGAAAATAGCCCAGAAAAAGAGTGCTGATTTTCAAATGGGTTTTGACATTTTGAAGGATGCTGTTGCTTTCAGAATTAGAAAAGGAAACTAAAGAAACAGATACTATAATAAATTGTAACAGATAAAATGTTGAGATTCTAAAATCTACATGAAAAGCCAATCAATCCCCTTTACCAACCTAAACAACATTTGATTTAATTACATATATGCCACCTTCTGCAGTCTCTTCCCTGCTTATTGTACTGAAATCTCTTAAAATTTGGTATAAGGAGAACAAAAAAGTGCACACAACTCTTAGGATAAAGATAGAGGTTGACAGTAAAGGGACTCTCTTGAGCTCTATTGTGTCCATTTTAACTCTGAACAAAGTAATCTTAAACCGGAAATGCTTTCTTCATATGGGACTTGGATGAAAATTCTCAAAAACAAGATAACAAAACCTACTGAAACACATTTAGATAACACTGGCATAAATAGATGAGACTTATATCTTGACAGACTGATTTTTTTTAATTCACAGGGCATTTTATATCAGGCTTAATAGAAATGTGTATTTCTACTAATTAGAATTTTTGTGATTTCTTTAGTATTTTGAGTAATATCTTTACCCTCCAAGAGGCAAATGTCATGTCTCCTTTAGCTATTCATAAACACTCTTTAATAAGGCATCAAAAAATGAAACACCTCTTAGAGTGGTGTCAAAAAATCACCAATGGCTGTATTAAAGAACACGAATAGTTGATGAAAGAAAGGTGAATAGAGGAAGTGGATTGGAGAAAGGTTAGGAAAAATTGCATCATGTAATTTGTTAATAGATTTAAGACAAAGCACCAGAAAATACTAGATACAACTGATTGATCATTCAAACACAGTATGTACATGCATAAACAATAGCAAGAACACACAAAAAATAAGCAACAGGTATTCTCATTTGGTTTTGGAGCTACTCTTTGTGTTCCGACTCCCGTGTCCTCATCTCCCTCCCCTTCCTCCCCGTCCTCCTTCTTCTCTTCCTTTCTTCTTCTTCCTTCTTCTGCTTCATCTTTTCTTTTTCCTATATCTGCATGCTAATCTCCAGACAATAAGTGTTGATATTTGCTCCTTGAAATTAACTGTGACCAATATATTTATAGCTTTTGGGGATTAAAATAATAGGAAATAGGAACTGAAATACAAACTCGTACATCTGATGCCTTCTCAATATCTTAAATAGTGCTAGGCTCATAACAACTGCTCAATAAATATTTTCTGAGTAAATGAACTGTATTGTCTACTTCTATTTTTGTCCCTCTAAAATATGTCCATCAACAAATTAGAAAATTAGTGCTAAAACATATCTTGAATCAGAATATACAGTATTTGCTCTATAAATATTTGGTGAAAATTAACACTGAAAATTAATCATGTAGTTTTATATTGAAAAATCATAAATAACTTCTCATTGCTTCTAGGCCTGCAATCCCATGAGCACCCTAGAAGATCTTACTCCAGGCCCCCACAGCCTCATCACTTCGCCCATTGCTTACTTACTGGAGCCTACATAGTCCCTTTGTCTCAATCATGACAATTCGTGTTCTGTCCCCAGGGCTTATCAGTTTCATGTTTTCCCCACTTTAATGCTCTTCACCCATATATTAGCTCAGATTTTTCCCTGGTGTAATTTAAATTTTTGTTCTCATCTCTCTTCCTCAGCGAAGATATTACTGGCCATCTTAAAATTGACTTTTCATAGGAATGATTTCTGATGAATTCATGTTATTTAAATATCTGTTTTTTCTTTCTTCTTTATTAGAATGTAAACTCCACATGTATAGGTAACTTATACCTGAGATCCAGTCTGTAGAGTCAGATTAATGATTTACTGATTTGCATAGTTAACTTTCTTCATTATTTTTACAGAGGAATAGAGTCCTTTAAAATTCAGTCCTTCTACTTTCCACTTGAATATCTTCCACACTTGCCTTTTCAAGGACTTCACACTTTCATTTAACTATTCTTTCTCTTTCCCCATATTTTTTTCCAAAATAATTTTCTTCCTCGTACAGACATGCTCTAGAACTGCACTGTGCAACAAGGCGGATGCTAGCCAATGAAGCCACTTAAAATTAATTAAAATAAAATAAAATGAAAAATTCAGTTCCTCGATCATACTAGCCACATTGCAAGTGCTAGAAGCCACATGTGGCCATGTGGCTAGAGACTGCTATATTGAACAGTACAGTTTCAAAGCACGTTTTATTTTATTGTGTTGGGGCTCGTGTTTGTTCTCCTCAGTTCTTGTCCCTTCCAAAAAAAGAACTGAAAAGCAGAGACACAGTGGGGAAGCAGAGGGAAAATTTTATTTGAATACACTCCAAGTGAGGAGTGGCCAGAGTCACGCAGACAAAGGCCCCAGTCCATTAGGTGGGAGGCCTTTATATTACATTCTGGCTAGAACGTATTCTTTGGTTGATAAGGTGAGATCATTTGATTGACAGGTCCATTTACATAGCCATCCCTCTCAGTGTGCATGTCCTTTCCCAGAATGCACACAAAACAGCCCATTGGAGAGGGCAGGGGCAAAACAGTAATTTTATTTTAATGAGATTATGATGAGGTATGGTCCGATTGCACCTCCTTTGGACCTGGTTGAGACCAGTTTGGCCTGGTCCCAGTAAGTGAAGAAGTTATGCCCTTACAAAGCCTTTGTTGTCTTCAAGTGGGAACCCCTACCTAGGCAGGGTTTGGGCAATTCTTTCCCTGTATCTTATCTTCTTCTCCAGCTGCTCATGTATATCTTTCCACCTCACGATAGACTATTTCCCTCATCTCAGAAATTCTCTTGGGCAGTGCACCTCTAGAATACCTCTTGATGCTACAATGCTATCCAGCTGATTCCCCATCTTAACAGCACTATTCACAGAAACGTTTTCCCAGTTGTCTACTCTGCTTTTACAATATCTTGTTCTTCCCATTTGACCTTTTAATTATTTTTAAAATGAAAGACGTACGAAATTTTTAAATAACATGTTATAAAGGACACCATGTACCTACCTTTGGCATATATATGTATTTTTGTATCAGATATGATTCATATGGAAATAAAAAGTTATATTGTACCACTTTCTTTGGGTGACAACCACTATATTTAATTGGTGTATGTATTGTTCTCCATTCATCACATATGACTGTACAATAAAAATATACAAAATGTTTTTTTAACTTCATAATCTTTCCATTTCCCTTTTTTTTTTCTTTGCTTTTGTTTTACATTTTGTTGCTTTCCATTGGGATATCAAGTTGTTGTTACTGCATTTTTCTTTCTTTACTAGTTTGGAGGATGTACATTTATTTCTAATCTACAGAATGTTAAAATGCATTTGATATTTAAAATATAAAGCTACTTTTCCACAAGAAAAACATAAAAATATCATAATATTTAAATTGTATCCACTCGTTAGCATATTTGATGATAGTTGTTGGACATATTAATTCAATACTGCTTTTCACCTGCTGCAAATTAGTAGTTATTTCCTTTGATTTCCAAGGCAATTATTATTTCTATTTATCCATGTAATTACCAAATTTGTTGCTCACTATTGCTTCCTACATCCTGTTACTTTCTTTTAAGACTTTATTCCTTCTTACTGAAGTTCATTTTTACATAATTCCTTCATCAAATTTACTTAGTGGTAAATTCTTGATTGTAATTGCTGTGAAATATTTTTCATTCTATTGTTAAGATTATTTATTCTCTTTGAATTTACCAGTATGGCCTTAACGTTCCCTTGCTTGACTAAATTTTAGAGAAGTGTCTTCCTGACTATAGGCCACTAACCTCTCTTCCCTGAGAGAATTTACTTAAGAAAACTTAGAACTATAAATTCTTTCTCTGCCTCTTTGAAATGTAAATTTTCTCCTAGCCTCTTGCTAGTTTTACATAGGAATATTTTTCTCAAGGACCTGGGAGCTATCCCTTTGTAATGTCACCATCCAGAAAAACAGTACCTTTATTTCCCAGTCTTTCTGGGAGGGTAGAAGCTTAACTTTAATAAGCTACAATCAGCAAACACAGATAACCTAAGTTCTCTACTAGCTGACCTCAGTGCTTAGTATTTCCTCTGCCTTTTGTTTCAATGGAGTTGAGTATCACCTCTCTCCTATATTTCAATGGTCTTGATCTCTTTTTGCAATAGTCTTGAATAAAGTCTCCTTTGCTAGTTTAACTTTCTGGTACAATTTTTCCGTTTTAGAACATGTTGGACTTCAGTTTCCAATGCTTGTATTTGTGCACTTAATTTTATGAAGAGTTTTTCTTCAATATGAGAAGTTATGCTTTTATTATTATGGAAAATTATCAGCAATATTTCTTTCACCTATTGCCTTCCCCTACTCTTTCTATTTTTTCCCTTTGTCCTTCCTGTTAACATATGTTGCCCTTCAGAATCCAGTTTTTACTTATCTTTCAAATATCATAATCATTTATATCATTAATTCAATATCTTTATGAGACCTCAAAAAAAATTTTTTTGAAATGAATTCACACCCCAAAGTATGTATCGTATTGGCTTTTTCTTTCCTACCTTTTTTCTTTCCTGTCATTATTTCTGTGTATGTTAGATACTTTTTCATATCCAATCACAAATACAGTAGATGATATGGCTAAATTCCACTCTGAAAGTTGATGCAGTGAAGTCCTCATTACCTGGTTATCATGGAGTTTGGCAGCATTTTTTTTTTCAGCCACCTTTCAACACCAGGAAGTCTAGCTTTAGCTGATAATACATCTTAGGACCTTTTCCTCTTTGGATTCATTTTTATTCCCCATTATCCACTTTCTGTTTTTTGAAGTCCAACACAGAAAGGTCATCTTTCCATTCTCCAACTACTATGTATCTATATTCCATTTCTGGAACACAAAGAAATTTATATTGTTTTTTGGCTGAGGTAGAGCAGAATGTGCCACTTTGGCATGCAGATTATTTTCAGCTGAAGACAGTTGCAGCCCAACAGGAAGAGCTTTTTCTGCCCCCATTAACTGCCTAAAACATCTTAGATTGGGGGCCTGTACCAGGAAGTGAGTTATTACCAGAGATAACTTATCTGCCTGGCAGGGCGAACATTGGTTTTCCAAACATTTGCTCTTCTTGTCTTCCTGTGAATTGTCTTCCTCTCCTTCTCCTTAGGGCAGGGTGATACATATGCTTCCATTACCTGACTGCCACAGAATCTCATATTTTTGTGGGGTTCCATGTGTACAAAAATTTTTACCCTCTTAGTCTGTATCATGTCAATTTAGTTGTTAGACCAGTCAAAGAACCTAGAAGGGAATAGGGGAAAAGTTTTCCACCCCTACAAAGTTCATCAACATGTGTTTAGTTGTTGTGTTTTATCTTCCTGATCTAACACTGATATTTGTTCATAGCAAAGGATGTATCAAAATGCAAATTTTCTGTACCCTGGTAACAGGAAGTCCATGCATTGAGTTTACGTATTTATATTTCTTTGTTAGCTGAAGATTTACATGTTTATACTTTCACTTAGTCTGAACTCCAGACTGTCAACTCTTCTTGGTAACTCATTCGTATGTTTAATAAGAATCTTCCAATTAAACATATCCAAATCAGTATTCCTCCCAATTCGCATATCCAGTATATAAAATGGTGCTATATTCCTCCAAATCTACAAGCCAAAAATCTCCCAGACTTCCTTTTTCTGCATCAGCCGTATCAAATCTAATACCTAGTACTAATCTGTCCAGCCTTTTCCATCTCCTCTACTACTTGATTAAATTAAACAACCGTTATTGAGTTATTCTTAATTGTATCACCTTATGTATTTCCTTCCTAGCACTTATCTCACTCTGATATTGTCTTGTCTTGTATTTTTATGCATTGTCATTTGCCTATTAAAATGTAAGTGTTGGGGGTTGAGTTTATTCTTCTTGGTTCCTGTCTCCCCCAACAAAAAAGGAATTGAAGGGCAAAGACACTATGTGGTAGAGATAAGGTTTTATTTGAATACACTCCAAGGGAGGAGTGGGTCAAAGTCAAGGTAGATGAAGGCAGGTTTACTTGAATAAAGCAGAGGAGAAGGGGAAGCTCATTGAACCCCTCCTTGGCATAGGGCCTAATCCCCTGCCAACTCCTAAAGCCAGTGTCACCTGGCATATAGTATCTGCTTGAATATGTATGGCATGAGAACTGAATTCCTAACACCCCAGGATTTGAGGGAGCCACAGAGCCCTGGATGGAGTGAGATTATGTCTGAGAACTTCCCAAAGGCAAAGAAAAGAGATTTTCAGGCAGGCTACTAAGGAGCATGATAGGATAGCTGCACTCAAGCTCAAATCAGAGGTCTCAGCAGCCCCTCCCTACTTATCTGAAGTAGGACAGAGAGAGTGACACACTCAAAGAAAGGGGAGCGTGAACAGCCTCAAAGAGGAGGTGCACTTAAGGATTTAGGGTCTTAGGGTTTTATAGGACTTATTGGGTAAGGGTCAGCATAAGGCATGATATATACAGGTCATTTATAATTCCTTTGAACTTTTGCCTTAATAATAGGGTTATTTAGGTGACTATACTGGCCTGGGTCTCAGCATTCTTTGTTCACATGGGTTTATTTACACTTCAGAGGTCTGTCTTCTGCCCTGGTTACAAACTTACTTGATTAAGGGGCCAGAAGAAGAGGAAACAAACAGCATATAGGTTAAGTTAAAGAATAAGCTGAGATTTTACAATAGCATGATCGAATTGATACAATGAAGGCATGGGCTATGCTTGGATACTTTTCTTTATCTGGGGAATATCCAGACATTCTAAGTTACTCCTGGCTTTTGGAACTTCAACTAATTAACTCATTAACTCTGTGATACTTTTCTGGCTCTCTGTTTTTTCCTGGCTAACTCTTTGACTCCCTGTAGTGGAATTTATTGGCTTTATTCTCTCTCTCCATCCCCACACATGTCTTTTTTTTCTGCCTAACATGAATAAATTCCTTAATCTAGGTCATCACCCATCTTGTATATTGCCTGTTCTCTATGTACAGAGATGTGTCCAGTGCACCAAACTAAACTAGTCTTGGATAAATAAGGAAAAAATATGCATCAGAACAGAAAGTTCAATTAGATTTTGAACTGAGGCTTTTGGTGCCAAAGCCTATTTTTGCTGCTTCATAATACATAGTATGAAAAAGACTTCTAACTGTTACCTCCAAATTTTATTCATATTTGGTTTTATACTTAAAGATAAAATCAATTAAAAACTGTTACATTGTTATTTTATGTAAATTGAAAATATGAAGAGTTTAATCTTTAGATAATCTCATTCATTCCCTGCAATATATTATGCTTAAATGTGCAGGGATCTTCAAACAACATGACTTTCAAACTGAGATGTTCTTAAAAACTTTGATATATATAAGAAATGTTTAAGGAGCATGCTAAAATGTTATATGACCTGTCATCTCCCCCAAGTCTGTTGAATCAGATTCTCAATAGGCTCTTATCTGCTGAACACTTCCATTTCATCACCTGTAAAATCGGAAAGGCTTAACAGCTGGAATTCTTACAAGCATTAAATAAGATGATATATGTGAGTACTTTTTACAGTGTATTTACAACACATGTGTTTGAAACTCTCTGCCATACTCAGAAGTTCCTTCAGAAGTTTTCAGTTTATCATATATCACCCATTTGAGCCTAATGTCTAGGAACTGATTTAAGCATAAGCAATAAATATTAAACTATCAATTCAAGGCTAGCAATTAATCAGATTTTTTTTTAAACTCTTTAGATTACACATGGATCCCATTTTGATAGTAAATTGTACTTCACTTTTGAACTTGATTGACATAAATCTTGAAAGGTGATTGTGAGTTGCTTATGAAGTATAACTCAAAAAAATGATTTACGGCTTTTTCTTGGGTTTATTGACATTTAAATGTGGATTCAAAATGTGTCTCTCCTTCATAAATTTTTTAATAGTAACCACATTGGCAAATGCTGATAAAAAATTAATAACTTAAATTCCATTTATCATCTTTTCATACTCCAAATTTTTTATTACAAATATGTGTGTGTGTGTGTGTGTGTATATAATTTTACCACTGAATGAGCAATGAGCAAGCACATTGGGCAGAATTTAGCTTCTAAATATTATTCTCACATGAAAAAAAACAAAGATACTTGGAGAAGTGGTACAATAACTACTTGAAGAAACTGATTCCTAATCTAAGACATGGAAATTACATGGTGAGCCTGAACTTGTGCTTCTGCCAAGAAAGAAATGTTCATCTACCAAAATGGTCATATTATAATGACACAATAACTAGCTTAAAGGGACATACATTTCCCAAATTTGGGAGAGCTAGAGCATCATCATTTGCTTTAAAAAACATACCAGCAAAATAAATAAATAAATAAATGTAAAATATTAACTTTAACACATTTCTCATTATTCTTAATATTGTGATTTGAAAAAATCCCCATTTCATCTGTGATTTAACACTTTTATTTTCATAAAACTTTCATAAAATTAATTTACAAAAATTTAGTAAACTCAATATTATTTATTTGTGTTTATACCTAATGTATTAATAAATTTCATAGCCAATATATCTCAAATTATTTTTGCAGTTCTATAGTTCAGAAATGTAAAAACAGAATTAGTATTAAGTTCTGAAATGTAACAGATATTTCAAATAAATTATAAATTTTACTTTATTCTTAAATATATTTATGTTGCCCACTTTTTTTTCTCCTATAATTTGCTAAGTGAAACTAAAATTTATGAAAACATATTTTCAGTAGAAAATTACTATTGTTAAATATATATATAACTGGAGGAAAGATAGCAGATGAGAAGTGAGGTAGAAATTTCCTCCCAAAACAACATATAACATGAAAACACAGCAAGTACAACTAATCATAAAAGAGTGACCAGAAAGAAACTGCAGAACAGACTGCCTACATCTGGAGAAAAGAGAAGATCTCACAGAAAAGGGTAAAGTAGCAAGGCCACAATCCGACAGGACCCAAGCCCTCTGCCAGCCCCAGCTCACATGCAGGAGGAAGAGAGAGTGGGGAGGGAGTAGAAGCCCAGGACTGCCAAATACTCAGCCCTGGATATCTACTACAGAAGCATTGAATGGTGCTCTGGAGATTAGAGGGGTTGAAAAGCAGGAAAACAGGCAGAATACTCAAAGAGACTTAGATTCCAGCTACTTGTGTATAATAGGTGCCCACTACTGGCTGCTCTGGGACAAAAGAAAGGCAGGCACTTTGAAAGAGTCTCCAACACTGAGAGGGCTGCTAAAGGGGCAAGAATTACACAGAGCTTGTTGCTCAGGAGAAAGGACAGGTGGACAAAATCATCCCAGCACTCAGCCCAGCAAGTTGGGAACTTTCAAAAGCTCCATCCTCATGGCTAGCAACACAATCCCTAGGCCCCCCACCATGATACACAGCCTGCTGCTCCTTCTTCCTGGTTAGCAGCTGCTCACAAACATGCCACACCCACCATTTTGCCAGGCCAGCCAGGACAGCTCTGCCTATGGCAGCTACAGGGGAGTAACACAGAGGCTGCTCCTGGTGTGCTCGGCTCACTGACCCTGGCAGTGGAGAAAGACACTATGGCTGGGAAACAGGAAAGACATCTGTCCTCCAATCAGTCACCTGGCACTGCTCACCTGAGACCCCACCATCAATCCAAGCCAGCAGATGGGCAACTCCACCTATGGCAGCTACAAGGGCAATGCAGAGGATGTTGCCTGCACACTCAGATCACTGGCCTTGGCAGTGGAGAGAGGCTCTGTGGCTGGGAAATACTAAAGGGCTCTGTCCTTCCAGCAAGCAGAAACACTGCTCTACTGAGACACCCAGCATCACGCCAGCGGCTGGGCAACTCCAGACAGTAGAGTTCTTGGGCACTAGAGGGCACCGCCTACCCAAGTTATCATTCCAAAGCATTCAAGTAGGAATGAAATGTCAAAAGAACCTTCTTCAATCCAAAATCCCTCAAGCATGAGAAAGAGAGCTCAGTGAAATTGAAACCACCAATCTTCTTGATAAAGATTTCAAAATAAAATCATAAACATGCTCACAGAGCTACAAAAAATATTCAGTATCTCAGGGATGAATTAAAGATAGAGACAGAGACTTTAAAAAGTACAGTAGCTGAAATGAAACATACAATGGAGGGATTTAAAATCAGATCAGAAGAAGAGCAGACAATCAATGGAATAGAAATTTGAGAACAGGAATATGAAGAAGCTGAGGCACAGAGAGAAAAATATTAATGGTGTGACCAATCCAAAAGGAACAATATTTTCATTATACAGGTAGCAGAAGAAGAAGAGAAAAAGGGATAGACAGTCACTTTGAGGAAATAATTGTGGAAAACTTTCCCAATCTGGGGAAGGAAATAGTCTCTCAGACCATGAAGGTGCACAGAAACAAGACATATAATAATTAAAATGACAAATGCCAAGGATAAGGACAGAGTATTAAAAGCAGCCAGAGAGAGAAAAAATGATCACATACAAAGGAAAACCCATCAGGCTATCATTAGATTTCTCAGCAGAAACCTTACAAGCCATAAGGGAATGGCACAATATATTTAATGCAGTGAAACAGAGGGGGGCCTGCAACAAAGAATACGCTACCCAGCAAGATTATCATTTAAATTTGAAGCTGGGATTAAACATTTCCAGATAAGCAAAAATTGAGGGAATTTACCTTCTACAAACTGTCTCTATAGTGTATTTTAAAGGGACTGCTCTAGATGGAAGTGTTCCTAAGTGAGGAAAAAATAAAAGAACCTTTAGATTGTGTTTGTAACAGCATAATAAGTGAGTTAAGATAGACTGTTAGATAATAAAGAAGCCACCCTTTAATCTTTGGTAACCACGAATCTAAAGCCTACAATGGCGTTAAGTACATATCTATCAATAATCACCCTAAATGTACATAGACTGCACCAATCAAAAGACAGATTTACAGAATGGATAAAAAGCCAAGACCCATCTATATGCTGCCTACAAGAGACTCCCTTCAAGCCCAAAGACATGCACAGACTAAAAGTGAAGGAATGGAAAAAGATATTTCATGCAAATAATAGGGAGAAAAAAGCAGGAGTTGAAGTACTTGTATCAGATAAAATAGACTTTAAGACAAAGAAAGTAATAAGAGACTAAGAAGGACATTATGTAATGATAAAGGGGTCAGTACAACAAGAAGATATAGCCATTATAAATTTCTGTGCACCCAACATAGGAGCACTGAAATATGTACAACAAATATTAACAGAATTAAAGGGGGAAATAGAATGCAATACATTCATTTTAGGAGACTTCAACACACCACTCACTCCAGAGGACAGATCAACCAGACAGAAAATAAGTAAGGAGACAGAAGAACTGAACAAAACATTAGAATAGATGGACCTAACAGACATGTATAGCACACTCCACCCAAAAGAAGCAGGTTACACATTCTCTTCAAGTCCACAGGGAACATATTCCAGAATAGAAATCTGTGGGATGCAGTGAAGGAAGTTGTAAGAGAAAAGTATACAACAATACAGCCTATCTTAAGAAAGAAGAACAATTCCAAATGCAAAAATAATCAACAAAATACTAGCAAACCAAATTAAAAAAAATCCATCATGACCAAGCAGGATTTATTCTAGGGATACAAGGATGGTACAATATTTGAAAATCGATCATCCTACACCACATCAACAAAAAGAAAGACAAAAATCACACAATCATCTCAATAGATGCTAAAAAGGCATTTACCAAAATTCAACATCCATTCATGTTAAAAATTCTCAACAGAATGGACATAAAGGGCAAGTACCTCAATATAATAAAGGTCACATATAGTTAACCCACAGCCAAGATCATACTTAACTGTGAAAAGCTGAAATCTTTTCTTTTAAGATTGGGAACAAGACAAGGATGCCCATTCTCACCACTCTTATTCAACATAGTACTGGAGGTCCTAGCCATGGCAATCAGACAACACAAAGAAATAAAAGGTATCCAGACTGGTAAGCAAGAAGTTAAACTGTCACTGTTTGCAAATGACATGATATGGTACATCGAAAAACCCTAAAGAATCCACCAAAAACTACTAGAACTAATAACTGAATTCAGCAAAGTTGCAGGACACAAAATTAATTCACAGAAATCTGCTGAATTCCTATATACTAATGATGAATTAACAGAAAGAGAAATCAGGAAAACAACTCCATTTACAATAGCATAAAAAAAAAAAAATACCTAGGAATAAACCTAACCAAGGAGGTGAAAGACCTATACACAGAAAACTACAAGACACTTGTGAAATAAATCAAAGAAGACACCAATAAATAGAAATATATTCTGTGCTCATGGATACAAAGAATTGATATTGTCAAAATGGTCATTTATCTAAAGCAATCTACAGATTCAATGCAATCCCTATCAAAATACCAACAACATTCTTTAACAAAATAGAAAAACTAGTTCTAAAATTCATATGGAACCACAAAAGACCCCAAATAGCCAAAACAATCCTAAGAAGGAAGAATAAAGCTGGGTGGATTATGCTCCCTGGCTTCAAGTCCTACTACAAAGCCAAAGTAATCAAACCAATCTGGTAGTGGCACAAGAACTGACTCAACAGAATAGAATAGAGAGTCCAGATATAAACCCACACATACATGTCCAATTAATGTACAGTGAAGGAGCCATAGATGTACACTGGGGAAATAACAACCTCTTCAACAACTGGTATGGCCAAAACTGGACAGCTACATGTAAGAGAATGAAATTGGATCATTGTCTTATTGCACACACAAAAGTAAACTCAAAAGGGATCAAAGTTCTGAATGTAACTCATGAAACTGTAAAACTCTTAGAAGAAAACATGGGCAAAAATCTCTTGAATATAAACATGAGCAACATTTTCCTGAACATATCTCCTGGGGCAAGGGAAACAAAAGCAAAAATGAACATACAGGACTTCATCAAACTAAAAAGCTTCTGTAGAGCAAAGGACACCATCTGTAGAACAAAAAGGCACCCTACAGTATGGGAGAATATATTCTTAAATGACATCCAATAAAGGGTTAACATCCACAATATATAAAAAGCTCTCACACTTCAACACCCAAAAAGCAAATAACCCACTTAAATGATGGGAGGATATGAACAGAGACCTCTCCAAAAATTAAATTCAGATGGCCAATAGGCACATGAAAAGATTATCCAGTTCACTAATCATCAGAGAAATGCAAATTAAAACCACAGTGAGATATCATGTCACACCAGTTAGGATGGCCACCATCCAAAAGACAAAGAACAACAAATGCTGACGAAGATGCGGAGGAAGGGGAAACTTCCTACACTGTTGGTGAGAATGTGAATTTAACCATTGTGGAAAGCAACATGGAGGTTCCTCAGAAAACTAAAAATAGAAATACCATTTGACCCAGTAATTTTACTCTCAGGAATTTACCCAAAGAAAGCAAAATCACAGATTGAAAAAGACATATGCACCCCTATCTGTATCACAGCACTATTTACAATAGTCAAGAAATGGAAGTAACCTAAGTGTCCATCAGTAGATGAATGGATAAAGAAGATGTGGTACATATACACAATGGAATATTATTCAGCCACAAGAAGAAAACAAATCCTACCATTTGCAAACAGGTGGATGGAGCTAGAGGGTATTATGCTCAGTGAAATAAGCCAGGTGGAGAAAGACAAGTTACCAAATGACTTCTCTCATTTGTGGAGTATAACAACAAAGAAAAAGTGAAGGATCAAAACAGCAGCAGGCTCACAGACTCCATGAAAGGACTAGCAATTACCAAAGGGAAATGGGTTGGAAGGGTGGGTGGGGAGGGAGGGAGAATGGGATTAAGGGATATTATGATTAGTATGCATAAGGTTGAGGTTCACGGGGAAGGCAGTATAACACAGTGAAGACAAGCAGTGACTATAGCATCTTACTACACTGATGGGCAGTGACTGCATTTGGGTATGTGTTGGGGGACTTGATAATATGTGTGACTATAGTAACCACAATGTTGCTCATGTGAAACTTTCATAAGCATGTATATCAATGATACCTTAATAATATATGCATATATATATCTATATCTATATCTATCTATCTATTTATATATATATCAACATATATAAGTCTTCATTATGACTTTCACCTCTTCTGTAACTTTTGGTTTCCAAATATAAAGAATTAGGTACCTTCTTATATATTTTTATATCCATCGTGTAAATAAGTTTCTCTATTTTAAGAGAATGCTCAATATTAAAATCTTTCAGAGTTTTGATATTAAAAAGTTCATTAGCATCTGAATCATTAAGTGGACCAAAGTCAGGATTTTATTAATTTACTTCCTAAGATGATGAATTGTTGAATATCAATGGTTACATAATTTACCATGTGGTACGTCTAAAAAAGGTAAATTTCTAAATTGTGCAAAATTTGTTTTTGTTTTGTTTTGTTTGTTGGATCATTGTAATTAATTTGATAAGGGTAGTTGTAAAAGGAAATAGGGAGATACATGATAGGAAGGTAAGTCTGGAAAAGAATCAGTAGTTTTTTATGGAGCTTTTTATAGCATGTTAAGAAAAACTGAGTTTATTCTGAATGTAATGGATACATATCAAAAAGTTGAAAATGGTTGAAGGATGGATTGAGAATAAGGGGTTTAAAAATAATTTTTTGTAGAGTCAGGTGAGTCGTAAGGAGGGATTCCAGGGAAGAAAAATGTAAAAGTCTGAACTAAAACAGAATCTGTGAGCAGGTGTGAGCTGGAATTAAGTGGGGCATATGTGTGACATATAGCTGATGACATGTAATAAGAACTTCTTTTGTGATGTCAGAGCTGTAGACATAACTTTTGGAATTGTTCCTCAGTTGGCTACAGGAAGAACAGGACAAATGATACCACTCAGAAATTATTCAGGGTGAGCAGAGAGGAGGAGTAATCAAGGAAAATTAATTTGATAGGCCTGTGGAAGAATAGAAATCAACAAAGAGAGGAGAAGTGTTTTGAGTTGTCAGTGAATAATTTTTCCTAACTAAGAAAATTTACAATGTTGAGAAGAAACAGAATGATCTCCAGAGTCCATGGCACAGTTCTGAGTGAGGAACTGATGAATTTTGACAATGGTAGAGGTGATTAATAATTGTTGTAAAGACTTTTTTCCTTTCCTTTCCTTCCTTCCTTCCTTCCTTCCTTCCTTCCTTCCTTCCTTCCTTCCTTCCTTCCTTCCTTCCTTCCTTCCTTCCTTCCTTCCTTCCTTCCTTCCTTCCTTCCTTCCTTCTTCCTTCCTTCCTTCCATTTTCTATCTTTCTCTTTCTTTCCTTCCTTCTCTCTTTCTTTACTTTTTTAAAAAACACCTTTGCCTTGTCTATCTTTCTGTATATTTTCTCATTTTAATCTTTATCTAGTTACAAAATGTTCTATTTGTTTCCTTGGATGTTTGGTTCCCTATGTGCAGCCATTCACTCTCCACATCATATTCTTCTGTGTGTTTCTGCTGCCTCAAGGGCCCGATCCATTACATTTGCCTCAGCTCTGGCCTTGCTTCTCTTTGCACTGAGCATTACCGCTCCACTCATTTGGCCTTTTAAACCTGAAACCAAATGCAGGTTAAAAGGAAACGTAGAGCACTAATTTGCAAAACTGAGTTTGCGAGCAAGTGATTATCTTTTCAATAGTTTCTTGTTTTCAATCTTTCAATTCCCAACAAACACTAATTATGTCCTTACGATGTCCTAGTTGTAATCTTGCCTCAGGAAAAGGATAAACCAAAAATATTGTTTGTACCTGACTTCATTTGATATTAGTCAGATATGCACGTGTGTGAGGGGGTGGGGACAAAAAATGTGATATGGAAAACCACATGATCATTGAGCATGATGTAACTTGCGAGCACAGAGAACTGAAAGTACAGCTGGTGACGTCTCTGCACCTGCGCATCCACCCTTTAACGTCACTAACACCTGACACTCCACAAGGACTAACTTCACAGGGGCAAGGACGTTTCATTTGTTTTCTTCACTGTTCTATTCAAACTTCCAAGTATGAAACAAATATCAGCTGAATTAATGAGTGAATCATCTCCAAACTTTTGAATAGAAATCACATTCTCAGTAAACTCAACTTCCTTACGAGAAGACTTTTAAAGAAGGCAAGCGAAATTATAACCACTTATAAAATGTCCAGCAATACTCCTCAAAGCTTTAAACTTTGAAATAAAAATATACATAAGGAAAAGGTACTTTTAATGTAAATAAATGTTGGAACCTGTAGACTTCATATCTACTGAGACTTTTACCCAGGGATTAACCAGTTTATATAAAGTTTCCTCATGTGCCTTTTTGGGCTCAACTGTTTCATTTCCAACAAACTTCTGGAAAAAGTCTTCAAAATATTATCTGGCCAGTGTTTTTGCTTTGATAAGAATAGTTGGAGTTTCAAGTTCAAGACCTTTGAAAGGGAATAAAATAAATGAATAGCTGGGTAGAAAACTCATATGGCCAGTGACTAGAACTCCTGAAAGGGAAGGGGAAGGAGAAGAGGAGGCTGCGTTGCCTTTCTCCTGAATTTTGTATGAGTTCATCAGCAGATGTGTGTGAGCCACACCCACAGCTTAACACCCACAGAAAGGGACCACATTTTCTATCTTTGAAACAGGAAGACAAGCACATCTGCAAATCTGACACTAACCATTGTAATTCCTTTGAACTTAATCCTAAGAACTTCTATTTCTTCCCTTAGGATGTCCTTATGGAGAATTAAAATACTTCCAACTTCCCAAAAATATCTATATGGAAAGCTGGGAGTGGAGGTTGAAATTCTCCCACCTCCCAGAAGACTGGTTGTCCAAGCAATGCACAGTGACTTCCTGAATCCACTTTTACACAGATGTGCTATTGCACTACAGATACTAAGGTATTAAAAAAATACAAAAGAAACATACTGAAGAGAGTTCTGGATACTACAATGAATGAATGCATGCATGCTTACATGAGCATACACACACACAAATAAACAAATGCTAGAAAAAAGTTATTACAAAAGATTTATCAGAGTCTTGGGGGTGACTGATCAAAACTATGAATTAAACACACATAAGCAAACTAATGTATAGGATAAGACCAAAGGCTGGTTCTGCTTAGAAATAATTCATTTTGACAGTATCTTGGTTTTATAAAGAATGTGGTGCTTTGTAAAACTTAGGCACTTGTTTGTTTTTTTGTTTGATTATTTGTTTAAAATTATGTTATGGAATCAGTGTTCTCTATACACTACTTCCTTTGCACAAGCAGGTGGAATGAACCCTTGGTCTCAGAGAAAATTACAGATCCTCAATTATTATATTGCTATATATATTTTTTAATTCTTTGTTAGGGCAGCCTAGTTTTTATCCTAAGGTACTTACCATCTAAATGATCTTTCTTAACTTGTGATTACAACCATTCAGTATTCTAATACAGATTCAGCATTGTTGTGTAGAAAAGTTTGGTGATATTTTCCGTTTAGTTTTTAGCAAGCTTCTTATTAATGTTTTGCTGACATTTTTGCTACTAGTAAGTAGCACATAATGATTTATGTAAAGATGAATGAGAATTATCTTTAAAGTACCTTTCAAGGATTTTGACTGATTGTTTACTTTTCTTAATTATTTGTGAGAATGTTAGGTTTCGTAACCTCCATGAATGTGCTTAACATAACTTAGATAGACATGAAGGGTTTTTTCTAAATATGGACAGAAACATCATGTCTTGAATTTACCAAGAGTCCATATACAGTTGATCATATACATACAAAGAAGATTCAATCCCATTTTTTTTTATTGAACTAAGTATATATATTGTAGGAGATGATTTAGGGTAATAGTATAAAGAATTTCCATCAGCAAACCTCCCCTTTGGACATTTCCATTTTGATCTCAAAGTTGTTTTTTTTGGTTCTTGTCCTTTGAAATCATTTTTTAATTTTTCTATAGCCTGAACAATCTTTTATTTTTCAATGATTCAACTTTGATCCTTAATTAAACACTATTCTGAAGCAAACAAGAAGCCTAGCAGTTAGCCTTCCCCATCATATTCTCTTAGAAAGCAGTTCAACAACTGTTTATGATCAGTCAAGCATATCACTTCTGGTTCTCACTGCCCACACTCAGGCATTCTCTCTATGTATTGTATGCGAATGTGAAATCTCACTGTGTTCTGCTCTGTGATAGTTTTAAAATATGTCCACTAATCCTTCAACACTCCTTCCTCAAAAAGTGCAGCCTACTTCTTCTGCCCTTGATTGTGTACTGGACTTAGTGACTCACTCATACAGAACCAAATATGTCAAAAGTAATGGTGTGTGACATCCAAGTGTCACTAAGACCTTGAGGCTCCTGCCTTGCTCCCTCCCAAATAACTCACTCTGAAGGAAACCAGCTGCCCTGTATAAAGACACTCGAGCAGCCCTATGGAGAGGCCTGTGTGGGAACAAACTGACGCCTTCTGTCAAAAGCCATGTGAGTGAGCCATCTGGGAGCAGGTCCTAGAGCCCCAGCTGTGTCCAAGTGGCTGCAGATCTGGCTGACATGCTGACTACAACTCCATGGCATACCCTGAGGTAGAATATTCAGCTGCTGCTTCCAGATTCCTAATCCTCAATACTTGTTAAACTGTTTGCTGATTAGGCCTACAGGTATTAAGATGATTTGTTATGCTGCAATAGATTACTAACATATTACCTTTAAAGATAGTATTGAAATAAGACCAATAATATTGGACTAAAAGAGATGAGAGATACAAAATGATTTTTGTATTTATATCAGGAGGTAAGCATGATCACCTCTCCTTTTTCAGAATCTTTTGGAGAGCTGTTACTCATTCAAGTTTAGAGAGCTGATTTCTAGTCAAAGAAATGTAATTTTGCTTTATACGTAGAGCTGTAGTTATTTAAGTTATTCATCCTAAGGCCAGCCTGTTTTCCTCGTTAATAAACTGTAGTGTATCTACCTTCATTTACCCCTCTATATGGTCTTACCAAATGGAAATTTCCAGGGAAAATTATTTTATTCAACTTACTCATAAAAAGGATAAAATTTGTTATCTTTGGATAAAGAAATACCACTACTCAACTTTTTAAAAGATCTTGCCGCAGTTTTGTACTGCTTTCACTTCTAACTATATCTTCAGAATCATCATTTCATATAGGTTCATGCCATGTTGAAGGTTGAACCTATAAAATCATTTGTTGCTCTCACCTCTTGACACTAAAATAGACTGTAATGCCCTTATTGGTTGCTTCTGCCTGATAAGCGTCTCTCTTTTAAGGTATAATTCTTATTGCTACATGTTTATTGCAAAATGACATACTGTAAAGGGTATTACAATTATGTTTCATACTGCTGGATAATTAGTGATATTGAGTCTGATGATAACAATACCATTCAAGGTATCTAATAAAAAAGTTAATACTGTAAGAAAAGATATGATCTTCTAGTTATCTGAGAACAAAATACCATGATTATATTAAATCATTCAAATAATTCTATAAAATTATTTTATTTATGAATATATCAATTAAAAATGATATCAGTTATATCAGTTATTTTATAATTATTTTTATTTTATATTTAATAATTATAATTATAATTAATTATATTAATACATTATTATTATATATAATTATTTGATTTTGTGGTTACATTACTCAAATAATTCTGTAATAACTGTTATAAAAGGACCAATAGGAAAATATATTTTATTGGCAAAACAGTATATAGTAAGAGGCTAATGTTCATTTTTATGTCAGTTTTTCAAAACAATGCACAGCTATTTTTCAAAATGCTATAGGAAGGATAACATTAACTTGGAAAACATAAACATGTTTTTGATAAAAGTAATACCTACAGGGAACATTTGAGATACAATGAAACAGCAGGTGGTATTTTCTATATATATATAAAAAATACTTTTTGTTCTTTGATGTAACTATATATTCCTTTCCTGCAATATTGTTTGTTAGCATATGTATGTAAATTTATATATCTAAACACTGGTTTCCCTTGTTTTTAAATATATAAAAATCATCACATTTACCTGGTGAATAATATTTATAATCTACTTTTTCCTGGAGTATTTTGTATTTTATATGAAAAACAATATTTTGGATATTAGCTTTCCCCAAATGAGATAATAAAAAAAGAAAACATCCTTAAATTACTACCCTGAGAAATATGCCTATAAACTATTTGATATCTGTTCAGTTGAGGAATATTTCTTTACCACCTCTATGTGAACAATGAGCTTAGAATGAAATTCAAATATTGAGCTTTAGAAAATATTCCTTAAATAACTGAAATTATCTGAGTTAATATATATCTCTTTCTTGAATAAAATATTCATGGTCCATTTGCTTATCTAAGACAAAATTTCAAGCCATTTTTTACTATGTTTTATAACCATTAAAGAAGTCAGGCAAAATTTAGTTAAGAGAGAAGAGAAGGCAGAGAAATTTAAATGATCAAATTGCCGAATAGATGGGACCAGAGTAGAAATGCGTATGGCAGAGTGAAGAACCTGAGAATGAAAATAAGAATTATATTGTAAATTTGATAGTGTTACTGGATGCATTTCCATATCAGGGAATTTATGAATTATGAAATAAAAATTCTAGCGTATTTACTAGGTGGTAATAAAGTGTTAAAAATTACCCTTTAAGAGTTTTGTCTTAGGCTTGTGGTTGGGGGTTGAATCTGGAGCTATGGAAACAGGCAAGGAAATTAGAATAGCAATTGCAAAATGAAAGAATGATAACCTTGTTTACTATAAACATGACTTTGATGTAATGTGTTTATACTACTTATGCTGCTTCAGGAAAACTTTAGAAGCTAAACTGCAGGTAGTTTAATATTTTTTAAAACATATCCATGTAAGAGAAAGACTACATATTTCTTGCATGAAATTAATTTCAGCTTGAATAAGGGAACCAGAGCTCAGTGAGAGTATATATGTACTTGTTACAAAACTAAATATAAAATAATTTGAAAAAAACTCATATTCATAATTGAAATGTGACCCATGATTTAATACTCATAATTTTCATATTTATAATCAATACTGTTTTCTATTTACTTTATTAGTATATTAGAGATCCCACCATTGCCATTTACTAAATTTTTAAAGCATCCTCCCACATTTTTGTCACCTATATTTTCCCCAAAATTGCATTGAATCAATGCCCATAATTGTTATCATCATAATATGTATAACTAGAAGATCACTTACAAAGTTTTCTTCCAAAAAAATTTCTACCTGATCCTCTATATTAAACTTAGAGCATAAAGAGTTATAGGACATGACCAAAAGTTCTAATATCCAGAAGATTACAAAAGATTAAAAGAGAAATATTTGAAGAAATGACAAATAAGAATTATACGTATCTGATATTAAAAATCCAAATACTCAAGAATTTCAAATAACACTAAATAGGAAAATTAAGAGAAACACACCTATGGGTATTAAAAGAAAACAAATTTACATGTCAGTAACTTCCATGAACATAGTCCCAAATTCTAAGTACAAAACCAGCAAATGTAATCCAACAATATATAAAAAGATAGTAAATACATAAGGCCTAAGAATGCTTATCCAGTTTGGTTTAACACTTGAAAATCAATTGTTTTCATTCATGACAATAGCATAATAAAGTAGAAAAAATTGATGATTCCAAAAGATGGAGAAATAGTTGTGATAAAATTTAATGCTGCTTCATTTATGATATAAGCATTCAGCAAGTTAGCAATAGAAGGAAACTTCCTCATCTGATAAAACACATGTACTAGAGACCCACAATTAGCATCATGCTAAAATACTGAAAAGCATCTTTCCAAAAAGATAAAGGTAAGGAAGCCCACTATCACCACTTCTACTCAGCTTGGTTCTGGAGGTGACAGCTAGTGGAATAAGCAAATAAAAGACATAAAATTTTAAAGAAAATATAAATTATCCCCATTTGAAGATGAAGTATGTAGACTATCCAAAGGAATATACCAAAAACTATTAAAACTAGTATTTGAAGTTGTTAAGATTAATATACAAAATGCATATACAAAAAATCATTATTTCCATCTACTGGCAAAATGGTATACAAAAGGCCAACGGTAAGCTCATTAAAAGCTGTTTAACATCATTACTGATCATGGAAATGCAAATCAACACCAGTCAAATATTACTGCATCCATACCAGAAGAGCTAAAATTGTTCTTAAAATAAGACAAGTGTTGAAATAGGAGCAGAGGGACTCTTCACATATTGTAGCAAGAATGAAAATGGCATACCACTTTGAAAACACCCTGGAAGTTACTAATAAGAGACTTGTGAAAAGAAGTACATGCTCATTGGTATCAGGGAAATGCAGTGATAATGTAACACGATTTCACAATCTTCAATTAAAATTAAATAGTCTGAAAATATGAAATGTTTTTATAATATTAGAAAATGAATGAATAATAAAATAGATACATTTATTTGGAGAGAAAGTGGGAAATATGCAAGAAAATTTAAAGTGTTTTCACTCTACAGCAAAACAGTTCTGTTAAGTATAAGCTGTAGAAAAAATCTTACATCTATCTAGATTTGTAGTAACTATACTTAATCTGAGGAAACATGTACTAAGGAAAGGTACTAAAAACTACATCGTCTAGTAATACTTCTGACCAAATTTGTGTTTGCCAGTTATATAATTGCCTTTTTTTTTCCACTGAAATGTTTGCCTTTTCTTAATATTTTACAGGAGTTCTTTATCAATGTTGTTTGATATATACTTTGCAAATATTACCTTCCACTCTGGGACTTTAATTTTTAATGTGTCTTTTATACTTATCACTATTATAAAAATATGTATAGACAACTTTGTCTCTTTTTTTGTATTATGTTTAGAACTTTTTGATTTAGTTTGGTGTAATTCTTTGAATATAATACAGAATAAGTTAATGATGCAATTTTGATTGTTTCTTTTCCCATTGTTAAAAAACAATTATTTCAAAATCATTTGTTAAAAGATCCATTATTTCTCAATAGATTTTATAGCCTCTGTTGTCACATTCAAGGTTTTCATAGACAATGTAGTACTTCCTTCTGAAGGTTATTTCTGTGAATTATTAAGCCAGATACTACTCTAGTGAGCATAATCTACTAACTGTTCAAAAATCTCAGTAGCATTTATCTGAAAAGCCTCATAAATCAATCATGACTAAATCTTTGGTCATCTTGGATACTTTCCTTTATTCAAGAAATGTTTATGACTGATTTATAATTTCTTTTGCTAAACTTGGTAAGCCTCCCATCATAAAGTCTCAATGCAAAATTTGGAATCTTTTCATCATTAAATTGTAAGAAATTAGATATTTGAATGCATCAGGATGAGTATTTATAACATTTTAAATATAATACTATTTTTAAAAATTTTCAATTCTAGAGAAGAGTTACTGATTATAATAATCTCTTCTTAATATGTACTATTGTTTATTTGGTATTTATCAGATTCTTATAAAAACCTCAAAGTCACTTAACTTTGACTTGGAATGATGTTGAAGAAAGAAAACAAAATTAAAGCATCATAGACATAGTTAAAGTGATATACATACTAAATATTAGCAATTCTTTAATTTATAGTCTTTGCCTTGTGTTTTCTATCACAGTTCTTCTTTCTGTATCTTTTCCTTGCTTACCAACCTCTGATGAATTGGGTTGATAGGATTAATTGCTTGTTTTTACTAGACTCTTTTAAGATGGTGAATTATACTGACTCCATGGTTAAATTATAATTTTTTTCTGTGGTAAGTACTACCCATCAATAACTAATCTTTTATACACTATTGGGTTTGGTTTCTAGCAGTTTATTTTTGTATCTGTGTCCACAACTAAGGCTGCCTTACAGTCTATCTTTCCCAAACTGTTCTTGTCTATTTTCAAAACATCTATCTCTAGTTAAAGAAATAATACATCTACTTAAAGAAATAATACTATATAATATCTATACCTATTTTTATCTATATTGTATCTATAATATATGACAAATTTTAAAACTATCTCAAATTCTGCTTATTTGTGACTTCTGTTTCTTCAATAGCTGTTAGTATATTTCTGTGTAATTTTCCTATTACTCTTTCTTTTCTCTCTAAAGTTGTCAATTTCCTTTAAATCGGCACTGAGCAAACTTCTTCTGTAGGGAGTATACAAAATATTTTCAGCTTTGTGGATCTCATGGTCTCTGTCACATCTACTCAACTCTACCATTGTAGCCCCAAAGCAGGAAGAGAAATATGTAAAAAATGGCTGTTCTACAAAAATTCTCAATCATAATATAAGTTGGTCACAGGGATGGTGGTACAGAATGGAGAACATAGCCAATAATTCTGCAACATCTTCCTATGTTGACAGAGAGTAATTGCACTAGTTGGGATGAGCATTTAATTATGTGGGTAACTGTTGAACCACTCACTGTGTTGTATACTTGAAACCAATATAAAATTATATAACAACTATACTTCTATAAAAAAAAATGGCTGTGTTCTAATAAACCTTAAAAAAAATGGAGAGACAGACTTGATATATGTTCCATAGTCTGCCAAAGCCTGTTCTAGACTTTGCAATTTATTGATAACTCTTTCTCATCTTTTGTATCTTTGGCTTTGTCATATATAATCTTGTTTGTGTGTGGATCCATTGTATAATTTTTGTGATCAAGTTTGAAAGAAGTTTGCATATGTTATTCCCCTTTTAAAACATGAGCATTTAGTTTGATAATATTCTTATTTAATGTGTACAATTTTATGATTTTTTGGATTTTTAAAATTACTATATATAGGTTCTCTTTATATTCCTTACATTGCAAGACTCTAATAAATACATTTAAGGTTAGATATTACTTTCTAATACTTCTTTGCTCTAATTTTTGTAGTTTTCAAAATATTTTATCATTCAATAATACTTACAATGGAAAAACTGGACTCATATTTCCATAAGGTTAAAAAAAAAGGAGATTGGTTTCTGTATTTGTGGTGAAAGAGTTTCTTCTCTTTTTAACATAGTTTGGGCATTTCACTGAGGCTTCTTTAATCCTAGGCATGATACTGTGGGCTGCGTTAAAGCTTTGTAGGTTGGTTTTATGCTTATTTAAAAAGGTGATTGAAATACACTGTCATCTAGGGTCAGGTCTTCTCTAATTAGGCAGCAACATCTGGTCTCCCTCAAGGGTCTATGTTAAATAGTTTATTATTAATTTTGCATTTAATGATTCGGAACCCTTTAATTTTATGAAGCCAGCAGGGTTTTTATTCTTGCCAATGACCCACATTTTATCGAAGTTGGCCATCCAAGATTTAAAAATTTATTCAATGATTATTGTTTAAATCAATAACAATATTCTTTAGGAAATCAAATCAATGAATTATGCAATTTTATTCAGCAATGTCAACATAGTTATTTTATAAAAATTAATATAAAATTTTATTTAAGAATGAAATTTGGAAAGATACATGTTGTACAGCCATAAACTAGTAGATTTGGACTTTCTTCTGAAAATACATAATATTGACCATGTAATTACATTGGTGAGTTTTTCAAAGCCAGTGTTTTAGGAATGGCTATTAATGGTTTAGACTATGCTTTAAACTTTAAAGACCTATAGCAAAATAATTATCAAGTTAAACAGTAAATTACAGTACGGAGTATTCTTGAATAAACACTGCTTTAGGATTATTTTATATCTGTCAACAAAACTTGCCTAGAAACTTTCAAGATAATCTTGAGATTATGACATTTGTGTAAATATATATGTATAAAAACACTGCCTTATGTTACTGGAACCATGATTCAGCTTAACATGATAATTTCTTTAACACTGCCTCTTATGAATCATTCACTCATTCAAAATGCTAATTTGCTTGAATTCATTTTTCTGTGTTTTGTTACAAAATCTTCCTATTAGGTATAAGGTATTACATGCTGAATCTCCAAGTCTCCTTAGGGTCAAGACCATCGATATTGCACATCTATAAAGCCACATCTGGCCCAGCTTTAGGTTTTCATGTCATCCTCCTTCAACTTTGACTCTTCTCTAATCCATATATGGCCATTAAATTTTCAAGATTCAACATAAGTTGAACTACTGAGGAGAAATTAAGTATCTCACCTAGCACTCTCTTATATTCTGAAACTTAAGGTGTGGTTGCTTTTATTATTGAAATTTTTCTTTATATAATTTCTCACATTATTTAACCATACCTCTAATCTTATGGCAGATGCAGTCAATATAGAGTGCAGAAATAAGGAAAATCAATCATGTTTATTCATCTCATATTAGAGTGTCACACATCAGAGGCACTGTTAATCCTCACTTATTTTCAACCTTAAAGTAAACCTAGAACCTGACACAATACATCTCAAATACCTCATTCTCAAAACCTTAGATATTCTAGTCCATTATGTATATGTAGATATCCATCTGGTACATGATTATTTTTAACACCTAACCTTAGCATTCGCATTGAATTGCTTTTTTTTCAAAATAACTATTGAAAACACATGATAACTTCATACCACCACTGTTCATACAACTAAATTTTTAGAACTATGTTTCCAAATACTTAGGAAAAAAAAACATAATGGTCACATTCCTTATAGCTCTGTTGTGGCTAAAATAAGTTATATATATATAATACATGAATTGATATAATTTTATAGTAAATCTAAAGAATTAAAATTAAGTTTTGGTGGATTTGCACATGAACTTTCATTTTTACAAGTATAATTAAGAAATGTATTTGCTGCAAAAAATTTCCTGAAAAATAAAAGCTGAGGCAGTTTATGGATTGAAGTTTTATTGGGAAGTATAATGCCTCTGAAGCTGGAATGAAGAAAAAGAAGGCACAGCCAAGAAAAGAGAGCAAATACATGAAGGTGCATTATCCAGCTAGCCATGGTTCTCAAAAACACAGCTGACTGCTCTGTCTTGGGCATTTCTGAAGGTAGTCAAGTGGAACCATCACATATTGGAATCTTTCTTTTGGGTTGGTGGGTGGATTGCCACAATAGACTTTAAGACTTACTTACTGATCTTCCCCTTCTCCCTCTCAGTGGTCAAAGTCAGCTGCAAATCCTAATCACTCCTGCAATTCTTCCCTGTGGTATGGTGACCCACCAGGCCAGGTTACAGGAAAGCCAGAAAGTTAGCCAGTTTATCTGGCAAGTGTGCAGACATGATGATTTCTCACTGACAGTCATCAGTATATGGCTATATTAGTTACCTACTTCTGCAATGTAAATTATCCAAAAACTTACATCATTAAAACAATAAATATTTATTATCTCAGCTTCTGGGGTCAGGAATCTGGAGACAGCTGAGAACCTTTAGGTCAGGGTCACTACAAGCTTATTGTCCATCTGTTGGCCAGGGATATATTCACCTCAACCAGTGGAGGATCTGTTTCCAAACTCACCCTTTAGCTTTTGACTGGTCATAGGTCCTTGCTGCCTGTTGGTCAGAGATTTAAGTTTCTGGCTACATGGGACTCTCCACAAAACAATATCTAATGTATAAGGTAGCTTTCCTCAGAGAAAACTCTACAAAGCCAAAGCCTTTCCTTAACTTAATCTTAGAAATGACAGCCCATCATTTTTGCCACATTCTGTTCAGTAGAAGTGAATCAGTAAGTCCAGTCCATGCTCAAGGTAAG
The DNA here is from genome assembly GCF_030020395.1 of Manis pentadactyla. Taxonomy (NCBI): domain Eukaryota; kingdom Metazoa; phylum Chordata; class Mammalia; order Pholidota; family Manidae; genus Manis; species Manis pentadactyla. The sequence continues at coordinate 134,104,230 of NC_080019.1, read as the reverse complement.
GGGAATAAAAAAGGGCATGAATCAGGTTTTGGTGACACTGTGATTATTGTAGAGGCTATTTTATCATACATTTTTATCAAAATTAAGTTATTCATGAGCCACTCTTAAAGCAATATTTGAATTTATACATTTACCTCCATTAAATGCATGAATTGTTCCTCTTCCTGTGTTTTCTTCCTTGTGGCTTCAACAAAAAGATATTCTAATAATGAAGGAAAATAGATTGCCACATTGTGGAGGTTCTTAAATTCTTATAAGGAGCCTATGCACTAATCCGTAAATGATACAAATGCAGTGATAATTTTTCAGTGGGAAAAGATACTGTTTTGCATTTTATCAGGAGGAGACAGCATGGCACTGGAGATATGGAAAAGTCTAGAATGTTTTATTTGGTAGCTAGTGAAAGTTGCAGTTTTGACGAAACTTTTCCTCAAGCATATTGTTTTGAAATATTTCAATTTCTCGGTTTTAAATTTTTTTCAGTGGATTTGCATATGATTAACACATCCTTTTCTATATGCAAGACAGTGAGATTTGAATGAGCATTTCCATAATGTGAAAAGTAGACTTAAATTACCTCATTCTTTAAAAGTTTCCTCAAAGCTGAAATTAATAAATAATTCTGTTCATACTTTTTTATTACTTTTTCATTGAAGACCTAAAATACAGAGATATGACATAAAATTATATGTTACAAGGTCTGTTACATGTTGGATATTTTTACTGAGTTTAAAAGAACAATGGCCCAGTTTCTCAATTTTCAAGGTGTCTTTCTTTTTCCTAGTTAAGTAAATTATTTGGCTATATCCATCATTAAAGTTGGCCATTAGTGATTACAGATTTTTGAAGGAGACCAATCAAAAGCACTTTCTTTCTCCCTCAAGTGGTACTCCACTTTAGAAAATAAGTGAAAATGTAACGAGATATGCACCAAAATGTCTTCTTTGTTATTGAAATTATGACATGACAGAATGTAGCTTGTATTGTGTGCACTGGTCTTGTGTTTTTCCTAATTTCTCTAAAATTAGGTACTCATGATGATCTAGTCATCAGCAATGTGGGAAAAACGTAGACTCATATAGCCCATCTTACTCACAGCTGAAAGAAATTTGGCATACAGACTCTGCAGCTAGGACAGACACCAATCAGAAAAGGAAACAGAAATAAGAAAGTCCAGTTTCTTCTTCACACAAAATTCAGCAATTAGCTAGATCACTTAGCCTGTGGGTGGGATGGTGGAGGGTCATCAGGAATGGTCATCAGGAATACTCAATGGTCAAAGGCTGTAACTGGACTGGGAAGAAAGCACAGAAAGAAAAACATATGTATTTATTTAAGGTGAATTAATACATATAAATATGGCATCGTGTATAGTTCACTAACAATTACAAATACTGATAAAATGCGATTTTGAATGAGCATTTCCAATAAGCTAAAGTAGCTATTGATTTTGAGGAAACCAGAGTACCATAAAAATTAAAAGATCATGAGTGCTTACTAAGATACACTTTTAGAAAATTCTCAGGGAGCAGAACAAATTCATGTTATGGTATTCTAATATATTCTGTGAATTTCTCATTTGGCCTCTCAACTGTTGGCTTCTATGTATTATTCAAACTGGCAGAATTTTTAAAAATTGTACTTACTAATGAAGAAGGTATTGCATGCAACAAATCAGTGTCACATGGTTTATCAAATCTTTATAAGGCTGGATAATTAATAATTTACTGTATAGAAGGAGCAGTTAGCTAAAGAAGTTATATTTTCCATTAAACTTAACTACTTACATACAGTGTGTTTTGTTATTATGTTGTGAAATATAAGCTTCAACAATCATATTTTTAAAACATTCAATCATTTTAACAATTTTCCTTTTCCTGCATTAATGTAACCACCTGGTGGCACTGTTGATTAAACTTGAAAAAAAAAATCTCAATTTTGATAAGTCCTTTTAAAGAACAATTTCTATATTAAAATTGCAAATTATACATGATTCCTGTTATTATTGCTTTGAGTATATCAATGCTGGATGGATGTTGCTAGAAAAATGTATTGAAAATTATTTGCAAAAATTTTAAATGTATAAAGAAATCCTATTGGATATTTATATTAACACAAATCAAGGACTTCCAAATGGATGTACCCCATATTGGAAAGTGAATTGAAGATATTTAGAAAGGTAAAGATTATGTGTTAGTGATTTCTACATTTAATGGGAGAAAGCATACCAAATGGAATCTATCTAGTAAAAAATATTAAGACAAAAAGTATGTCTCATTCTCATTGGTAGTCTTTCTTATAATTTGATTTCACATAATCTGAGAGAGTAATAACTGCATCTCAAACATCATCTTACAGATAATTCATTTATCTGTAATACTGTACTACAAATTCTTTCACAACTTGGTTTTATGCCTGCTGTGAATTTAAAGGTTTGTGATGAACTACAATAGCACCTAATCTTTTGTCTCCTAAATTATATAACCTTTGAAAACTGTGCAATTACATGCAGGATGCATTTATAAACATCAGGAAACTTTCAAACTATTTTTTGTGAAAGCTGAAAAAGGATATCAGCTTACTGAAGCATCTTGGAATTCATATGAGAGAGAAAGAGATACATTTATCTTAAAACACTGACAAAAAAAATTTATAAATATGGCTTGAAAATAACTGGGATAACTGAGTTCTTAGCCAGAGAGGAAAGATATGATTGTCTTAAATTAATAAACAGGAAAACATATTGGTCATTTCTATTGCCAGAGTTATCATATATCAATTACAAAGTTTAGAACAAAAATTTTGTACTTTGCCTATTGGTTCAAAATCTATTTGAGCAAGGTAGTCTTTTATATTCGTTCTAACAGAATTGATACAGGCTATTCAAGGAATTATCATTTAGATGTTTTAAAAGATTAATATTTGAAATTTAGAATTATATAATCAACTATTTTTTCAAAGGAGAAATTCATTTTATATGTTTTTATAAATATTAATACTTTGAGTCCTACATTTTTAATAATGGTAAAGAAAAAATATCTGCATAGATGTGTGATAGAAATATTATTAAATATTCTGAGAAGAATTATAGCAGGTGAAAATAAATTACCTTCTAAAAAACATGAAACATTTTCATTAATGCTCATGTAATACTACTGTAGATTAAAGTCTGAATGAAATATATAGAATATATTTGTGTTTTGGGTCCTAAAGAAATAATGAAGATATAGAGAAGGAAGAGAAGCTAATATGAAAATTTATTCTGTAAACATTCTTATAGTGATGTGCTAAAGTAGTGTGAATAAATCCAAGGAAAACTGGAACCACGATTAGAATTTCTAAACCTCTCTACATGAACACACCCTCTCACAAAAGGCAGAACTAGAAACATGTATGATGATTCTGAACACTTATCTAATCCTTCTAATAGTCCATAGACATTCACATGTAGTGTTCTTTTCTGTTTGTTTTTACTTTAAAATAAGTTAACTATTGTAGATTTATTGTACACTTTTGTCTGTGAGGTTATTCCTTGAGTCAAAGAATTTTAGATATTTGTTCCATTATGACAATCACTGTCCAATTGTGCTTGCCTTTATTGGCTAGCCATTTGGACACATGTCTTGGCCTCCAAGGGCGATATATCCGTATGTTAAGGGAGGTAACTCTTTAGTTTATCTACTTTATTGTGATCAGCTCCTGGAAACGCATCTATAAAATCAAGTAAATTACAACATTATTAATAGAATCCAGTCATAAAAATAGGTGAATTCTTTCCTTGTAGAAAAACCTACAGCTTAGTCAAATGATGCCTGGTGAACATAAAATGAAAACAAAAATAGTTCAACAATTTGTATGTATTATTGCTTCTACTCAAGATAATTTGATACAGTCGTCTCACCCTAAACTCTGCTTTGCCAAAGGTTCTGTTATAGCCAGACATGAGAAGGGTAGCAGTGGTGGGGGGGACTTTAGCCAGTGTTAACATTCACCTAGATGATTGTTCACATTCTACACATTGTGTGTAAGCTAAGTTGTTCTCTTAGTATGTGGGGAATGAGAAGGTGGATAACAGACCAGTCAAGAGTTCAAAGATGCATGAAGGGTTAATCCAACTTCCCCTCAAAGCTCATTATACTCCCCTTACCATGACATTTGAGTTGTGGTTATGACCCCCTTGCAGGCAGCAATGGCCATGACAGTTCCCATGAGAAACACATATAGCCTGAACTCCCTATGTCTCCATGCGAGGGTGGAGCAAGCCTGAACTCCAAAAAGTAATAATAGTAATAACACCAGTACCCTTTGAAACCTAATCCCACTTAGTGAACATTCATCTCACTTTACATAAAACAAAAAGGTTCCCTACTGTTTCCTTAGTGCGACTCTCTCTTGGTCTGCCCAAGCTCAACTCTCAAACGTATGCTTTTGTGGTTCTCTGAACTCTTGTTCACCAAATAAACTCTTAATGTTCAACAGTTTTTTTTCCATTTATTCTTGAATTTTTGCTTGTGATGAGACCAAGAGCCTATCACCTGTAACATCTTCACCCTATTCAAAATCCGATAGACAAGTCCATGGATGGGAAATAAAAATATCTATCTCTTATTTTCTCAACCTCAAATTCTACACGGATGCCTTTTACCTCAATGTACAAATATACTTAAGTCCTTCTTGCTGCCGATGGACGCAGTTTACTTCTCCCTTCTGATTTTTCCCTACAGCGCATGGTGCACAAATCTAGTTGATAAGGAAATATTTCAGATACATCATGTATAACTGGACTTTTTGTCACATATGATTTTGGTAATATTGAGATATTTGTAAAAATTAACAGTGAGAATTGCTTGCTGATGAAATCAATAGCTTCATAATCAATGGCAATGGATTATAGACTCACTTAAATGACTGCAATGGACCCCTGTAATTGTGCCTGTCTCTTGTTCCTCCATATTATAGATTAATGGGGAAAAAGCACAGAATGAGACATGATAGACTATTGAATTAACCATCAACCTCTCTACCTACTACCTCAGTATTTATCCTTTCTGCCTCATATACAATTCTGCCTACAATTACTCTTCCTTATACATAACTACAATCAATTTTAACTAGTAATTTTTCTGTGCATTTGGCCCTATTTTTCTACCTCCAAGCTTTTCTCTTTCAATTGCTCTATGCTGCAATGCCTTATGTTTTTCTCTTCTCTCTATTGAAATCAATGCTTGTAGGAGACAATAAGTGGTTTAAATCTTAAGCAATTCTGGAAAGAAATGCTTTTGACTAGATCTGATGATAATATTGTGCTTGTAATGGATAAAATACTTCTGCCAACTTTCTACTTTGCAAAAAAATTCTTAGTTTCCTAAATTATCTACTATTCAAATTTCCTTGACAAATTTTGTAAAAGCAAGCAGAGAAAGAATATAATCTTACTGAGGAGAAAAATTCCAAATCACACAAGCAGGATATATTGAGCTTTCCACTCATATTTCACAACCTATTCAGTTCACTTACCCAATGTACTTTTATTGTATTGTGATTTTTCAAAATTTTAACTTTATACTGCATCTGAGTGTATGTATGTTTTTATCCTTTTACATAACATTATTTCTCACTTATAAAAAACTGCCAATAAATATTACTGGATAAGCGTAAGTGCATGCAAAACCTTTTAATGTGTATTTAGTTGAATCTCTCTATAGTTTTTGCATTTGTTCATTTAATTAACAAATATTATTTCATGCCTACTCTTTTTTAGTCACAGCTTCAGGTTTTGGGGAAATAGGAATGGTGCTTACACTTAAAGAGGAGACAAGCATATGAGTTTTAGAACATGTAATACAGAAATACATGTAGGTACAAACATTAGTATGCTCAATAATGCTATTTTATTCTTTACAAACTTTAAAATATGTTCATCTTGAGCCAAGGAAATGGCAGACTTGTAGTTATTAAATGTTAATCCTAAATCAAACTCACTGTATTCAGTACCTAAATTCATGAAATCTTTTTTTTTTCTAGATACTTTATCCTTAAGTTAATGTTCAGGCAAGGAAATGCTGTAGTTTTATGGGTATCAACCCCCTCAAGCAATATGCACTCAGGAGATTACCCCGTTAAAGAACACCACAGCTGTGACTTTATTAAATTAAACATAGTTCATGGCAATTAGCCATGGCAGTTTCCTGTGGGCCACTCTTCTGATCATGGAGAAAAAGGACACAAATGGCTGGAATTCCACCAAGAGACCTGCCACTTCCCTGAAGTTCCTTCCCTTCAGGGTTCACCTGCTGTCCCTTACAGTCCCCAGGGCTATGCACTTCCTCCAATTTGGATCACTATTTCTTACTACTTTTTCAGTTTTATATGGGTAGAACATCCATTAACTGAACTTTGTACTTTGCTTTGTGTTTTTGTTATTGCTTTTAGCATTTGTCATGGTTTAGTTTGCAATGCCCATATTCACAATGGTGTAGATGAAAATCGAAGCTGTATGGTATAACTTGTTCAGGAAACATGAACTGTAATATTTGCTAGTAATTATTATTTCTCTTTCCTATTTCACACTGGATGGAAACCCTTTTTTCTTTCTCTCATTCTTTTTTTGTATTCTTCAACTTAACTTCAATAACACACTTAAATTAGATTTTGATAATACCAGGTCTTTGGTTTCAAACTTGCTATCAAAAGGACAGAATCTCTCTACCTTGCATACACATTGAACTGTTTTATTTTTTTTTCCTTTCAAGCCTCTGTGTGTTTGTATGGTAGTTTTCTGTACCTGTTACTTCTTTAAGTGGCACTTCCAAGCCATGAGTATGTCATATGCTTATAACACATAACTCTATCTTGTTTCCTAATTTAAAAATAAAATTAATTATTACATTTATCCTCCCAGGGAATTATATCTCATTTAGCAAAATCATCTATCTTTCATGGAGTGTAACATGAATTAGAAGAAATCCTCATCTGTCATGTTTCCCAGGAAAAAGAGGCCCACACAAAGTTCATCATATATACAAATATTTATTAAATATGTATAAGAAAACATTTTTTAGAGATGCTAAGATAAAACTACTGAGAAACTCTGTATCTTTTTTCCAATTATGATTCTTTTAATAGTACACAAAATAGTTGCAAATCACTAATACTTTTACACTCTGTCCTTTTTTTATGGTCTATAGTTTTTAAAATTCTTTTGCTGCCATGAGCAAAGAAAGCCAAGATGTTTGTTAGTTATGTGGAGATGTTAGAGGAAAGCACAGGTTTCACATATCCTGAAACAGAAAAAGTCTTCTGTGTTGAAAGTGTGCCCTCTTCAAATATTTACAAAACTCAAAGTATTGTCCCCATGAAGGTTTGAGGAGGATTGGAAACATTTACCTTACCAGTCATGTCAAAGCTTAACTTTGGTGATTAAATGTAAATGGACTGAAGGCACCCATCAAAATACATAGATTTACAGAATGGGTAAAAACAACACCCATCTATACATCTACAAAAGACTCACTTCAAACCCAAAGACATATAAAGACTAAAAGTGAAGGGGTGGGAAAAGGTATTTCATGAAAATAATAGAGAGAAGAAAGCAGATGTAGCAGTACTTATATCAGACAAAATAGATTGGTAAAGAAGTAAAACTGTCACTGTTTGCAGATGGTACGATATTCTACATAAAAAACCCTAAAGAATCCACCAAAAATCTATTATTACTAATAACAAAATTCAGCAAAGTTGCAGGACACAAAATTAATACACTGAAATCTGTTAAATTTATATATACTAATGATGAACTATCAAAAAGAGAAATCAGGAAAACAACTCCATTTACAATGGCATCAAAAAGAATAAAATACCTAGGAATAAACCTAACCAAGGAAGTGAAAGACCTATACCTGGAAAATTACATGACACTCATGAGAGAAATTAAAGAAGACACCAATAAATGGAAATAACATCCTGTGTTAATGGATAGGAAGAATTAATATTGTCAAAATGGCCATCCTACTTAAAGCAATCTACAGATTCAATGCAATCCCTATCAAAATACAAACAGCATTCTTCAATGAACTGGCACAAATAATTCTAAAATTCATATGGAACCACAGAAGACCCCAAATAGCCAAAATAATCCTGAGAGGGAAGGACAAAGCTAGGGCTATTACACTCCCTAATTTCCAACTCTACTACAAAGCCACAGTAATCAAGACAATTTGGTACTGGCACAAGAACAGACCCATAGATCAATGGAACAGAACAGAGATCCCAGATATAAACCCAAGCATTTACGGTCAATTAATATATGATAAAGGACCCATGAATATACAATGGAGAAATGACAGCCTCTTCAACAACTGGTGTTGGCTAAATTGGACAGATACATGTAAAAGAATAAACTGGATTGTTGCCTAACTTGATCACAAAAATAAACTAGAAATGGATCAAAGACCTGAATGTATCTCATGAAACCATAAATCTCATAGAATAAAACAGGCAAAAGTCTCTTGGATATAAACAGGAGCAACTTTTTCTTGAACATATCTCATTGAGCAAAGGAAACAAAAGCAAAAATGAACAAATGGGACTACATCAAACTAAAAAGCTTTTGTACAGCAAAGGACACCATCAGTAGAAAAAAAGGCATCCTATAATATGGGAGAATATATTTGTAAATGACTCGTCCATTAAGGGATTAACATCAATATATAAAAAGAATTCATACACCTCAACACCCAAAAAACAAATAACCTGATTAAAAAACAGGCAGAGGATCTGAATAGGTACTTCTCCAAAGAAGAAATACAAATGACCAATAGGCACATGAAAAGATGTCCCCCATCACTAATTATCAGGGAAATGCAAATTAAAGCCACAGTGAGCTATCACCTCACCCTAGTTAAGATGGTCAAAATCCAAAAGACAAGAAACAACAAATGCTGCCAAGGATGCAGAGAAGAGGGTAAGTAAAGACCCCTACACTCTTGGTGGGAATGTAAATTAACCATTGCAGAAAGCAGTACAGAGATTCCTCAAAAAACTAAAAATAGCAATACTATTTGACCTAGTCATTCCACTCCTAAGAATTTACCCAAAGAAATCAAGATCCCAGATTCAAAAAGACATATGCACCCCTACGTTTATCACAGCACTATTTACAATAGCCAAGATAGGGAAGCAACCTATGTGTTTAGATGAATGGATTAAGAGGTGACACATATGCACAATGGAATATTATTCAGCTATAACAAGAAAACAAATCCTACCATTTGTAACCACATGGATGGAGCTAGAGGGTATTATGCTCAGTGAAATAAGCTAGGCAGAGAAAGACAAGTAACGAATGATTTCAGTCATTGTGGAATGTCACAAGGCAAAACTGTAGGAACAAAACAGCAGCAAACTCAAAGACTCCAAGAAGGGACTAGCAGTTACCAAAGAGGAGGGTTGGCAGGGTGAATGGTGAGGGAGGGAGAAGGGGTTAAGGGGCATTATAATTTGCAATCACAATGTAGTAGGTCACAGGGAAGGCTGTATAGCATGGAGATGGCAAGTAATGACACTATAGCATCCTACTACACTGATTGACAGTGATTGAAATGGGTTAGGGGGACTTGATAATATGGGCCAATGCTGAAACCACAATGTTGCTCATGTGAAACCTTCATAAAATTGTATATAAATGATACCTTAATTAAAAAAAAGAAGCAGGGAAAAAAAAACTTAACATTGTTCTCATGGGTGCTAGTTTATGTTTAGAACATCCTTCTGTCCAATATCAACTAAATCTTCCTTTTTGATATTGTACACTTCTTTTTTGCCTTTTATTTTTTGTAGTTTCAAAAATTATTTTAGAACAGTTTTAGGTTTATGGGAAAATTATAAATATAATACAGACAGTTCCCATATACCATGAACCTAGTCTCCCTTATTATTAATGTTTTATATTAGTATGGTACATTCATTACAGTTAATGAGCCATTATTGATACATTATCAACCAAAGTCTGTAGGTAATTAGAATTCACTACTTTTCACTGAATGCTCTTTTTCTGTTCCAAGATTCTATCCAAGGTACCACATTGCGATTAGTTGTTATGTTCTCCTTTGGCTCCATTTGTCTGTGACAGTTTCTCAAACTAGTCTTACTTTTGATGACTTTAACAGTTTTGAGGGATACTATTCAAGTATTTTGTAAAACATCCTTCAAATGGGATCTGTGTGATATTTTTCTCATGATTATTCTGGGATTATGGAGTTGGGGGAGGAGGATAGACACAGAGAACCATTTCCTCATGTCATAGAAGGATATTATCAACATATCAGTGCTGATATTAATCTTGATCACCTAGTTGGGTAAGTTTGCTATGCTCAGGAGTGGGGAGTGCTTTACCTACTTAAGGGCACAGTATCTACATAAATTATTTGGATTTTTCTGCATGGGAGTTTTTTATTCTCCAGGTTTTATTTATTTATTTAATCTATTTATGTCAGTATGGATTCATAAATCTTTATAGTTTCTGTATAATTAAAAATACTGCTTTATATATTTTATTGCTCAAATTGTTCAAGCTTTGGTCAGTGGGAGCTCTTTCAGTTGGTGCCTGTGCACTTTTGACATACCTTCTTCGCTTTTTGTTGTTGTTTACAAATACTTCCTGACTCTCTAAGTATAAGTATTTCCTCTCTCCTCCAGGCTTTTGTTGTTTATTTTCTGTCTCAGTCCTGGAATCATACAATTCTCCAGTAAAGCTCTTTCCTTTTATTGAAGAATGGTATTAGAAACCAAGATTTGTCATTGTGTGCAGTTTTTGCTACTGGAAGCCACTGTTTCTAGGCCTTCTCAGTTGACAGATGGAGGTAAATATATGTACATGTGTGTGTGTGTGTGTGTGAGTGTGTATAAACACACACTAACACATATCTTTAAATGTCTGTATGTAATTATGTATATCTATTTCAAGGCAAATGTGAGTTTATAATGATGTCCGCAACACTTACCCATTAATCCATTCCTCTGTGGGTCATTCTAACCTCTTCTCCTTAGTTATTTGTAAACTATAACTCCAATAGTGAGAAACCTGGCTCACTCCACTTACCATTCATTTATGCACTTGCTAAATTCTAGTATACATGTTTAGTGATGTCAGAATTGTTAACCTGTCCCTTATTTCCATGAAGTTAATATAGATATTCCAGCTTTCTTTTGTTTAATGTTAGCATGGGTTATAGGTCTCCATTCTTTTATTTTAAAAACCTATCTTTATATTTAATGTGGATTTCTTGCAGACCACATAGTTTATCTACTTTGAAAATTCCTTTTACTTGATGTATTTATACCATTAACATTTAATGCCATTATTGATATATTTGGATTCATAACTACTTTAATATAACTGTTTTATATTTGGTCTTTTTTTGCTGTACATTTTTTTTTGTTATCATTAATCTACAATTACATGAAGAACATTATGTTTACTAGGCTCACCACTTCACCAAGTCCCCCCCACACACCCCATTACAGTCACTGTCCATCAGCGTATTAAGATGCTGTAGAATCACTATTTGTCTTCTCTGTTTTGCACAGCCCTCCCTATGCACCTCCCAACATTATACATGCTAATCATAATGCACCCTTTCATTTTCCCCATCCTTATCCCTCCCTTCCCATCCATCCTTCCTAGTCCCTTTCCCTTTGGTAACTGTTAGTCCATTCTTGAGTTCTGTGATTCTGCTGCTGTTTTGTTCCTTCAGTTTTTCTTTGTTCTTATACCCAACATATGAGTGAAATCATTTGATACTTGTCTTTTTCCACCTGGCTTATTTCACTGAGCACAATACCCTCTAGTTCCATTCATGTTGTTGCAAATGGTAGGATTTCTTTTCTTCTTATGGCTGAATAATATTCCATTGTGAATTTGCTCTTCTTTAATTAGGACTTCTTTTAGAGAGCAGTTTGGGGTTCACAGCAAAATTGAGGGGAAGATACAGGAATTCCCCATAGAAATTATGCTATGGAACAGCATAGCCACCCTCATTATCAACATCAAGGGTGGTACATTTGTTGCAACTGATGAACTAGCCTTGATACGTCATACTCACCCAAAGTCTAAACCCAAAAGCTTACATTATGATTCATTCTTGCTGTTGTATATTCTATGAGTTTGGACAAATATAATTGCATGTATCCATTCTTAAATATAGGGTATTTGCACTGTCCTAAAATCATCTCTGCTCCACCTATACATCCCTTATCACCAATCTCTGACAAACCCTGATCTTTCTCTTGTTTCCATAGTTCTGCTTTTGCATGCTTCCCATTTCTGCCTTTTCTGGTTTTAACTGAGAATTTTGCAAGCTTCCATTTCATGCCTTCTCTCAGAATATAGAAATACTTATTTTTATATTTTTTAAAGATTGCCTTTGCGTTTGCAATATAAAATTTTAAATAATTAAAACCACATTCAAACAATATTATACTACTTCATACGCAGTACAGGTATTTAAAAACAGAATATTCCCATTTTTTTCCTTTCACCTACTATAACATAAATACCATTCCTTTCAATTTTCCATGTGTTATAATCACTCAGGACATTGTTACTATTATCACCTTATACAAACAGCTTTTTAGGATTAATTAAGAATAAGAAAAATAAAAGATTTTATCTTATCTTCATTAATTTTTCAGCATTCTCCTTTTCTTTATGTGGATATAATTTGTGATCTAAATTATTTTCAATTTTGCTATAGACTGAATGTTTACCCTCATAATTCACATGTTGTAATCTACTCTGCAAAGTGATGCTATTTGAAGGTGGGGCCTTTGGGAGGTAATTAGGTCATATGGGCAGAGCGCTTATGAATGGGCTAATGCCCTTTTAAAAGAGACCCCTCACCCTTCCATCATGTGAAAACACAGTGAAAAAGATGTCCCTCTATGAACCCAGAGGTGGGCCCTCATTAGACATCAAATACGCGTGTGTCTTGATCTTGGAATTCCAGTTTCTAGAATTGTGAAACATAAACTTTTGTGGTTTATAAATTTACCCAGTCTATAGTATTCTGCTATAGCAGCCTGAGTGGAGTAAGACAGACATTGGTACTGAAAAGTGGGATACTGCTGTAACAAATACCTAAAAATGTGGAAGTGACGTTGAAACTTGGCAATGGATAGAGGCTGGAACACTTTGTAAGCACATGTTAGAAAAAGCCTACATTGCCATGAATGAACAACTGAGAGTGATTCTGGTGAGATCCCATAAAGAAAAGATGAAAGCTATTAAGAGAACCTCAATTTTCTTAGCGAATACTTAATCCTGAAAAAGTAATCCCAAATAAAATGTTGGCATAAATATGTATGGCAATGTCATTCTGATGAAGTCTCGATGGAAATGAGAACATGTTGCAGGAAATTGTGGTGGAAGAGGGGAGGAAATCCTTGTTATAAAGTGGCAAAGAATTTGGCAGAATTGTGTTCATGTCCTTGTGTTTTGTAGAAGAAAGAACTTGAAACTGATGACATTGGAAATTTCTAGGCAAAGTGTTAGAGTGACCTGGTATTTACTGATTGTTTATTGTAAAATATAAGAAGAGAGAAACGATTTAAAGACAGAATTGTTAATCAAAAAGAAACAGACCTTAAAGATTTGGAAAATTCTAAGCCAATCTATCTTGTAAGGAAGGATGGAGAAAGGTTCATTTACAAGTAGATGTGAATTTACATCTGAAGACATAACTCAAGATGTAAATTGATGATTAGACAGTCCCCATTATAGTAGAGAGGTCATAAACTATACCCTCCAACATAATTAAAGACAGCAAATTTATGAATCAATTAAAAAAGATGGAAGGAGGTAAGATATACATGCACACTTAAATGGCAGTTACAGAAGTGTGCATATGCTTCTAGTTGAATTAGGCATATGATTAAGTGATTATTATGTTGATTTGATTTGCTCAATTTGCATCCTGAAAGACAAAACACAAATTAAAATATAAAGGAAAATTCTACAGGACACAAGAAGTCATTTTTAAAAATCTATCTTCATGTTTCTGATTCAGCTTAAAGAGTCTGCTTTTAATATAATATGCTAAATTATTGTTAAAATTAAGCAATGATCTACTTTCAATCAACAGCAGATGTTGCTTATCTCTAGTCATTATTCATGTACACATTAAAAAATTTTTTAAATGTTTAATTTTTAGTATCTGTAGCATGGACAAAGAACAAGGATTCATTTACTGTAAGTGTGAGTGATAAATGAATAAGAATTTTGTAGTATAGAGAAGAGTTGGAATAGGTGAGAAAGAAAGAGATGAAACATTTCAGCAATGTATTTGTTAAAGTTCCACTGGGCTTGTTCAACTCTGTTTTAAACATATAAGAAACAACTGGAATTGTTTCCTATTGGGAGTTGATTGGACATTGCTGAAACCACAAAAAACTGTAAGGCAAACTTGTATATGATACAACTCAACCATATTATCCAGGGAATTTTGGTGGTTGGTTTCTGCACTAAAGCAAAATCTGCAACAAGTTATAGTTCAAGGTAGAAAAAGTGTTGATTCTATTTGGTTTCATCTTCTGTGAGCATACTGCCAGGAAGTTGTTAGAAATATATTAGTCAGAGTTCAGCCCCCAGAAAAGAGGACCTCAGAGGTGTAAACTTGGACTTGAGATTGAGCTGTGTAGTCCTAGCAAGAAAGGTAAAGAGTTAGTCATTCATTAAGGCAGAAGTGTAGTCAAGAAGGCTCAAAATCTAGACTCAGTTTCACCAAGGGTTCATGCTTCTGGCTATGGACAGAAGATATAACCAATAGTCTGAGATTATTATAATAAAGTTATGTCATAATGCAGATAGCACCTTATGGTATGGACGAAATTAATAGTTTTCCCGCTGTGGTTTTTTCCAGGGACTAGAAGGGGCTGACTCTTCAGTTACAGCTGTACATAAGAGTAAGAGTTGAACTGCGACAAGCAATACCTGGAAAACCACAGACCTATTTGTTTGGAAGTATAAAGAGAGAATAAACACTGTTAGGCAGCCCAAAAAGGCCTATGTAAATTACTGTTTTAACTTATGCAATTCCAAACAATGTCATTAAATGAATATTCCCCATCACAACCAGTCTGTAAATAACAATAATGTCTACCTATCAACAAACTATTGTAACTCTATTTTATTTCACCATGGAAAACTGTTTCTTAAGCCAAAAAGATCCATATACCACAAAACTAGGTTTGCAGTAGAAAGGCAATAATATAAAGAATCAGAACTTTGTATTTAGAGAAGCATGCCAACTTTGAGAATAAAAATGTGTGTGAGCCTCCTTTTGATTGGGTACTGATGAACAGCTGGTTTGTAGACTTAGAACTAAATAACAGTGATATAAGAATTCAGTTAATGCTTTTTTTAATCCACATGAAACAGTACATTTAAATTAGCAATTTACTTCTTGTGTATTACCAGGTACTTTTGCACCACTTGTTTTCAGCAAGACTAAAGACTAAAGCCTAACATAATATTTTTGAGGTTGTTAGTGAGATTTATTAGATATCATACATTCATAGAGTGGTGGGAATAAGCCTGTTTTTTAAAATACAGAAACAACTCCTATTGTGTATGTTAAAGCCTACATGACAAAATATGTTTTAATTTCAAGAGTAAAATGAGAAATTTCACTTTAGTTAATACCTCTACCAATGGCTGTACAGTTCATGCACCATGTGGGAAACATATTAACTCCTGACACTGATGATTAAAGTCAGATATTACCTTTGATTACATTTAATTATTCAGAATCACTGTAGCATGTAATAAGATAACTTCCAGTATAATTAGAAACACAGTAACATCTAATGAAAACTATTTATAGAATTTCAACAGCAATTACAACATCCTTCAGGTTTTTCTATACTTTCAGGCAGGATTTTTCTAACTGTTTACTGATTGTCATTTGGGATACATAAATTTTCTGATTTAGTAAAATCAATATGTAAAGGAATCCCCACCCTTCACCATAAACCATTTTCCTTCATAGAATTAGTTGTAACAATTTCTATGACTCATAATAATAACCTTTATAATGTTACTGACTCTAAACACAACTCACCTCTCCTCTGCATGAACACTATACACAATTCTTAAACAAACCCATACTTGCTAATGTGACGTGTTATCCTTTGTTTCTTTTAATAACACTCTATTTATTACACCTGACACAATGTGCCCTTCCTAAAAGTGAAACATGGGCACTGTGTTAAGAATAGAATACTCTATAAAATAAATATAAGATTACATTTTTAATATTATAGTAGAAACAAGCATTCTTATAGGTTAGAATAAACTTAGGAGTATAAGGTTTATGGTATTGATTCATTATTTTTCTATTCAGGGACAAGTTCACTCCTAGCAGTTAAGTAACTTTTCATTTATTCAACACCTATATCATATTATGCATGTCATAATATTATAGGTTAGACCAATATCTTACCTTATGGTTTTAATTCTAAATAACTACTTGAACTCCCTTCTTTTGACAAGCCCAAACTACCACTTTGATCTTAATTAATTTCCTTGTCTTAACTCTGCCAAAAGAATGCTTAATAGCAGCAAACTGTAGTATTTTTAATACCTACTTTTGTGTTATTTCTCTTATACAATATTGCCTTGCAAAAAGGGAACCAGATTTTATTGACATTAATCCCTTACTTTAGGCAAAAAGCTAATAGACAACATTTAGAATATAAAAAAAGAAAGCAATGAATTTATTTGTGATTTCAATATTGAAATCTCTGTCATTTATTTGATTACTACATAACTTCCTTGTAGGGAGAATATGTCCATTTTTTGAGCATAAACTTGGAATCCTATCAAGAGATTCCAGTTAATGGAAGCCAGATAACAATCTCCTTCTCTCAATACAAACCTGCCATTCATTTTACTCTCTCATGTCACCGCTCCATAACAGTTAGGAAACTATTTTTGGAAAACACTTTTGAGTGTTAAAATGTGCTTCAAATATATCTCAAAGGAATTGGCACTTTACAAAGACTACATACAGGCCCAGAGATTGTGTTATATTTTGCATTTTCACACAGCTAGAAAATTTCTCTAATGGGAGCTCAACATTTTGACTTTGAATGAAAAATATTAGCAATAACGCAATTTGGTTGGTATGGAAAATTTGTTGGAAAAAGAGGATTTGTTAAATCATTAGAGTTTTGATTTGAAGGAAAATATAAATATTGATTTTCTGAGTAAAAGCAGTCATAATAAACTCTGCAAACCCAATAAAATATCTAGGGACATGTTTTTGTATGTCCTATCTCTTTAATTATTAGAGGGAAAGCAATACGCAGGCATTTTCTGGACCATTTATGGCAACTCTATGAACAGTACGAACAGGGATATAGTCTCATTCTTTTCAATACTGAAATGCACTTTTCTTACAGACTTCAATTAAATTTGGTTGATATTTCAATGGTGCTGCAAAATATTCAATTAAATCAGTTAGCCAATTGCACACAGTTTTTATTTCTTGAATGTGAGGTGTGTTATTATGAAATCACAGGTGCATTGCCAACTGTGTGGTCTTTGGCAGACATTTTGGAAACATTAAAATTTTGTTTCAGTTATCATAAAAACTTCCCCATAATGCGCTGCCACAGCTGTGGTGGCATATCAATACAGCAGTCAGACTAAAAAGAAAATAAACCAATGACCTTTTTTCTCATTTTTCCTGTCAACTCTTGTAAGTTACACATGAGAGGCATTAATAGGGTTACTTGGAAATGTTAAAGAGCTGTCAGTATTTCATTTCTTAAGAATATGAAATGTGTATTTTTTTAAAAGGTGAATACCGACTCCTTTCATGGGGAAAAAAATGAAGTTTCATGATTAATGGAGCATCATCAGATCATGAATAATACCGACAAATGAAGGATGTTTCTCTTCCTTTTACACCCATTTTCTCCACAAAAGTAGTTCTAATCTTAAAATAATGTTCCTATAAATCTATCATTGAGTCAATATGTTTTATTGAAGGTGAGATGGGACAGGTTAATGCACCGATGATAATCTAATGAGTCTTTAATTACCTTTAAGTTTCTTAGAAATGTCATCAAATTATGCCAGCAATTTAAATATCATCTTTGCTTAGGATAAAATAAACATAGTCCATGCAAGTTAAATAATTCTAATTATAGTCTCATATTTAGACACTTTACATATCAGCACCGAAACTTGCATGTGCTCTAGTTGAAAATTGAGTACTATTTTAAGATAGACTGACATGATAAACTAAGTTTTATTTTCCCTCTCTTCTCCCAAAAAAGCAGACTGTGTTAAGTAAAATTGAAAATTCCTCCACCTTTAGGGATTTAACTTTTTCACAGGAAACAGTTTAAATTCAAACTCTAGCCATTGAACGTTTAATCAAAACATTGACTTACAAACCTGTCCAACACACCCATATGCGTATGTATGAATGCAGAAATGTGAAACATAGCACTTATCTCCTGAACTGCATCAGGGACAAAAAAGTTGCAACCAAATGACTGGGAAGGCACTTAAACTTTTACCTTGTTGACATGTTTGTTTGTTTATTCAGTTTTACTAAGACCTTTAAATGTTGCTATTAAATCAAAGTATCAGAATCATTTTAACCTCAATTCTGATATTCAGTGTGATGGGCAAGCTGACCTTATGGGTCTTTTTCTTTCAGTTTGCTGAATCTACAGTAGTTCCCATTTAAATGCAGTTTCACTTTCCATGGTTTCAGTTACCCCTGCCAACTGTGCTCTGGAAGCAGATGTTCCACCTTCTGACCACTCATCAGAAGATCAGTCATAGCCTAACACTACGTTCACAGTGCCCACGTCATTCACCTCACTTCATCTCATCACATAAGTGTTTTATCACCTTACATCATCACAAGAAGAGGGTGAGTATGGTACAATAAAATATTTTGAGGGAGAGAGGAGAGATGGAAAGACCACATGTATGTTACTTTTGTTACAATATATTATTTTAATAGTTCTTTTATTATTAGTTGTTAATCTCTTACTGTGCCTAATTTATAATTAAACTTTATTGTAGGTATGTACATACAAGAAAAAATATAGTATATATAGGATTCAGTACCATCTGTGGTTTCAGGCATCCACTGGGGGTCTTGGAACATAGCCCCTGCAGGTAAGGGAAGGACTATTATACCAGTACTCCTGAGGTTATCCTGCCTTATTATGAGTACTTATGAGGTTATCCATTGGTAAGGTCTCTTTATAACTGCCCCATATCTATTTCTTGCAAGTATTCCACAGTCTGCATTGTTGGTACAGAGAGTTGTTCATTCCTCTAAAAGTGAAATGTACTGAGTTCTGTTCTGATCATTGCCTTTCTCTAACTGTGTAAAATTCTTTTCAAGAGCAGGTTTATTCATATTTTTTCTGAAAACCTACAATTACACATTTCGTTGTTCATATGTAAATTGTAAATTATTTTCATTTGGATTTTAATCTAAGGTGACATTCTTCAAATATCGAATTATTTTAATAATCAAATGATATAGAATAAATGACATTAATTCCTTTTGTATAATCATCAGGAAGTTGGCTTTAGTCCATATGAAAGTTTGTTTCTATGACAAGCTTAGGCATTTGATGGGAGTGTGGAAGGGCAATTAGTATATCAATTTCAAATAAATTCCAACAATTTAACATTATTTCCTTCCCTTAATTATCAAGTTGTACTCTTCTTCTTAACATTGGCTGTCACCTCCATTGGTATTAGCATATTTGTGACAGGGCAGCATTAGCTAAACAGAAATTACTGTTGGTTGCATTGTGCTTCCCTTCATTTTCTAGAAGGAATGATTGGCACATACACATAAGAGATTTATTCACATGTAGTCATTAAATGTTGATTATTAATTAGACATTTTTCTCAAGTTCTTATACTGGCTTTAGTACTTTTACTGAATATTGTTTAGGTTAAATAGAACAGTTTCCATCACTTGCCTGCACCCATCAACTTTTCTTTCAGGAAATCCCAGAGCCCATACAGAACTCACTGTGGTTTAATTCTAAGAGCTCATCTGTTTCACTTAGTGCAACTTTGCTTCCAACCAGCAGATTTCTCATTGGTAGAATTCAATGTTAAATAGTTTCAGAATAACCTTGAAATGAATCTTTTTTCCCCTTGTACTCAATTTCCCTCTGAGCTTTTCATAAAGTAAAGGACTATGCAAAGCTGCCCCATCAGTGCAGCCAAGACCACAGTGATAGAAGTAAGAAATGCTCTGGGGAATACTGCAAATGCAATTGCTGCTTCTTGCTTGAAACTTGAGAACCAGCAACAGTTTAGAAACCCTTTGCTTTCTGGGGGATCCTTTTACACTGTGGTAAGCATTGCTGTGAAGTTAATATTATTTCTCAGAAGCAGACCTTTTCATACAGTTAACTATGTGTAAAATTGTCTTTCTTTTCGTTCTTACTTGACATATATCTCCAATTTATACCCAGTCTGCCATGCACTTCCACTAAGCAGTTTAGTCTTCTTTTTAGTATTTGATTTATGGTTGCTTGAAAAGAGATATGGCTAGAATATCTTATTGCATATATCTTCTTGTGCTTTTTTGCTATGTTCTGATTCTGATGTCCATCTTATTTTAAATTCATTTTTTAAACATATGTATCTTTCTAAAATGTGAATTAATGTATCTTTTTCTTTCTTCCACACATATACTCTTTTAGGGTTCATCCTTTATGCTCTGTAAGGCATCATTTTTATTATCCAAAGGGAGTAATGTACTCTTAACTATATATTGTAATGATCTTCACCTTACACACAGTTTGAATGATCCTCCTCATGTTTCCCTTCAGTGCATTGTATCAACTCTGGATCTTACCACACTACAGAGTAAAAGATTAGCCTTATTACCTACATGACAGAAGGTCACTATTAAAATTATTCCTTTTAATTATTGTCTTTTAAATAAACCACATAGGCTCAGGCCAGCCAAGGGTTAAAACTGTATCATGTATTAAGTTAAAAATGAGGAGTTAAAGATTATTGGCACTGATGATAAGGTTTGTTTTCTATATTGGTATTAATTTAATGGAATACATAGGTATGATTACTATATATATATATATATGATAATATGAGACATGTTATTTTTTTTTACATCTTGTATAGCTATGTTTAGAAAAGTGGAGAACACATTGCACTAGAATTAGTGCAGCCATTCCCTGGTTTGCTGAGAGTTCTTACGAATTCTGTGGTACCATGGAGAAACAATGGCCTCGGAAAGACACTTGGATTTGAATTTTTGTTCTTCAGTTGCCAAACTAGATGGTGTACTTAAATCTGAACTTCAACATCCCCACATATAAAATGTTGGTAAAAATAATGTAGTGATTAGTTTTGCCTTCACTGGTATAAAAAGAAACATTCTGACATGTATTATAAGACCTGAGATTAGTGTGGCTCCAGAGTTTAATTCTGTGACTCATTTGCTTCATCAGGACCTGCTTTGCTGTCATATTTTTGTTCTACCATTTTAGTATTCCAACTGGTCCTTAGTCTAGTAAACTCAGGGTAGGGTAACCATCTTAGGAGTCAGTCTTTTACTTCGCTGCTTTGTTAGGTTAGAGAAGGTCTTCACAGAAGCCCTGCAGAAAGCTTCCACTTCACTACTCACCACACAGAGCTGCACTATACTTCAGGCATTTAGTTCCTTCTCTGATAATTGTACTGAAACCTCAATGGTGAGCTAAGCTCAGTAAAGACTTAGGGATGGTTGATAACTAGGGAAACTGGTGGTGTAAAGGAAGCAGGGATAGATGCTAGGGAGATAGTTGAAAACATATTCTACAAGTATGCTAAGTTTGTTATACAAGATAATATGAGCATATATAAGTAACCCAGCACAGTGACTGACACAAAGTAGAAGCTCCAAAAAAGGAAACAAACCACTGCATTCTACGCAAATATATTAAGCTTCTAGCATGTTTCAAGTACCCTGAATACCATTAAGAATATAAATGGATCAAACACACTTGCTGAAATCAAATATCTAATCTAATATGGGAGAATCAGAAAATATTCTTAAATAAAACATACATAAATGAACAGTCATACTAACAAATTAACATTACAGATGCTCTGATAAAGGGAAATCCATATTGAGATCAAATAAAAGATCATTAGTCACAAATTGGATGCAAGAGTGGGAGGCAAGCAGGAGGCATATTGAATGAATGCAATGGTGTAGTATTTTATTCTTAAAATATGAGTTGTTATTAGCTAGGCAGAGAAACATAGATTGGATGGATTTTCCAGGGGAAAGATAAATACAGCAGCATAAAAGGAGAGATAAGCGATTGTAGAGGCACCAGTCTCTTTTTTTCATCGCATGCTTGGGTGACAGAGAAGGCCTTCAGTGTTGAGGAAAGAGGCTCTTACCTTCAGACTGCAGAGTTTAAGCTGCATGGCTGGTGAAACACTAGTCATTTCCCTGTTGTAATCTGGGTCTAGTGCCAGTAGCATGATGGAATAGCAGAGCCTTGGCTTCAGCCCTATTTTGTTTTGCCATCTGAATGTTCATAGCTAAGGGAACGCTGGTTCGCTCTTCTAAACCTTGGCTTGTGACTAATATGGTTTGACAGGTGAATGACTTGATTTGCTACCTTAGTTCTCTATTATATCTGGTTGCCTTACAATTTGGTTATAGCAATTTTTCATAGAGTTCTTCAGGAGTACAACCCAGTCTTGGAAAGTTGATTCTTCTAAAAGGAGTAGAACTGTGATGTTTCATCTTTTCTTATCATTGCTTTTGACTATACTTAAAAAAAATCCCCTTTCCTATTCCATGGGCAGGTTTTTTAACTTTCTGGAAGTGTCTACATTTAAAAAGTACAAAAAAGAAACTAAAAATAGAAGCACAAGCTCATAGATGAAAAGAACAGATTGGTGATTGCCAGAGGCAGGAGCATAGGGTAGGAGAAATGTGTGACCAGTTTTTTGTTTTTGTTTTTAGTGTAATTAAATTGAATTTAATCAGAAGTTATACCAAAATTAATCAGTTTAAAATTCAAACTGCTCACCCAATTCAATACTCTTCTCTTTCTCCAAGGTTCAGAGAAGCCTCAAATATTAGGAAACACAGTTAAAGGACATGTGATATTCACATTTATTTCACCACAATTTCTTCTTCAGGATGCTTTCAATCTTTGGAGCATTTGGGATTCATGGGAAGGATTAGGAAAACAAGGAAAATTCTTGCCTAACTAGTGGTAAAGTTGTCCTCTCTGGGTTGTTATTGCTTTCCTGATGATGCCATCGATATCTCATATGGTTAAATGTTTGATTTCTCATAGTCACAAGTACAGATTCTTTAAAAATCCCTGCAAAAGGGGCATCCATAGTTTAAAGATTCTTAAATTACTCCAGTTTCACCTCTTTACCTCTTCTCATTTCTTCTCACCTCACACTATTATGATCTACTTATTACAAAGGCCCCTCTCTCAGTAGCCAGCTCTCTTAATAGTTTGCCTTAATTACTATCATCCACAGTAGCTAATATGTTTGTATTATTTGGAGTTCTCCAAAGAAACAGAACGCATATAACAAGAAATCGGCTTACATAATTATGGACACTGAAAAGTCCAAAGATCTATCTGCGTTGGCAAGCTGGAAACCCAAGAGATCTGATGTATAGTTTCAGTTCAAGTCCAAGTCTGAAGGCAGGAAACTGATGTCCCATCTGGCGGACAGTCAGGAGGAAAGGTTCCCTCTTATTCAGTCTTCTTGTTCTATTCAGTTCTTCAGTTGATTAGAGGAGGGCCACTCAGATTAGTGAGGACAGTCTGCTTTACTTAGCCTACTGATCTAAAGTTAATGTCATCCAAAAACACTCTCATAGGCAGACTCAGAACAATGTTTGATCGAATGTCTGGGCACCCTACAACTCTGTCATGTTCACACATAAAATTTATCATCAGAGCATTCTTTGCTTACTAAGTGATAATATATAGCCAGATAATTAAGAGTCTCTTCTTTATCATCTACTGTCTCCTTCAAGTTGTCTAATTTTCCCTGTTCAAATAGTAAACAAAAGAATGGATCATTAATGCCATCACATAAACCAAAGAACCAAGCCTGACAATGGGATACCAGTCTCTTCTTTGTATAATCATCCTCATCTTTATCAGGGATTTTTTTGGGGTCTCCTTTATATGTATTAATGGGACCCTACAGATATGTATGTGACAATGTATTAGTAGCTCTACTTGGAATAATAGATGAAGATATCTACTGATTAGATATGCTCTAAGCTTTGGGGTATATAGTAGCATGAGTATTGTTTCAACATTCTGCACTTCTTTACTAACAGGATCAAACATTCACTTCTTTTGCCATGCAACTCAGGTGGGACATAGTTCCCCACCTTAGTCTCAAAGTTCAGCTATGCAACCTACTTTGGGAATAATTATTCAAGAAGCAAGCTCAGTGAGAAAAAACATGCTTGGTCTAGCCTATTTTCTCAGGAGGGGTAAAAAGACCCACAGAATGAAGCATACTGTTCCCCCTGAGTACGATGTAGATCAGTCAAACCCTCATCCCAGCTAAGCCTGCAGGGAACATTTGAGAGCACAGTGCTCAGCAGAGCCACCAGACTAAGCTCAGTCTAGACCAACTGACCCTCAGTTCATCTTGAAATCCATGACAGTGAATGATTATTGTTTTAAGTAGTGACTTCACGGATAATCAGTTTTTTGTTGTGGTTTGTTTTTTGGCCATGGCATTTTTATGACAATAGCAAAACTGATACACAGATTTAATCCCAATTGTCAGGTATACTCAGTTAAAAAGGAAAAAAGATTACCTAAATTATTCCTTTTTTTTTTTTTTACTTTCTCACATGTGCTTATTTAAAAAGTAGGGACATTGTGACAAAACAGGATAAACATTTTAGTTTTTTAATCACACGTTGTTTGCCATCAAATTAATTTGCCCTTTTACTAATTTTATTAAAGAATTCCATCAAGCATCTTTTTATATGGATGGACATTTGTATCAGTCCACTGCTCAGATTTTTATTTTCTAAGCAAAAAGCTCTGTAGTTAGAAACTTCACCTTTGTGTAGATTACTTATCATTCAAACCTTGTGATTTTTTCAGTTTGCTTTGATTTTATTTAAGTATTGTATTTCTTTTTCAACTTAATCAATTTGGTACTAGATATAACATTGAAAACACTTGGACGGACTTTTTTTCTATTTGTAAATCCCAACTTAAAAAACTCAGCAAAATTTTCTAAGCAACATTGAGAGATATATGATGCATATCTAACATTGTTAAAACAGGAATATTAAAGAATGAAATATGCTCTCAACAAGACAACATTACATTCAAAGAAAGAACAGGATTTTCTATTTTGTTTTAACCATTTTGTTGTTTTTCTTGATAGCAAAAGTTTTATGATTTTCAAGTTATTGTGTAGAAATTGGGATAAATACCACAGAGGAATTCTGTCTTCATGAAGTAAATCAACCTCCATTTATGGCTCCTCTTTCATTTTTGTGCTTCCCAGTTCTTTTAAACAGAAAAATCATGCCTTGGGGTTTTTCTTATAGTCATTTTGAAAGTGTATTTCTGTTATGAGCCATCAGTATGAAGTATAGAGTTCTGATAACATGATGGCTAAAATAAGGTTTTGTTTATTTTCACTGGTGGGTAGCAGGTTGAATATATGGAGTCTGTATATGGCAAGAATTCAAACTCTTGAGAGATAATGCTTTGAAACATAAGCACACAACATGGATTAAAAAATATGTTTACCATGGAGGATTATGGAATTATATTTGGAAACTGAATAAAAGAGAAACAGGTTCAACTGAAACAGATACCTATTCAAGTAGTAGCACACAAATTCTACCACCAAGATAAAAAAAATCAATTTCTTAAAAGGGACAAACGACCAAAACTGAGACAATATTAAATTCCCTGCATTTATTTTAACCTTGAATTTTGTTATTTATAAAATTCTCCCAAAAATAAATTCCAAATACAGGTGGTTGTACCAGATAACTCTACTAAAAGTTCACAAAACAATTGATACCATTTCTACATGATCTCTTCTAGAAGTGGAAGATCAGGGAATATGTCTCAATTCATTTTATAAATCTAGTAGTAACCTGATTCTAATGTCAGACAAGGGCCCTTTGAAGAAAAGTGCAGACCAGTAACCCTCAAGAATGCAGGTGCACTGAGTGGGGCTGGGGTAGCCAGCCCTGCCCCTAATTCTTGCCCAGGATGACAACTTCCATAAGGTCCAGGGTTTGACTTCTCAGTCTAAAGGCTGGTCTTTTAAGTGTCCATCTCAAACTGTGACTCTGGCCCCACTGATTTATCTGGACTCCACTGCGCAGGGGTTTATCTTCCGAGCTCTTGTGTAGGTGGTTCTGGGTGGCTTCCATGGAGGACTCATCACTTGGCATGGCTGGTGACCCTGGAATGGTGCCCTGGTTACATGGTTCTCTGAGCTCTGTGCCTGCTACCCAAGCCTATATAATATTCTTAAAATGGGAAAATTATACAGGCAGAGTACAGAGTAGCAGCTGCCAGAATTTAAAGACAAAGTTTGGGAGGAAATGAGTATAATTATAAAAGCATAGCAGAGCGAAAATCTTTTCTGACATTGAACAGTTCTGTATATTGATTGTAGTAGTTACATGTATATATTCATGTAATAAAATTACATAGAAACACACACATACAAATAATAATAAGTTTGTTTATACAAATTTCTATGAATTATACTAACATCAAGTTACTGTTTTTGATATTGTTCTATATTTGTATAAGATGTTTCAATCTGAAACTGGATGAAAGTCAGAGTGGACCTCTCTGTACTATTTTTGCAACTTTTCCAAATTTATAATCATTTCAAAAATCTTTTAAAAATTGTTGCAGTTTTAAGACATTTAGTTTAGAACAAGCATTCATCATTATGTACTTTACCCCAAAAGCAGTGGTATATTGCTGAGAATAAGATGTCTCCTAATTACAGAGATCACACAATATCGAACTTGGGAGAAATTTTAGAGCCCACCAAATATTGATCATTTTCATTAACCAGAAGAATAGATGATACAATTTAAAAATAAATAGCATATAAAGCATTTTTTTCTCAAAAAGACTTGGTGCTTAAAAATCTAATTTTAATTTCCTAAAAATATTTACTCAGAACTGTTTCTTATATGCACATATTTCTGTGTCCACCTGAGGCTATGAGGAAATACAACAGGATTAGACAGTCTTATGGTAAACATGCTGATCTTTCCTAGATTAGTAGGTGTATTCTATGATTTATGAATAAACATTTTGAACATTTGTACTCTCAAAAAATTGTTGGGCATTTGTGCTAGTACAGTTAGTAGAATACTACTTCTACATAGATTTTTGTGCATGGATGTGAGAAAGCTTGCAAAGTTGAAAGAAATTATTTACACAAAGGATTAAATTATCTTTTTTTTTTTTGAGAGGGCATCTCTAATATTTATTGATCAAATGGTTGTTAACAACAATAAAATTCTGTACAGGGGACTCAATGCTCAATGCACAATCATTAATCCATCCCAAGCCCAACTCTCGTCAGTCTCCAATCCTCTGAAGCACAACGAACAAGTTCTTACATGGTGAACAAATTATTACACAGTGAATAAGTTCCCACATGGTGAACATTGCAAGGGCAGCCATCACAGAAACTTTCGGTTCTCATCATGCACTATGAACTACAAACAATCAGGTCAAACATGAATATTCGTTCGATCTCCTTACCTGATTCACATGTGAATCCCACATTTCTCCCTCATTATTATTATTATTTTTAATAAAATGCTGAAGTGGCAGGTAGATGCAAGATAAAGTTAGAAAACATAGTTTAGTGCTGTAAGAGAGCAAATGTAGATGATCAGGTGTGTACCAGGAGACTAAGTGTTAATCCAAGCTAGACAAGGGCAATAAAACATCCACGGATGCAGAAGATTTCTCTCAAAACAGCAGGGGTTAGGTTCTAAGCCTCACCTCTGTTGATCCCCAATTTCTCACCTGATGGCCCCCCTGCGACTGTGCCTGTCTTAGGTTGTTCCTCCCTTGAGGAATCTTACCCGTCTCTGGCTAACCAGTCATCTTCCAGGGCCATACAGGGAAATTTAAAGTTGGTAAGTGAGAGAGAAGCAATATTGTTCACAAAGGTTAGCTTTTTACTTCTTTGCATATTTATGCCCTGTGGCTTCTATGCCCAGCATTTGTCTTGCGGTATCTTTACCACTTGGAAGAATTATGATACTCGGTGAATTTGATATGAGGCACGAATTCTATTTAAGGGTTGTAATTAGGAAGGAAGAAGAAAAGCTATAGAAGTAGCAGACGGAAGAAAACATGGGACGATTGATTATTTCTTTGACATATCTTCTTGTAGAGTAACTTAAGCACGTATAGGTTTTAAACTACTAATTAAATTGCGCACACACATTAACATAATAGGAATACAGTTACATAACCAAAGCATACCTGTAATTACCAGCCATCTCCAGTGAAACCAAGAAAACCAGTTAGGCACCTTAGGCATTTGTGAAAACTTATCTATGGTATGGTGGATATTGTCCAACTGAACTTGAACAGTCTGAGAGAAATCAGACAAATTAAAACAACCCATTCCTGGGAACTGTTCACATCCCTTATGTTCTTTTAACAGTAGATAGTCTGTAGTTGTAAGATTTTGGAGCGCTACAACTTGCACTTCTCTTAATTCTTGGTTGAGTTCCAGCAGTATAGATCCAGTCAAATTTGTTGTTTTACTGTATGCACAGGCCAGCTTAGATATCTCCTTCTTCATTCCCATGGCAAGTCCAGGAAACGGTGGGATGAATGCAGCTACATCTGTAGCAGCACCTGGATCTTTGTTGAGGCTTTTTGATGATCATCTTCTGGTATGACTCTTCAAGAGAGTGCTGATGTTGGAGGTTCTTCTTCATATCGTATCTTAGTTCATTTTCTGGGTAGCCAAATTAGACTTTGATCCTCTGTATAAAGACAAACTGTCCCTTTGCCCACACTTTGATATTCCCTTTATATCATTGTGTAGAACTCATTGGAGGTCACCACACAGGAACTGCTTTTTCTTTTTTTTAAGGAAAAGGAATATTATCCGAAAAATGTACCTCCATATCCGATCACCTGACACCCTTTAAATCATCAAAATTAAGGATATTTAAAGCATGCATTAATCGTTGATTTTACAGTTAGATTTATCCTATCAGGGAGTAATCCCCCTTTTCTTTCTTTCTTTCTTTTTTTTTGTTATCATGAATCTACACTTATATGAAGAATATTATGTTTACTAGGCTCTCCCCTATACCAGGTCCCCCCTATAAACCCCTTTACAGTCACTGTCCATCAGCATAGCAAAATGTTGTAGAATCACTACTTGTTTTCTCTGTGTTGTACAGCCCTCCCCTTTCTCCCACCCCCCCATTATGCATGCTAATCTTAATACCCCCCTTCTTCTCCCCCCCCTTATCCCTCCCTACCCACCCATCCTCCACAGTCCCTTTCCCTTTGGTACCTGTTAGTCCAATCTTCGGTTCTGTGATTCTGCTGCTGTTTTGTTCCTTCAATTTTTCCTTTGTTCTTATACTCCACAGATGAGTGAAATCATTTGGTATTTCTCTTTTTCCACTTGGCTCATTTCACTGAGCATAATACCCTGCAGATCCATCCATGTTGCTGCAAATGGTAGGATTTGCCCTCTTCTTATGGCTGAGTAATATTCCATTGTGTATATGTACCACATCTTCTTTATCCATTAATCTATCGATGGACATTTAGGTTGCTTCCAATTCCTGACTATTGTAAACAGTGCTGCGATAAACATAGGGGTGCATCTGTCTTTTTAAAACTTGATTGCTGCGTTCTTAGGGTAAATTCCTAGGAGTGGAATTCCTGGGTCAAATGATAAGGCTGCTTTGAGCATTTTGAGGTACCTCCATACTGCTTTCCACAATGGTTGAACTAATTTACATTCCCATCAACAGTGTAGGAGGGTCCCCCTTTCTCCACAGACTCGCCAACATTTGTTGTTGTTTGTCCTTTGGATGGCAGCCATCCTTACTGGTGTGAGGTGATACCTCATTGTAGTTTTATTTATTTATTTATTTATTTATTTTTGTAGATAATTATTTTTTATTGAAGGGTAGTTGACACACAGTATTACATTAATTTCAGGTGTACAACACAGTGATTCAACATTTATATACATGATAATTCTAGCTACCAGCTATCACCAGACAAAGTTGTTACAATATTTTGACTATATTCCTTATGCTATACATTACATCCCGGTTAATTATTTATTTTACAATTGGAAGTCTCTACTTTTTCTTTTTTTTTTTTTTTGAGAGGGCAACTCTCATATTTATTGATCAAATGGTTGTTAACAACAATAAAATTCTGTATAAGGGAGTCAATGCTCAATGCACAATCATTAATCCACCCGAAGCCTAATTTTCATCAGTCTCCAATCTTCTGAAGCATAACGAACAAGTTCTTACATGGAGAACAAATTCTTACATAGTGAATAAGTTACATGGTGAACAGTACAAGAGCAGTCATCACAGAAACTTTTGGTTTTGCTCATGCATTATGAACTATAAACAGTCAGTTCAAATATGAATACTCATTTGATTTTTATACTTGATTTATATGTGGATACCACATTTATCTCTTTATTATTATTACATGATCAGGTGAGTGCCTGTAGACTAAGTGTTAATCCAAGCTAGACAAGGGCAATAAAACATCCACGGATGCAGAAGATTTCTCTCAGAAAAGGGGGGGTGAGGTTCTAAGCCTCATGTCTGTTGATCCTCAATTTCTCACCTATTGCCCCCCCTGCGACTGTGCCTGTCTTAGGTTGTTCCTCCCTTGAGGAATCTTACCCGTCTCTGGCTAACCAGTCATCTTCCGGGGCAATACAGGGAAATGTAAAGTTGGTAAGTGAGAGAGAAGCCTTATTGTTTGAAAAGGTTAGCTTTTTACTTCTTTGCATATTTATGCCCTGTGGCTTCTATGCCCAGCATTTGTCTTGAGGTATCTTTACTACTTGGAGGAATTATGGTACTTGGTAAATTCGATATGAGGCATGAATTCTATTTAAGGATTGTAATTAGAAAGGAAGAAGAAAAGCTATAGAAGTAGCAGACGGAAGAAAACATGGGAAGATTGATTATTTCTTTGACATATCTTCTTGTAGAGTAACTTCAGCATGTATAGGTTTTACTCATTGTAGTTTTAATTTGTATTTCTCTGATAATTATTGATGTGGAGCATCTTTTCATGTGTCTGTTGGCCATCTGTATTTCTGTTTTGGAGAACTGTCTGTTCAGTTCCTCTGCCCATTTTTTAATTGGATTGTTTGTTTTTTGTTTATTGAGGCATGTGAGCTCTTTATATATTTTGGACGTCAAGCCTTTATCGGATCTGTCATTTACAAATGTATTCTCCCATACTGTAAATTTCCTTTTTGTTCTATTGATGGTGTCTTTTGCTGTACAGAAGCTTTTCAGCTTAATATAGTCCCACTTGTTCATTCTTGCTGTTGTTTTTCTTGCCCGGGGAGATATGTTCAAGAAGAGGTCACTCATATTTATGTCTAAGAGGTTTTTATCTATGTTTTTTTCCACGAGTTTAATGGTTTCATGACTTACATTCAGGTCTTTGATCCATTTTGAATTTACTTTCGTATATGGGGTTAGATAATGGTCCAGTTTCATTCTCCTACATGTAGCTGTCCAGTTTTGCCAGCACCATCTGTTGAAGAGACTGTCATTTCGCCATTGTATGTCCATGGCTGCTTTATCAAATATTAATTGACCATATATGTCTGGGTTAATATCTGGATTGTCTAGTCTGTTCCATTGGTCTGTGGCTGTGTTCTTGTGCCAGTACCAAATTGTCTTGATTACTATGGCTTTATAATAGAGCTTGAAGTTGGGGAGTGGGATCTCCCTACTTTATTCTTCTTTCTCAGGATTGCTTTGGCTATTCGGAGTCTTTGGTGTTTCCATATGAATTTTTGAATTATTTGTTCCAGTTCATTGAAGAATGTTGCTGGTAATTTGATAAGGATTGCATCAAATCTGCATATTGCTTTGGGCAGGATGGTCATTTTGATGATATTAATTATTCCTAGCCACGAGCATGGGATGAGTTTCCATTTATTAGTGCCCCCTTTAATTTGTCTTAAGAGTGACGTGTAGTTTTCAGAGTATAGGTCGTTCACTTCTTTGGTTAGGTTTATTCCTAGGTATTTTATTCTTTTCGTTGCAATTGTGAACAAAATTTTTTTCCTGATTTCTCTTTCTATTGGTTCATTGTTAGTGTATAGGAAAGCTACAGATTTCTGTGTGTTAATTTTGTATCCTGCAACTTTGCTGTATTCTGATATCAGTTCTAGTAGTTTTGGGGTGGAGTCTTTAGGGTTTTTTATGTACAATATCATGTCATCTGCAAATAGTGACAGTTTAACTTCTTCTTTACCAATCTGGATTCCTTGTATTTCTTTGTTTTGTCTGATTGCCGTGGCTAGGACCTCCAGTACTATGATAAATAGCAATGGGGAGAGTGGGCATCCCTGTCTAATTCCCGATCTCAGAGGGAAAGCTTTCAGCTTCTTGCTGTTCAGTATAATGTTGGCTGTGCGTTTTCCATATATGGCCTTTATTATGTTGAGGTACTGGCCCTCTATTCCCATTTTGCTGAGAGTTTTTATCATGAATGGATGTTGAATTTTGTCAAATGCTTTTTCAGCATCTATGGAGATGATCATTTGGATTTTGTCTTTCTTTTTGTTGATGTGGTGGATGATGTTGATGGATTTTCGAATGTTGTACCATCCTTGCATCCCTGGGATGAATCCCAGTTGGTCATGGTGTATGATCCTTTTGATATACTTTTGAATTCCGTTTGCTAATATTTTATTAAGTATTTTTGCATCTACATTCATCAGAGATATTGGTCTTTAATTTTCTTATTTCGTGGGGTCTTTGTCTGGTTTTGGTATTAGGGTGATGTTGGCTTCATAGGATGAGTTTGGGAGTATTCCCTCCTTTTCTATTTTTTGGAAAACTTTAAGGAGAATGGGTATTATGTCTTCTCTGTGTGTCTGATAATATTCCGAGGTAAATCCGTCTGGCCAGGGGGTTTTGTTCTTGGGTAGTTTTTTTATTACTGTTTCAATTTCTTTGCTCGTAATTGGTTTGTTTAACTTTTGTGTTTCTTCCTTGGTCAGTCTTGGAAGGTTGTATTTTTCTAGGAAGTTGTCCATTTCTCCTAGGTTTTCCAGCTTGTTGGCATATAGGTTTTCATAGTAGTCTTTAATAATTCTTTGTATTTCTGTGGAGTCTGTCGTGATTTTTCCTTTCTCATTTGTGATTCTGTTGATTTGTGTTGATTCTCTTTCTCTCTTAATAAGTCTGGCTAGAGGCTTATCTATTTTGTTTATGTTCTCAAAGAACCAGCTCTTGGTTTCATTGATTTTTGCTATTGTTTTATTCTTCTCAATTTTGTTTATTTCTTCTCTGATCTTTTTTATGTCCCTCCTTCTGCTGACTTTAGGCCTCATTTGTGCTTCTTTTTCCAATTTAGATAATTGTGATGTTAGACTATTCATTTGGGATTGTTCTTCCTTCTTCAAGTGTGCCTGAATCGCTAAATACTTTCCTCTTAAGACTGCTTTCGCTGCATCCCACAGAAGTTGTGGCTTTGTGTTGTTGTTTTCATTTGTTTCTATATATTTCTTGATCTCGATTTTAATTTGTTTGTTGATCCATTGATTATTTAGGAGCATGTTGTTAACCCTCCGTGTATTTGTGAGCCTTTTTGTTTTCCTTGTAGAATTTATTTCTAGTTTTACACCTTTGTGGTCCGAAAAATTGGTTGGTAGAATTTCAATATTTTGGATTTTGTTGAAGTTCTTTTTGTGGGCTAGTATGTGGTCTATTCTGGAGAATGTTCCATGTGCACTTGAGAAGAATGTATATCCTGTTGCTTTTGGGTGTAGTGTTTTATAGATGTCTATTAGGTCCATCTGTTCTACTGTGTTGTTCAGTGCTTCCATGTCTTTACTTATTTTCTGCTTAGTGGATCTATCCTTTGGGGTGAGTGGTGTGTTGAAGTCTCCTAAAATGAATTCATTGCTGTCTATTTCCCCCTTTAGTTTTGTTAGTATTTGTTTCACATGTGCTGGTGCTCCTGTGTTGGGTGCATATGTATTTAGAATGGTTATATCCTCTTGTTTGACTGATCCCTTTATCATTATGTAGTGTCCTTCTTTATCTCTTGTTACTTTCTTTGTTTTGAAGTCTATTTTGTCTGATATTATTACTGCAACCCCTGCTTTCTTCTCACTGTTGTATGCTTGAAATATGTTTTTCCATCCCTTTACTTTTAGTCTGTACATGTCTTTGGGTTTGAGGTGAGTTTCTTGTAAGCAGCATATAGATGGGTCTTGCTTTTTTATCCATTCTGTTACTCTGTGTCTTTCGATTGGTGCATTCAACCCATTAACTTTTAGGGTGACTATTGAAAGATATGTACTTATTGCCATTGCAGGCTTTAAATTCGTGGTTACCAAAGGTTCAAGGTTAGCCTCTTTAGTATCTTACTGCCTAACTTAGCTCGCTTATTGAGCTGTTATATACACTTCTGGAGATTCTTTTCTTCTCTCCCTTCTTGTTCCTCCTCCTCGATTCTTCATATGTTGGGTGTTTTGTTCTGTGCTCTTTCTAGGAGTGCTCCCGTCTAGAGCAGTCCCTGTAAGATGCCCTGTAAAGGTGGTTTTTGGGAAGCAAATTCCCTCAGCTTTTGCTTGTCTGGGAATTGTTCAATCCTGCCATCATATTTAAATGATAGTCGTGCTGGATACGGTATCCTCGGTTCAAGGCCCTTCTGTTTTATTGCATTAAATATATCATGCCATTCTCTTCTGGCCTGTTGAGTTTCTGTCGAGAAGTCTGATGTTAGCCTGATGGGTTTTCCTTTATAGGTGAACTTTTTCTCTCTAGCTGCCTTTAACACTCTTTCCTTGTCCTTGATCTTTGCCATTTTAATTATTATGTGTCTTGGTGTTGTCCTCCTTGGATCCTTTCTGTTGTGGGTTCTTTGTATTTCCGTTGTCTGTTCGATTATTTCCTCCCCCCATTTTGGGGAAGTTTTCAGCAATTATTTCTTCCAAGATACTTTCCATCCCTTTTCCTTTCTCTTCTTCTTCTGGTACCCCTATAATATGGATATTGTTCATTTTGGATTGGTTACACAGTTCTCTTAATATTGTTTCATTCCTGGAGATCCTTTTATCTCTCTCTCTGTCAGCTTCTATGTGTACCTGTTCTCTGGTTTCTATTCCATCAATGGCCTCTTGCATCTTATCCATTCTGCTTATAAATTCTTCCAGAGTTTGTTTCATTTCTGTAATCTCCTTCCTGGTATCTGTGGTCTCCCTCAGGACTTCATCCCATTTCTCTTGCATATTTCTCTGCATCTCTGTCAGCATGTTTATGATTTTTATTTTGAATTCTTTGTTGGAAGACTGGTTAGGTCTGTCTCTTTCTCTGGTGTCCCTGTGATCTTGGTTCTTGGTTTGCCTGTAATTTTGTCTTTTCATGGTGATAGGAATAGTCTGCAGAGCTGGGACGAGTGACGGCTGGAAGAACTTCCCTTCTTGTTGGTTTGTGGCCCTCCTCTCCTGGGAGAATGGCGCCCTCTAGTGGCTTGTGCTGTGTAGCTGAGCACAGACAGGGCTTCTGCTTCCTGCCCAGCTGCTATGGAGTTTATCTCTGCTGTTGCTGTGGGCGTGGCCTAGCTCGGGCTGCTGCTCCAAAATGGTGGAGTTGTGTTGGAGGGTGAGCAGCCTGGAGGCTATTTATCTCTGTAAGGGGCCTCTGTCCTTCCTGCTGCTCAGGGGATTACAGTGCCCAGAGATCCCCGTATTCCCTACCTCTGGACTAAGTGTCCCTCTCTGCCCCTTTAAGACTTCCAAAAGGCACCCACCAAAACAAAACAACTACCACAAAAAAAAAAAATGGCTGCTTGTTTTTCTTTATTTTCTGGCGCCAGCCTCAGGCATCTGCTCACCTGTCTTGCTGCCCTGTTTCCCTAGTGTTGTGGTCCCTGTCCCTTTAAGACTTCCAAAAAGCACTTGCCAAAACAAAACAACAACAACAAAAATGCCTGCTCGCTTTTCTTTTGTCCTCCAGCATCGGCCACTGGTACCCGCTCACCATTCTTGCTGCCCTGTTTCCCTAGTATCCAGGACCCTGCACATTCACTGTGTCTGTGCTCTGGTCTGGATGGCTGGGGCTGGGTGTTCGGCAGTCCTGGGCTCCCTCTCCCTGCCCGCTCTTACTCCTCTCCTCCCACCGGGAGCTGGGGGGAGGGGGCGCTCGGGTCCCGCCGGGCCGGGGCTTGTATCTTACCCCCTTTGCAAGGCGCTGGGTTCTCACAGTTGTGGATGTGGTCTGAATGTTGTCCTGTGTCCTCTAGTCTTTATTCTAGGAATAGTTGTCTTTGTTATATTTTCATAGATATATGTGATTTTGGGAGGAGATTTCCGCTGCTCTACTCATGCTGCCATCTTGGCTTCCCTATCCTGAGGCTCTTTTTGTGGCCTAGTATGTGGTCTATTCTGGAGAATGTTCCATGTGCACTTGAGAAGAATGTGTATCCTGTTGCTTTTGGATGTAGAGTTCTGTAGATGTCTATCAGGTCCATCTGTTCTAGTGTGTTGTTCAGTGCCTCTGTGTCCTTACTTATTTTCTGTCTGGTGGATCTGTCCTTTGGAGTGAGTGGTGTGTTGAAGTCTCCCAAAATGAATGCATTGCACTCTATTTCCTCATTTAATTCTGTTAGTATTTGTTTCACATATGTTGGTGCTCCTGTATTGGATGCATATATATTTATAATGGTTATATCCTCTTGTTGGACTGAGCCCTTTATCATTATGTAATGTCCTTCTTTATCTTTTGTTACTTTCTTTATTTTGAAGTCTGTTTTGACTGATACTAGTATTGCAACACCTGCTTTTTTCTCTCTGTTGTTTGCATAAAATATCTTTTTCCATTCCTTGACTTTAAGTTTGTGCATGTCTTTGGGTTTGAGGTGAGTCTCTTGTAAGCAGCATATGGATGGATCTTGCTTTTTTATCCATTCTATTACTCTGTGTCTTTTGATTGGTGCATTCAGTCCATTTACATTTAGGGTGATTATTGAAAGGTATGTACTTATTGCCACTGAGGCTTTAAGTTTGTGGTTACCAAAGGTTCAGGGTTAGCTTCTTTACTATCTTACTGTCTAACTTAACTCGCTTGTTGAGCTATTATAAACACAGTCTGATGATTCTTTATTTCTCTCCCTTCTTATTCCACCTCCTCCCTTCTTCATATGTTGGGTGTTTTGTTCTGTGCTGTTTTTAGGAGTGCTCCCATCTAGAGCAGTCCGTGTAAGATGCCCTGTACAGGTGGTTTGTGGGAGGCAAATTCCCTCAACTATTGCTGGTCTGGGAATTGTTTAATCCCTCCTTCATATTTAAATGATAATCGTGCTGGATTCAGTAGTCTTGGTTCGAGGACTTTCTGTTTCATTGCATTAAGTATATCATGCCATTCTCTTGTGGCCTGTAGGGTTTCTGTTGAGAAGTCTGATGATACCTTATGGGTTTTCCTTTGTAGGTGACCTTTTTTTTCTCTCTGGCTGCCTTTAATACTTTGTCCTTGTCTTTGATCTTTGCCATTTTAATTATTATGTGTCTTGGTGTTGCCCTCCTTGGATCCCTTGTCATGGGAGTTCTGTGTACCTCTGTGGTCTGACAGGCCATTTCCTCCCCTAGTTTGGGGAACTTTTCAGCAATTATTTCTTCAAAGACACTTTCTATCCCTTTTTCTCTCTCTTCTTCTTCTGGTACCCCTATAATGCAGATACTGTTCCATTTTAATTGGTCACTCAGCTCTCTTAGAATTCTTTCATTCCTGGAGATCCTTTTATCTCTCTCTGCATCAGTTTCTCTGCATTCCTGTTCTCTGTTTTCTAGTCCATTAATGGTCTCTTGCATCTCGTCCATTCTGTTTTGAAGTCCTTCCAGAGCTTGTTTTATTTCTGTATTCTCCCTCCTTAGTTCTTGCATATTTCTCTGCAAGTTCATCAGCATGGGTGTGACTTTTGTTTTGCATTATTTTTCAGAAAGACTGGTTAAATCTATCTCCCCAGGTTCCTTCTCAGGGGAAGATGTAGAAGATGTCAAAGCTTTGGGTTAGTCTTGTTTGGATCAAATTTTTTTGCCTTTTCATGTTGATAGGTGCTATTGACTATCAGCTGGGAGAGGCAAACTTTCCACTTGCTACTGGCCTTTATTTACTGGGACAACTGCGACCCCTAGTGGCTTGTGTTGGGCAGTTGCGTGTAGACTGGGTCTTTGTGTCTTGCCCAGCAGGTATGGAGGAAGTTCCCTTGCTGAGGGTGTGGCCAGGCTCAGGCTACTTCTCTGCTATGGCCGCACTCTGCAGGGGTATTAGACGGGGGGCTGTTTGGCTGTTTACCTCCATGAGGTGTCTCAGAGCTATTGCCCAGGGGGTTAGTGCGCCCGGGTTTCCCTGGAGTTTCCAGCTGCTGGACTGTGACCTGGGTTGTTTCCATTCAGCTGTTGCATCCCTTCAAGACTTTCAAACAGCACTCGCTTTTCTTTGTCACAGGGGCATCAGCTTCGGACCCGCTCAGAGGTCTTGCTGCCCTGTTTCCCTAGTTTCCAGCCCTCCACACAGGCACCGTGTGTGCGCTCTGGTGCGGATGGCTAGGGCTGGGTGTTTAGCAGTCCTGGGCTCCTTCTCCCTCCCCCCTCCGACTCCTCTCCTCCCACCGGGAGCTGGGGTGAGAGGCGCTTGGCTCCCACTGGGCCGGGGCTTGTATCTTACCCCTTTCACCAGGTGCTGGGCTCTCTCACGTGTGGATGTAGTCTGGCTGTTGTCCTGTGTCTTCTGGTCTCTCTTTCAGGATTAGTTGTTTTTGTTGTATTTTCAAAAATAAATATGTTTTTGGGAGGAGATTCCCACTGTCCTACTCACGCTGCCATCTTGGCTCTGCCCCTAAATTATCTTATATTTTGAGTTCTCAAAGAACCTAATAGAATTTACTCTAGTAGAATTTTGTGGTCATGTCAATATGAAAACAATCAGCTCTTGTAGCTCAAAAGTATTTATTGTTGGTAACTAGTGCTGAGGGGATTGGCTGAAATGTATGGTTTCTTTTTGAGACTGTTTGCCTTGTTGGACCCAAATGTTTATTAATGTTTCTCAAGGGTATTCTACACAAAAGCTGTTCCATAAATTTGTTTGATTTCTTGTGGCTATTGTCACAATTTTCTGCTTGCTTCATTTATTTTTATGATACGAAATTACTTAATATTATGTATAATTTCTTAATATTATTTTACAATATATTAAGTGTTTAAGAGCAGAAATTTTTAAGGAGGTCAAAAGCAATAAAAATATGCAAAACAAAGGAAATAAAAAAACTCCTGAAATGATAAAAGGCTGAAATAGACATTGTATTTTTACTAAAAATCCATAATGAAATTACAGCAAAGTAAAAATAACTCATTTAGAACAAAAATATTAATTATTATTATTACAAATACAGTTGTATTTGTAATAATAATAATAATAGCTGGAGACAAGTGAATTTTAAATCAATGAAACAAAGTTTAGGGACAAACAGAAATTTGATAGTCTTAAAGTATAGTGTCTTAATATATCAATTACAAAGGGAGGAACATGGTGTTACAGTGGAGAAACTCAGAAAACCAAGTGATCAAGGGTAGCATCATTAGTAATGGGACATGTCATCATCAAGTGCCTTCTGATAAGATGCACTGAGAAAGACACCATAACTTTCCATGGTATTCTTGTCAAAAATGTGTGACCTCAATCTAATCATGAGAATACATCAGAAACACTAAAATTGGAAGACACTTTGAAGGAAAAAAATTACTAGTACTTTTCAAAAGAATCAAGATCATGAAAGTCAAAGGAATACTGAGGAACTTTCTTTGGAGGGAACTAAGGAGATGCAACAATTAAATGCAATGTGGGATCCTGGAACAGAAGAAGGACATTTAAAAAATTGAAATTCAAATGAGAACTTACATTATTTTATATGGTTAATATCACTATTATCAATGATAAATTTTGGATCTGATAATTATACTGTGGTTATGTTAGCTTTAGGGGGGACTAGGAAAAGGGTATGTGTGGACTCTATACTATTTTTTTCTATCAATTTTTCTGTAAGTCTAAAATTATTTGAAAATAAAAAGAGTTGGCCCTTAATATATTTGCAGGAGTTATCAATTCCTGACCAAACTACTATATTAAATTTTCATTTTACAAAAATTAAATAGAATGATGAAATAAAACAATAATTAGATTCTGTGTGAGACTAGATGATTGTGGTGGAATTGCTTTTAATCTAAAAAATTTTCTTATGAACATGGACAGAGCAACCACATAACAGACCTAAAAAAAAAAAAACCAACAAACAAATACAAGCCAATAAAATCCAATGACAAGTTATCTCCACATCTCCTGATTCAGAATCTGAATATGTGGAGTCAAGATACCGACAATAGCAAGACCTGGTCAATGGTCCAGATAAACAGTAATGCAAGATAGTGCAGAAAGAAGGAAAAAGTTATTATGATGGTCCTAAACATAAACTAGATGTTGCCTACAGGTACCAACTTAATCCTCCCCAAAACCAGAAGATTCGGCAAGTAAATCTGTAAAAAATAATCAAAACTGGCAAAAAGACTGCACAGGTTCCAATCGAGAAATTATGTCAATTAAAAATATGGAAAATTTGGAGAGTACAAGGGACAGGGTAAGGCTAAAAATCTCAAAATTCCCAAGAAACATTCTATCCCAAGAGGACAGAAACTCACATTGAAAAAACTCACTCAAAGTATGCTAGAAATAGAGAAGAGAGAGAAGATGCAGAGAAGTCATCACTGTCTGTCTTACAAGACAAAGCAAAGCAAGTTGAAAATCAACAACTTTTCCTTGCTGAGTCCATCCAAGAACTGGCATTGCAAGACAAATTACCACCCAGAAATTAGTGAAGATGAATCC
The DNA here is from genome assembly GCF_030020395.1 of Manis pentadactyla. Classification (NCBI taxonomy): domain Eukaryota; kingdom Metazoa; phylum Chordata; class Mammalia; order Pholidota; family Manidae; genus Manis; species Manis pentadactyla. Next base: position 134,062,987 of record NC_080019.1, on the reverse strand, counting down.
AGAAAGTTACAGCGAAGAACTATTTACCTGGGGCAGAGTTCCTGGAGCCATCAGCTGGTAGGAACAGTTAAACAGTAATTTTGACAAGATGCTGGAATTTGAATATGGACTAAAGTGAGATTGAGAAATTCCTGGAGCACTAAGCAGCCTAAGGAGGGTTCCACATTTTCATGGGTTTTTGCCTGTAGGAACCCCACCAGGTTCTCACAGGCAGGAGATAAGTATAAGCACTACTTGGCAGAGGGAGGGGAAAATAAAACTTGTGAAATATGACCAAAGGGCTATTCATAACAAAGCCTACTCTAAAGGGGAATTTACTTTTCCAAGGTGTTATCCCACCTGGGGAAAGGACATTTCTCCTGCTTCATCCTCCTACACCCTTTCTTGTTATCAAAGGAGTTGGGGGAACCAAGAAATGCTGTTTAATGTCATAGGCCAGGTACACAGGCCTACTAAAAATTAAAATTTAATTTTAAGATTATAGTTTTCTTCTTCTTGACACTGGAGCGTCACACCAATATAGTTCCAGAATAAATATAATGGATTGCAGCTGAAAGAGGTGCAAGATACAGACTGTCTTAGAAAACAGAATCTCCCAAAACAGAAAAGGGACAAAAACTTGGCCGTATGAGGATGTAGAAATGCCTAAGTACCTACAGCTACAGCAAATATCAAGCATAGCCAGATTATCAGAAAGTCTCACTCTAAAGTCCCAGTTATCTCAATTCTGACAGCCCACTCAGTATACCCAGCTTTCCACAAGAAATTTCAGAGAAAACAAAGTTGAAAGAGACAAAGCAAGCATCAGACCAGACTCAGCTATGACATAATTTTTGGAATTATCAGATATGGAATTTAAAATACCTATGTTCAATATGTTAAAGCCACTAATGAAAAGTAGATAGCAAGTGAGAATAGATAGGTAATGCAAGCAAACAGATAGAAACTCTAAGAAAGAATCAAAAGGAAATGTTAGAAATTTAAAACTCTGTAACAAAACTGTAGAATCTTTGATGGGTTTATCAGTAGATGAGGCATGTCCAAGAAAGGAACAGGAGAAATTGGAAACAAGTCAATAAAACTTCCCAAACTGCTGGAATGCAACAAGAAAAAGAACAAAAAACAGAAACTAAACATTTAAGATGTATGGGCATTTTCAGAATTCCTATATTCATATAGGAATACTAGAAGGAAAAAGAAAGAACAGAAAAGAAGCAATTTTGAAGTAATAATGCTGAGACTTTTCCAAAATTAATGAGATATCAAATCACATCTAAGTAACTTCAGAAAACAACAAGCAGGATGAAATACCAAAATATTATGCTTAGACATAACATAATCTGTATGAAAAAAGATAAAGTTTTTTAAAAGACAGGGATAGACCGGGGATATATAATGGCATAGTGGGTGGGAGGAAAGAACTGACAGTATTCTGTTGTAAAATACCTGTATTAGATATAACTTGGTATAGTATTATTTGAAGATGGATTTAGATTAGTTAAAAATATATATTGCAAACTCCAGGGAAACCACTAAAAGTATTTTTAATAGGAAGTATGGTTCAAATTCTAAGAGAGGAGGTAAAATGGAATTGTGTAACATACTCAGTTAAAACCAAAGAAGATCTAAAACAAGGGACCAAAAAATAAATATTTAAAACAGCGGAAAAAATGAAACTATTAGAAAATTGTTGCAACAGTGTAGATTTTAACCCAGTTACATCAATGACCACTTAAAATATGGTCTAAATATATCAATTAAAATATAGAAACTGATAGAAGTGAACAAAACATCAAGATCTAAATGTACCTTGTATACAGAGGAACCACTTTAAAGTCAGGGCTCATGTAGATTAAAAAATAAAAAGAGAGAAATATGTACTCTGTTAACACTAATGAAAAGAAAGCTGTATTAATTTCAGATGAAGGAGACTTAAGAATAAGAAAAATTAATAGTGGATGAAAGAGGAGCCATCATGATAAAGTGGTTAATTCTTCAAGAATACAAAAATCCTAAAGGTATATATACTAACAACAAAGTATCAAAATATGTGAGATAAAAACTGATAAAACTGCAAAGAGAAATCGACAGATCTACTGTTGTTTCTGAGACTTTGATACTTCTCTTAATAATTGATAGATTAGGCAAGTGGAAATTCAGTAAGGTTACTGCTGACCTGAAAAGCATCATCAATCAATTTCATCTAGTTGACATTGATAGACTACTTCACTCAACAACAGAATACACATTCTTCTCAACCTCACATTGAACATTCTGCTAGACCACTGTCTGCGCTATAAAACACAGCTCAAGAAATTTAAAATAATGTAAATCATGTAAAGTATGTTCTGAGATCAAAACAGAATTAAGCTAGAAATCAATTATAGCAAAATAGCTGGAAAAATACCCAAATATTTGGAGATTATAGACAAACATGCTTGTAAATAACAAATGGATCAAAGAAAGTCTCAAGAGAAATTAAAGAATATTTTGAACTTACTGATAATCAAAATTATCAAAATTTGTGGATGTAGCAAAAGCAGTGGTTCCAGGGAGAATTCACATATTAGAAAAGATGAAGGGTCTGATATCAATAATCTAAGTTTCCACTTTGAGAAACTGGGGAAGGAAAAGCAATTTAACCCTAAACAAGCAGAAAAAAAGGAATTATAAAAATTAAGCTGAAGAGTGGGACACATTTTGTCTAATTTGGGTCAGTACCATGAAGTTTTTCACAATTTTAAAGCTGGGATTAAGAGAATCAAGAACTTGCTTTTCCTCTTGCTTCTAGAGGGCTGGAAAAGAACTGTAGTTCATAGCATGTGCATGGAGAAGCACAGGAGCTGTGGAAAAGGTGAAAGGTGCCTCAAGAACTTGGGAAATTAACCTTGATGGCTTCTGAGGTCCTGGTTTCATTGCCATTTTGAATATAACTCTTCTTAAATTCCTTGAGCTTCTACCAGATTCCTTGTACAACCTTCTGGAATTTTCTTAAATTAATTCTCATTGATTTATGTTACTTGTAAACAAGGGGTGGAGTAACTAACACATAGATAAGCAGCAAATACATTTAAAAAAGATCCATTTTGAACCTTACATTCATTTTTTTCTTACATTCATCAGAGGATATGAATGGGTTTGGGCTATTTAGCATCACCAAAAGCTCATATCTCATATTAGTTTTCTTAAAAAAATACTCTCAGTTGGAAAGTAAGAACTTAGATTTGGATGCATATATCATTTCTGTGAGTTTCTTTGTTAAAAGGACAATATAGGTCAAATTTACTTTTGTGAACCATTCACAAATACAGTGACATTGAGAAGAAAATTCCACTGGGATTTTCAGAGGTCTATATTAAAAATAATACGCTCACTATTGTATATGTAAAAGGTTTTATAGCCCTATTATAGCCCTAAATACTTCCAATTTATGTCTTGGTGCTGATATTCACTAATATTTTTGCATGTGGTCATTTGTCAAGTCATACACATTAATATATGAATAAATAAGTGCATATATACATACAGCTGTTCACATATAATTTATTTTTCTATTCTGTGATTTTTTTTAACTTAAAGTCCTTTTATCTTCTGAAATTCTATAGTTGAAATCTTCTGAAAAACGTCCTCAGATTTTTTGGCATCATTGTGGAGGCAAATACAGAGTACAAACACACCAAGGACAACCTATATCTTGAAATAACACCTTTGACTAAAATGTACAGAGATTTCAGAACCTTATGATAAAAGTCATTAGCATGATACAGATTCTTGATTACTTTTGTTTAAAAAAAGCTTTGAGAGTGTCCCATTTAGTGTTTTGGCCAATGCTTTTGATTAGCTTGGAGTTAATCAGTTCTATCTTCATTCTTTTACAAAGGTAAATGTGTTTTGAAGTTCCTTTTCTATAAAGGGCATTGGTATCAATGGCAGTTCATTTTCTCTTGGGATGCTCTTGCAATTTTGCTGCGCTAAATGCTTCCACTAAGCACTTAGTTGAAGGCTGAGGTCACCTCTCTTGTTAAAGAAGAAAAATTGCAACTCTTTAACTCAAAGTTTCCCAAAGTGCAGTGCAAATTGTAATTAAAGGGCAGAATTAATTTTTTAAATGACAAGTAAGTTTTACTGTCATTATCCATTCCTCCTGTTTAGCTAGGTAAATTTTAATTTTGTCCCAAAGGACATTCATTTTATTTCAAAATGTCTTATATGTCTTATAAAACATATTGATACAGTAAAAGAAATCATATTTCTGGTGTTCAGTGACAATACCATGTTCTACATAAAAATATTGTCTATGAAAGTAATGGCTAACTCATTGCCAGGGGGAGAATTTTTCAATAATTGATAGTTTATTACTAATCAAGAAAGCTAGTTCCATTGTTGATCATTCTTGAATAGCAGTGTTTCTGTCAATGATGTTTAATTGTTCTTCTAAACTTATGAAATCTACATTCTCCTTAGTGTCCACTTGTATGAGTTATATTAAAGTTCTGCATACCTAAGCTCATATGCTGATTTGACACTTTTGCCTTTTTAGGAATGATCTTTACTTTCTAAAATGAAAATAATAAGCTAACCATCATGTCATTGTCATGATTAAATAAGATACTGTAAAATAACTTTAGCATGTAGTAAATAGCAATCATTGAATTAGTTCTAGTTACCTTTCCTTCAGCACTTACACACAGTTAGAAATGCAAAGACTGAGACTGCTTTTTTTGTCAAGAAAATGATCCTTCATAAGGTATATTCTGTAGTATTAGAAAATAATAAAAAAGAATGTCTTCTGAGAGTTGGATTTTTAAATAATTCCAAATATGTCACATTAATAATATATGCTTTAAAATAAAACATCTCTCAGATAACTGGCCCAGATTCTTACCTTTTTCAAGTAATTAACATATAGAAAAATAGCTGTTTCATGGAGTGGAGGATGCATTCAACAAGAAAATCATAGAAGAGAAACACTGAAGTACATAAGAGTAACTTTTAAAAGGAGAATAAGACCTACAGACTCAAGCAACTTTGCTTCATTAGCTGACCCAACCCTATTAAGAAGATAGATGCATTTGTATGACTTCACCCCTAGCCATTAAATACAGAAACAATCTAATTCAATTTGCTTACATCCATATGTGTCAAGCAAGATATTACTTTTTACAGGGAGAGAATGGGTTTGCCACATGTACATGAGTATTTCTTTGCCAATGAGAAACTGCTATTCATTTTTAAGAAATAGTGTTTTTATTTTACAGAGTTTTCTCTTGAAATTTATTAATTGTATTTTCTTTCCTTTATAAAGATAGTAACATTTTTGATACTATGAAAAAGTTAGGATTGTTGTTGGTCAGAATGCAGACTTTGGTAAATTTGCCAAAACAATGAGTATCACATTTGAGGCTTCTTTAGAATCTTCTCATTAATGCAGACAAAGGCACTCACTGTTTTAAGTCAAGACAGTCTCCTGCAGGCAGTCTCTCTACTGCTGGGCAGAAAAGACCCTGGACCTGGACCACTTCCTTGCCAGGACAATGACTAGAGTCATCACAGCCAGTGTAGGCTTATCTCCTTGTGCGGGAAGATGTTTCACTGTTTCACACTCAATGATACTCCTCGGCTCTGCTTGTAGCCCACAACACACCTCAGCTTTCTGTATTTCAATCCACCACAGGAGAAGGGACAAAGTACTTCCACTGAAGCACAAAGTAGGTGTGGGTAGCTATGTCACCCACACAGGCTGTGGAATAGATCACATTGCAAGGGCTGGATCTTGTGCACCCTTTCTCTTTCCTTGCTGTAAGCAAAAGCTATACTACTTGAACCGGTATATACACGACTTCTGTTCCTCAGTACTTCATCTCATGCACTTGTCTTCCTTGGTCGCTGCTTATCTGTCGTTTAAGCCTGGCTGCACAGCTTGGCCACCTAGGGAATAGTAAAACAACTATGTACCTATCTACACCTAACCCATCACAAAAACTCACCTATAATCTCTCTTACACAAATATAATTGCAAACATGACAGAAAAATTTCCTCAAAACGAAACCAAAAAGTAAGTTAGTAAACTGATAAACTGATAAATTGATACTTCACAAGTTCTGAGAACATTTGCTGATCTCCATAATCAAGTGTATCAGGTATGAATGGCTGGATGTCTGGAAGAAAGGCCTGGGTTTCACACAAACTTGTGCAATGGAAATCAATCACTTACCTAAAACCTGGGATTTTGAAACCTACCTACTTGTGGGTCATCCAGCAAAATCTACAAAATGTCATTCAAAAGCAATTTTCAAAGGTGTTCTTTAGTAAGAAAAAACATTGTCTTGAAAGGATGACCCAAAACTAAACAATAAACATTACTAAGGAAAGAAACTGGAAAACTTGGGTATGAGTACACATAAGCCCTATCTCATTGTTTTCATTTTTTAAAAAAAATTGTGTTTTTCAAAATTATCACTTTAAATAATTATTTTTTCAACAAGGAAGGGAAAAATAAAATGGAAATAAAACCCAGAAAACACTAATGTGAAGTTGGTAGCATGCTGTTTGGTATTAGACTTTAGGACAGCATTTCTGTCTCTTTCTTTTCATTAAGAAATGGCTACCAGCAGGGTTGTATTTTAGACTTAGTCAGATTAAGCATTTAATATAATATTTTAGGTAACCATTTATAAATGAGCAAGTACATATTTCCAAGTCAGGAGAAAGAAAACAAACAGGACCACAACAAGACAAACAACCACAAACAAACAGAAACACACAGTCAATCAATCAAAAAGAAGGCAGGGGAGGAGGAAATTAGCTGGGAACGGAAGTGACTGTCTGTCTTAGGTCTGGCTCCACAGAGCAGATCCTGTGATCCAATTCCTGGGTGAGGGATTTTTTTTTTTTTTTTTTTTTCTGATCAAGATGCCAAGGAAGGAAATGGAACCAAGCAAGGATGTAATTTCAAGCAAAATCTTTCCAGGGGTCTCTTCAGCCTAATCCTTCATGAGAGCTCTGGGGTGATAGCTGTGTTCAAACAATTGCAGATCTAAGGGAAGGACTTTTATACTCCTGCACCATCGTGCTTTGGTCAATCTCTGCCCCAGGGAAATGTGAATCACCAGGGCCACTGTGCAGGCAAAGTGCTGTCCAGTAGCCTGGCACCACTCTGCCACCATGAGCAGGTCTAGCACACACTTGCTGATCCTTGTACTTACATTTCTTTTCTTTTTTTTTTTTTCTAGTTGGTAAAGTCTAGAATACGATACTGAATAAAGGGACAATTATATGTGTTTTATTTTGTTTCCAACATTAGGAGTAATATTATGAACAATTCACACTTAAGCATAGTGCTTTTGTGGGATTTTGTTCTCCTTCTGTGGTTATTTTCCTTTAGACTGAGGAATTCTCAAAGTTACTTCTATTCCTTCTTTCCATGAGTTTCTGTTTTCTTGAGTGGATGTTGAATTTTATAAAACATATGTTTTACATCTGTTATTATCAGAATATTATCCCTAATTTACTTTCAAATTTTAATCTTGATTTTTATCCATTACTCTGATCATTTAATGAATCACTGATTGAATTTCAATTGTTAAATGACCCTTACATTTTTGAAGTAAACTCAACATTAACATTAGTAATCAATTATTCTGAGTTTGTTCTGCTAATCTTTTGTTAATCACTTTGGACCTATGTTCATAAGAGGCTTCAGGCTCTAATGTTTGTTATATCCTGTCATATGTCATATCCTTTTGTTGGATTCATTAAAAGTCAGTAAGGTTTCCTGCTTTTATTTTCTCTATTTTTTTAAATACTACTGTAATTGTTCTACTTAATGCTTGAAAGAATACACCTGGACATTAATTTGTAGATTTCTAAAGTATCAACTTATGTAATACTGCATATCTATTTAGATATTTTATTTCCTTTTATATCAGTTTTAAGTTTTATTATTCTGAAAATTTGTCATTTGCATCTACATACTCATAATTTCCTATTTCCTCAAATTGTGAAAATTATTTCAGTTTGCTTCTAGGCCCAACATATGAAATATTTTGGTGAATATTTCATCTTATGAGCAATGTTCAATATATATCAATTAGGTCTACTCTATCAATAATGTTTATATTTTATGTATTTATTTTTATTTTCAATGTATTTATTATTTTATGTATTATACATACTTACTAAACTTGTTTATTTGTCAATCAGTTATTGAGCGGAAGGTATTAAAAACAAACTACAATTCCCAATTTGCCTTTTTTGTTTTGTTTTTGTCAATTCTACTTCATATGTTACAGAAAACCAGAAAACTTGGACTGGATCGCTGACAGAAGAACCAAGCAGCACTCAGAGGTCTTGGAGGGTGGAGGTTTATTTCACACTGGCAGGCTCGGAGGAGAGTGATCTTCAAAGGTCTGAACCCTGAGTACAGCAGGGCCATGTCTTCTATACATTTCCTACAAAGCTAGGGGGAATAAGCACCCAGGAACCACTGCAGTGGGAGCTATAGGTGTATTCAGGATGCTAGTTATATTCTAATCCATTTCTGTAAAAGTTACCCAGATACCATATTATAAACTAATGGGCTTCCATGGCTATGATCAACAAGCTGTTTTATACCACTGAGTCCCAGTGGTGGGGGTGGTGGAATATACATTTGTTACATTGTTTTAATCCCAAGCACCCAAGCGCCTTGTGATTCCTTTACATTCCTGAAGCCTTAACAGAAACCCTATTTCCTTGGCTTTCTTGGCTTCCCACCACACCTGCCAAGAGGGGGAGGGACTTTGCCATTTCTGAGTATTTCCTCATCACATATACTTCAAAGCTATGCTATTAGGTAGATGCAGATTTGAATTTGTGCCTCTCTAGTACATTAATTTATTCATCTTAAAGAAATATCCATCTGTATATCTAATAATTCTTCTAATCCTAAAGTCTGGCCTGCCTTCTGCATTATATACTACAACTATATTGCAACTCCCACTTACTTTTGGTTAGTGTATTAGTTTCCTGTTGCTGTTCTAACAAATTGCCATATACTTAGTGACTTATCTCCAAATTTATTTGCTCTTATAGTTCTGGAGGTTGAATGTCTAAAACCAGTTTCACTGGGTTAAGATCAAGGTGTTGATGGGGAGGGCCTAAGAGACCTACTGTTTCCTTGCCTTTTTAGGGTTCTAGAGGCCATCTGGATCCTGGATGGTGGCCTCTTCTGACATCACTATAACCTCTACCTCTGTCATCACATCCCTTACTATCCCTTTGATCCTTCTGATTCCCCTATATTAATATCTATTTGACTACATCAGGGTCATCTGGAAAATCCAAGAAAATCTTCACATCTTTAAATCTTTAACTATTATATGTTCAAAGTCCCTTTTGCCATATAAGGCAACATTTACATGTTCCAGGGATTAGAACAGTTTGAAGAGGGACATTATTCAGCCTACCAGTTAGTGTTGCATGATTTATCTGCTCCCATTCTATTACTTTCAGCATTTCTGGGTCCTTCTATTTATGCTTTGTACCTTGATTAGATTATTCTGTATATTTTGATATGATATTATTGTGATATGTATTTTTAATATACAACTTAATTTTTAGTTTTTATTATATTACTTGTATATTTTTTGTTCTCTTCCATGCCTTCTTTTGGATTACTTGTTTTTACTATTCATTTTTGCTACATATGTAGAGTGTCAAATAACACATTCTTAATGGCTCATTAGTGATTATCTAGAAATTATGGCATGCTCCATTTAGTTGGTAAAGTCTCATATCAATTAGTACTTCTACCATGTATTGAAAAGTACATGATTTTGAACCCTTTAACTCCATTTCATCTTAAACCTGTGTGTTATTTTAAGTACATATTATTTCTATATGTATTTTAAACTCCATGAAATCTTACTTTATATATAATCTTTATGAATTTATATTTTCCATGTATCAGCTGTTTCTCTTTATATTCATCACTCTGTATTTCCATTCTTCCATCTTGTATCATTTCCCTTTTATCTTTGCTTTCTTAACAGACAGACCTGCTAATCTGCTCCATTCGATGCTGGATAAACATTTTTAATTGTCCATCTAGGAAAGACTTTTTCTTTCCTTTGTTTTATTTTGCTCAAAAGGTGTTCTAAATGAGCAGTTGTTTTCTTTTGGTACTATGAGAACTTTTTAGTTCTATATTTGAGAAATCAATCATAGTTTTATTACTTTTTCTTTGAAATAATAAGATTTTATTTTCTGACTTTCCTATAAGATTTGTCTTCATTAGCTTTACTATCATGTGCCTTGGAGTGTTATTTTTTTGTATTTATTCAGTTAAGTTTTAAAAAGAGCCCCTAAAATCAGTTATTTACTGCCTTTCATTAATTTTTTAAAAAAATTCTTAGCCTTTATTTCTTCAGTTAATCTTCTGTAGGTTCACTACTGTCTCTTCTTGAACTCCAATTACATTATTTTATATATATAATCCTTTGCATGGTGGTTAAGAACAGGGACTTGGCAGTCACATTTATTGAATTTGAACCTGGTCTTTGTCACTTACTAGTTCTGATATTAGTAATTAAATTCACTTGTCAGTTTCCTCATTTGCAAAATGAAGATAATAATTCCACTGACATCATTAGATGAATGAATATTAAATGAGAAATATATGTAAAGCATTTAGGACACATCTTAATGTTTCCTGTATAGCATATTTTCTATACACCAAATAGGCTGAGAATAAAATAAATTACTCTAACTAATATCTTCATTTGGTGCATTCTTATTGCCCTTTGTTCTTTAGAACATGTAATCAAATTGCTCTGGCAGTTAATCTGAACTGCAGGCCAAATATCTCAATATAAACCGATTTTCTTTCAAGGGGTGAGCTTATTAACTATGATTATCCTTTCCAGACTTTATTCACGAGAGTAGCGAGTCACGGAAAGAGATCAAAGAACTGCTGGGAGATTGTAGGAAGGGGGCAGGAGAGTGCATTTTGCAATGAACTAGTGCATTTTCCCTGACTGCTCCACCTTTGCTGATTGTTGATCTGAAGGATTTGATGGCGTTATAGACAACATCGACCAACCACTACTATCAAAGAAAAGGATTTAAACAAAACTTTTTAAATGATAATGCTATTATTGACAACTCGTATAAAAACTTGGCATTGAACAAAATAACAAATATTAATACTTTCATAGTACATATATATATAGTATATAAAACAAATGTGATATATACACATATACACATATATATACTAATACAATATATAAGATAAACATATATGATATAAAATAACAAACACTAATAATTAAGGATATTGTTTATTTCTGCATTCACATCAAATAATTCATTTTAAAGAATGCTGTATGTTTGTTAAGTTCAATCAAAAATTAGTATCACCAATAAACTAAATATATAATTATCATCTCAAAAACTAGTATGGGGTTATTCTCTTAATTTTATGACTGCTATTTTAGTTATTAAGCTAAATATTCATCACCCATACCTGTGAATAAAAACCCATGGAGCATTTTTATTTTCCTGTTGTGATGATAATCGGGGTTTAATGGAAAGAGAAAGATATATAAAGTTATTCAAAGGTTCCACAGATTTTTTACAATATTTTTTTTTCCTATTTGAGTCTAAGTACAAAGAAAACATGGAAAGGTTGACATAGAGTATCTTGCTTAGATTGGCTCTGGAAAATAATTTTCTGTGTGATTTCCTTTCTACTGAGCATCAAAACTTCCAAAAAGAAAAGTCAAGTTTTCAAATATCTGTGTTGTGGAATTTATATATTGAACAGACAAACAAACAACTCTGGGAGCAACCTCCCTAGGTAGGTTACTGTAAGAGCACAAGAAAAATAAGCAGTTTTCAGACAAAATTACATTTTGATTAAAATGTCTTCTGTCTTTTGTCTAGATCCAAGGAAGGAAGTCCAAAGACAAAGGACATTATGCTGATAATTTCTGAAATCAAGTGCAAAGAAAATGATCTTTAAAGAAAATAAATTATTTAAATTAAGACCTGATACATTTGTAAATTGTAGGTGCTCTGTCAGAAATCAAATCTGTGGTATTGCTCTATCTAAATGAGTAATATCTTCTTGATTTAATATTATCACCATCCAAGTCTTCTTACACATGATCTGTAGACATTCTAAATATGATTCTTTGTAAAAAGCTATATTTTTATATTTTTACTTAAATTTACCACCTTATAAAACTTACTGTTCTCTCTAAATCACATTAAATGTCACTTCTGGTTCTCTTCTACTACTCAGGAAACCTGATCCTGATGTTTTTAAATGAGAGTGTGTCTGTGTATGCTTATGATGTGTGTGCATTTGTATTAATATGAAATGTAGGGCACAAAAGTTACTGCAAGCTTTGAGTCAATGTGCATATGCTTAGGAAATGATGACTATATGCTTTTTTTGGTTTCCTGGGATTGCTATGATGCACTTCTATTGAGTAGTCACAATTTTTTGCCTTAGCTTACCAAGATGAATTTATCAAACTGATAAGTCATAAATTTTATTTTGCATATTATATTTAATACTTATATACTTACAAATTTCATTTTTGTTATTTATATTCTAGCCTATTTCAAAAGTGAGAAGGAAACTTAAATATAGTACCTATGTAATAGAAGATTTAAAATAAAAAAGTGACATCACAAAACTAGAAAGGTTATCTAGTAAGGCTTATTTCACATGCTTTTAGTTTGTGTTCTTTTGTCTCCCTCAAGTGAATTTCTGCTAAGTCATAGCTTTACATGGGCCAACACAGTCTCTCCAGTGACAAAATTGAAGGACAAGTAAAAACATTGATTTTTCCAAAATCATAGAAGAATCACTTATTTACCATGATTTTTATATTTTATTCCATAACGTATACTTTATAGTATTCATACTTTATTCAATAAAGAATATTTATTCTTTATACTCTGTTCTTATAACAAGTGTCATCTACTATTTCTGTTAGCAGTTCCATTATGGAATTAAAGGACACTTGGCCTCATGATAAAAGGAATACAAGTTTTGAAGTTAGAAGGAATATATGCATGTTTATGCTCTCTGAGCCTCACTTTACTCATATATTAAAATGGTACAGTAATCTGTACCTTTGTTTGTTAAATTGCATTAGGTAATAAAAAATATTGTACATTAAAATCCTTGCATATAGTAGATATTCAGTAAATGGGGTTACCCTCCTTCAACCCCGTTATTCACAGTCTGCAATTGAATCTTACCATTTAGTGGCTTTATTTATGGTATTATTGATGATATGATGTTACTTAAATTGCTTACAAGAACCTGTTTTCAGATTCTGGCCCTGTTCTTATGGTTTCCTTCTGTAAGCCATAACTGACTTTTTTGAAATAAGCAGCATCTCAAGTGACTACTTTAATATTTATCTTATTCATTTCATCTTTAGAATAATATTGTTATGTGTAAAACTGCCCTTGAATTTGTTTTTCTGTTTTTGCTACCTTTACATAAAAACTGTATCATTTATAGTCTCAAAAGAAAATAATTTATTCAATCCAAATGACTTAATCAAATTAAATAAGATACACAATACATGAAATAACTCCAACTTTGGTGACCTGAATAAATTAAAGTCTGTTTAGTTATATGGCCATACCTTATACCTGTAGGTGTGGATGTATATTTCCACCACAGGAACAGGCAGCAAATATTTTGAACTGTCATACAATCTAAATGTAAGAATAGAATAATATAAACATAGTTAATTATGTAGAGTGTACCTAAAGCATAATGATGACTTTGAGGCATATCAAGAGATGTGCGTAATATCTGTGGAAGAAATTGAAGTGATGGAAATAGTGGAATAAGAGAGAACACAGGTGAGCAGATGATTGGAAATAAATAAGGACTGATTTTTTTCTAATCAATATCCACCAATAAATGTACTAGTGACTTTTCAGTAATTAAGCTTTTTCTCTCCATAATTAAGTGAATATGGAACACTTTGGCATTTCCCATTTCTAATCCAAAATCTCATTTATCTTGCATTTTCAGCACACATTTTTGCACAATTTTGTTTGCAGATGGAGAAGAATTTCTGAAATTAATGAAATATTCTTTTAAGATTAAATATGTTTTTACTTATTAAGTAGCCATATATATTTTTGCATTCATCATAAATAGGCATAAGAGATTGATAAAACTTTAAAGTTTTTGATATTCTATCTAATCACATTTCTTTGGGCACAATTTTATATGTATGTTTCAAATTTTGAGCATAAGAGAATCACTTTTTATCATTCTTTATTCCCTGTGGAGTTTATCTGAATTTATAGCTATCTTTGAAGCTTATTCTTTGATCAGCTCTCTTAGACACGTGTAAAGATAAGAATGTAAGACAATTTAATGTAAAAATTTCAGAATTTACAGTTTGCTTCAAAAGACTGAATTTTTATTTGTTTCTGAAACTCCTGAACTATTTCTCATTTGATTTTATTCTATTGGCTTCATTTTCTTGTTTTGATTTTCAGAGGTAGTTATACATGAGATGTCCTTGAATATATTTGAATGAAAATACAATGTATTGAATAGTCAAATGTGCAAAAAAAAGTATTCATCTACCTATATATAAAACAGGAAAAAAACTGAAATAGGCAAGTAAATCCATAAAGGACTTATTTTTTAAACTAGCTGTCAAATGTATTTGTCAATCCCAAACCAAAAGAAAGTAAAATTTGACATTGAAAGGTAAATTATTCTTCCATATTAAATTAAAATGTGCTCTTCAAAAAGGAAACCTAAACTTATTTCATGTAAGAATTGTATATATAATGAAGACATTACAAAGATAAGTACTATCTATTCAGTATCACTGAGTATTTTCATAGTTGAGCTTGATACTGTTAAAATTAACTCCAAATAGGCAGCCCACTTATCAGAAGTGTAGAGAGTGCCTTCCTTCTTTCTTACAGCATTCATTATCAACTTCTTTTTTTGACAATTCCAGCAGTGACACATTTACTTCACTCAGACTTTCATGAGGGGCAATTTATCCCAAGCACATTCATATTTTTGTTAGCCCCTGCTCTTTGGATAAATCTAATTAGCAATTATTCTTGTGAATTTCTATTCATTCTTTTGCTAGGCCAGGTAAGAAGCAGTGACTTAAGTAGATTTGCCTACACACACATCTTCTTGAAGCGCCTATCCCAAAGATTCCATGGAGGAGAGGGAGCTAAAAAATATTATTGATTTTTTGCTCCAGTTTACAATATCTACCTTATTTCAACAGTAATAGAGTTAATATCCTGGAAACCATAATTCTATCTTATTCATCATTCAGAAACTACAAGAATAGTAGGGGTACTTTATGTAAGGTAGTCTTGGAAGTTCTGATACCTATTATTTCATTGTAATTTGAATTCAACAATTCTTACACTACTAGAGAGGTTGGGAACTTATTTCAATGTTTAGCTGACCCTATCTTTTTCTGTGAAAAAAAACGGTCTCTGGTTTTTTCTATTCTTTATTTGGATTATTGGTATTTTTGTTTAACTTAAGTTTTATTTTTAATTTTTATGAAATAAATTACCTCCTTTACCATTTTATGAATTGAAAGTGTTTTTGTCTTGTTGGTATTTGAATTCATAACATTTTAAGAAACATTTTACAACACTATGTAAGATTAAAATTGTGAGTAAAATGGATAGGAAAATATCTCCTGTAACTGAGGAAAAATCTCTCAGATAACATCATAGCATTTTCACATTATATTCTATAGTTTTGTTTTCAAAATGAATTCATGTACGTTCATAAACTTGTGGTGCATTCCTTAAATTAGTATCTTCTACCCTATCTCTTTAAATGCTGCTTTAAATAACTGCTTATTAGATATATTTTTTTATGAAAATTATTTTGTAACATTTATATGTTTCATTAAATTATTGCACTACACTTTATAGAAATGGAATGTGAAAATGTTGGCAGCCATCCATGAGGCACTTTAGTGTATAATATACTCGACTTTTGTCTTCCACCGATTTTTCATTAAGCTATTTATAATGAGTAACATATAATTACGTAACCTAACTGTATAAGCTATCATTTAAAAATATTTATATGATGCTAATAATTCACTATTTATCCCAAGCACTTTATCTTTGTTCATTTAGAATGCAAAAAAAAAATATGTTAGAGAGAATTTTTAAGGTAACAGATGTGTTGGCTTCGTAAAAAATTATTTAATTTTCCAAGAAACAAAACGTTTTGATGACACCTTATCCAACTACCTGAAATGACTTTATTAAACTTCTGATTAGTATGTCTATTAATTAATGCCTGTTACATTAAAAAAAAAAGTAAATAAATAAATAAATAATGGCAATATTTAATCAGTGGTTTAAAATATCCTAGTTTAGCCACCTATAAAGTATAGTAATATTTATTCTCCTCAACAAATTTTATTACCCAAAATGCATTAAAAAACTATTATTTACTTCTAGAAAAATAGAACTGAAAAACGTCAAGGTAAGAGGTTTTCTTTCTTTCAGCTTTACTGAGATGTAATTGACATATAACATTGTGTAAATTTAAGGTATATACATGTTGATTTGGTACACTTATATATTGTACAGTGATTACCACTGTAGTGTTGACTAACACCTCCATCATCTCACATAATTATTGTTCCTTTTTTGTGGTGATAACATTTAAGATTTACTCTCTTTGAAACCTTCAAGTATATAATACAGTATTGTTAACTATAAATATGATGTTATACATTAGATCCCCAGACTGAATATGATAACTGAAAGTTTATACCCTTTAACCAACATCTCCCCATTTTCCCAACCACTCAGCTCCTGGTATAGTCAAGTGACTTCTTTATTATGAAGCCTTCTATGAACCCACTTAAGAAAATAAGATTTCCTATGTTATGAGGGAAATACATTAAAAAGTTAGAAGATGGATGGATATAGATAGTTAAATAGAGTTAGGTAGATAAATGATAGATGATAGATAGATAGATAGATAGATAGATAGATAGATAGATAGATAGAGATAGACAGATATAGATGAATATAAGAAGAAAACATCTTTGTGGTCCATACAGGAAAAGCCCATAAAAAGAAACCCTAAAATATTATAGCCCACAAAGTAGAAGGTTATTGTGGTCCCACTAAATAACCTTGCCAAACAGGGTCTGTAGACTGCTTCCAACTTGGCTGGGATAATTCTACTTGCCAATGTTTGAATTTGAAAATGAACTGTTTTAGGTAAAACCTAAAAATTGCTACATGTACTAGAAAATCTAAGACTAGATGTTGGCGCCTTACTGAACTTTTTGTGTGAATCAGAGCCCAGAGCTTAGCTGCTAATGTAATTCCAGCTCAATAAATGATATCCTAAATTTGACATTTAAGTATTTTATTTTTAATTGCTGCAACTCGTTGATAAAAGTACATTCTCCATGATGCTAGAAGTACCTAAGTTATAGGTTTTATTTCATGGTAATAAATTGCTTGGTATTATAAATATATAAAATATAAGTAACCTCAAACTGTATTTGGCCTTTTTCATTAGATAGCAAGATATGATAGGTTATGCTGATGACAACTAGAAAGATGACAGATAGATATAGGGAGATAGATAATTATGGATGGATAGATGATATAGATAGATAGATAGATAGATAGATAGATAGATAGATAATAGACAAACAGATAATCAGGGTACCTACATATTTTATGATTCAGTATTGAGAGAAAAATATCTTTAAAAATTTCTCATATTGTTTACTTTTATAATTCTAAAATTGTATGAATCCGATGGCAAGTTCTGGTGAAAACTGAAGTCTTCTTTGAATAGACATAGTATTTCAAAGAGTAAACAAAAAAAGAACTTCTTCTAAAATATGTGATCATTCAAACTTCTCTCCTCTATCCCAGTGACAAACTGGGACCATTCATCTGACCCTACTGTCTTTTTGTTCTGCATAAACCTGGTTACAATTTACTTTAGAAAGACATGAAGGACTTTTCTTCACAATAGCTGCAGTGAGAGAAGATTGTGCTTTTATCTGTCTTTTTTTTTTTTGTAAGATAAATGGAGCAAGTGTAGAGGTATTAATGAAGCAACTGCCAAATTGCAGGGGTCATTGGTATGTTGAAAGCTATAAATTAGCCAGGTCTTGTGGGAAATTACCCTCTACCTCTATTGATATTCTGCCATTTCTAAATTCAAGTTCAAGACAAAAGAAAAAGCAATTTGAAAGTGGAAAAGAAAAGTGCTGGTTAACTTTCATTATTTGGGGTAATTCTAAATGAAAAACACATAGTACACTATTTGTAAATATTAACTGTTGAGTGAAATCTAACAATATAAATATATCTAAAAGTTTACTTATTCTATAGAAGAAAATATAGTTTGTGCTTTATTAAAACCATATTTCTATAGGTGGGAGCAGTTTTAAACTACTAGGAATACAATGCAAACTGCTGTTCCCAAAGATACTGATTTGCTGAACTCGTATTAAATCCAATGTTTTTCAGGGAATTTTAGAGTACAAGGCTAGGAATTAAAAGGAGTTTGAATTTAAATATTAAATCACAGAATGCACCTCACCTTTTTCTGCTTCGGACTCTTTTTCATTGTTAAATGAAACATAAAAAGGAAAGTGCTCTTTTTATTAAAACACATTTGAAATAACAGGATAAAACTAAAAGGAGAAAATACTAGAAAATCTTTTAATATACCATTAAATTTTTATTTATATTAATTTGCTTAAAAGTGACAGAGGAGTAAAACAAGAAATCGAATGTGGTTGTGATACAAGGACAGTAATTTACTTGCACAACAGGCAGACTTGTAAATTACATCTATTCTTATAAATATCTTCTTCAAAATAATCTACAATTTTAGTTCAAATATACATAAATGCTTATAAACTAATTTAGAAATAAAACACTCTACAAATGAGGCAAAGATAGAAAATACAGTTTTACCTGGAAAATGAAGAAAAAAGTAGTAGAAATTATATAAACACATTCATGTATATATACACCTTTACTTAGATGCCAGATTTGTACAGATATTACTTTTCTCAGTTAATATCATACTACTATTCTCCTTGCATGTCCACTTTCATTTTCTTCTCTTTTTTATGTCTTTACTGTTGTCCACATTACCATTTCTTTCATCCTCATAGTATGCATCTTAGAATGTATCTGTATCAATCAAAACTGTATAGTAGGTTTTTTGTGTGTATACTTTTTCAGTTTGATACTGGAAAACATTTATCTTTCTTTTTCCTGTTTTGTTTTTTTTCCCGCTCAGCATTATGTGCTGTAGCATTATATAATCTATCCAGCATTATGTAATATATGCACCATTTTGTACTTAAGCCATATTACACTTATAAATTCATTGCTTACAATCACTGAACATGTTGTTTTGTGTGCATTCATCACATTTTTCCTGTATTTCCCTCTACTGAGGGAATGTGTATTGTTTCCAATCAACAATTATACAAAGCTAAGATAAAAGGAAAATCTCCATAAATGTTTTTTATGGACTAGGGCAAGCATTTTCATTTGTATATAGGCAGGAAGGATGGCAGGATATCCTAGAGTGAATATTTGCCTAATTTCATTACATTCTTCTGAGGATGACCCACCAGCATGGCTGTATTGCTCAAAAGACCAACAAGCAATATTTTAGACAATTGTTTCCCACAACATCAGTGAATTTGTCCATTCTACATAGTTCCTCTCTGATGAATTTCCTATTCAATCACTATCCTTAATTTTTTAATTTTTTATTTGAGTATATGGAGGAATACTTTTGTATTCTAGAGATTAATCATTTTTCAGATTTAGATGGTAAAGCTATCTCTCTTACACTACTGTCTGTCTCTTATTCAGGACAGCTCTTTGTTGAACAGAAATTCTTAATTTGTATGTATGTGGTCAAATCTATAATTTTGTTTATGATATATTCCTTTAGGATTTGTTTAAAACATCCATCACTATCCCTAAGGGAGAAATAAGTTCTCTGAATTTTCTTCAATTAAAGTAAATTGTTTAATCAAATTAAAATAATAGTTTAAATTTAAACAAATTAAATTAGTAGATTAAATAGGTAGTTTTCTGTTATACACTTTGACCATTAAATCAGTAGGATGTATTTCCTACATAGCAGAGCTTAAACCAGGTAGCTCTAGCATTCTCTAAATGATAACATTTTTTTAAGTGATTCATTTAAAATTCATCCTTTCCCTGTTGATAAAGTGATATCACTTTTATCATGTACAATTCTCATATGTACATGCATCTAGTACTAAGCTTTCAATACTGTTTCATTATTAATTTCACTGTCAGGACTATATTGTTTTTACGGTGATTTCAGATAATCAGTTATTTATAGACCTTTATACATCCATAAAATCTATAGGGTAAATTGTTTGATGTAATCAGTAAAGTCCAGTTGTCACTGTTATAGGGATTACATTTAATCTATTGATCAATGTAGAAAAGAATAAAATATTATAATTTTAAATCATATCATCAATAAAAAATACAATTAATTTACTCATTATCTTTTATGTATACACTGAAGTTCTAAACTCTATTTAATTCTCTACTTAACAGTTTAGATCCTTCAGAATCTAAATTGTCTTTTTTACTGCTCAATCCCATTTTCATCATCTTAAAACTTCACATATAACCACAACTACATTACCAGAAACGACTATTTTCATGATACAAGCTTGAAAAAGCCCAATTCATGTTCAGAGCAGGGCAGCCAAATGACAGTGGGTAAGAAAACCTAAAACCTTGTTGTGTAGTCTTACCTTGAATCTAGAAACCCTAACATCAGTTATGCCTTTGGATGTCTGTCAGTCCTACTATATTCCTGCAAGTCCATTTCCTCTTTCATTTTCCTAATTCATACTCCACACACTTCTTCAAATATCTCCTCCTTGAGCCTCACGCTGAACCAATGACCTTGCTTCTTGTTTCAGATACAATTTTAAAAGAATGAAAAACTTGCATATAACCTCACCCACCTTCCTTTTTGATTTACCCCCATTTCTCTGGACTCAAACATCAGAGCATATCAGCACTTCCCTAGTCCTCGTCCCTTCCAGTGCTTACTCCATAGGTGACTTTAAGTATCATTTGTGTGCTAGCTATAGATACCCTGGTCCCTCTCTTGCCTGTGGATCCAAATGCCTTATCAACATCTCTGCTCAGACATCTAAATTGTTTCTACAGTTTCCCATGTCCAAAATGGAAGTCCTAATTTTTTTCCCACAAACTCAGCTTCATCTGCATTCTTCTCAGTAAATTGCACTTTCATCCAGTTATTGAGGCTGTGGTAGAAACTTGCCTAACTGACTAAAGATACACATTCTCTCTAGTAGAGAATATGTCCCAATTTCCACTCAGGTAGATGAAACCGTAGTACTCATTCTAGTCATTAGAATGTGTGCAGAAGTGATGTATGTCACTTTAAATCCTAGCAAGAAAATAAATACCCCTTGCCATCCTGTAGCTCTTGTGCTTTTATGGTTGGTGTGGAGACTATCCCAGATCATATGTAAAGAGGACACAGTAATAATGAAAGGAGCTGGGGTCCCTACTTCTCTGGATGAGATTCAACAGATCAAGAAAATACACAGCAGATTGGTTTGTGTGCAGGAAATCTGCAAATGCCAATTCCTTGACATTTCAAGAGTTTGTTTCCGAAAACAGAATCATAAATCAGCCCAAATATCTTGTATCTTCTGAACTCCTCAGATTGTATATTCATTTATCGACCATATTCATAGTTTGACCATCTTCTCAACTTCTCTATTATAAACTACTACCTTGATCTAAACCACTGCTATTTCCTGAAAGATTATTTCAATATCTGAAGAAATGTTTATCTTGGAAGTATATTTACATCCGTATCCTTTATAATTTTGTCTTGAAATGACCCTGCTAAAATTTAAACCAGATTATTGCCACAGTCCTTCTCAAAAGAAGTGAATTCTCCTTATACAGCAGATCTATACAGTGGATTCTCTTCTTTAAAATAGCCACATAGATTAATCTGAGCTTTTGCCCCTCATTATCTCTTTGACCTGACCTTCTGCCAATTGCCTTCACTCTTGTAAATCATTGATTACTTTGTAGGTCCTCAAATATGCCAAGTGCAAGTCAGATTTTCTACCTCTGCATTGGTAACTCCTTCCGTTTTAAAGACTTTAATCCTAAAATATATGAAAGCTTTCTCATTCTATTCATTCAGCTACCTGTTCAAATTTGTTACATGAACCTGTAACAGTGTGTTTATCTCTTATTTCTATCACTTCCATTCAATGACATATAAACTATTTTTTGTTGTATGACTTTATAAATAATGCAGATCTGTGAACATATTTGAAAATTTTCCAGGACAGTATTTACCTGTTACAAATCTGTGTTATAGTTGAAATCCTGGGTCATTAAGATATAGATGCTTAAAATATGCCAGGTAGTGCCAATTTATACTCTCACCAACAATGGATGAATGTTCCTTTTAAACTCTACCAAACCCAAAGCTGACCATGCAAATTTTTAAAAAACTTTTTCTGATAATCTAATGGATGGGTTTTAATTTTCAGTGCCCTGATCACTTAGATATTTGGACAACTATCCATGTTTACCGACCATTTGTGCAACCTGTTTTGCAGATGTCTGTTCAGATCTTTAGTCAATTTTCTTTTGTGGTCATCTATCTCTTTTTATTAACATTATGAGTTATTTTTGTTGTTCTTTATGCATTATATTAGTTGGAAATATAGCAATTCCCTTCAAATTGTGATTGGTCTTTTACATTTTTTGCTGTCTCTTTTAGCAGTGCATGTTAGTGATCATAAGTACTTGGGTTATAAATTTTTTGTATTGTCAGTTTTGGGGCTCTGATTACAAATTTTAGGCACTCCATTTTGATCTGATATTTGTGTTGAAAATAACAAAATTAATAGTGAAATAAGAATAAAATTTCCTGTTAAAAACCATGTAAGAAAAGCTTCCACTGCCACCTTTTCATTTTTGAACAACTTCATGAAGGATTTATTACATTTATGGGGATAACATTTACAATATCTTTTAACTTTAAAATTTCTCTGGCAATTTTAATTGTGCCATTTTTTACCTTCAGTGTTTAAGAATATTATTCTATTGTCTCTTGCTGTTCCATTATTTCTTTTAAGTTAGTAATCAGTCTCATTGTCACTTATTTGTAACACATCTTTTACTTGTACCTGTTTTTATGATTTTTTTTAAATCTTTCATTTTCAGGAAATTTTCCATGATATATCTAAGATGAATTCTTTGTATTTATCCTCACTCACCTTGATTTTGATTAATTAATTCAAGGTTACTTGAATCCACTACTTTTTATATCTCTCTTCATCTTTCACCACTAAGAATTCCCTCTATCATCACTTTTTCTTTCTTTATTTTTTATTGTATTTTTACCTCTGCTGCTTCAGCTTGAGTATTTTTCATTATTTATTCATTTATTTTTAATGTGCTAATTATTCTTGTGTGTTGACTTATAATTGTAAATTACCTTTAGCTAATATCAGATAGTGAATTTTTCTATTCTAGAATATGGTTATGATTACTCTAAAGATGGAAAATTCCTTGTAAAATTCTTCCTCTTACCCATTTTAGCCATCACTTTATCTATATTTTCACCATACTCTGCAAAGTTTTATCTATTTTTCTACTAAATTCAAATTCTTGACTATTTACTTTTATTGTTAATTTTCTTTAAAACATCTGCTATATTTTGGTCTATTTGAATGTCTAGCGATTTTTATGATACGGTAACCTGTATATATAAAGTTGCTGTAGAGAATCCGGATGTTGTTTCCTTTCCCAAGATGAGATCCTCTTGTTTCCTTTGTTACGCAGACAGGGCGAGAGTATCATCATTTCAGCCCAACAAGGATGTTGCTGGGTCAGTGCCAGGCTACAATTTGAGGGTATTTGGCACACCTCTGCTGCATTCCTGTTCCCCAAGCATTAACTCTTGGGCTTTTGATTGAGATCCTATCAGTTTTCTTCTGTGGTCTTACCCTTGAAAGACCACAGAATGCTCATTTTTATTCTTAAACACTTCCCAGCCTGTATGTTCAGTCTCCTACCCAGTGCAGAACAAATATCTGGGATACATCCATAGACAAAGACTAGCTATTAGCTTTGTTATTCTTGAGCACAGCAGCAATGAAAGGAGTTTTCCTCTGCCTTTAAAAAGGCTTTACCTCTAGGTCTCTGGCCTCTAGAACTCAGGTAATATTCTGTGGCAGAATTTAGACATGTGGTTGATCAGCCTCATATCTTGAAATGTTGGTTACTAAAAGCTTTATTGCTTTTTCTTACCCCCAGCATAGTTTGTTTGCCTGTGCTGAGCCCAATCTTATATTCAAGCCCAGAACTGGAAAAGGCACCAAGCTTAAGAAACAAAATTAAAACAGTGCTGGTGAGCATCAGCTTAACTCAAACAGATACTAATTGCTCTTGAGTGAAGTAAAAACTCTAAAGTAAAATAAAATGTATTAATATGTTGTGAAAACTATAGTAATTCTACTAAATTAGATAAATAAAAATAAATTTCTTTGCAGTTCGGCACAGAATTTGACATTACTTCGTATACCGTATTTGTAATGGAACCCAGATTTTTCATGTTTAGGATTTTGTGCTTCATATTACCTACATCTCTGTAAGCATTTTAAATCATGACTACTTTGTACTTACTCTATTTGGTTAATTAATTTTCTTTATGTCTTACAAGTAGTCAGTGTAGATGTCTAGTAATAGTTCTCAAAAAAGTTATGCTAATCATGGAGTCATTAACTGGTAATGTGTACCCAAGGTCAGAAGCTAAAATCTAGACCACAGCATGTGATCCTTCCCTTCCTTCTGACTGTGGGTGTACAGGTGGCAGAGCAAGCTGTTCATAGTACAGAGCCTCCGATATTAGTCTAGGCTTCCAATCCGTTTTTCTTCCAGGCATTAAGGAGCCTTGTCCTTAAGCATCTCCACTGGTAGCTCTGCCTAAGACCCGTTTCCCTTCCAAAAATATTCAAATGTACTGTTCTAATATTTAAGATTGGAAGTGAGGAACAGGAAAAGGAGGGCTTTAATTCTTTCAGAAACTTATTCTTATGAACCCTTCACTCGTGTCAAGGTCCAAGTCCTTGGAGCTCTGTTGGTGTTTATGTATTTGCCCTTTAAACTAGTCTTCAGGGAGGCAAATATATTTGCAATCTACACTTGCTCTCTGGGTCTCAACCCTTATCAGCCAGAGTCCTTCTAACCCACCCTACCACCAGCCCTGTGCCATTTGTATTTCCTAGCCATAAGAAAGTCATAAGAAGTTTTTCAATTATTTTTCAGGTTTTTGTCCCTATTTTGGTTTTTCAGATTTGGGTAAAGGAAGAGAAGCCAGCAGCCTATGTTAGTCTGCCATATTGTCAAAAACTATTTACATCTTATCAATGGAGCAAATTATATGCTATTTACCATGGAAAATGAAAACAATAAGTCAGATATGGTTCTATAAATGTTTTAATTACAAATCTTAAAGGCTTAATAGATGCATGTGATAACTAGTAAACTTCTTTATCCTCTATCAGTCTTAAAATAAGTTATGCAAATCAGTTATAAAAACTCAATTCTTTAATAACTTCAACTTCAGAAAAAAATAACTACAGTATAAATGTTCTAAGAATATGTGATATCCATCAATGCTTCTGGGCTCTTTTTATGAATGATTAGTAAATCTAAAGTATATGCCATTAACAATTATACTTCTACATGGTCCTTTGAATTTACTACATGGTACCTTTCTATGTACTTTTACATTAATTATATTATTAAATAGTAATTTAATTCTGGTGAATTATGTATGGCAAAACACTTTATTTGAAATAGTTATTTGAATTAAGAAATATTGAGAAATTTTATTATTATTCTCCAAATGTGAGGAAAAAAAGTCAGTGAAATAATAGCATTAAAAATGATGACAAAGATTTTTCTCCACATCTTCCACATCTTAAAATAAAGGTTTAAATATGTTCTTTATGAATTCAGAGTTATTCTGAATATTTAAATATGGCCTTTCAATATTCTAGCACTTACTTGCCTAAGTTTTATAGCAATGTCCATAGATTATTTCATGGTTTGCATATTTCCAAAAATGATTTCCCTATTATTTTTATCTGAAATTGGAAGTATCTAAGCAGCAACACTCTTTACAGAGCATGACCCCTGAGAGAATTTTACTGATTGTGTTTTGTATAAAAAAGATGAGATTTCCGTTATATAGTATTTTCTTGATGAAAAAATTGTTCCTTTTCAATGATGCAGAGAATATATAGTTTCCTCTTAAATTCATAGATTCTTGTTGAGATATAAATTAATTAGATCTAGTCTTAAGTTAATATAAATATTTTCAGTTTTTAAAAGTAAGCTTTTTCCCAATTAATCTCTTCTTGTTTTTCAGCAGATACCTGCATGAATACTATGTTAATGACTTTTGTTTTAATAGTATTTATAGCTGCTAATGACAGATATGTCAGGATAGAGTATCCTTAATAAAATAACACAACAAAAGAGGTCTTAAAGTATGTGGCTCAGACACTAACAAATATTTTTTAGAAAAGGGGAGATGTTGTTGAACAACAGGGAAAAAGTATAGGAAACACTGTGTTAAGTGAGGTAGAATTGTTTCTGCAAGAGAGCTAAAGTATTCTGATTTCTTAATGGAAATGGGGCATTTCCTATTTCAAATGCAGTATTAAACATTTTCTAAACTTATTTTCAACACATCATAGGACTATAATACACATTTTGAGAAATGATAATGTAATGGTAATAATAAATAAAGATAATAGTAAAGACAAACTGATACATTTTAATGTAAAGGACAATTATTTTTGTTATGAAATGTGGACAACAAATTGGAAGCCCTAATTCTTTTACCATTTGTATCATTATTTATGGAAGGATTGATAGATAATTTGAGCCTTCAGAAATATAATAAATATACTATGTTAAATATTTCTAGTTGTTTTACATACACATGTGCTTAAGAACCCCATAAGAATGCTTTTAAAAAGAAAGATTCTTAGCACACATATATATAGCGGGGTGCTGCATGGGGAAGGCATAGAACAGAGAAGACAAGTAGTGATTCTATAGCATCTTACTACACTGATGGACAGTGACTGTAATGGGGCATGTGGTGGGGACTTGATAATAGGGGTCTAGTAAACATAATGTGGCTCATTTAATTGTACATTAGTCATACAAAAATTTTAAAAAATAGATTCTTAAGATATATTTCTTCGCATTTTACTTGAGAAAATCTGATAGAGTTCAGGAACCTATATTTTTGTTTCTAAGTGATTTGAGTAACCAACAAAGTTTGAGAAATAATGGTCTAGATCAAGAATAGGAAAACTGCAGCCAAAGGTCAAATCTGTCCCACAGCTTGTTCTAGGCAAGAATGGTCTTTCCATTATTAAAGTATTGTGAAAAAAGAAAAAACAGAAAAGAGTATGTGACAGAGACTATATGTAGTCCACAAAACCTGAAATATGTATTCTCTGGTTCATTATCAAAAAGTTTTCCTGACTCCTGTTCCAGATCATATTTTTTTAATAACAGTTTTAATGAGCCTTAATTTATATATCATAAGTATACCCTTTTAAAATGTATAGCATGATGGTATTTAGTATATTCTGAAAATCATGCAGTTATCACCACTAATTTCAGATTATTTCATTGTCCCCAAAAATATATTACACCCATTAGCAGTCACTCTTCATTCCCCCTACAATCCACCCCTGGCAATCCTGAATCTACTTTCTGAGTCTATGGATTAGCCTATTCTGGGCATTTCATATAAATGGAATGATACAATATGTATTACTTTAATGACTGGCTTTTTTCAATTAACTTAATGTTTTTAAGGTTCATCCATGTTGTAGAATGTATCAGTATTTCTATTTATTATTAAATACTATTCTAATGCAGCTAATAGTACAACGGTAAACATTCATATACAATTTTTTGTGTAGACAAATGTTTTCAATTTGAAGTATACAGGTATATTAGTGGAACTGTCAAGTCATATGGTTACTCTATATTTAATATTTTTGAGAAACTGAAAAACTGTTTTCTAAAGGAGCTATACCATTTTCCAGTTTCACCCCCCTCAATATATTAAGATTCCAATTTTCTAGATTGTCCTCAACACGTGTTATTTTCTATCATTTTCGTTTTCATCATCTTAGTGGATATAAAGTGGCATCTCATGGTTTTGATTTACATTTCCAGAATGACTAGTGATGATAAGCAATTTTTAGATGCTTATTTGCCATTTATATATCTCCTTTGTAGAAGTAGTTATTCAAATCTTTTGCTCATTTTAAACTTGAGTTTTATTTCTTCTTTATTTTTCAGTTATTCTTATGGATATATCAAATGTATCATTTGCAAGTAGTTTCTTCCATTCTTTGAATTGTCTTTACACTTTCTTGATGGTGCTAGTCACAGGATAAAAGATTTCATTTTGATGAAGTCTAATTTATCTATTTTTTTTGTCTCATATTTGTGGTATCATATCTGAGAAATCATTATTTAATGCTAGGTCACTCCTAAATTTTCTCTAAAGATATTTATAGTTTTAGTTCTTACATTTAGGTCAATGATAAATGTTTTCATACTTAGTGTAAATAGCAGTCTTCAATCCTGATTTGTTAATGTATTTCATAATAATTTAGTCAGAAATATCCCTAGTCAAACCACAGTCGATAATGCACCATCAAATGTTTCCTATAACAAACTCGTTTGGAAGTTCCTCTCCTGTGACTAATCTAAACATAAACAAAAAATGCATACAAAGGAATGTATCAAAGCTATTGCATTTATATATGCCAAAGGTATATGGCACAGTAAAAATGCCTTAAAGTATGGCAGTTATTGTGCACATATTAAGAATAAACTTCAGCTTCTTTTAGTAAAAAACAATAGAATTCCAAGGAAACAATAATCAAAATGAACATGTTCTATTTGGGGAAGGAAAAAATAGTGCTTGATGAAAGCTATTTTATTGTTGCCATGTTCTTATTCTTTCTTTTGACTCCTCACAAATTGATATGTTTAAATGTCTTGTTACTGTTTGTGGTTCATTAGTGAGTTTATATTCTATACAAAATTAATATGTGTTAGGTTTTCCTAGATTAACTCAGTAGTTTGAGTTTGCTGTTGAATACAACATCACAGCACCAAGTTTAGTGGTTTGAATTAAAGCTTATATGAAAAGAAGGTAACAGCTTTTATTTGCTGTTTAATGCCATGCCTTATATTATTTTCTTCACATGTTAGGGGTTTACTAAGTTTGTTAAAAACTTATAAAGGAATTGTTGAAACCCCCACTGTGTGTGAAATTACTGCTTTTTGAAAGATAACATTTGAAAGGTTTTACTAAATATAAACGTTAGTTTGGCACAATATGTTTTGTACTGAAAAATCACACTAGTTGTGGCATAATAATGATTTCAATTTCGTGATTCCATTTTATGTATCATGACAACAATGGTTAAATATATGTAATAATAACTTTCAAAATGACCTAGTAACTTATTAATATACAATTATAATAAAGTATATAATATGTCCTAGGTCACAGAGTGAAAGGGGAAACCTGATGTTACCTGCAGCTGTCAGAATCCAAATTTTCAGTTGCTGGATGCTTCAGAAGGTGATGGCAGAAAGTTAAAAATTACAACCTTATTTAACCAGGGAGAGCTAATTATCCTGTACTCTATGTAGGAAGGGTTTTCAAAGTTGTATTTTTTTTTTCATTTTCCAATGTCTAATAAAATATACACCTGTACCTTTGTTTAATTACAAGCACCAGTGTTCCTGAAGGGTGATCTTTCCATGATCACTGTGACTCTAAGCTTTGGTATGAACTTAATGCTAGCATATGCTATCAGCTGAGGTAATACAACAGATCAAAGCTGTAAGAGAGGAACAGGGCCAGGGCCTGATCTTAGAGGCAATGCTTTGGGAATTATTGTTTACATTCTCATGCATACCAAAGCAGTTATAAAGAACATGAAATATCAGAAGAAAAAGGGGCTCTCCATCTTTGCTGTCCATCCAAATATCAGTTGGGCAAAATGCAAATCAGCAATGCATTAAAAAAACTTTCAAAACTCTAAATAGCATAAGGAAAGGGACAAATCAGTAGAAGATAATTTTTTTTACAAAAAGAAATTAAAATAAATGGAGGGAAAATGGCTAAGGGAAAAGCAAACTTCTTGTATCATTCCTTTTAAGTATCACTCAAAATGACCCCAAAACATATCAAAGAACAAATGTCACTGTGAAAATTTTCAAGTAGAATAAAAGAATAATCCTCTTTCTAATTTTCATTTTTTATTCTAAGTCAGTACTCTTAGCCGAGGTTGGTATGCAATATTCTCAGCCTATTCCTATGCATCAGCTATGAAAATGTGTGTGTAGATTTATGTAAATAGATCCATTTTTTATCAAGCATTCCACTATTGATAATTACTTAGTTTTTTCCATTGCTGTATTGCTTAAAACAGCAATGAACATTTTTTCTATATATGTGCAGTGACACTGTTTCTATTAGATTCTTAAAAAGGGAATAACTTAGAAAGTGATTTTTTTATGTCTCATTGTCATTAAATCAATTGCTAAATCTGTCTCTCATAGGATTTTTGGACTGTTTGAGTATCTTTTGCTCTAGAAAATTGGGGCACCCAGGTGAAAAGAGAAACTATTTACAAAGTATTCTGACCTCCATAACTAATGAAACAAAGGTGACTTCACTTTTTAAAGCGCAAGTAAATATCAAGACTTGATTTTGATCCCATGAGATACTCTAGGTTCTCTTTGTGACTATGATGTGAGGTGTGTGTGTGTTTGTGTTCATGTGTACTTGTGTGAACAAGATAAAAATCAAGTTGAAAAATTTGGGGCACATAAATTTTTCCTCAGGGACTTAGTATTTCATCTATTGCCAAATATTATTTTTGTTGCATTGAAAGTACTTCCTTCTAAATGAAATATCACATCAAAAATAAAAACTAATTTGGAATCAATAGCAAAAGAATAATCACTCTGGTTGACCAAATACCTTTATATAATTAGCATATGGCATGAATAAATTTCATCCTTCCTAAGAAGGAAATTTCTGCCTTTTGTTCTTATCTTTTCTTATATCAAGCATACATGACAAATTGACACATAACTGTATATAGATGATAAAAGTGTATTAACTACTCTGCTTTTTCTGTGATTAACAAGGACCTATTGATAATGCCATACCCATCCAGCTATCATTAAGAGATCATCTGCCTTTGCTACTCAATGTTTGATTTAATTAAATAATTCGAATGGCTTTCTATTCAAGTTTCCTTCTGGATAATGGCACTAAAATGAGAGGAAATTTTTCTATAGAATTTATAAAATAAGTTAAAAATGTCTTAATTTCAATTTCAAGAAAAATGAATGGGTTAAAAATGTGTCTTGTTTAAGTGTCAGAAAATAAAATTAACAAATTAATATTTGCATTTGGACACTTTACTTGACTTACAAATAAAAAAAAAAAAGCATACAGCTTCCAATATTTTAACACTTAATGGAGAGAACAGCAATTTGTGGAAGTACAAACTCCTAATGTAGAATTTATCAGAATGCCTCCATATGGCCTCAGAAGAACAAGTCTCACTGATAAGGACAAGCTTAAAGCAGATAATCAATTGTGAGATGTGGTCAACCCTCCAGAGATATGTGTTCAAAAGTGATTTCTTTTGCAGTGGTTAGCATAGAAATAGGCATATGGCTTCCTGGTTCAAGCTAAGGGAAGTTAGCTGAGAGAACTACGGAAAAGGTTTCTTTAGTAACTACAAATAAAAGATATGAAAATGTTTCTAATTTTCTGTGTGCTATTTGATGTTCATACAATGACTGGAAATACAGAGCCACTGTATAACAATTAAGTGAAGGACCTAAGAGAGTAAATTCAAACCAATATGGCATTTTCTCCTCCCGCTCCTTAGGCATGACTTATAAGTTTTCTTTTCTTGCTAAAAATAATTTCCTTCATTCCTAGAAGTGGTTATAACCCAAGGTTTTACAAGTAACTAAGCTGAATACAGCGTTTGCAACTCCAGTATTCTTCATACAATCAGTGATAAGGTTGTGATGGGGGGCTGTTTTCTAAAACGTTTGTGTCTTTACGTGGACAGGAAAAGTTTTGTAAAGAGTAAAACACAATAGATAAATTGTTTTAAACATATAATTTTATAAATGAGGAATAGTAATATTTATAGTAGAAAAATCTTTCATAGGAACATATAAATATTTCTGAAAATATGCTCTTTTATTATGAAATACCAACTGATTCAATTATGAATTTATATGACTCTCTTCTGCAAAGTTTTTAAAAGGATCTCTAATACCCATATGTCATATTCAGTTCTTGAATTGTTTGTACTACATTTGGCTCTTGTACTTGCAGAGTTATTAATAAGAAATATAATCACAACACAACATTTTTAGTATACATTGGATTGACAGGTGCCTACCTACACTAGATAGCGTTAGCAGATTTTTCTCAAATTTATTATCACCATAAATGTCAAATGCTGATCACCTTGATTTGCAGAGGACACAATACTACATAATACTATTTTCAAGATTTGAAAACTAAATAAAAAGACAAATTAACTTTTAAAAATTAAAGAATGTTCTACAATAATACACCAGAATTAGTACTGACAGGATATTTATTGTATATTTAATGAATACCTGGCATTTATTTTTTTTTTCAAACACGTCACTTCTCTATAAAGTAGTCAATGAACATTTTGGAAAATCATATAACAATTGAAAACTTTTCCAATTAAGATAAATACCTATGAGAACTATAGTATCTTCTGATTGTTTTAATAAATAAATATTTGGACTCAAAGTTATTGAGTACATTAATAATTACTGTTAACAAGTTTCTGAAGAGTAATCTAGAAACTTTTTAAAGATGCATAAGTATGAAAGGGCAAGAAATTTGGCACAGTTGGTGATTTTCTTCTCTTGAAGTGTCTCCTTCCAGTACACTACATTTTGCTCAGTTTATTGGTACTTCATTTCTTGGTCATTCCTTCTCAGTAACTTTTGATGGCTGCTTTTAGCATCCCTGACTGCCTAACACCCAAGTGCTCCAAGGGTGAGTCTGCCAACTTCCCCTATATCTATCTAGTCTCAATTTATTATTTTACCACATATAGAGGCTTTAACTACTCTCCCTATATAACAATTTCCAAATTTATCTCTACTGCTCAAGAATCTCTATTGTATTGGCCTCATATCTCATTGCCTACTCAGTATTCCCATTTCAGTACATAACAACTAACTCAGCATGTCCAACTCACTTCCTCACAACAATTCTCTTCACCTCAGTTATTCAAATTTCAATTTCAGCAGTTTATTAGGCCAAAAATATTAGAATCTTCATTGATCCCTTTCCCATCTAAAATGCAATGGTTTCAGTTATCCTGTTCATACTATCTGTATGGACAGCATTATGTCCCACAAAATTAATATGTTTAAATCCTAACCAATGTGAGTATATTTGGAGATAGGACCTGTAGGTTAAGTTACATCATAAGCATGGGGTCCTAATCTGATAGGGCTGATGTTTATGTAAGAAGAGAAGGAGACACCAGGGATATAATCAGAGGAGTAAATCTGTCTATGTCTCTGTTTCTGTCTCTCTCTTTCTCTGAACACATAGAGAAGAGGGCATTTGAGGACAGTGAGAAGGCAGCCATCTATAAGCTAGAAAGAGAGCCTCACCAGAAAATAACCTTGGTCCCTTGATCTTGAACTTCTATCCTCCAGAACTGTGAGAAAACAAATGTCTATTATTAAAACCATCCGTGTGATCTTCTTTTTGACAGTCCAAGCAAACTAATACTTCCCACATTAGTGGGAAGAATGAGGAATATCATCTTTTATAGAATCTCATCACCTATTACCTCTTTGTCTGTCTCCAGCCTGCTCCAGGCCACCATTATCTCTTGTCTATATTATTGGAATTACCCCACTGTTGGCCTCTCTGTGGTGTCTTTCTCCCATTTAGTTAGACCCACCGTGAAATCCACAGTGAGCCCTTAAAAGGGCCTTCATTCTTGCTCACTATCCTCTCCTGCTTTCAAAGTAGAGTATAAGTCAATGAACTTAAACTGATTTAGCCTCTTCTTACTTCTTGGAGTTCATAGACTACTGTTCTTTCTATCACTCATGCTATTTTAGTCACACTGGTCTCATAATAGACCCTTGAATATGCCAACTGTACTTTGCACCAACTGTTCCTTTTCTGGAAATCTTCCCAAAGATACCGACATAGCCTTTCCTCCAATCCCCTCCCACCATTCTTTGCTCAAATTGTACTTTATACCTGAGCTCTTCCCTGACACTTTATTGCAATTTGACACTCACTGTTACTCCCTCTTTTTACTGCTTTCTTTTCTTTATGGCACTTACTCCCATCTAAGTTATTATATGCATTACTTAATTATCCTTTTTTATAAGTTGTGTGTTTTAACTTCCTCCATTAGACTATAAAGTCTATTATCAACTTAAAACAATAATTAAATATCTCCATTTCTGTAGGCTAGACATCCAGGTACAGCATAGTTCAGGTGGGTCCTCTGCTTAGAGTATTCCCAAGTGATATCAATGTGCCAGGGCCACATTCCCTCTTGGAATAAGTGGATGAATCTGCTTCCAAACACATTCAAGTTGCTGGCCGACTTCAGTTTCCTGTGGTTGTCAGAGGTTCCTGTTCTGGGTTGATTGTCATCTAAGGGTGAGTCTCTACTTCCAGCAGCTGCCCGCCTGCTCTGGCTCTCTGCTGCTTTCACCTTCAAGGCCAGTAATGGTTGACTGAATTTTCTCATGCTTCCAGCCTCCCTAACTTTCCCTTCTGCCTCCTATCACCTACTTTCAGTTAGAAAAATTATCTGCCTGTAAAAGCTCATGTGATTAGATTGGGAACATCCCAATAATCCAGGATAATCTCCCTATTTTAAGATTCATAACCTTAATTATATCTGCAAAGTCCCTTTTGCCATGTAGGATAACATATTCAGAAGTTCCAGGGACATGTTGGGGGCCATTCTTCTGCCTGCCACACACCTAATTGGTGAGAGTGTGTTTCTATTTTTTTTACAAAGTCCAGCTTAGAGTCAGGGCAAATAATATGTATTTAGTAGATTGTTGAAAGTAAACCCTTAAAAAAATCCTCAGTTTAATATTGAAATATCAATTTAATGTATTCTAGTAGTGCTTAAAATAACATTGCAAATTAAACAACTATATTCTTTCTGACTTATTCCCCAAATATTTTAGATTTATTTTAGTACTATCATCTGTCTTAGAGGATCTAAGAATTATAAAAATATTTAGTACTTGGGATTGTTACCAAGGAAATTATAGTCTACTAAAAGGGACAAAGAAAAGTGAGAAATAACTATAAAACAATGTGATATGTCATTAAGGGATTTATACCTTTTGAATATTATGAGAACATGAGGTCACATTAGTGGGAAGAATGAGGAAAAGTTTTATCTAGAACTGTGACTTGAAGAATTAAAATAATTTCAACAAGATGTGATGCCCAAGGAGGATACCTCCAGGTAGAATATAAAATGACAAAGATGTAGAAGAAAGTGCATTGTTTGAATGAGAACAAGCGGGATCTATGAATTTTTCTGAAAATAACTGGTGTGAATGGAAACAGAGATAAGACTGGAAACAGTCATATTAATAACATCTATTTATTGAGCATCTATGGAGATTATCCACTCTTCAATGGAAAGATAATACAATGGAGACCAAAAGCAAAGTTCCACTGGGTAGACAAAAAAGTAAACAAAACCAAAATGTATAGTGTATCAGTTAATGACAGGTGCCATGTAGAAGAATGAAGCCTGGCAAGAAAGCCTGGGTGTGTCAGGAGGATCATGTCAGTTTGCATTAGGTCAAGGAAGACCATTCATAGAATAAAACATTTAATGACATGTTTGAAACCATGTGAGGGCCTAAAGCCATGCCAGTCTCTGGAAAGACAGCCTTCCAGGGAAAGGAAGAATGTGGAAGGATATGAGATGAAATGGTTTAATTAATTTGAGAAAAAGGAAGAAGGCTCATGTACCAGAAACAGAAATATCATGTGTTGAGAGAAATGGTGGCAGATGCAGTCATACAGGCATTTGAAGCCTTTCTATGAAAAGCCTTGATTGAAAGAGTGAAGCTTTCTCGCTAGTTTCATGAACAATAGGCCTTCACTGAGTTCCATGGAAATGAATTAAAGCTGTTGTATGAAGATGACTCTGGAAGCAATATGTAGTGTGAAGCTGAACTTGAATTTATCAGAGGCAGGAGGCAGATGAGGGGGCTATTACGGCAGTGTGGCACAGAAGCAGAACGTTTGTACTTGCAGACGCAGTGATGATGCTGAAGCCAAACAGTGAGACATTATAACAGAACAATTGAGAGGAGATAGAGAGGAACAAACAGGAATAACATTTGGTACAGGATTTCCAAATTTAAGTAAATGGGAGTCAGGGCCAAACACTTATTTGGGGGAGATAAAATATACTTTGATTAAAAATATTTTATATTTTTATAACTACACTTACCGTGGTGAGCATTTCATAATGTATATCATTGTGAATCACTATATTGCACACCTGAAACCAGTATATTATTATACATCAACTATACTTCACTTAAAAATACATTTCCTATAAGTTGCTGCTTGGATACTGTACCTGACACCACTTAAGGGATGCCTCAGATTTTCCTTATAGCCATGTTCTTGGCTCCATTACAGAGAAGAGGCTGCAGCAACTCACTTCAGCACCTGAGAAATTCCACCTTAAACTGTTGCCTAACAATCTGAGCTTCTCCTCCTGAAGGCACCCCCTTCTTGAAACTGGGAGTTAGCCATTGCCTACTTTCTTAACAAATGAATTGAAAAGCAAATTAACCAATCACTATTCCAATTTTTTGCCACAAATAACTGAAGAGTTTATAAAGAAAAATTTTTTAAAGTATGAATGAAGAGAGCAAGGCACCAAGTACAGAGTAGAAATTAAACCTCTGAAGAGACAGTAGTAGGGCTTAGGATGCCCACAGCTGAGTTGCATATTTGAATCTTAGTCAATGGCAGCCATAAACAGAAAGGTTAAGAAAAGCAGTAACAATACTGTCATTGCTCAAGTAAGAGCATTATGTTCTGAGGAAGCTATGCTTTTCTGGAATCATCTGATTGTTTTTCTTTTGTGGGTCTTTACCTCAGTGACAATGAATGGCATAATGTGAAATGGCCTCAACCACATTTCCTCAACAAATGTCACTGT
The DNA here is from genome assembly GCF_030020395.1 of Manis pentadactyla. Taxonomy (NCBI): domain Eukaryota; kingdom Metazoa; phylum Chordata; class Mammalia; order Pholidota; family Manidae; genus Manis; species Manis pentadactyla. The sequence goes on along the minus strand of NC_080019.1, from coordinate 134,025,481 downwards.
GGGTTTTAAAGTCTGATCTTTGGTAGATTCTGGTAGAACATCCAAAATCAGATTGCAAATAACATGCTTTCTGATGGTCCAGGTTATTCCTCTCCAGTGAAATAGACTATTTTGTAATCGTATGACTTCTGCTATTAGCAAGTTGGGTATGCAGCTTTGGGTTTGTTTTCTTTTTGGTGGGTTTGGAGGATGTCAGGGATCCCACAAGTCCCTGGATATCATTATATTTCTTATTATGCAGGACACAGCCAATGCTACTCAGATACTTTGGCTTTCATACTGATGTATTTGTCCTGACCCAACATGATCAGGTATCCTTGGTCTAGAACACTTAAAATCCATTCTCTGGAGTATGTAGTTGGTAGATATAAACTAACAAGATTATCAATTCGATTGATTCATTTGTCCATTTCTATGCTTATGATTTTTCTTGCTTTGTAATTCTTTCCTCCACGTTCATTTTCTTCTTGCTGATATACTTCCTTCAGTAATTCTTTCACTCACTGCTGTAAATGTTACAGTTCTTACTGTTGGTATGTTAGGGCTCATTTTAATATCTTTTATTGTTGTCAGGTTTTAATGTTTTCTTATTATTATTCCCACAACACATCTAGATATGAATTTGTATTTTATCTCAATTTGAGAATGTAGGCTTTTCTTACCACACCAATTTTAAAAAGCCAATTTCAGACCAATTTTAATTCTTAACTAGCAAACCAAATTAGAACAATTTCTGAACCATAAACCCAATAGGCCAATAGTTTAAGCTCCTAAACTTTGTTTCTTGTTTTAAAAGAAGTTAAATTTTGATTTCCCAGACAGATATGTTTTATTTTTTATGTATCATTGTAATATATTTGGAGATGGGATGAGATTAAAAGCATGAACACATGAAATTAATTCTGAATTTTAAATGTATTGGTGCTATTTTCTTAAAATTCTCCAACATGACTTGATTTTAAAAAACCTCAGTATTTCCTTTTTGAAATGTTTTATCATTTTATTCAAATCCAAAATAATATTTTTAAATGATGAAAAATAATCACACTTTATGGTGAAGATTTTAAGTGCAAATATATTGGGGGAATGTTTTGTTTGGGGAAGGAATTCACCAGCATGCAATTCCACTCAGTATTAATGCCAAGGCATTCCCTTCTACACTACCTTTGCTCTTTAGTGTGTCAAGCAACGAATCATTTAATTTGGTAAGTGTAAGGATTTGAGTGACTGGGTTATTTAAAATTTGTATCTCCTTATGGCCATTTCAATGGTTTCAGCTAGGATCTGGGGCATTGTGAGGCATTGTTAGACAATTTAAAATTAAATTACTGGAAACTGTTGGTGAAGGCACACACTCCACAGCTAACAGGTGTTTAATGATAGACCATTACTTATATTTTAGGGCCCTGTCCATACAAAGTGCTTATAGTGTTTCTAGATGTCGTCTTCTTGTCTCTGGATCCAACCTCCAGGGGTGGCCCCAGCCCCTCCCTCTACCAGACCCAAGAAGCCTTTCATTTATTTCCCTGGCACCAGAAAGTCTAGGTCATTTTCTATATTAATTTTAATTCTACTTCTATCACATAAACTTAATGCTTGTTTCCTTCAGTTCTTGCCTTTTGGTTCCCAGGAGTTTCGTTTGCAAGTCAAAATTCTAAACAGTGATTTTTATTTCTCTTTTAGTTCCAATATGAATGATTCCTGTGAACATGGCTCACTGATTTTATCTGACTCAAGAGTCCATATTCTTCTCACCATGCCAAGTGGAAGAGATAACTTAAAAGGCTATGGGGTCTGGAAAAGATGAACATTTAATATTTCAAGTTATTATCTCTATTTACAATTATTTTGGGGATATATACATATATATATATATAGGAGATAGACAACATATTCATAACATGCAGTTTCTGTATTATATATGAAATATATGGATAATCAAAATTTTATATACTTTCCAGTGAGGATGAAGCTTCAGTCAGTACCTTAAAGACTGAAATTCTGAAAACAGCATAAGTATGCATTTTAAAAGCAATGGAGCAAATTCCAAAAATCAAAGGAAAAGCTCTCTTACATAGTCATTTAACTCATCACAGCTACACCTAAAATATAGATATAGAACATCCTTTCTTTAAAATTAGATCAAATGCATCAGTGTTTTTGCAGATTCAGCAAAGATTCAGCATTTACCAGATTCAGCTTATGAACTGCACACAGCTATTTTACATTTTGGAGGATTTCCAATATCACTACTTACCTAAATGACATTTGAGGTGGTGGCACTTAATGAGGTACATACAATGCAGTACTTAACTTGTGACATCTACCAGGCAGAAATACTTTATTAGCTGGTCCTGTTCTATGAATATAAATTGATTTTTCCCCATGGTAAGGAAATTTGGCTCTTCAACTTTACTTAAAGATAAAGTTAACAGGCTCCATCTAGCAAATTAGAGTAGGTTTCCTTGCATAAATGACGGCATAAATGGGAAAGGGTACTTAAGTCTAGTGATCTTTGTCCCCAGGCATCATGTTTATCGATTGCCCTACATTTAGGTTAGGAAAAAAGGTCTTACCTTACAGTTTGTAGAGACCTTGGAGTTTAATCACTTTGCTACAAAGCATTAGGTAATCCTTTTTTTGTTGATAAATGAATTCCTTAAATGTCAGGGTTTCAGTGCTAATAGACTGGGACCTTGAAAAAATATTTTATTCTTCCAAGTTCCTTGTTTCTGAAACACACTGGTTTTGATCTATAAATACAAATAGTCCTTAGTTGCTGTTAGAGGTACTGATGTGGCTGAACCCAAACTAGAAGCCTAAGTCTACATTAATCAACAGAGAGGTGGAAAAAGCAGGAGGTTACTCCCTTTTATCAAAATTCTTCCACAGTAAGTGAGATAGAGCAAAGGTAGGGGTAAAGGGAGAGAGAGAGAGAGACAAGGAGAGAAGAGAGAAAGAAATTGAACGTGTATCATTGAAATTCTGTTTTAAAGGCTTCAGAAAAATGGGTCTTCAAAGAAGGGAAACTTGCATGCACATGTAGTAAAGAAGAAATGTTAATAGATGAAATTTGACTTGATTTCAGTGTTTAAAGATACATCGGATTAACTTAACTGGAAAGGAAAGAGAAAGTCCTTCTAGTCTGGTAGAGTATAAGAAAACTTTGTGAAGTAGAAAAAAATTAAAGAACAGAAATGAAAGTTACCTGAGTGATGTGAAAGCCAGTCAGAAACATATGGAACTGCTAGGCTGTACCATTTGTCAACTGTATTATGCTTCTTTCAATTTCTCATTTGAAGCCTTACATAAAAAATGAAAATTTCTATATTTTGCACACAGAACAGTGGCATAGGTTTAGAAATTGTTATATGAGGAATGAAAAATAAATGAGGTTTTCTTGTGCAAAGTATTTTTTAGATTATATTTACAGTTGTTCCTATACATTAATATTTAGTTATAATATTGATGGCTTTACTGGAAAAGGAAGATGAAGAAACATAAAATTTGATATGTGAAGGGCCATCATTTAAGAGAAAGATTTGGTTATTATATATGATATCAAAGGGCAAAGTCAAAACAATTAGAGAAAAATTAGAAATAATTTGAGAACCTAGTAAAAAAAATAATTCCCATTGAGTAAAACATTAGAAATAGCAAAATAATAAGGAAATGATATCCCACTACAAATGTATACAAACAAAACGTGAATAATCTTTAGATAATGGGGCTATAAAAGCAGTACCTACATTATTTTAGATAGCATCAAGTGTTCTTCCTCTAAAAAATCTAATATTTTATAAATAGATTCACTAGTGTAAGTTGCAGTCAAATTGTAGAAGTATTGGCACTAAATAATGCTATAGCCATAAGAGAAAGAATGTAAATGTTGTTAAAAAGATAAATACATTGTGTTTACAGTGATTAAGGAAATACAATAAAAAATTTGAAAAGAAATAAAACTTTTAATTAATCTAAGTTCTTCGGAAAGATGCATTGTTTGTATAGCCTGTGCTTCTGGAATATCTTGCTTTAGAGCCAAGGATAAAGTAAAAGATAGATCATAAAAGACTATGTTGGTTTTTGGTACTAATAACTTGGGTTTGTTCAGCAATCTTTTAGTTATTCTTAGGTCCAAAAATATCATGTGCAGCAAACTATGTATGATTTCTTTTTCTGATTTAAAAAGACATATTTTTCATTAATACATTTTGAATAATGTTTCCTCTGGATAATTTTAGTTATTATAAAAAACAAACGTGGAGAAGGGTAGAGAATGAACCTGTAGAGACAAACAGAAAAAATACTGCTTAGTATATGAAATGTACATATGTGCATGCACAGGGCAGTGCATATAAGAGGTATTTTCATAGGGAACACTCAGCTGCATATAGTAAATGCAAATTAAAGTGGTTTAAACAATGATGATATTTATTGACACATACAGCATGAAGTTTTAAGAGGATTCTATTGTTCAGTTTATTAATTAGGTGACATTAAGGCTATTGTCCCTTGTGGTTGTAAGATGTCACATCGAGACTTGGCAATTTCGGGGGACTATAAAAGATTTATGTGCTTTGTCTGCTTCTAAGAGCTAGAAGACATCTTTTAGAAGTCAAACCACCCTCTATCAGACCTCCAAACATCTCACTGGACAGAAATTGATGACACACCCATCCCATAAACCTGTTACCTTCAAGGTAATAGGACTACCAAGATTGACTTAAATAATGAGTCTTTACCCATGAATCACATGTGTATAATGCAGATATTGGAACAAATTCAGGCTTTGCTGGTAAGATAGAAGAGAATGGCTGCCACATAAAAAATATATGATGATAATTTATCTCTAACTAATGAGTAAATCACATATATTTTTTGGTATTCTATTGCTGTAAATAGTTTCTTACTGCAATTCTTATTGCTGCAAAGAGTTTCTAGCTCTTAGAATAAAAATATATATATAAGAATTATGAAACAGAACAACACTTCCCTTTATTACTGCTATAATTAAAGCAATTTGCCTTGGCAAATGGAAACTAAAAATAAGGACACTGTAAATATGTTCATGATTCTGCCCTCTTTTTAAATGTTAGCTAGAGACAAATTCTACAATTCACTAGGTATCTGCGCACATGAAAAAGTGTACATGATGCATATGTGAGTACACACACACCACACATCTACACACACTGATTCATGAACATTTAATTATCCAAAAGCTGGCCAACTGTATGGCTTGCCTATTTATATTTGACATCTGGGCTATGAATGAAAAGAAATTATAATTGACCAAAATGACTGTAGTTAAATATAAGATATGTTAGGTAAACCACAGCATGTGATTTTACCACTGCAATTTAGGCTTTCTTAATTGCAGAATCTGTAGAAGTAGAGAAAAGATTCCTTGCTCATTAAGAGTCTGTTGTGCTGATATATTTAAAAAATTACAGATTTACTCTGGTCTTATTTTACATGTTCCAGTGTGGTCCAAGTTACAGATTTTAAGCACCCTGCATATCTATCATTATCGTTGTACTTTTAGATTGGTAGTATAAATTAAAATATATGTTATGTCAATTTAAATAACAAGTGACAGTGCAATTTTGTTTAAATAGAATTACTAATATGATTACTGCAAGTTGTCCTTATTATTGCTTTTCTGTCATATATAAATTTCTGTCGATTATGACTTTAGTGTCTAGCAATCTCACATTTTTGTTTTATACCAATCTATTAAAAGTTAAATTAAAATTTTTTCTTGCATGTGTTTTCTTAAGTTCTTGATTATGTGAACTCACCACAGATTCCAACATACTTGTACCTTTTATGTTAGTATATTTTTATTTTTATGGATATTTAATTTCACAATGATTACCAAGTATTACAGAAAGTTTAAAAATATTTAATAAGTAATTATTAAGAATTAAATTTTGTTTTCTAGGTAAATAATATGAGTATTAAAGTATTTTTCTGTCAAATGATTCTTTAAACAATGAAGATAGATAATTAGAACAGGTCTAGATTACTGGAGCCTGAAGCTTATATACTTTGGGGAGAACACATGTAAGGAAAGAGGATTCAAAATTTTAAAAATAAAATTTTGGTATGAAAGAAAAGTTTTCATTTAGAATCATAAATGAAAACCACAACAAGTTACTACAACCCACCAGAAATTCTTGCATAGATATGGTTTCTGATTAGAGCCAGCTTTTCTTCCCCACTGAGAATATTCTACAACTACAAGCAAAACCTAGTACTTGTAGAGACCTACCCACATTAAGAGACTGAAACATAAGCCTCTTTTGCATCCTGTATCCTTGCACCTTTGCTTCTTGGTATATCTTCCTCTGATGGCAAGTCCAAAATAATCAGCATCTTTGTTGTACTGAGAGAAAACTAATTCCTCTTCATTTTGTACAAAAATGCTATATAGTCAATGGAAACATTTCCAGCCAATCTATTAAGGGAATAAGAAGACTGGCTCTAAATTAATTTGTTGCTGTTAGCGCTCTCCCCCTTTTCATCTTCCTTGTTTGCACTTGTTGCTCTTTATAGCCTTTTTGATTTCTGCATTTCTGTAACTATGATTTAAAAAGTAAAATAAAACACATACTTATCCTTTATTTCTTGTGTCAGCCCATTGTCATCTACTCCAATATAAACAAATATTAAAGAATAATTTATTATGAAATGCTAGCTTAAGATTTTATTCTCCTATGGCTACTATCATAAAAGAAATAAAAGACTGAGTGGCTGTTATATCTAAAATCAGGGTCAGTGATACCTAGAAGGCATGAAATTTCTCAATAGAAAGCTTCTCAATAGAAAGCTAAATGAGTAACTTTTCCATTTTTTCCTATTTTTGAAGAATTTTAGTGTTATACTATATGTGCACATTTTAATTTTGGATGTTAGATTATGTGAAAATTCTTGAACCCAAATTATTAATATGCTTGAACATTATGTTAATTCAAGAAGTCAGCTAAAATAGATCATTGTGTATTAAAAGCTGGCATTTATGGCAAGAATTCTTGAAAGTAAAGAAATTTATGAGATAGAAATTCATTTTGGTGCAAGTATATTTAGAGAACTTTTATTTTCTTTAATTTGCTCACTGAGCTGTAGTGCTATATTATCACTAGGCCAACTATGGCAGGCTAGTGTGCCAGCAATGAATGAGCAGCCAAAAAGCACTATGAAAAAATTTACTACTTAAATTTTAGACTATGCTAAGCATTCTAATTATCATTGCAGAATAATTATAACTGGGTTAAGATTATTTTCATCTGAAGTATACATTAACATATTTTTTTAAAGTTTCAGAATATAAATGGAGAGACACAAACATATTTTAAATATTTAGACTTAGTAAACTCTGCCCCTTTTTCATATACAACATTGGATTGTACCATTCAGTAAGATGTAAGAGAAATATAATATGATTCATTATATACTCAAAATTGTAGGTATATAACACATCCTAGAAATAGTACTTATTCTAGAATAATAATACATTTTACTTATGAAAATGATTATTGTAATTGTTTTGTTTTACCATAAAGGCAATTTTCATGAAAACTTTTTCTGAATATATTAAAGAAGAAAAACAAGGTTTCAAAATTTTTACTATGCACTAAATTTTAATTTACATAGTAAATCTTCACTGTGTTTTCATAATGACCTAATGAACAGCAGATATTTGAAAAAGTACACATTCTAGAAAAAAATACTAGGAAAACTCTTCTCTTCACTATGTAAAAATAATGTCCTCAGGGAATCATTTTGTCCCCCAAATAGAGTAACTCTTGCCATTTTACATACAAAGAGTGTGTTATGTTTAACTTCAACTTCTTGCTGAGCAATAAAATAGTGTAAATAAATTGATTAGGTATACATGCTATAGTTATTAGAAAAATAACTATTGTATTTTCAATGGAGGTTGAAAGACTTAAAGAGAATCCAAATGTAAAGAACAGGAAAGATTTTTTTTTTCTAATTTTTTATATTAGTTTGTTATGTTTGTCAGACACAATAAAGAATAGAAACTTACTGTCTCACAGCTCTGGAGGCCAGAGATTCAAAAGCAAGTTTCTGGCTGGATGGATTCCTTCTGAGGGCTGTGGGAGGGCCTTCTCCTGGCCTCTCTCCTTGGCTTGTAGATGACTGTCTTCTGCCTAAGTCTTTTCACAGAGTCTTCCCCCCATGCATGTATGTCTGTACAAATCCCTTTTTCACAAGGACACAGTCTTATTGGATTTTAACTTGATTGCAGCTATAAATACCTTATTTCCACATAGTCATAATTTTGAGCTACTGAGATAGACTAACTTTTTGGGGTGAGAGAGAAACCCGTAACAGTTTCCTTTGCTTAAGTACAATAAGTAACAAAATAACTAAATACATACATAAAACATTTATGTGTATGTACAGTAAAACATGAAATCTATCATAACATTTATTTTAGGTATTTTGATGTAATGGTGCATGCACACGGACACAGATGTATAAGTTAATGACATAAGTGTGTCTGAGTGCACTAGTAGGATTAATCAGATTTGTCAAGAAAACAAATATTTTGAAAAAAATAAACTAAATCATCTAGTGAAATAAATGCTGTTTAGAAATTCTAAGTATTACTAAAATGAGCACTGTATTAGGATTAAGACAGGCTAATACATTTCAATGGAAAGCTCCCAGTTTAGAAATTATATTACATTAACAAGTAATCCTGTTAAAGCTACTATCTATTAGATTTATTTCTGAAGATGAGTTTTTAAAGTATTACCACAATGAATTTGGCAACTATATAGACTGAAATTATTAGAAATATAAAACAGTATTTTATCTGATCTGTTCAACTTATCTACTTCATATGCCATTTGATTTTAGTATTATTATTTTTAACATATTTCAGGCAAAGTCATTTTTGAATTAACTCATAACTCTTTGACTCACAAATCATAGAGTTAAATAGTCTACTCTATTTCTTTAAAGGTAAGAAAGAAGTGAATATCTCTATAAGATAGGAAAGTCAAAAGTTATTCTGTTTGGAAGCATAATGAAAATAACACTTTTATTGAAATGTGATATACATGACCTAAATGAAACTATGGTTTTAATTGCTCATTGGCATGCACACATGTATATTTACAAGAATTATACAATGTTCATTTCCCTTTATGGTTCATAATACCTGAACTAAAACACAACCACTTTTCATACATACAACCAAAAATTTCGATGTTATTTATCAAAATAATTGCCAGTAACATAAATATTTTAACAATAATTAGGTTTTATATAAATTCAGTTCTTCCCTTTTCCACATATCAGCTCAATGTCTTTTGTTTCTCTAAATCTCTAACAGTAATCCCAGACCTGTGAAGTCTAGGCATGGTTGATTGTATATACGCCCTGTCTTCTTCTTGAGCTTTTAGGTCCAAAGTAGCAGTGTCATTTCTAGTATCAAATAGGAACATTCTGGGGCTTGTAACAAAATACAGTAATCCCAGGTTATGACCTTGAGTATTAATATGTAGTAGGAGCTACAATCTTCTGTTTAAGCCCTAACTTAAGAATCCTTTTCTTCTTACACACTATGTAGTGCATTTGCCAACAAACCTCAGTGTTAAATACAGACATGAGGGAAAAATCAGAAAAATACAGAATGTGAGACATCCAACAAGAAAACTGTCCTGGATCCTTCCAAACTCCAAGTTCATGAATAATACAAACATGTAACTGTTTTAGATATAGAGAGAAAAATAGCAAAAGAAATTATTTTAATGCATGAATCTTATTTGTGACCTTAAGACAATTTGCAACAATTTGGAAATAAAGCTTGTATAATTGATTATTTTATTAAGTTATTGTTAAATCTGCTAATATTATTATTGTAGTTACACAGAAAAATGTCATTTTCTTTAGGAGAGCATCTGAAGCATATAGAGATGAAGGGTCTGATGACTTTAATTTCCTTTAAAAGTTCTGGGGAAAAAGAAAGGATATTTACATGGATTAAGAGAGAAGGAAAATGTGATAAAATATTAACAACTAATAAATATAATAAAAAGATTTACCAGAGTTCTTTGTACTATTCTTTGAACTCTATATAATTTTAAATATTTAAAAATAAAACAACAATTTCCATGGAGTGATCATGTTTACATATGAAAGTTGGTACACTGCAGTTTTTGTAAGAACTAAGAATCAGATACTTGTGTACACCTTATATACTTTGTATTTCAAAGTCAGATTTACCAGTGATATAATAGTGAATAATAAAAAATATAATTATTCTGTAACAAGAAATTACTCCTGTTTTCACTTGTTTGGAAAACAAAGCTTAATATATAGTTTAAAGAGTAATAAGGTGTTCTTAATAAATGCTTAGTATTGATATAGTTGCCTTTTATTTAGATTTCGTATTTTTTAAACTTTATATATTAGTCTTCCTACTCATATGAACTTTGAAAAATTTGTGAGTTTCAAATATTTACAAATCATAAACAAGAAACAAAAGTAATTTTCTCCCATCCAAGCTTGAGAAACTTATATACTACGAGTACATTTTGAATGAATGTTTAAATAAATTCCAAGGTGAAATTAGAAAAATCTTAAAAATTACCTAATTAAAATGATTAATTAAATTGAAGTTGAAATGATACATTTTACTAATGATAATAAGCACCAGTATTATTTAACTCCATTATTCATAATAATGCACACAAGGGATGAACATACTTTATTGTATATTTAATTATTTTTAACTGAAGAAATAGGTGGATATATGTTGAAAATTTATATGAGTAACTATAGCACATCAGTAAGATATTATTTTAAAATTATAAAATTGTAATTAAACATAGATAATTAGAAGTATAGAAATGCTTTAAAAAGTTCCTTATTTCTTTTTTTTTTTACCTTCTGACAGTTTATTTTATTTTATTTTGGTATTGTGAATGTACAGTTACTTGAACAACATAATGGTTACTAGACTCCCCTTATTATCAAGTATCCCCCAGATATCCCATTGCAATCACTGTCCATCAGCGTAGTAAGATGCTATAAAATCAAAGCAGGATTAAAGATGGCGGCATGAGAGATGAGACAGTGGCTTCCTCCTAAAACAGCATATAGTATGAAAATATAATTAATACAACTAACCCTGAGAGAGCAACAGGAAAGAGGACTGTACCAGACTTCATACACCTAGAGAAAAGAGCAGACCTCACAGAACAGGGTAACGTACCAAAGCTGTGGCCCGGAGGGAACCAAGCCCTTCCCCCATCCCAGCCCACCTGTGGGAGGAAGAGAAATGGAGCAGGGAAGGAGTGGAAGGTCTGGGACTAATGAATATCTAGCACTGGAGATCAGTGCAGGGAGCACAAACTTACATTTCATGGTGCTTTCATCATACTCTTGTGTTTACAGGGTTGGAAAGCTGGGACAGGTGGAGTTCCTGGAGAGACTGGGATTCTGGCCACTTGTGGAAAGCAGGGATCCATATCCGGATACTCTGAGACAAAAGCTTATACCTGTGCGCTCAGCACACTAGGTCAGGCAGTAGAGGCAGGCATAGCAGCCGGGAAGCAGGAAACTGCTCTTTCCGCCCTCCAGGCACCAATAACACTCCCCTGTGACTCTCGACATTGCTTCAGGGGCTGAACAGCTCCAAGGAGTACAGCTTCTGGACAATAGAGAGTGCCATATAAAATATGAAACAGCAAAGGAACCTGGTCCAGAGTAAAATTATTAATATACCTCCCAAGAAAGATTTAAATGATATGGACCTTGTGACTCTTCTGAAAGGGAGTTCAAAATAAAAATCTTTAATATGCTAATGGAAGTATGGAAAGATATCCAAGAACTCAGGAATGAATTCCGGTCAAGGATCCAATTATTGAAGAAGACGATGGAGGGCATTAAAAGCAGGTTGGATATGGTGGAGGAGACAATAAATGAAATAGAAACCAGAGAAGAGGAATGCAAACAAGCTGAGTCACAGAGAGAAAAGAGGATCTCTAAGAATGAAAGACTATTGAGAGAACTGTGTGACCAATCCAAACAGAACAATACTCGCATTATAGGGATACTAGAAGAAGAAGAGAGAGAGAAAGGGATAGAAAGTGTCTTTGAGGAGGTAATTGTTGAAAACATGTCCAATCTGGGGAAGGAGATAGTCTCTCAGGCCATGGAGATCCACAAATATGCCAACACAAGGGACCCAAGGAAGAAAACATCAAGACACATAGTAATTAAAAAGGCAAAGATCAAGGATAAAGACAGACTATTAAAAGCAGCCAGAGAGAGAAATAAGATCACATACAAAGGAAAGCCCATCAGGCTAACATCAGACTCTTCAGCAGAAGCCTTACAGGCCAGAAGGGAGTGGCATGATGTATTTAATTCAATTAAGCAGAAGGGCCTATGACCAAGATTACTTTATCCGGCAAGATTATCATTTAAATTTTTATTTTTTATTTTTTATTGAAGGGTAGTTGACACACAGTATTACATTACATTAGTTTCAGGTGTACAACACAGTGATTCAAAATTTATATACATGATAATTCTAGGTAGGTACAGTTATCACCATACCAAGCTGTTACAATATTTTGACTATATTCCTTATGCTATATATTACATCCCGGTTACTTATTTATTATACAATTGGAAGTGTGTACTTTTTTTTTTTTTTTTTTTTGTGAGGGCATCTCTCATATTTATTGATCAAATGGTTGTTAACAACAATAAAATTCTGTATAGGGGAGTCAATGCTCAATGCAAAATCATTAATCCACCCCAAGCCTAATTTGCGTCAGTCTCCAATCTTCTGAAGCATAACGAACAAGTTCTTACATGGAGAACAAATTCTTACATAGTGAATAAGTTACATGGTGAACAGTACAAGGGCAGGCATCACAGAAACTTTTGGTTTTGCTCATGCATTATGAACTATAAACAGTCAGTTCAAATATGAATATTCATTTGATTTTTATACTGGATTTATATGTGGATACCACATTTCTCTTTTTATTATTATTATTTTTAATAAAATGCTGAAGTGGTAGGTAGATACAAGATAAAGGTAGAAAACATAGTTTAGTGTTGTAAGAGAGCAAATGTAGATGATCAGGTGTGTGCCTGTAGCCTATGTGTTAATCCAAGCTAGACAAGGGCAATAAAACATCCACGGATGCAGAAGATTTCTCTCAGAACAGGAGGCTGTTGATCCCCAATTTCTCACCTGATGGCCCCCCTGCGACTGTGCCTGTCTTAGGTTGTTCCTCCCTTGAGGAATCTTACCCATCTCTGGCTAACCAGTCATCTTCCGGGGCCATACAGGGAAATGTAAAGTTGGTAAGTGAGAGAGAAGCCTTATAGTTTGAAAAGGTTAGCTTTTTACTTCTTTGCATATTTATGCCCTGTGGCTTCTATGCCCAGCATTTGTCTTGAGGTATCTTTACTACTTTGAAGAATTATGATACTTGGTAAATTCGATATAAGGCACGAATTCAATTTAAGGGTTGTAATTAGGAAGGAAGAAGAAAAGCTATAGAAGTAGCAGGCAGAAGAAAACATGGGAAGATTGATTATTTCTTTGACATATCTTCTTGTAGAGTAACTTCAGCATGTATAGGTTTTAAACTACTAATAAAATTGCACACACACATTAACATAATAGGAGTATAGTTACATAACCAAAGCATACCTGTAATTACCAGCCACCTCCAGTGAAACCAAGAAAACCAGTTAGGCACCTTAGGCATTTGTGAAAACCTATCTATGATATGGTGGATATTGTCCAACTGAACTTGAACAGTCTGAGAGAAATCAGACAAATTAAAACAACCCATTCCTGGGGACTGTTCACATCCCATATGTTCTTTTAACAGTAAATAGTCTGTAGTTGTACGATTTTGGAGCGCTACAATTTGCACTTCTCCTAATTCTTGGTTGAGTTCCAACAGTATAGATCCAGTCAAATTTGTTGTTTTACTGTATGTACAGGCCAGTTTAGATATCTCCTTCTTCATTCCCATGGCATGTCCAGGAACTGGTAGGATGAGTGCATGTACACCTGTAGCAGCGCGTGGATCCTTGTTGGGGTTTTTTGATGATCATCTTCTGGCATTAGTCTTCCAGAGAGTGCTGATGTTGGAAGTTCTTTTTCATATCGTATCTTGTTTCATTTTCGGGGTATCCCAATTAGGCTTTGATCCTCTGTATAAACACAAACAGACCCCTTGCCTACACTTTTATATACCCTTTATACCCTTGTGTAGGACTCATTGGAGGTCTCCACACAGGAACTGCCTTTTCTTTTTTTTCTTTGGTATCATTAATCTAAACTTACATGACGAATATTATGTTTACTAGGCTTTCCCCTATACCAGGTACCCCCTATAAACCCCTTTACAGTCACTGTCCATCAGCATAGTAAATGTTGTAGAGTCACTACTTGCCTTCTCTGTATTGTACAGCCCTCCCCTTTCTGCCACCCCCCCATGCATGCTAATCTTAATATCCCCCTTCTGCTCCCCCCCTTATCCCTCCCTACCCACCCATCCTCCCCAGTCCCTTTCCCTTTGGTACCTGTTAATCCATTCTTGAGTCCTGTGAGTCTGCTGCTGTTTTGTTCCTTCAGTTTTTCCTTTGTTCTTATATTCCACAGATGAGTGAAATCATTTGGTATTTCTCTTTCTACACTTGGCTTGTTTCACTGAGCATAGTACCCTCCAGATCCATCCATGTTGCTGCAAATGGTAGGATTTGCCCTTTTCTTATGGCTGAGTAGTATTCCATTGTGTATATGTACCACCTCTTCTTTATCCATTCATCTATCGATGGACATTTAGGTTGCTTCCAATTCTTGGCTATTGTAAATAGTGCTGCGATAAACATAGGGGTGCATTGGTCTTTCTCATACTTGATTGCTGCATTCTTAGGGTAAATTCCTAGGAGTGAAATTCCTGAGTCAAATGGTAAGTCTGTTTTGAGCATTTTGATGTATCTCCATACTGCTTTCCACAGTGGTTTAACTAATTTACATTCCCACCAGCAGTGTAGGAGGCTTCCCCTTTCTCCACAGCCTTGCCAACATTTGTTGTTGTTTGCCTTTTGGATGGCAGCCATCCTTACTGGGGTGAGGTGATACCTCACTGTAGTTTTAATTTGCATTTCTCTGATAAAGCGATGTGGAGCATCTTTTCATGTGTCTGTTGGCCATCTGTATTTCTTTTTTGGAGAACCGTCTGTTCAGTTCCTCTGCCCACTTTTTAATTGGGTTATTTATTTTTTGTTTGTTGAGGCATGTGAGCTCTTTATATATTCTGGATGTCAAGCCTTTATCGGATGTGTCATTTTCAAATATATTCTCCCATACTGTAGGGTTCCTTTTTGTTCTATTGATGGTGTCTTTTGCTGTACAGAAGCTTTTCAGCTTAATATAGTCCCACTTGTTCATTTTTGCTGTTGTTTTCCTTGCCCGGGGAGAAATGTTCAAGAAAAGGTCACTCATGTTTATGTCTAAGAGGTTTCTGCCTATGTTTTCTTCCAAGAGTTTAATGGTTTCGTGACTTACATTCAGGTCTTTGATCCATTTTGAGTTTACTTTTGTATATGGGGTTAGACAATGGTCCAGTTTCATTCTCCTACATGTAGCTGTCCAGTTTTGCCAGCACCATCTGTTGAAGAGACTGTCATTTCGCCATTGTATGTCCATGGCTCCTTTATCAAATATTAATTGACCATATATGTCTGGGTTAATGTCTGGAGTCTCTAGTTTGTTCCATTGGTCAGCGGCTCTGTTCTTGTGCCAGTACCAAATTGTCTTGATTACTATGGCTTTAGAGTAGAGCTTGAAGTTGGGGAGTGAGATCCCCCCTACTTTATTCTTCTTTCTCAGGATTGCTTTGGCTATTCGGGGTTTTTGGTGTTTCCATATGAATTTTTGAATTATTTGTTCCAGTTCATTGAAGAATGTTGCTGGTAGTTTCATAGGGATTGCATCAAATCTGTATATTGCTTTGGGCAGGATGGCCATTTTGATGATATTTATTCTTCCTAGCCACGAGCATGGGATGAGTTTCCATCTGTTAGTGTGCCCTTTAATTTCTCTTAAGAGTGACTTGTAGTTTTCAAAGTATAAGTCTTTCACTTCTTTGGTTAGGTTTATTCCTAGGTAATTAATTTTTTTTATGGAATTGTGAATGGAGTTGTTTTCCTGATTTCTTTTTCTGTTGGTTCACTGTTAGTGTATAGGAAAGCCACAGATTTCTGTGTGTTGATTTTGTATCCTGCAACTTTGCTGTATTCCGATATCAGTTGTAGTAGTTTTGGGGTGGAGTCTTAGGGTTTTTTATGTACAGTATCATGTCATCTGCAAAGAGTGGCAGTTTAACTTCTTCTTTACCAATCTGGCTTCCTTGTATTTTTTTGTTTTGTCTGATTGCCGTGGCTAGGACCTCCAGTACTATGTTAAATAACAGTGGGGAGAGTGGGCATCCCTGTCTAGTTCCTGATCTCAGAGGAAATGCTCTCAGCTTCTCGCTGTTCAATATAATGTTGGCTGTGGGTTTTTCATAGATGGCCTTTATTATGTTGAGGTACTTGCCCTCTATTCCCATTTTGCTGAGAGTTTTTATCATGAATGGATGTTGAACTTTGTCAAATGCTTTTTCAGCATCTATGGAGATGATCATGTGGTTTTTGTCTTTTTTTTGTTGATGTGGTGGATGATGTTGATGGACTTTCGAATGTTGTACCATCCTTGCATCCCTGGGATGAATCCCACTTGGTCATGGTGTATGATCCTTTTGATGTATTTTTGAATTCGGTTTGCTAATATTTTGTTGAGTATTTTTGCATCTACGTTCATCAGGGATATTGGTCTTGTGTTTTCTTTTTTGGTCAGGTCTTTGCCTGGTTTTGGTATTAGGGTGATGTTAGCTTCATAGAATGAGTTTGGGAGTATCCCCTTCTCCTCTATTTTTTGGAAAAGTTTAAGGAGAATCGGTATTATGTCTTCCCTGTCTGATAAAATTCCGTATGTCTGATAAAATTCCGAGGTAAATCATTCTGGCCCGGGGGTTTTGTTCTTTGGTAGTTTTTTTATTACCCCTTCAATTTCATTGCTTGTAATTGGTCTGTTTAGATTCTCTGTTTCTTTCTGGGTCAGTCTTGGAAGGTTGTATTCTTCTAGGAAGTTGTCCATTTCTCCTAGGTTTCCCAGCTTCTTAGCATATAGTTTCTCATAGTATTCTCTAATAATTCTTTGTATTTCTTTGGGGTCCATCGTGATTTTTCCTTTCTCGTTTCTGATACTGTTGATTTGTGTTGACTCTGTTTTCCTCTTAATAAGTCTGGCTAGAGTCTTATCTATTTTGTTTATTTTGTCAAACAACCAGCTCTTGGTTTCATTGATTTTTGCTATTGTTTTATTCTTCTCAATTTTATTTATTTTTTCTCTGATCTTCATTATGTCCCTCCTTCTGCTGACCTTAGGCCTCATTTGTTCTTCTTTTTTCAATGTTGATAATTGTGACATTAGACCATTCATTTTGGATTGTTTTTCCTTTTTTAAATATTCTTGGATGGCTATATACTTTCCTTTTAAGACTGCTTTTGCTGTGTCCCACAGAAGTTGGGGCTTATTGTTGTTGCTGTCATTTGTTTCCATATATTGCTGGACCTCAATTTTGATTTGGTCATTGATTCATTGATTATTTTGGAGCGTGTTATTAAGCCTTCATGTGTTTATGAGCATTTTTGCTTTCTTTGTACAGTTTATTTCTAGTTTTATGCCTTTATGGTCTGAAAAGTTGGTTGGTAGGATTTCAATCTTTTGGAATTTACTAAGGCTCTTTTTGTGGCCTAGCATGTGGTCTCTTCTGGAGAGTGTTCCATGTGCACTTGAGAAGAATGTATATTTTGTTGCTTTTGGATGTAGAATTCTATAGATGTCTATTAGGTCCATCTGCTCTACTGTGTTGTTCAGTGCTTCCGTGTCCTTACTTATTTTCTGCCCGGTGGATCTATCCTTTGGGGTGAGTGGTGTGTTTAAGTCTCCTAGAATGAATGCACTGCAGTCTATTTCCACCTTTAGTTCTGTTAGTATTTGTTTCACATATGCTGGTGCTCCTGTGTTGGGTGCATATATATTTAGAATGGTTATATCCTCTTATTGGACTGAGCCCTTTATCATTATGTAGTGTCCTTCTTTATCTCTTGTTACTTTCTTTGTTTTGAAGTCTATTTTGTCTGATATTAGTACTGCAACCCCTGCTTTCTTCTCTCTGTTGTTTGCCTGAAATATGTTTTTCCATCCCTTGGCTTTTAGTCTGTACATGTCTTTGGGTTTGAGGTGAGTTTCTTGTAAGCAGCATATAGATGGGTCTTGCTTTTTTATCCATTCTGTTACTCTGAGTCTTTTGATTGGTGCATTCAACCCATTAACATTTAGGGTGACTATTGAAAGATATGTACTTATTGCCATTGCAGGCTTTATATTCGTGGTTACCAAAGGTTCAAGGTTAGCCACTTTAGTATCTTACTGCCTAATTTAGCTCACTTATTGAGCTGTTATATACACTGTCTGGAGATTCTTTTCTTCTCTCCCTTCTTATTCCTCCTCTTCCAATCTTCATATGTTGGGTGTTTTGTTCTGTGCTCTTTTTAGGAGTGCTCCCATCTAGAGCAGTCCCCATAAGATGTCCTGAAGAGGTGGTTTGTGGGAAGCAAATTCCCTCAGCTTTGGTTTGTCTGAGAATTGTTTAATCCCACCATCATATTTGAATGATA
Source organism: Manis pentadactyla (assembly GCF_030020395.1). Lineage (NCBI taxonomy): Eukaryota > Metazoa > Chordata > Mammalia > Pholidota > Manidae > Manis > Manis pentadactyla. The sequence goes on along the minus strand of NC_080019.1, from coordinate 134,006,674 downwards.
GTCGTGCTGGATACCGTATCCTTGGTTCAAGGCCCTTCTATTTCATTGCATTTAATATATCATGCCATTCTCTTCTGGCCTGTAGGGTTTCTGTCAAGAAGTCTGATGTTAGCCTTATGGATTTTCCTTTATAAGTGACCTTTTTCTCTCTAGCTGCCTTTAAAACTCTTTCCTTGTCCTTGATCTTTGCCATTTTAATTATTCTGTGTCTTGGTGTTGTCCTTCTTGTATCCTTTCTGTTGGGGGTTCTGTGTATTTCTGTGGTCTGTTCGATTATTTCCTCCCCCAGTTTGGGGAAGTTTTCAGCAATTATTTCTTCCAAGATACTTTCCATCCCTTTTCCTCTCTCTTCTTCTTCTGGTTCCCCTATAATACGGATATTGTAACTTTTAGATTTGTCACACAGTTCTCTTAACATTGTTTCTTTCCTGTAGATCCTTTTATCTCTCTCTATGTCAGCTTCTATGCGTTCCTGTTCTCTGGTTTCAATTCCATCAATGGCCTCTTGCATCCTATCCATTCTGCTTATAAACCCTTCCAGAGTTTGTTTCATTTCTGCAATCTCCTTTGTGGCATCTGTGATCTCCTTCCGGACTTCATCCCTTAGCTCTTGTATATTTCTCTGCATCTCCATCAGCATGTTTAAGATTTTTATTTTGAATTCTTTTTCAGGAATACTGGTTAGGTCTGTCTCCTTCTCAGGTGCTGTCTGTTATCTTGGTGTTCCTGAAATTTTCCTTTTCATGGCAATAGAGATAGTTTGCAGAGCTGGCACGAGTGACGGCTGGAAGGACTTCCTTTCTTGTTGGTTTGTGGCCCTCCTCTCCTGGGAGAACAGCGACCTCTAGTGGCTTGTGCTGGGCAGCTGCGTGCAGACAGGGCTTCTGCTTCCTGCCCGGCTGCTATGGAGTTTATCTCCGCTGTTGCTGTGGGCGTGGCCTGGCTCAGCCACTGCTCCAAAATGATGTAGTATTGTTGGAGGGGGAGCGGCCTGGAGGCTATTTATCTCCTTAAGGGGCCTCCGAGCTCACTGTAGCCCATGGAATTAGGTTGCCCAGAGATCCCCGGATTCTCTACCTCTGGATTAAGTGTCCCACCCTGCCCCTTTAAGGCTTCCAGAAAGCACCCGCCAAAGCAAAACAACGACCACCAAAAAAAAAAAAAAAAAAAATTTAAAATTAAAAAAATAAAAAATGGCCGCTCGTTTTTCTTTATTCTCCAGCGCCAGCCTCAGGCATCTGCTCACCGGTCTTGCTGCCCTGTTTCCCTAGTTTTGGGGTCCCTATCCCTTTAAGACTTCCAAACAGCGCTCGCCAAAACAAAACAGAAAAAAATAAAATAAAATAAAAAATGGTCGCTCACTTTTCTTATGTCCTCCAGCACCAGGCCTCCGGTACCCACTCACTGTACTTGCTGCCCTGTTTTACTAGTATCCAGGGCCTCCTGCGCACGCACTGTGTCTGCGCTCTGGCCCGGATGGCTGGTGTTGGGTGTTCAGCAGTCCTGGGCTCCTTCTCCCTCCCGATCTGCCTACTCTTCTCCCGCTGGGAGCTGGGGAGAGGGGCGCTCTTGTCCCACGGGGCTGGGGCTTGTATCTTACCCCCTTTATGAGGCACTGGGTTCTCGCAGATGTGGATGTGGTCTGGATGTTTTCCTGTGTCCTCTGGTCTTTATTCTAGGAAGAGTTGTCTTTGTTATATTTTCCTAGATATATGTGGTTTTGGGAGGAGATTGCTGCTGCTCTACTCACGCCGCCATCTTGGCTCCCCTATCATTTAAATTTGAAGGAGGGATTAAATAATTTCCAGATAAGCAAAAGCTGAGAGAATTTACCTCCCACCAACCATCTCTACAGTCTATTTCGGAGGGACTGCTATACATGGAAGTGTTCCTAAGATTTAATAGCTGTCATCAGAGGAAATAAAATCACAGTAAATAAATTAGAATAGCTATTTACTAAGCAAATGCAAAATTAAATTAACTATCCCCAACGCCAATCAACAGATAGACAAAGAGTACAGAATATGATACCTAATATATAAAGAATGGAGGAGGAAGAAAAAGGAGTAGAAAAAGAAAAGAACCTTTAGATTGTGCTTGTAACAGCATCTTAAGTGAGTTAAGTTAGACTCTTAGATAGAAAGGAACTTAACCTTGAACTTTTGGTAACCACTAATCTAAAGTCTGCGATGGCAATAAGTACATAGCTATCAATAATCACCCTATATGTAAATAGATTAAATGCACCAATCAAAAGACATAGAATCACTGAATGGATAAAAAAACAAGACCCATCTATATGCTGCCTACAAGAGACTCCCTTTAAACATAAAGAGTACATAGACTAAAAGTGAAAGGATGGAAAAAGATATTTCATGCAACTAATAGAGAGAAAAAAGCAAGAGTTGCAGTACTTCTATCAGACAAAACAGACATCAAAACAAAGAAAGTCACAAGAGACAAAGAAGGACATTGTGTAATGATAAAGGGGTCAATGCAACAAGAAGATATAAGTATTATAAATATCTATGCTCAGAACCCAGGAGCACCCACATATGTGAAACAAATACTAACAGAATCAAAAGGGCAAATAGAATGCAATGCATTCATTCTAGCAGACTTCAAAACTCCACTCACTCAAAGGACAGATCAACCAGATGGGAAATAAGTAAGGACACAGAGGCACTTAACAACACAATAGAACAGATGGACCTAATAGACTTCTACAGAACTACACCCAAACGCAGCAGAATACACATTCCTCTCAAGTGTACATGGAACATTTTCAAGAATAGATCATATACTAGGCCACAAAAAGAGCCTCAGTAAATTCAAAAGAATTGAAATTGTACCAACCAGTTTCTCAGATCAAAAAGGTATGAAACTAGAAATAAATTAAGCAAAGAAAATGAAAAATCTCACAAACACATGGAGGCCTCACAACATGCTCCTAAATAACCAGTGGATCAATGACCGAATAGAAACAGAGATCAAGCAATATATGGAGACAAATGACAACAATAATTCAACACCACAAAATCTGTGGGACGCAGTCAAAGCTGTGCTAAGAGGAAAGTATATTGCAATACAGGCCTACCTCAAGAAAGAAGAACAATCCCATATAAGCAGTCTAAACTCACAATTAATGAAACTAGAAAAAGAACAACAAATGAGGCTCCAAGTCAGTAGAAGGAGGGACATAATAAAGATCAGAGAAGAAATAAATAAAATTGAGAAGAATAAAACAATAGAAAGAATCAATGAGAGCAAGAACTGGTTCTTCAAGAAAATAACCAAAATAAATTTAAAAAAGAAAAAGAAAATAAACAAAATAGATTAAGCCCTAGCCAGACTTATCAAGAAAAAAAGAGTCTACACACATAAACAGAATCAGAAATGATAAAGGAAAAATCACTACGGACACCACAGAAAAACAAAGAATTATTAGAGAATACTATGAAAAATTATATGCTAACAAACTGGATAACCTAGAAGAAATGGAGAACTTTTTACAAAAATGAAACCTTCCAAGGCTGACTAAGGAAGAAACAGAAAATGTGAGCAGACCAATTACCAGCAACAAAATTAAACTGGTAGTCAAAAAACTACCTAAGAAAAATTTCCCTGGACCAGATGGCTTCACCGTTGAATTTTATCAAACATTTAGTGAAGATTTAATACCTGTCCTCCGTAAAGTTTTCCAAGGAGTAGAAGAGGGAATACTTCCAAACTCATTCTATGAGGCCAATATCACTCTAATACCAAAACCAGGCAGACTCCACAAAAAAACAAAATTACAGACCAATATCCCTGATGAACATAGATGCAAATATACTCAACAAAATATTAGCAAACTGAATTAAAAAATACATCAAAGAGATCATCCATTATGATCAAGTAGGATTTATGCCCGGGATGCAAGAAAAAAACATTTGAAAATCCATCAACATCATCCAACACATCAACAAAAAGAAGGACAGAAACCACATGATCATCTCCATAGATGCTGAAAAAGCATATGAAAAAATTCAGCATCCATTCATGATAAAAACTCTCAACAAAATGGGAATACAGTGCAACTACTTCAACATAATAAAACCCATATATGACAAACCCACAACCAACATCATACTTAACAGTGAGAAGCTGAAAGCTTTTCCTTTAAGATTGGGAATAAGACAAGGATGCCCACTTTCCCCACTTCTATTCAACATTGTACTGGAGGTCCTAGCCACAGTAATCAGACCACAAAAAGAAATAAAAGGCATCCAGATTGGCAAGGGAGAAGTTAAATATCCCTGTTTGCAGATGACATGATATTGTACATAAAAGTCCCTAAAGAATCCACTCCAAAACTATTAGATCTAATATTTGAATTTAGCAAAGTTGCAGGATACAAAATTAATACACAAAAATATGTGGTATGACTATACACTAACAATAAAATACTAGAGAGAGAAATCAGGAAAAGAATTCCATTCACAACTGCATCAAAAAGAATAAAATACCTAGGAATAAACCTAATGAAAGAAGTGAAAGACCTAAACTCTGAAAACTACAAGACACTCTCAAGAGAAATGAAAGAAGATACCAATAAATGGAAACACATCCCATGCTCATGGATAGGAAGAATTAATATTGTCAAAATGGCCATCCTGCCTAAAGCAATCTATAGATTCAATACAATTCCTATGAAAATGCCAACAGCATTCTTCAATGAACTAGAGAAAATCATCCTAAAATTCATATGGAACCACAAAGACCTCAAATAGCCAAAGCAATTCTGAGAAGGAAGAATAAAGCTGGAGGCATTACACTCCCCAACTTCAAGCTCTACTACAAAGCCACAGTAAAAAGACAATTTGGTACTGGCAGAAGAACAGACCCATAGACCAGTGGAACAGACTAGAGAGCCCTGATATAAACCAACTATATATGGTCAATTAATATATGATAAAGGAGCAATGAATATACAATGGGGAAATGACATCTTCTTCAACAGCTGGTGTTGCCAAAACTGGACAGGTACATGCAAGAGAATAAAACTGGATAATTGTTTAACCCCATACACAAAAGTAAACTTGAAATGGATAAAAGACTTGAATGTAAGTCATGAAATCATAAAACTCTTAGAAGACAACATAGGCAAACATCTCCTGAATATAAGCATGAGCAACTTCTTCCTGAAGGCATCTTCTTGAGAAAGGGAAACAAAAGCAAAAATGAACTCATGGACTACATCAAACTAAAAAGTTTCTGTACAGCAAAGAACACCATAAATAGAACAAAAGGGCATTTTACAGTATGGGAGAATACATTTGTAAATGACATATCCAGCAAGGGGTTAACATCCAAAATATATCAAGAACTTACATGCCTCAACACCCAAAAAGCAAATAAGCCAATTAAAAAATGGGCAGAATGTGAAGAGACAATTCTCCAGAGAAGAAATTCACATAGCCAACAGACACATGAAAAGATGCTCCACATCACTAATCATCAGGGAATTGCAAATTAAAACCACAATGAGATATCACTTCACACCAGTAAGGATGGCCAGCATCGAAAAGACTAAGAACAACAAATGCTGGCAAGAATGCAGAGAAAGGGGAACCCCCCTACACTGCTGGTGGGAATGTAAGCTAGTTCAACCATTGTGGAAAGCAACATGGAGGTTCCTCAAAAACTAAAAATAGAAATACTATTTGACACAGCCATCCCACTCCTTGGAATTTACCCAAAGAATACAACTTCTCAGATTCAAAAAGACATATGCACCCCTCTGTTTATCGCAACACTTTTTACAATAGTCAAGATATGGAAGCAGCCTAAGTGTCCATCAGTAGATGAATGGATAAAGAAGAGGTGGTACATATACACAATGGAATACTATTCAGCCATAAGAAAGAAATAAATCCTACCATTTGCAACAACATGATGGAGCTGGAGGATATTATGCTCTGTGAAATAAGCCAGGTGGAGAAAGACAAGTACCAAATGATTTCCCTCATTTGTGGAGTATAACAATGAAGCAAACTGAAGGAACAAAATACCAGCAGACTCAGAGACTCCAAGAATGAACTAGTGGTTACCAAAGGGGAGGGGTATGGGAAGGTGGCTGGGGAGGGAGGGATAAGGGGATTGAGGGGTATTATGTTCAGTAAACATGATGTGGGGGATAACAGGGCAAACAGTGTAGCACAGAGAAAGGCCCATAGTGAATCTGTGGCATCTTACTACACTGATGGACAGTGGCTGCATTGGAGTATGGGTGGCGACTTGATAATATGGGTAAATGTAGTAACCACAGTTTTTTTTTCATGTGAAACCTTCATAAGGTTCATAAGTGTATATCAATCATACCTTAATAAAAAATTAAAAAAATTAAAATAGTGAAAGCAAAAAAAAAAAAGATGCTATAAAATCATTACTTGTCTTCTCTGTATTACTTGCCTTTCTGGTGTCTCCACCATCGCTACATTATGTGTGCTAATCATAATGCCCCTTTTCCCCCCTTATCCCACTCTCCCCACCCATCTTCCTCAGTCCCTTTCCCTTTGGTAACTGTGAGTCCAATCTTCGTTTCTGTGAGTCTGCTGCTGTTTTGTTCCTTCAGTTTTTTCTTTGTTCTTATACAGCACTATTTACAATATCCAAGAAATGGAAGCAACCTAAGTTCCATCAGTAGATGAATGGATAAAGAAGATGTGGTACATATGCTGTGAGTAAAATTGTAATATTTCCACAATATCTCCCTTGGCTTTGGTACATCTGCATATCAACAGGTGTTCAAAGGTGTAAAGAAGTAGGCTTTAGTGCATTTGCATCTTTCATCTCCATATCAATGGGTAATTACCTTGGCAACAGAGGGCTTATCTGTACCTGAGAGGTGAGGGGGTGGGACAGTGTGGTTGCTGCTGGAGCAGAAGAGAGAGATGGGCTGAAGAGCAGTTTTGTAAGACCCTTTCACCCCAAAGAGCATTTTGCAATTTCTTTGGTCACACTGAATCCATAGCGAACTTGCCTGGGCTGAAACTCATTAGCAAGACAATACACAATGGAATATTATTCAGCCAAGAAGAAAACAAATCCTACCTTCTGCAATAACATGGATGGAGCTGGAGGGTATTATGCTCAGTGAAATAAGCCAGGCAGAGAAAGACAAAAGTTCCTTATTTCTTAATTACATTTTCTCTCTATATATATACTCAAAAATCATACTGAGTTGGTTGGAAATTTAGCTTCACAATTATGGGTTTCAAAGTGACATCTAGTTTGCACTGAAGTTGCAAGTGGATGAAGAGGAAATGAGAAATAAATGAATGCTCACATTTTTAAGTGACCATGGTAATTCTATTTCAATTGTTATACAAATACGTTAGATTCATCCTAAACTTTGGGATGGAGATGTCAAATATAATTTAGAAAAGAAGTTACACAAAGACTGTGCTTCTCTCTCTCTGTCTTGTTTACACACACATACATGCCAAAATCTATGTGATAGATCATGAACCATAAAGAAAGGTAGTCTACATAGTGTTGTCAATTTTTGCTACTTCAATTTGGAATATATTTTCTGAATATAGTATATCCCTGTCTAGCATATTTCAGTATGTCTATTAATTTATAATTTTGTAACTTTCTACCCTATTTTAGAGAATGCCTATGCATGTTGAGTTGTTTTCATGCATGCAACTTAGTATTCCCTAGTTCTTTCAAACATCAAAAGTAGAGTAGAAAATTAAGTTCCTTTTATTTGCAATTCCTTACTACATCCTTTATTTACTCCAGTTGGTTTTTGGCTAATTTTTTTCTATTTACCATAGTCTGGAAGAAGCCATAAATTTGATAATTCTTGCATGATGTGATATAGAATTATTTAAACCACAGTCTAAAAGTGTTCCACTTCTGGAGCTATTTGAGATTGGTGCAAATATTGCTGAACAGCAGTCTCAGTGGCTTTGTAAAAGTTCCTCTCTATAGATTAGGGAGATGGAAAAATAATTATACTTACAGAAACATCATTATACTTTATTTCAACTTTTGGTCAAGCAAATTCTCACAAAACGTCCATTAAAGCCTACATTCTTTTCCTTAATGGGCAAGGTCACAGAATAGAATAAATTTTCTGAAAATCCAAGTTATGAGACTCAGTTTAGGAAATGAGTGATGAAGTAGAAAATCCCTAATTAAAAGTAATTCAAGTAATGCAAGATGGCACAGTTTTCACATACTCATCGTACATCTCATTAGAGTACAACTGTTTGCTTTACAGTGAGTTATTGAGAATGATATCAAATCAGAGAGGCCACCAAGAATAACCAAAGTAAGTCAAATTTGAGAAGAGCTTTGTGGAAGTAGTAAGATTTTTGCAGATAGAGATGAGCAAATGGGTGTGCTAAGTTGAGAAACAAATTAGCAAAGTCCAGAGAGTAGGCATGATTATGACAAGAGGAAGGAACAGTAAGATCTCTTCCTTACAAACCAGGTGTGTCTTACTATGTAGGAATATTGAAAATTAATATGAAAAGTGTAATATGAAACTAATATGAAAGTGATGAAATAAGCAACCTAATATGAAATTATATGAGTGATGATGATCAGAAAGTAGTCTTCTTATAAAGTTAGTTAATTGTTATAGTTTTCCTCACTGAACTAAGGTATCTTTGTAGACAAGCAACTTCTTTCTGGCTTCAGATATTCAGCAAAAGCAAAATTCCTGGAACAAAATAAAAGTCATAAAATTGCATGGAATGAAGAGATGAAAAAAATAATGAAAAAGTGAATAAATGTATAAAAAACTTCAGAATATTTATTTTGACTTCAGTAGGATTTTTAATAATTCTGAAACCTGCTTAAATATGTGAAAAGAAAATATAAATCTAAATCACCTTTGGAAACTAGACAAATGTGAATCAACAATATCACAACTTCATGATACACCATTGTGATTTCTAAACATTTAAGGTTTAGAGAGTGAACAACAAAGTTCCAAGTTTATTTCAGTATTTGGCATCTGTTCTGGTTTAGCATTCTGTATTTTATTTTTGAGTACCATTTTACTTGGCTTCATAAAATAAAATATTTAATATGATTATCAATATTTCCTGATATTTGAAAATACCATTGTGTATAAAATCTTAATAAAACTGTTAAGCCTGAATGCTGAATACAATAGCACTGGGAATTATACCATCACTGAATACTTTTTTGTATTTTCTTTGCACCTAAGGGAAGAAATGAAAACTGCATTCAGATTGCTTTATTTAAATCATATTAGAATATAATTATAGTTTTAAAACTTTGGGTTTGTTGTTAAAGAATCACAGAAAATAGTAGAAGAAACTAATCACTGAACACAAGATCCATATAAAATTAAACAAACATTATATAAAATAATGTATTTTCCCTCAAATAAATAAGCAAAGTATGAGAAGCCTCCAATGATGAATACATAAAAAAATGGATGCTGCAATTTTCTATTATTGCATATGTTTAGTGTTTGAGGCTTGTTACTATAGCCCATTACAAAATAAAACATATGCCTTATTGATTCTTCATGAGCAAGAATATATAAATCAAATATCAAATAAAATAAATAATAATTCAAATTTATGCACATATATTTAAGAGTGATGTTTAAGGAAATGGATATATGCATCAACAATTGGGTACTTCCACAATGAAATCTGGGTGCTTTGAATCAATGTTTATTATAATTTTCATTTATCTAAATAAAAATTAATCCAAATCTTTTACTATATGATTGTAGAATGTGATGCATATGAGAAATTTCAGAATTGCTACATATATTACATGCAATAATTGTAGAATCCAAGTATTAGTGTAGATTTGTGAAGACACATACACACAGATTTAAATGTATGAGTTCATATACATATACACACTTTCCTATAGTCCTTGCTTTGTCTTTGAGAGTGTCTAAGAGCAGCAATAGTGCAATAGCACTGAGTCTACCTAGTGCCCGTATCTTAGCTTCTATATGTCATTTTCTGCTACAGGAAAGACTTCTTGGAGAGGTAACTGATCCTAAGCCTAGTACAGAAAAAGTATAAGATGATACTGGAAACATCATTTTGTACCAGAAGAAAGGATGTGCTAAAATAATTTTTAGGTTTATCTTGAAAGGACACAGTACCCAGATTCAAAAGGGTACTTACTACTAGTCAAACGTGGGACAATTACAGCTTCAAGATAAATAACTCAGGTAACAGATTATAACTACTGAATAAAAAGAAAGCAATGTGTCTGAAGATAAAAATAATAAATAATAAATAAACTGAAACTTTTGTGAGGAAAGTGATATTTATGTAGTTTTAAATTATTTCTATATAAAAATAATTATTAATTTTAGAAGGAAAAAATGGTAACTTCACACTAAAAACTACAGCAGACATTACTATAACTCAGTGATCTAAGTGAATATTGCCAGTAATGAAATGAATAAAAACTATATGCCATCTGATAGAGTGCATTCAGAAAAATTCAACATCACTTCTAGGTTATTCATACAAAGATGCATAACCTGAAACTACTCATGAAAAAGCACTACTGATGGGATACTCTCCCAAAAACACAAATAAGGAGCAACAAAATAACCAACCTGTGTCAAAGTCATGAAAATCAAGATAAGGTAAGGAACTCATAACTGGTCTCTTTGTTTCATCACATTATTGTAACAATGTCAAAGTGAATTATTTCAACTTTAACATAACTAAAACCTGCATAAATATAGACATTTTGTTTTAAAAAATGTATCATTCATTATGGGACTATATGCTGATTACCACCAGTTATAATGTAAAGGATAATTATAAAATGTACTATAGATAAAAATGTCAATAAAAAATTAGGGTAAGCCAATGAAGGCTCTGATACATGTTGTCACCCCATGACTATGGAACTTGAAGATAAGTGTGCTAAGGGGGAAATGTCTCTTGGTACCAAGAGTTAGAGCTGTTTCAGATCTTAGGCATAAAGAAGTACATTTTCATATTATACCTCAGAAAAAAGAAAAAGCTATTACCTGTTGTGGAGAAAAGATTTTTCTTTTAATATTTTCCTATGTTTCAATAACAAAAGGAAAACAGCCATAAAAATCTCATTTTTTATATACCAAAAAAATTTTTTCCATCTCTTTGTAAACTTGAAATGTAAATGTTGATCTGCTCTTTGCCCTTTTTAATCTGCTAAGTAACTATTTAAAAAGTTATCTGTTTTATGTCTGGCTTGAACATACCCACTATTGAAAACAAACTTTGTACGCTAACAGAGCAAATAAATGGCAATCTTACTAAAATTTTCAAGAGCTGTGGGTGGTAAGTATTGATCTTTTTCTGTTCCCTTGCTCATACCGATTACTACCTACTCCCCATCCTTGGTATCATATGCCATTTATCTTTCTTTTTTTCTAACTTTCAGTCTAACAGCACTAAAAAATGGCTACTTTGAAAAAGTTTTGAAATTTCTTAAATTGGTCTTTGCATTTTTGGTCTTTGAAATGTCATTACATCAAAAAGGTCACAAATGGAAAAGATTAGAATTCATTAACAGCTCAACCCTTTCACTCCATCCAGAAAAATGAACACTTACTTAATATTAAACTCTGTAGTCCTATTATTTAAAAGGTCAATTTTTACCATATACAACAATTCATCAAATCTTTTTTTCATGGTATTTGTATATAATATATCTTTTAAAACTTCTTCCATCATATGTTAAAATTAGGTTATTTTAGAGAACTCAATTTTATTTATTACTAGCTCTCAATAGAGAACTCTCTATTACTGGGAAATTCAACACAAATGTCTCATTACTCTCCCTGTAAAATATTGACTGAAATTCATCAAACTGCGCATTTAGTATATTTGTGTTTTTCCATAGGCACATTATATTTTAATAAGAGTTTACAAAATTTATCATGACAGTAACTTTGGCCTACCTGTAAAGAATCTCCTAGATTATAGAAAGAATTGACACTGTTCATCTTAAGTGTTATACAGTTGTGCAAGTTTAACCATTCTAAAAATGTTAAATATGGGCTACAGAGGCATATCTCACCAGTGAGATTTTACAGGATCAAATAATGTTTAGATCATATCACTCATAAAATTGAAAGTGTACCAAGGACATCGCTACTTAATTTACACAGTTGAGCTGCTTATCTCAACATTAAAATTTTAGAAACTATGTAGCTGACATAAAAATCACTTTGTGCAGTCCAAAGAGAATCCTTGATTGGTTTGGTTCCTTTTGACTGAACAATAGAGAAGTTCTTATAAGTTTTCAAAATCAAGGGAACAGGTCCCAAGTAAATACAATACACTTGATGCTGGCAGAGAACCCCTTACCAAGCAGAACAACTAAAAGTATGAGATGGCAACCACATGGACTATGTCATTATAACACTAGTTGTACATAATAAAAAAGGAATATTATAAAAATCTTATGTCACATCATCCTTAGTGACACTGTCCAGAGGAAACAAATTTTAACATTCTAGTTTACTGGTTCATCTGTTGATTCCTTGTATTATATTGTACATGTAAACTTCATTTCTTGATTTGTCAATTCAGTTTCAATTAAATTCCTATTATGGAAAAAATAATTATAAATAAACCCTATTTCCCCTTCTTAAACATCTTTAAGATTTTTCTTAACTTTTATTACTTCAATATTTTACATAAAATACTTATGCCCCTTTTGTTAAATCAATTGCAAAGGATCTATTTTAGCTTCTTTATAAGAAAGGTGAAGAAATTTGCACTTGTAAATTCTCTCAATTTCTAGTATGCTCCTTTATTTTCAAATTCTTTCAGCTCTTTTAAGTTTCAAATTCTTCTAGCTTTTTGTTTTTTTCTTTTATATCGGTAAAATGTATAACTTTTATATAAATGTGTAACACACTGGCCTCATGCTGTGTTTATAGATTAAGTCTAGACATTAAAAAGAAGAACATAAAATTATTATGAACATCCTCTGTATTATTAAAGCAACTAGTGTGAATGGATCTTTCGAGAAGTGAACATAATATAATCCTTTGTCATTCAAATGTGCTCTTTGATGAAAATTGGAATAGTTTCCAAATGTCAAGGACAGAAGTGTATTACATTCCTTATAGTGTTTAAAATCAGTCAACATTTTAGCTCACTTTATATTTACACCATGATTCTTAAACATTTTTTCGTGGAAAATCCAATTGCTTTATTTTTCTGTTGCCCAAAGAACCATGTCATTACCATATTAAAATATCAAGTTTCTTCACAATATCATACTAGTTATCATGCAAGTTTAGCTGCTATAACAATTATCAAAATAATAGTAATATAAAAAAAGAAGCTTCTGTCTCTTTGACTAATAGTCTACTCTTAGGAAAACAAAGGCTAATATGTTGCCCCCATGTTTTAGGGACTCCAGTCTTTTTTTGTCTCAATCCTCTGTCATCATTAAGTTTGCATCTTTCAGTCTAAGAAACTGTGCCAGCTTCTAGCATAATATCTACATACCAACCAGTGGGAGGTGAAGAGCACGGAAGAGGGTAGAACCTTGCCTTTCAAGTATAACACCAAGAAGTTATACATACAATGTAGCTTTACTAATTCAGCTTTAACTTGTGCAAGATGCTAAAGCTCTTCTCATCTGCAAAATTTAAATAAAAATGGTAGCTACCTCATATGAAAGCTGAGAAAATTAAATGGAGTTATATTTATAAAACACTTGAAAAAATACCTGACACAGTGAAATAAAAAGCCCTGTTACATTATTTAATACTATTATTATAATTTCTTTTGTAATTTATTGGCTAAAATTAATTACATGATCACTGTTGCAAGGAAGCTAATATCAATTTTGCTTCACCATCATGTGCTGAGGTAAAACTTCTATTATCATAGGAGAAAAGAGAAGACATTAGGAGGGGCAGTAGCCAAGTCTGTGGTACATTCGATTTACTAAAAACACCACCACCGTACCTACTATTTTCTTAACACTCTTTCTCTCCAAACTTGGGACTCTTTGTTCCAAAGTAGGGCCATTCCTCTCAACGTCTTCCTTTCCTATACTTTTGTGTTATATCACTTTGTATTCTTCTTTCTTGGACATGTTTTCCATTTGAAGAATATATTTTCTCTTTCTCAACCTCTTCTTAGTGTTTGAAATGACAAATAGTACATTCTTAATCCATTTAGGCTGCTATAATAAAATCAGCTTATAAATAACAGAAATGTATTTTTTCACCATTCTGGAGGCTCTAAAGTCCAAGATAAGAGTGACGAAGTGGTCACATTTTAGTGAGGAGCCTTTTTGTGGTTCACAGTTGGCCGCTTCTATCTGTGTCCCCACACAGTGGAGGGCATAGGAAGTCGTGGGGTCTGTTTTATAAAATATGAATCCTTTTCATGAGGGCTCCACATTTATGACCTAAGCACATCCCAAAGTTCCCATATCTTAATACCATAATCTTTGGGGGTTATGATTTAAACATATAAATTTAGGGGGGACACAAACATTCAGATCATAATAGAATACATCAACTTTCTAATTGCTTATATCTAAAAATGTCTTTATTGTCTTGCAAGATATTGATTTTAGTTCAAAATCATGTTTTCACCAGAATTTTTAAAGATATCATTCCATTGTTCTCTAAAAGCTTGTCTTATTGATGAAAAGTCTGGTAGAATACTTGAGTTTGACCTTCTGCAGATAAACTGTTTTTGAAGATAAACTTTTTTAACAAACATTTTATCTTTGACATTCTAAATTTTGAGGAAAATGTGTTAAAATGTCTATCTTTTCTATGATTCATGCTGTTTAGGACTCAGGTCTTTCAGTCTGGAGATTTATGAGATTTTTTTCTCTCTCGGTGTTTTTTTATTATTTCTTTGATTATTTCTCCCATTTTTCTCTGGTTTTCTCTAATGTCTATTAGAAAATTTGCAAACTTCATAGGATATTCCTCCATGTAACTTCATTTAAGAACTTTTTTTCAAATTTTAATTGGGACTGGGGAGGATGGGTGGGAAGGGAGGGATAGGGGAATAAGGGGTATTACAATTAGCACACATAATGTAGGGGGGGTGCATGCGGAAGGCAGTATAGTACAGAGAAGACAAGTAGTGATTCTATAGCATCTTACTACACTGGACAGTGACTGTAATGGGGTATGTGGTGGGGGTGGGGACTGATAATGGAGGATCTAGTAACCACAATGTTGCTTACGTAATTGTGTATTAATGATAACAAAATTTAAAAAATGTAAAAAAATAGTAAAGTGCAAGGAATATTTAACACTCTTAAAAAAAATGTCAATTGTTCTTCCTTTCTCTCTCTCTCTCCCCCCCTTCCCTTCACTTAACATTGTGAGAATTTTTCTAGGATTCTTCCTCCACAAAATATCTGGCTCCAACCAGATATTTTACTGCAACAGTCCTGTCTTAACTTCTAAAGATGCCATCATAGTCTCTGATTATCCTTTCTTCTGGAGTAGACTGTTCTTATACATGTTACCCTTCAGGAATCTGTCTAAAATAATAATGATAATTATTTAAATTCTATCTATTGCTCTAAAATTACTTATCTTTTGTGTTGCTGAATTTCCTCATATGTATGAAATTCCTTATTTGCCTTTTCATATTTAAAAATGAAAAACTGTAGCTTGCTTATTCTATGTGCTTGGTAAGATGGCTCTTCCACTATGAAATTCTGTTATCCATTTGGCTTCTTCCCTGAAGGTACAGCTTGTCTTCTATTCTGTGAGACATACCAACTGACTGGTTTCCTTTAGGAGGAATAAGTGGGGAACATGATTCATGCTTCCCCCATTGTCCACCTGTGTTCCCCAAATAAACATGGCTCAACTCTAAAGTACCCTTGCCCACACTACATGTTCCATCATGCCCACATTCTCTAGAAAGGAAAAGCCTGCTTTCACCTGTAAGCCAGAATTATTGCTACCACTGTTTCTGTTATTACTTAGAAATTTAACCGGCCCATTCTCCCTTTTTAGATTTGCTGACTCCGAGATTGGATTGTTTCCAGGGTTCAACAGGGAAGAAATAATTCCACTTCCATTAAATTTCTTCAATTCTTGGTTCCTGTTATGGCTAATTATGTGTTGGTATTTCACTCAGTATGAAGCCAACTGCCTTAGACCTTTCAGGAATGAGTCAAAGTTCCTGATTCATTGCTGCCCCACTTCTTACAAATGTGTAAGAACTGCTTTTGATATTTTCTGTACTTTGGGTTTTAGGAAGGAAAGAAGCCAAAGCATGCCTTTAGTTTTCCATATCAAACTGTAGAGATGTAAATTTATGAAGTTTTTCAATAATTGCCTAGGAATAAAAAGAGCTCTTTTCAGTGCTATAATGTGAATACAATCAATGGCACTAGAAGCAGATGTTCCAAATTGTCTTTGAAACAAGTGGCATAAAATCTTCTTCAGAAAGAAATTTAGTTATCCAATGGGAATTACTATCAGAAATATTTATATTGTTTAACTAGCCAAAATACAAGGTTTGCTAAACCTTTGCAGAAGAATGTCAAGTCATTTATTTGCTTAAAGAGATTGCATAGTTTACTTGAAATAGAAAAGAGTCTTCTATATTTTCAAGAGCTTAATTAAAGCTCTCAAATGAATCACATGTACCTAGAGGGTAGCATACATGGCCATGAAAAGCCTCTTATCAATCACATATACCCAGTGGGTGAGAGCACACATTGCTATGAAAAGAGCAAAGTTGGATAAGTATGGTGTCTGAAAAACATGAGGTTGCACCGAGGTTTTCTCCTGAGGTTATGTGAACTTAAACCAGTTACTTAAACTCTTTGAATTTCTGTTTCTTCATCTGTTTGAAATTCTGTTTCTTCAGCATAGCCTGCTCATAAACAACATTTATGTGAATTTATAAGGAATTTATATGAAAATACAGATAATCTGCAGATTGTTAATCAGTTGTTTTCTCCACATGTAAAGTGGATTAATTGTATGTGTTGCAAATAAACTTAAGTAGATACTGTGATGGTTAACTTTATGTGTCTACTTAACGAGGCTAACAGATGCCAGATGACTAGTACAACATTATTTCTGGATGTATTTGTGAGGGTGCTGCAGGAAGAGATTAGATTTTCAATCTGTAGACAGAGTAAAGAAGATCCCCCTCACCAATGGGGGTGGGCATCAGCCAATCCATTGAGGGCTTGAATGAAATTAAAAGGCACAAAAAGGACAAATTTACTCTTTGTCTGAGCCAGGACATTCATCTTCTGCTGGCCTTGGACATATCATCTCCTGGATCTCAAGCCTCAGATGGGGACGTACACCATTACCTGCCCCTACACCCCAGCCCCCATTCTCAGGCCTTTGAAATTGAACTAAATTACACCACCAACATTCTTGGTTCTGTTTGCAGAAGACAGGCTTTGGGAATTCTCAGTTTCCAAAATCACATGCATAAATTCTTACAGTAAGTCCCCTTTTGTACTTATCTCTCTCTATATATATATATATATAGATTCTGTTTGCTCTGTGTCTTTGGAGAACCCCAATGAATACAGATACAAATTATCCAATCTTATATAAAATTCTTAAGTAGACATAGAATGAATAAAATAACACCAGCAATACAGGTACTATTGGCAGGAGTTATTATTTGGTGACAATATAACAGATGATTTGGCTATCATTAGCACATTTCCTATTATCATCTGGTGATTTTCAATTAAGATCTGTTTCTTTTTAAAATACATATTTAAACTTACCTTGAGTATTTAATTCAATAATTACTGAATCTATTGTAGGAAATGAACCTGCAAGATGTTGTGTGGAGAGGATGGGAGTCAATACCCAAACTGATACAGCACAGTTATTGCAAATGTTAACAATATAGTTTCATTCACTAAATCTTTAATGGCCCTCTTTCTATTATTACTTCTTTTTCTCATTATTTTCTCATCGTATTTCTTTTTTCTCATCAATTCTTATTGATGGCAAATTACACACCTCTACCAACAATCAAAATACCCTATTAGGAGAATTCCAGTATTTCCCTCTTGAAACCTATGTCCAGTGCCACACGGGGTGGGGACACTATTCAAGTCTACTGTACAGTCGAGGTGAATAGGAAAGTCTAACCTTTTCACTGTTGCTGCTGCCCTCGTTCTGGACTCTTCAAGGGCTGATGGGCACCCCTGCAGCGACTCTCATGAGATGTGAACCTCTGAAGCTGACGTACCTGATGGGGTCCCATTTGTGAGCCCCAGGAATACATGCTTTTAGTAGACGTGCTCAGTTATTTGGGATTTGCCTTGGGAACGCGGGTTAAGAAAAGCTTCCTAAGGAGAATATAAGTGGTGCCCAAAACAGCCTCTATAGCTGAAGATTCAGACTCTTCTTCTGGGCCTAAGTGAGGCCCAAACTCTTCCATCTCTCCCGGCGACAACAGGGGGACCTTTTACCCCCACGCACACGAATGGACTGCCTCTCTACAGAGGGGTTCTAAAAGCCCAGTGATACGTTCCACGTCTTGTCTGTGTAACCTCAGAAAAATTTTAGTACATCTTTTCCCTTTTTTTCCTGGGGCACTGTGATGCCTCCTGGCCAAACATACACATAAACCCTGAAATATCACTCAAGTCTTCACAAAGACTGCTCTAAAATGGCAGTTGTTCTGAGTGACATTAGACAGACTCACTTTATTGTAAGTAAATAATTTGAAGTGGACAATCAACTTCATCTGTACCTTAAAAGATATTCTGTTACAAGGAGATAGATAACTGGCTTAAAGCTAACTATTGGTGGTGAGTATGCATTTAAGACTCAGCATTTCACATTCCAATATTCTCCTTTTTTCTCCTCAAACCTTTTTATTCATTCATTCTTTTGTGTATAATTCTACGTTCCCCTCCCATTTTACTGTAATTTTTCTTCATAATTTCTTCAAATAATTATTTCTCTATGATTTATTTTCTTCCCCACCAGTTCCTCTCTTATAACATAGAAAAACAATGTAGCAAAATTAGTGATATGCATTTTTTGATGTTGTTACGTAAAAATATAAGTGCTAATTGTAAAGGAAAAGAAAAATTTAACTTCTATCCATCTAGCTAAGTAAGCTACTTTAAAACTATTATATTTTCATTGTCCTGTAATCCTACTTTTTCTGCCCTGTTTCTCTATTTATTTACATGTTTATAAAAGGAAAAAATGTGTTGATATATTTCTCACTATTTCCCTTCCTTTTCCTTTTCTTTATTACAGCAGGTTGTTCATTGAATCAGTTGATAAACAGAAATTCTGTCTTTGAAACAAAAAGCCCAGGTCTCAGAGGAAGACATAGCAAGAGATATTGAGAGAAAGTGTGTTGGGAAAAAAGGAGAAAAGTGGAATATTTGTCCATCCTAACAGCAGAGACAATCCACATCCTACCTCTAAACATCTGTATGGAGAAGGCAGCGGAACTCAGGAAGAATAAACACTACCATATATAGGTTTCACAAAAAACAGAGGCCGAGGCAGAGAGCCTATTTGCAAACAATTATCTGGCAGGATGTTTTGCTGGGGAAATAAGATTGAGAGGTAAAGGGAGTGAGATAGACAAAGAGGAAAAACAAAAACAAAGTGATGCGTCACCAAGCTAGTGACAGTTTAACATCAAAACAAACTGGGCTGCTGTGACACGTGGGGACATTTCCCAAAAGGCTGTTTGGAACTACTGTACTTCAAAACAGTCTTTTGCAGGTGAAAGAGTAAAGGAAGACTGAGCAATTAATCTGCCATCTCTTTCCTGTCTTTTATCTTATTGCATTTATGGGGGGAGCTCTGTCAGCCCCCACAACCACACAGTTTTTGGCTCCAGCCCCATTAAGCAGCCACTAGGGGAAAGCAGAGCCATCACAGGCCGTGTTGCTGGGCTCTCATCATCACACACTGCCAGAAGGGGTGGAGCGTCCTTGCATAGTGGGGAGGCAGCAGCAAGGCCAGCCTGAGTTTTGCCACAGTGGGTACAAGGTGAGTCGCTGAAGGAACGGATCCAGTGACGAGGCACAGCAAATGAAAAAGTCCAGAACTATGGCATAATGTGGAGTGGATCCAAGAAGATCTAGACTAAGCTTTTCTACTAGCCCGACAGTATTAGGCTTTGACTGAGAATTGAATTATTACTTGCGTTTCCAGTTTTTTTAATTTCCTACCTTCTATAAAAAAGGGTCTATCTGGCATTGCGCAAAACAAACCAATAGTTAAGGATTGATGGTAAAGGTGATACTTTATACCCATACACATTTATAGTGCTCATAATGTTGTGTAATTGGTAGAGACAGGAAATGGGCTCCCATGAATCACTGCCCAGCAACATCAGACCTTGATGAGACAGTTTCAAAGTTCTACAGAACACTCTTAAAACTGAACAAAACAATAACCTGAGGGGATGGCAAAGGAAAAAGTCAATGAGGTTTTTGTTTTCGGGCGAGTTTTGGATGAAATTTATTTCTCTCACTTTCCAGGATGCCTAGAAAAGTAATTACGTGTACCATTACCCTTAAGAATGCTTAAAGTCCTTAATTTTAAATTTCTAAAGAAACAAAAAATCAGAATGAAAATAAGTCTATTCTTACAGTTAAAAAAATAATGTAGTCTCATAAGGGACAATCTTGCCTTCTTTTGTTGGTGGTGGACATTTTACTATGTAAACTGAGCAAACCTCTGATTACTCCCTTAAGAGGCATTTCTAGAAGAACTATCATTTGTAAAATGTTTAAAGACTCTTAGGTTTTTGGAAAATTTCACTCCAGAAAATTAATTCTAATTTACAATCACTCTAGCAGTGTATTAGAGGTCTTGTTTTACTGCAATTTTTCACCAGAAATATTATTAAAAATTATGGTAGGGAAAACAAGATACTGAATTGTTATTAATTCCTTATTAATTATATTTTTTTGAATACTAGTGATAGTGAACTTTTCTTAACACAAATTGGTGATTTTCATTTCTTCTTTTTGTATACCTGCTAATTCACTCTGAGCTTTTCTTTTTTTAAATCCTAGCTCATCCCTTTTACTTTCTGATTTTCAGATGTACTTCAGGGCATATAGGAGGGATTTTCTTTGACCTCACAATATCTCAGCAAACAGATGATTTGGAGCACAGACTTTGTGGTCAGTTTGGAAGGATATGCTTCCTAACTTACTGTCTATCAGCTCAGTGAGCTGGGGTAAGTTATGATCTGTACATTTCAGTTTCCTTGTCTATAAAAATGTAAATAACAAAAATACATACTTCCTAGTGTTGTTGATGTTAATGACATAATATATCCAAAATAATTAGTATGTGCTTGCCCATTATACATGTTAAGTAGAGGCTAATAGTTATAATTAAAGGAACAACAGTTGATAACTCTGCCAAATAGGAACTTGTATTTCAATCTGAGTGGCACATTCTTAGAAAATGCTAAATTAATATTTAAAAAAAATATTCATGTGTCAAAACAAAATATGAACACTTTTATTTTAAAATGGCTTGTAAATTAATAACAATTAGGTTAGTGAATTCATTCTTTGTCATAAGAAATGAGTGATTTTGATCTTGCAGGCACATCGATTAAAGAAGAAACTCACTACTCTGACATTATAGAGTCTCGTGGAAGCTAGGACACATTATTATTTGATTTTGTTGATTTTTGTTATTATTTTCTTAGGCTTGTAGTCTGTTAACTGAGACAATGAATAAGGCTTCTAAAACATCCTAGATTTTTAAAATATACATTTTATAAATACAGATGTGAAAGTCACATCCATTAGGCTACACTTGATGCAAGTAATGAAGACATTCAACAAATATTGAATATGGAAATGTCTTACCTTAAGCCATCAGACATGCATAAATCACTTAATAAGATGCCCAGAGTGAGCTCTCCTCATGTTTTGGCAGCTCACCATTGTCATGAAGGACTCAGACCTTCCATCCAACTTCTCTGCCAACCTTAGAGACTTGTATCTCATGATTGCAAGAGATCTACAGTAATACCAGACTTTGCATCCTTGTTGAAGAGTAGCCAAAGCAGGAGAGAAAATGAGGGGAATTAAAAAGACTTCTTTCCCTTTGATTCAACTTTAATTCACCAGGGAGAATACTGTTTCCCAATAACTCCTCCTTTTACCCTTTGCAACTCTGAGGGAAAATATGTTCACAGCCTGAGGCGAATAAACCTTTGAAGGCGAAATCAGTCAAAGAGAGAAATAAAGTAGGAGAAACTCATTTATTGCTAAAAAGCAGTCATCTTCTGACTGCCCATGTCTCTCGAAACCCAGTTGCCAAGGCCCCATCAAACTTCTCCCATCCAGGTGCATACCTGCTCTCCACCCCCCTTGTCACCTATTGATATGGAGATAGACTACTTCTCTCCACCCCTTGGAAATGCCTGTTCATATGGCGATGCACTAAGGCCAGGCAAGAGATTCTGGAAATACTGCAATTTTAACCACACCCTTTCTCTTACCAGTGCTAGATCACACATCAACCTTTAGTCTAATTAAGGTTGATGAGTTTCTCACAGGGGGATTAAACTAATCATAATCCCTATCTCAGGGTCATCCACAGTGCTGCCTGAACAAAGAGGAGCTCCATAAGAAAGGAAAAAGGGGGCATGATCATTGGGTAAATATCTGTTGTATCTGCAGCATTTTAATTTATGGAGGTGACTGATTGATAACCCAGAGACAGCACTGCCATTGAAAGATGAATGTCTATGACATTTACCAACAGAAGGGGGCACATCACACTGCACAGGGCCACATGGGGAAGTAACAGTTTTGGTCAGGACACAAGTAATCAGCAAGGGGTGAGGCTGAGGGGATGCAGCCCAGAGCCATTTTGTGCTTTCTGTGGGAAAGGAAAGGAAGGAAAATGGTGTAGTTTGAGCTCTTGAATAAAGGTGGGTTTTCAGCTATACAGGCGATGGCTAGTTGTCTGGTACATGGCAGAGAAAATGAAGGGAATTAGAAAGACTGATTTAGGACAAGGGAAATAATGGCTTGCTGTGTGAGAATTAAATAAAGGAGGTGGTTGGGGGCATGGCATTGTGTTTGGCTGGCTTGAATATGACAGGCATGTTCCCAGGCAAGCTGTTTATTATTTGAAGAATTAGCTGACCCTAGAAGCAGCAGTCTCAGTGAAGCCAGGCCAGCCCAAAGATGTCAAAGCATCATAAAGTAAATGACATTTTAAAAGCTGAGTAAGCAACTGAATTATCTCCAACCAAAATAATTGTTAATAATTGAAATGTATCAAACACATAGGTTAATCTTATGTGTTTGCTTATTTAATTCCCATACAGTGCAATAATAAAAATCTCATTTTTATTTTGACATTCAGGTCAATTAAATAACATGTTCAAAATCACAAAGTTAATGATTGGGAGAGCTTGGATTTCAACTTATTCTGATTCTGAGCTCAAATTCTTAATTAGGACTCTATCATTATTTTCCAGTCTGAATTATTTAATTTTCCAAATCTGAATTATTTAATTCAGACACTTCTAAAGTAATAGAGGGAAATATTTACACAACAAAGTATATTATCCAAATGATAGTTTACCAGAAGCACTCTTGGTCTTTGAAAACAAAAATTTGCATGGAAAATTTAGTTGAATAAACATGAAAAAGACACAATCAATGTAGTTAAGGGAAGATAGTTCGAAAAACAGAAATTAGGTAATTATTTCTTTGCCCATTATATATAAAATCAGCTTTTAAAATATGAAGCATGCTTTAATGCCAAATGATATGTTTAGTACAGACAGTATACACTTTCTATTATATACTGAAGTGAGAGTTATGGAGATTTTTTAATTACAGAAGAAAAAATACTACCACTGGCTATTCACCTCAGAGGTTCTCCCCTGCACCAGTGCAGTATGGGGTGTTCTTTGCAGCAATATTGTGACCAGATCAAGAAGTACCAGAGATCCTAAGGTGCTGAAACTTTCTGCCTCTGAAACAGAAGATAGTATCTGCTTTCTAAAAATAAAGCAGCTGATCCAGGGCATATGAGCAGACTTTGCCTAGATTTTCTTTTTCGTATTCCCTGTGGATATTAGCTTTGAAACTCACCTGGAGTTACAAAAGCCATGTGCTACAGTGGAAAGAATATGATAGTTCAAATCAACTAAAACTGCATTTGAGGTCTTGCTCCATATCCTGCCAAAGAGCCATCTGGACTGGGTATTCAATACACCTGAGCCTATTTCCACAGTTGTAAAGTACATGTGGATTAGGGTGGGAGTAGGAAGAAGAGCATCATTTATGAGAAAACTGGAAGCATTAAGAGTTAACCTACATGAACTAGTGTCACATAGTAGGGTCTCCACAAAATATTAGCTTCCTGCTGGAGATATTTTTCAGCAGGCCAAGTCAAGCTTCCAAGCCTCACATACTATACCCTGGTTGATCATCTCTGAGTTAACAGAATGCTCTCAGATTTTCTCATGAGTCCTTTCCTCACCCCTTTCCCTTCTCCTTTCCTCTTACTTGTTTTCTGTTCCACTCCAACTTATTCACGTGGTTTCAAGCCCTCATTTCTACTTGGAACCTTCTAAAAATATTAACACAAACAGTGGATCTTCACAATTACTATTTCCTAAAGGAAACCTCTCAGTCTGTCAGGATATTTTAGAAATTTACAGCTCACATCATAGGAAAGCAAATGCAGGATCATATAGCATGCATATATACAGCTTTAGTAGATACTGTCAAATAATTTCCAAAAATAGTATACAAATTCAAATTAGCATCCCAATCCTCCATATCCTTGCCAAGATTTAGTGGTATCTGTCTTCTTATTTTTAGTTATTTTTGTGGATGTGTAATGTTGATACATCCTTGCAGTTTTAATTTTTATTTCCATAATTACTACATTGGATATATTTTAATATTTCATTGGCTATTCTGATATTCTATTTTCTGAAGTGATTGTTCAAATATTATGCCTTTCTGGTGGGAGATATCTTGATCTATCTTTCTCTTATGGATTTGTAGTTCTTCATACATATATTTGAGAAATGAATCATTTGTTGGATATATATGTATTAAGTATATCATCAACCACTCTAGGTTGTTGACTTGTATAACAAGGAACTCTAACTGAAACATGAGATCAAACATATAGACCATAATTAATAGGAAAGTAGTTCAAAATGTCTTAATCAGATATAATAAAAAATATATTGTATCAGCAATCGTGTAGAATATTTTTAAATGTATCTAATATTATGGTTATATGATTGTTTAACCTTAAAAAAGTAGAGCCTTAAATCGTTTAGAAAAATAATAGTAATTTTCTGATGAAAATTATTAGATAACTTTATAAAATAAAAAGCCCTATTTGAATGGAGTGTATTTACAAAATAACAGTATCATATGGTATTAAAATTAAAAGTCACATATGCAATTAGTCTTTTACAACAGAGATAAAGGCACTCTACATTACTAATAGGGGAAACCAAAGTAACCTCTCAACCTGCTTCCATTTATTCAAGCTTTTACTTTTTCTTACTCATATATTTTATAATAGAATACACTCTACTCTCCCCATCCCTTCATCACCCCTTCTCCTATGTAGGTAAAAGTATCTCAGGATTTCCACTGACCTAAAGGAAAACCCATTACTTAAACAAGCTACATCAGGCACTTAGTATAAAACCCTATTAGATTTAACACAGCACATGGCAATTAGCCCAGGGCAGTTTCCTTCAATTCAGTGCCTATGAATACCTAGTGATTTGACTTCGGTATTCGGAAGCACCAAGGCACTTTCCCATTCACCTACACAATAAAGTTGACAGCTCATAAAAGCCATCTTTTCCTCTTTCTAATTATTTTTCTATTTCAAAGTCATCTCTGAGATCTAATTGCCATTCCTTTGCATTCTAATCTAGTACTTGAGGACAGGAATAAGAATGTAGATTGTTTCTTATGGCTACTTTCCTACAGGTTGAGTGTTTTAAATGTGTTTTAAGCATGAACCTAATGCATTTCCTCAATGAAATGACTTAATTCCTCTTTATTGTGGTTTATTGGTTTAGACTAAGAGAATTGCTCTGGAAAAAATATCTTTCTAAAAGTAAAACAATAATACTTAAATGTCCTATCTGCATTGGGACAAAATGATATCAAAGCATTCTGATAATGAAAGTGATAGCAACTTGTCCTTTTATAGGAGATCATATCCATAAAAAAAATCATCTATTAATATTACCATTGGCATGATTAGCAAAACCCAAAATAACCTGGGTAATAAAATTTCTTACAAAGAGCTCAATTTAATAAATCCAACAATCTATTCAAATTATGTATAGCCTAGTGGAGTCACTACTAATTAAGCCAATGCATATATTGCTGCCAGGTTAGGGTACCAATTATGTTCACACTTTGAGTACAATTTAGGGTAATTTTTTGCTCTCCACAATACTGTTTGCCAAATGAAAATGTGAGTTGATATATTCTGTATTCAAATACAGCTCAGTCTCAGAGTGGCATAAGGCTTCAAAGAAGCACCTTCCAAACTCCAAAGGATATGTGGCCGCTCAACACTACCCTAAACCCTTGGAGCCTATTCAAGTTCCCTGTCACTTAGACTCAGTGCATCCACATTCTCATTTGTCATAGTCAAAAGAGCAAAGCAATCTCTAATGTACCATGTACCAGGCAAGTGAGAGTAATCTGCTTCCTATTTCTAAGTAACTGCATCCCCTTTTGTAGCAGCATCCATTCCATGGGCTTCAAAGGTAATAAAAAAAGGTTAGTTATGATGAATCAAATAACTCTAACTTGCTACCAGTCAGTGAAGACATAAAGGGATGCTGTTTTACAGCTATTCTCAATTATCCAGATTTTTTTTCGGCAAAGCCTAAAGTCAATGGGAGTCTAATTTCCCTTCTGTAGATAAGTCAGGTGGCTTCTCCTAATATTAGTCATTGTTGACTCTCCATATGAGACAAATACCTGAGTACTGTTATTTTTTCTAGATACTCTTATTGTTATTAAAGGGTTACTTCTTTCCCTGGCATCATGATTCTGTTTTGCATTCTCTTTTCTTTTTCCATCATATTCCCCCTATTTTCACATTCCAACTATTTTAATCTGTATCTTTCTTCCTTCATGAGGTACCCGGTTCAGATACTTTCATCAGGCAGTAACACTGCTCACACCAAGATTATTTCCTTCACTACTAAAACTTGATAGGTAAAAAGTTACAAGAATGTTCCTGACACTTGGTAATGGGGCCACTTCACAATTAGCCTTACCTTAGCAATATAGGGTAAGCTTAGATCCACCTCCAATGTTCTATTTATAATACATGCTGTCAAATTCACTGGTATGGTTATCACATCATATAAAGTGATGCCCCTGCTTCCAGCACAAGAAAATAAAGCTTTTTCCCTGTAACAGATAGATAAGGGGGAAATGAAAGAAGAAAAAAGAGATGAATATATGTTTTACCATCCCCCCTCCATCAGTCTCTCCTCCCAATTCTGTAACAGATCCAATACAGTTTCCCCTAGAGGACCCTTCAAATACAAACGAAGACATACCGACTCTTTCAGGCATTCTTGTAAGCTCTTTCTTCTTCTGTTTTAAGTAACAGATGTTTATTTGCATACTCCAGTTTTTAACAGACCACTACTCCATTGCTGAAAAGAAATGTGATATGTCCTTACAATAAATTATATGTCCAGTTCTCTTGTTAATGACAAAAAAAGAACTTTCAACCTAGAATATACAACCTATAAATAAAGACACTTTCAGAGAGACAAAACTGAAAGACATCATCTCTAGTAAGTTGGAAGAACTACTTTAACAATTTTATTCTCACAGCTGGGCAAGATGGGTGGGTGTTACAGGGACCCAGTGGGTAGATACTAGGGATAGGGATGATGGCCATTATTGGACAATGTACAAGAAAGCCCTTCTCCAAAAAAAGGGGTCATCTACCCCAAAATGTTAATAGTGCTGAAGTTGAGAAACTCTGATTTATCTATTCATACCAGTTTATCTGTATATGTTCTTATCTTTATCTACATAAAATTAAATCCCCTCAAAAACCACTACTATTGAAAGCAAGTACATGTGTATTTTAAAGCATTTGTAGAATTAAAATATATAAAACAACACAAAATAAAGGAAAAAATTAGTGATTGTCATAAAGTTAAAATGGCCATCCTGCCTAAAGCAATCTACAGACTCAGTGCAATCCCTATCAAAATACCAACAGCATTCTTTAACAAAATAGAATAAATAGTTCTAAAATTATTATGGAATGAAAAAAAAACCCTAAATAGCCAAAGCAATTCTGAGAAGGAAGAACAAATCTAGGGGGAGAATCATGTTTCCCAACTTCAAGCTCTACTACAAAGTCACTGTAATCAAAACAATTTGGTACTGGCACAAGAACAGACATATAAATCAATGGAACAGAATAGACAGCCCATATATAAACCCAAGCACATATGGTCAATTATTATCTGATAAAGGAGCCATGGCCATACTATGGGGAAATGACAGTCTCTTCAACAACTGGTGTTGGCAAAACTGGACAGCTACATGTAAGAGAATGAAACTGGATTATTGTCTAACCCCATACACAAAAGCAAACTTGAAATGGAATAAAGACCTAATGTAAGTCATGAAACCATAAAACTCATAGAAGAAAGCATAAGCAAAAATCTCTTGAGTGTAAAATTAGCAACTTTTTCCTGAACACATCTCCTTGGGAAAGGGAAACAAAAGCAAAAATGAATGAATGGGACTACATCAAACTACAGCAAAGGACACTGTCAGCAGAACACAAAGGCATCCTACAGTATGGGAGAATATATTCATAAATGATAAATGACTTATGCAATAAGGGGTTAACATCCAAAATATATAAAGAGCTCACTTGCCTCAACACCCAAAAAACAAATAACCCAATTAAGAAATAGGTAGAGGATCTGAATAGATATTTTTCCAAGAAGAAATTCAAATGGCCAACAGGCACATGGAATGATGATCTGCATCACTAATCATCAGGGAAATGCAAATTAAAACCACAATGAGATATCATCTCACACCACTTAGGGTGAACATAAGACAAGAATCAACAAGTGCTGGAGAGGATACAGAGAAAGGGGAACCCTCCTACACTGTTGGTAGCAATGTAAATTAGTTTAACCATTATGAAAAGCAATATGGAGGTCCCTCAAAAAAACTAAACATTGAAATACCATTTAATCCAGTCATTCCACTCCTAGGTTTTTACCTGAAGAAAGCAAGATGTTTGATTCAAAAAGGCATATGCAACCTTATGTTTATCACAGCACTATTTACAATAGCCAAGGTATGGAACAAACCTAAGTGAACATAAGTAAATGAACAGATAAAGAAAAGGTGGTACATAAGATACAATAGAATATTATTCTTCCATAAAAAGAAATCAAAACCTACTATTTGCAGCAACATAGATGGATCTAGAGAGTATTATGCTCAGTGAAATAAGCCAGGTGGAAAAAGACAAGTACCAAATGATTTCACTCATTTGTGGAGTGTAACAACAAAACAAAACTGAAGGAACAAAACAGCAGCATACTCACAGACTCCAAGAAGGGACTAGTGATTACCAAAGGGAAGGAGTTGAGGAGGGTATATGGGGAGGGAGGGAGAAGGTGATTAAGGGACATTATAATTCATGATCACAATATAGGTAGGTCATGGGGAAGGCAGTACGGCATGGAGAAGACCAGTAGTGACTCTATATAGCATCTTACTATGCTGATAGAGAGTGACTGGAATGGTGTGTGAGGAGGAATTGATAATATGGGTGGATGTTGAATCTACTATGTTGTTCATGTGAAGCTTTCTTAAGATAGTATATCAATGATACCTTAATTTAAAAAAAAAACATTTTTTCATAAAAAGAATCAACATGGAGTGGCAACATTTAATTTTATTAATGCATTACAGGCATGAAAAATTAAATTAGAGTATCTGTATAGAATTTAATTTTCCACTCTTTAATATCAGAGATAAATCAGATCTTAAAACTTAATTAGCAGCAAAAAGATAAGATAATTTTTTTAGGTCAATTATTTTTCAATTAAAATGAAGATCTGGAGAAAAAGTAAAGAGAAACTTTACTCACTGTACTTTTTTGAAAATATATCTGTTGATAATAAAAAGGTATTTTATCTCACATTGTGCCATATATAACTCTCCCCATGACTTACCTATAATCCTTAAAGTTATTATTTTTACAAATTTGGCTTATAAACACTTAAAATAATAGTAAACCAAATATATTCATGTAAAAATATTGACATGTGTAAAGTATATCTATTTTATAACACTTTCTGAAAGATGTCCTTACCCAGTCATAGAAGCAGGATAATAAAACCTGAAAGAAACATTATAAATTATACAATTTAGCCCTTTCATAGTAATTTTTTGAACAGAAAAAAACTGAGTTTTTAGGGACAGTGAGTGACTTGCTCAAGGTCAGAAAACTAATCCAGGGCAGAGCAAGCAATCGTATGCAAATGTGGAAAAATGAGGGGAGGGTAAGTGACCAAGATGGCACTATAGGTCATTCCCGACCTCACTCCTCTTCACAAGAACAACGAAAACTAACAAGTGTTCATGAAAAAGATGCAGTGCTGAGGCTGACCCACTCCCCTGCACCAGAGACCAAGACAGACTGCAGTGGAAGAGTAAGAGAAGCAGCTACACACTGATTGCACTGACCCCACCCCAGGCCAGTTCCACACTATATGGAGAGGTGTTTCCAGTTCCTGAATCTCCAGTTCTTCCAGCAGAAAAAGAGAACCCAGGGAGGAACAACCAGTACCCCAAACATCAGGGTCACTTTGTGGGACCCCCTACTCTGATCTTGCCCTACAATTACTGTGAGGAAATATGCAAGGCTTAACCAATGGGTATCTGACTGAGATGGAAAAGGAGGAAGGGGCTTGTAGCAACCATGAACATTGACAGACCAAATTCATACTTGTAGTGTCTTGTGGTAATCCCAACCAATGGTTTTGCTCAGTTGCAGAACCAAGTTGGCAGCTGACTCTGTCCAGTGAACTCAGCAGGGTGCAGATCTGCATTATTCAGATCCTCAAGTGAGGAGTTTTGCTGGCCCTAGAGCCTGGCTTGCCCATACCCAGGCAAGAAGCTGAGTCACAGCCCTACCTGCAGTGTCTTCTGGCCCCGTCTGTCCAGAGGAGCTGGTTACAATTCCTGGAAGCTGTGTGGTCCAGCAGTGCATAAGCCAAGAGACAGGAGAGCAGAGCTGGTTGCCCCAGAGCAAACCTACTTTAGGTGTGGAAAGTTCCCATGCTACACACAGGTAGGAGGATTAATTCATAGCCAGTGTTGAGGGTAGCTCCCAGCCCCTTCCAACCAGAAAGGCTTTTTGGGAAATGAAGAGACATCTGTCTCTTCTCTCGCTCCAGGCAAGGAAGCTGCTATATAACCCCACCTGCTGTGGAGAGTGTCTTTCAACCCCATGTAACCAGAAGGGCTGGTGACAACTTCTGGAATCAATGTGACCTAGAAGTGCTCAACCCAAAAAACACAAGTAGATGTAATAGTTTATAAAGCAGAGCCTGTTGTCCTAGTGGGCTAGGAAATTGGGGTTGGGTTAGCTTGAGTTAAAAGTTTCATTGGCTTTATAATTACTTCTCATGCTGTGCCCAGACAGGGTATCTAATTTTGTAGTTCTGCTCATCACTGAATACAGTCTTCAGCCTATCTGACTTGGGAACCTAACCACAACACACAGGAAGTTGTATAGTCCATACAACAGCCTTATGTACAGTGGCACTTGAAAAGAGTGCACAGCCCATGGCTTCCTCTATTTGCAGAGCAAAACTGGTGGTGTCACAAGATTGTAAAATTCAGTGCACATTCTGGCCTTACTCAGGCCCCCAAGCAATGAGCTGCACAGGGCCTGGGTCCTATTCTGCTTCCCTACCAGGGAAGGGAAGCTAATTCATAGGCCCAGCTAACACTGAATATAGTATTCATTTCCAACCATCTAAGTAAGCCTGACCAGAAAATCCAGGTAGCCACTGAGACTATCCTACAGCCTCACCTGGATATGACAGCAAACCAGCAGTCCTATCCCACTATTCTCAGCCAGAGGCACAGCCCCCAACCCTATCCTCAGAGCTCAAAGAGCTGCCTCACCCAAAAATAGACCATAATAAAAGGTCTCACCTGGCAAGTATATTACCAGCAGACACACCCAGAAACCCAAGAGGAGCTCAATTACTCAAATACATAGATACCAATGTAAGGAATCAAGGATCATGAAAAATCAGGTAACTATGATACACCAAAGAAACCTAATAAAGCTCCAATAACTGACCTTAAGGAAATAGAGATCTATGAACTGTCATAGAGAGAATTCAGAATAATCTTCTTAGGGAAGTTCAGTGAACTACTAGGAAACATAGACAGACAACTTAACCAAATTAAGAAAACAGTTCATGAACAAAATAAGATGTTCAACAAGGAAATTAGAATGATCAAGAATTGAAATCCTAAAGTTGAAAAATATAATGGCTGAAGAATTCAACAGTTTCAAAAGTAAAGTCAACCCTTAGCTAGACTAACTGTAGAAAAAAGAGAAAGGAGCCAAATCAACAAAATTATAGTGAAAAAGGAGACAAGACATAACAACTAATATCAAAGAAATTTCAAGGATCATAAGAGTCTACTGTGAATAACCATATGCCAACAAACTGGACAACCAAGAAGAAACAGAAAAATTCTTAGAAATGTAAGACCTACCAAGACTGAATCAGAAGAAATAGAAAATCTGAATAGAGCAATTATTAGTAAGGAAATTTAATCAGTAATAAATAAAATCTCCCAACAAGAAATCTCAAGGACAATATGGCTTCACTGGTAATTTTTCCAAACATTAAAAGAAAAATTAACACAGAACTCTCCAAAATGAAAAGGAGAGACAATCCCAATCATTTCATGAAGCAACATCATTCTGATACCCAAACCAGTAAAGGACCCTACTAGAAAAGAAAACTATAGGCCCATATCCCTGATAAATAATGATGCAAACAATCTCAAAAGGTACTAGCAAATTCAGTAGCATAATAAAAGGATTATTTACCTGTGTTCAAGTAGTATTTATCCCTAGGATGCAAGAATGATTCAACACACACAAATCAATCAATGTGACACATCACATAATAGACTGAAAGAAAATAATTGTATAATTATCTCAGTAGATGCAGAAAATTCATTTAACAAGTTCAATTCCCATTCATGATAAACAATTAAAAATTAGGCATAGAAGGAAACATATCTCAACATAATAAAGGCCTTATATGATATACCCACAGCTGACATCATACTTAATGGTGAAAATTTGAAAGCGTTTCCTCCAAGATCAGAAACAAGACAAGAGTTCCCACTCTTACCATTTCTATTCAACCTAGCACTGCAAGTCCTAGCTAGAGCAATCAGTCAAGAAAGAGAAATAAGAGGAAGGAAGGAACTGGAAAGGAAGAAGTAAAACTGTTTTTATTTGCAGACAACATGATTTTATCTATAGAAAATCCTAAAGACTCCACCAAAAAACTCTGTTGGATCTAATCAATGAATAAGTAAAGTAGTAGGATACAAAATTAACATACAAAAATCAGTAATTTTTCTGTACACTAAGGACTAATTTTCTGAAGAAAAAAAAATATGTCCCATTTATAATTGCAGCAAAAACAATAAAGTACTTAGCAATACATTTAAGTAGTTGAAGATCTCTATTATGAAAACCAAAAGACATTGATGAAAGAAGTTGAATAATGCTTAAATAAACAAAAAGGTATCCCATGTTCATGGTCTGGGAGAATTAATATTGTTAAAATGTCAGTATTACTAAAAGTTAATGCAATCCCTGTCAAGATTCCATTGGCATTTTTTATAGAATTAGAAAAAACTCCTAAAATTTTCATAGAACCACAGGAGATACTCAAGAGCCAAAGAAATACTAATAAAGAAGAACAAAGCAGGATACATCACACTTCCTGATTTCAAGCTATGCTATAAAGTTATAGTCATCAAAACATTATGGTACTGGCATAAAAACAAACAAATGAACCGATGGAACAGAACTGAGAGCCCAGATAAACCCAAGATATTTGGTCAACTAATATTTGACCAGAAAGACAAGAATATTCAATGGAGAAAAGACAGTCTCTTCAATAAATGGTGCTGAGATAATTGGATATTCACATGGAACAAAATGAAACTGGACACATTTTAAACCATTCACAAAAATTAACTAAAGAGGAATTAAAAATTTAAATGTAAGACCTGAAACCACAAAATTCCTAGAAGAAAACATAGGAATAAAGCTCCTTGACATGAGTCTTAGTAATGATTTTTTGGATATGGCATCTAAAGCACAAGTAAGAAAATAAAAAATAAACAGGACTACATCAAACTCAAAAACCTTTTGAATAGAAGAAAAAATATCAGCAAAGTGAAAAGACAGTCTATGGAATAGGAAAAATATTTGCAAATCATGTATCAGATAAGGGGTTATTACCTAAAATATATAATAATTCATACAGCTCAATAGCAAGTAAACAAATAATCCAATTAAAAACTGGGAAAAGGACTTGAATAGACATTTCCCCAAAGAAGAAATACAAAAGACCCACAGGTACATGAAAAGTGTGTCAACATCACCAATTATTAGGGAAATGCATATTTTTAAAACCAAAATGAGATATCACCCCCACCTATTAAAATAGTCATCATCAAAAAGACAAAAGAAAACAAATACTGGCAGGGATGTGGAGAAAAGGGAATCCTTGTGCACTGCTGGTGGGATTGTACATTGGTACAGCCACTGTGGAAAAGAGCCATGATGGAGGATCCTTAAAAAATTAAAAATAGAACTACCATATCTAGATCAAACAATTCTACATTTGGGAATTATCCAAAAGAAATGAAAACAGTAACTCAAAAAGATATTTACACACTCATGTTCATAGCAGCATTTCTCATAATTGCCAAGACAGAAAAACAACCTAATCGCCATTCAACAGATGATTGGATAAAGGAGTCATAGTACAAAAATACAATAAAAAATTATTCAACCAAAAAAATGAAGAAATTCTATTATTTGTACCAACATGACAGGAACTTGAAGGCATTATGCTAAGTGAAATCAGTCAGAAAATGACAAATATTGTGTGATCTCACTTACATGTGGAACCTAACAACAACAAAACTCATAGAAAAAGAGAACAAACTTATGGTTACCAGAGGCAAGAGGAGGGAGGAGGAATTGAAGGAAAGTGGTCAAAAGGTACAACTTCCAGTACAAGTAATAGAGACATAATGTACAACTTGATGACCATAACTAACTGCTCTAATATATAGAAAAGATGTTAAGAGAGAAAACTCTAAATATTCTCATCACAAAGTATTTTTTTCCCTTTAGTTTTCTTCTTTCTTTTCTTCCTAATTTTTTTATATGAGAAGATGGATTTATTGTGGTGATCATTTCACAATATATGTAAAAGAAACTATCATGCTCTATACTTTAAACTTATACAGTAACATGTCAATTATTTCTCAGTAAAACTGGAAAAATATTAATCAGAAAAAAATTACTAACCTCTTTTGTTTTGGCAAAGAGCTGTGTAAACTTTCTGGGCATGCATGACAGATTTTCAATCTGATGATTTTATCATAAAACTCAACAACATTGTCAGCACTGAGTTGCTACAGAATTTGCATAGTATGTTTATCACAACTCATTAAGAATTTCTTTCCATTATGAATTTAAAATACAATTAAACATTGATATTCGACTAAACAGATGGTATATGCATTTCTCCTGGTAAAGTCAGCATCTGAGTTACACTGATGATAAAAGGGAAAAAAACAAAGTGAAGAGTTGACATCATGTACTGATGAAAATATTGCATTATAGAGTTGGCTGCATATATGAAAGTTACAGACCTAGAATTCTGCTTCTAAGTGAAAGAAGCATCTGACTGAGAAATGGTGGGCAAAGAGAATGATGAATGAAAAATCAGGGTTTGATATGGAGTGGAATTAGGGAACAGATATTTTAGCTTTTTTTGTAGAAGGCTTTATTTCCTTCCAGTTTTTCAAAGACAGCAAAGAGACTGCTTTGAACTGCCATGTACACTTTTCTGTCCTGTCCACTACATTGCCATCTTTATTATTTTGTCTTGTTTATTTCATGTAAGATCAGCCCCACATCCTAGTTCGTTGGCCAGTGTCCAAGCAGGTGCATTTAATTATGCATAAAAGGAAGTCTGTAGGAGATGATAAAAAGATCATTTCCTTTGCTTTTCTCATTTTACCTGCAAAGCAGAAAGAAAATATTTGGGTTCATATTACTTATTTAACTCAAAATATGTTTTTCTGAGAAATTGCATATAATCATTTGTAATCATAATTATTTTGCACATAGTGTCAAGATGCTTGTATTTGCTTCATACTTCAGTCATTATCTCAGAAATTCAGGTAAAGAACTAAAATATATGAGGCCCCAAATACTTGAGATGCTATTTTTTAATTTAAAAAAATCCTTCTGTAAGAGGGAAGTGTTCATTATGGAAAAGGTGCTAACAGATTTATTTTATATTATATGCATCTATTATCCTTGGACTTCAAAGGTTATTGTCAAAAATTTTAATTAGTAGAGAATATAAAATATCTGAAGGTATTATTAGGAGTTGATCACTTCTCTTACTTCAGACAGCACTTTTAGTCTCTAGTTTAGGCTACATGATATATTTTCAGTCATGTACTCCAAAAATTTCAATCTGATTTTGACCATAATGTGACAAAATATTTTAACAAAACCAAGGCTCTGGGAAAAGTATAAAAATCATAAAGTGCACACATATGTAAATTTGTTCAAAGAGCAAACACCATCAGTAGGCCTGGACCTTGACAACACTAGGAAAGTTATATTCAGAAAGGACATCTGTACAAGGCAAAGTTACTGAAATGCAACTCACGTCCCATTCAAGTATTAGAATTTTGTAAAGTATCATTTTATAACTTGAAATATGGATGACTAGAAATATTTAATTATCCAGTGATGTGCATTTTGAAGGCATTTGTTGAACTGAGATTTAACCTTTGTTTCAAAATTTATAATCTAATATTGGAGCCAATATCTATTAAAAGAAAAAACAAATTGAGGGAAGACTGCAGGTTAGATCTATTATTATTCAATCTGTTTGCTCAGATGTACTTATAACACTAAAACAAACATCTACATACATTCTTAGAAAATTTCTAAAATCATCTTATTTTGTCACAATTTCATGAATGTGCCAGAACCAACTACAGATAAGGAATAATCTAATAGTTTGTAAGTAAAAGAAAGAAAATAACACTGCATTAGTTTAAATAGATGGAGGCAAACCAAATGCAAGAGACCATAATCAAAAAAATTCCTCAGAATGAAAAAGCAAGTTTTTCAGGCAGGTCTTGACAGTGTTGTGTGTATGTATATATATTATATATATATATATATATATATATATATATATTCTCTCATAACAGACATGCCACCGAAACCTTAGGAGAAAGTGGCAGAGAGTGCTGGTCTAGTAATTTACCCATCAGTTCCCTCATTTTTAATATTCTCTGTTCCTTAAGGAAAGAAAAATATTTTATATTGTAGGATGTTAGAGGTTCAGGCTAGATTTGGAAAGGTGGTAAAATGGGTATTTTCCTCATAGATCTTTCATAACAATCATAAACATAGTTTTATTGTTAGATTTGTATACATACAATTGTTCTATAGACACTATATTTTCCTATACAAAAATATGTTGTTGAGTTGGAAAAAGATGGCAGCATGAGAAGTGAGGCAGAAAACTCACAAAATCAATAAAATATGAAAATACAGCAAATACAACTAATACTGAAAAAGTAACCCAAGAATGCAGAAAAGACTGCCTTCATCTGGGGAAAAGAAAAGACATCACAGAAAAGGGAAAAGTAGCAAAGCTGCAATCCAGTGGGACCCAAGGCCCCTTCCCACCCCAGCTCACAGGTGGGAGGAAGAGTAATGGAGCTGGGAAGGAGTAGAAAACCAAGATTGCTGAACCCCCAGCCGTGAAAACTTGCTCCAGGAGCACGAACCCACATTACATAGTGCCCTGGAGATTCATGGGGTTGGAAAGCAAAACAGGCACAATACTCGGAAAGACTGAGATTCCAGCCACTTCTGGAGAACAGGTATGTACAACTGGCCCCCCTGGGACAAAAGAAAGGCAGGCAGCTTGAAAGGTTTCAAGTAGTAAGAGAGATGCTAAAGGGGCAAAGATTACACAGAGCTCCCTGCTCAGGAGAAAGGGAAGGTGGACATAATCATCCCAGCAAACTCAGCCCAGCAGGTTGGGAACTCTCAGGTGCTTCAGAGGCTCCTTCCCCCTGGCAGAAAACAGTCCCACAACCTGCTGCCCCTGCCATTGCACCAGGCCAGCTGCGGGGTGGCTCTGCCTATGGCAGTTACAGGGTTGTAGCACAGAGGCTCCTCCCTGCATGCTCAGACTTCTGAACCTAGAAGTTACAGGTGTTACAGCCAGGAAGGCAGGAAAGAGCTCTTTCATCCCAGCAGGTGACAGTTCCACTCACCTGCAACTCCCACCAATGCTGCAGGTGCTTGGCAGCTCCAGAGAGTAGACCTTCTGGGCATGAGAGGATGCCTCCTACACAAATCTATTAACCCGTAAGAAACAATTTTTTAAAAACTGAAGAGACAGAAGAATTTGGTCCAAACAAAGTGAATTAAAAAATGTCATAAAGAGGGCTTAGTGAAACTGAAATCACGAATCCTCTTGATAAAGATTTCAAAATAAAAATTATAAACATGCTCACAGAAAAATATTCAAGATATCAGGGAGGACTTCAACAAAGAGATAAAAACTTTGAAAAATATAGTACCTGACATGCAACATTGTGGGGAAGTTGGGGTTCCTATGGCCAGGATCCTCACTGAACTTAAAGCACCTGATGATGTAACTATCCTGTTGCTGGGCTGCCACTTCCACATCCGTAGGCAATAAGCTATTATTGCGCTATATAGAGAGCTCGGCCCAGTGCTTCAGGTGGAGGCAGAGACACTAGTGCTCGACCTACTGCCAGAGAACAAGCCGGCTAATAAACTCTTTCACCCCAAGAACGTTTTGCTGTTGATTTATTTGATCACACTGAATCCATAGCAAACTTGCCCGGGGCTGAAACCCATTGGCAAGAGAAACATACAATGAAGGAATTTGAAAGTAGATTAGAGGAGGTAGAGAAAACAGTAATTGAAATAGAAATCAGAGAACAGGCAAACAAAGAAGCTGAAACACAGAGAAAAGAAAGGATCTCTAGGATCCTTTAATAAGAGAGCTGTGTGACCAATCCAAACAGAACAATATTCACATTATAGGGATAGCAGAAGAAGAAGAGAGAAAAAGTGATAGAAAGGCCCTTTGAGGAAATAATTGCTGAAAACTTCCCTAACTGGGGAAGGAAATAGTCTCAGGTCATGAAAGTACAGAGATCTCCCAACACAAGGGACCCAAGGAAGACAACACCAAGACATATAATAATTAAAATGGCAAAGATCAAGTACAAGAACAGAGTATTAAAAACAGTCAGAGAGAGAAAAAAGATAATTTATAAAGGAAAGCCCATCAGGCTATCAGCAGACTTTTCAGCAGAAACCTTACAGAGCAAAAAGAGTGGCATGATATATTTAATGCAATGAAACAGAAGGGCCTTCAGCCAAGAACACTATACCTGGCAAGATTATAATTTAAATTTGAAGAAGGGATTAGATTTACAGATAAGCAAAACTTGAGGGAATTTACCACCCACAAACAATCTTTACAGTCTATTTTAGAAGTCCTTTTAAGTACACTGTAAACCTAAGGCTAAATAGCTGTCACCAGAAAAAATAAAACTACAGTAAAGGAAGTAGACCAATTAATTACTAAATAAATACAAAATTAAATCAACTACTCACAAAGTTAGTCAAGGTATACACAGAGAGTACAGAATATG
Organism: Manis pentadactyla; assembly: GCF_030020395.1. Classification (NCBI taxonomy): domain Eukaryota; kingdom Metazoa; phylum Chordata; class Mammalia; order Pholidota; family Manidae; genus Manis; species Manis pentadactyla. The sequence continues at coordinate 133,966,546 of NC_080019.1, read as the reverse complement.
ACACCTAACATATAAAGAGTGTAGGAGGAAGAAGAATGGGGGGGAGGAGAACCTTTAGATTGTATTTGATATAGCATAATGAGAGAGTTAAGTTAGACTGTAAGATAGTAAAGAAGCTGCCCTTGAACCTTGGTATTCATGAATCTAAAGCCTGTAATGAAAATCAGTACAAATCTATCAATAATCATCCTAAATGGACTGAATGCACCAATCAAAAGACATAGAGTTACAGAATGGATAAAAAAACAAGACCCATCTATATGCTGCCTACAAGAGACTCACTTCAAATCCAGACACATACACAGACTATAAGTAAAGGGATGAAAAAAGATATTTTATGAAAATAATAGGGAGAAAAAAGCAGGATACCAGTACAGTACTTGTATCAGAAAAAATAGATTTCAAAACAAAGTAACAAGAGACAAAGAAGGTAAAAAATAGATTTCAAAACAAAGGAAAAACAAGTAACAAGAGACAAAAAAACAAATTATCATTACATAATGATAAAGGGGTCAGTCCAACAAGAGGATATAACTATTGCAAATATCTATGTACCCAACATAGGAGCACCTAAATATGTGAAGCAATACAGAATTAAATAAGGAAATAGAACGCAATGCATTCATTTTAGACACTTCAACAAACCACTCACACCTAAAGACAGATCAACCAGACAGAAATAAGTAAGGAGACAGAGACACTGAACAACACATTAGAACAGATGGACCTAACAGACATGTACAGAACACTCCACCCAAAAGCAACAGGATACATATTCTTCTCACTTGTACATGGAACCTTTTGCAGAAGAGATCACATACTAGGCCAAAAAAAGAGCCTCAGTAAATTCAAAAAGATTGAAAGGGTGCCAACCAGCTTCTCAGACCAGAAAGTATGAAACCAGAAACAAATTATGCAAAGAAAACAAAAAAGCCCACAAACACATGGAAGTTAAACAACATGCTCCTAAGTAATCAATGGATTAATGACCAAATAAAATCATAGATCAAGCAATACATGGAGACAAATGAAAAGAACAACTCAATAGCCCCAAACCTGTGGGATGAAGCAAAGGCAGTTCTAAGGAGAAACTATATTGCAATACAGGCATACCTCAAGAAAGAAGAACAATCCCAAATGAACAGACTAAACTCACAAATAATGAAAGAGGGACATAATTAGGATCAGAGCAGAAATAAATAAAATTGAAGAATAAAACAATAGAGAGAATCAATGAAATCACAAGCTGGTTCTTTGAGAAAGTAAACAAAATAGAGAAACCCCTAGCCAGACTTATGAAGAAAAAAAGAGAGTCTATACACAATCAAAACTGAGAAAGAAAAAAATCACTAGACACCACAGAAATACAAAGAATTATTAGAAAATACTATGAAAAATTACTTCCTAATAAACTGGATAACCTAAAAGAAATGGACAACTTTCTAGAAAAATACAACCTTCCAAGACTGACCCAGGAAGAAACAGAAATCTGAACAGACCAGTTAAGAGCAATGAAATTGAATTGGTAATATAAAACTACCTAAGAAAAAAATCTCTGGACCAGATGGCTTCACTGTTGACATTTATCAAACATTTAAAGAACAGCAAACACCCATCCTCCTTAAAGTTTTCCAAGAAGTGGAAGAGGACAGAATACTTCCAATCTCATTCTATGAGGCCAGCGTCACTCTAATACAAAACCAGTCAAACATTCCACACAAAAATGAAATTACTGACTAATATCCCTTATGAACCCAGATGCAAAAATCTTCAACAAAATACTGGCAAACTTAATTCAAAAATACATGAAAAAGATCATCCATCATGACCAAATGGGATTTAGTCCAGAGATTCAAGGATGGTACAATATTTGAAAATCAGTCAATATCATATACCACACCAACAAAAAGGACAAAAATCACAGGATCATTTCAACAGATGCCAAAAAAGCATTTGACAAAAATTCAACATACATTCATCATAAAAATTCAACAATATGCGTATGGAGGGCAAGTACCTCAACTTAATAAATGCCATATATCACAAACTCACAACCAAAATAATACTTAACAGTGAAAAGCTGAAAGCTTTTCCTCTAAGATTGGGAACAAGACATGGATGCCCACTCTCTCCACTTTTATTCAACATAGTACTGGAAGTTCTACCCATGGTAATCAGACAACACAAAGAAATAAAAGTCATCCAGGTTGGTAAAGAAGAAGGTAAACTGTGACTGTTTGCAGATGACATGACATTGTACATAAAAAACCCTAAAGAATCCACCAAAAAGACAAAAAATTCAGCAAATTTGCAGGATACAAAATTAATATACAGAAATCTGTTGTATTCTTATACGCTAATGATGAACTAGCAGGAAGAGAAATCAGGAAAACAATTCCATTCTCAATTGCATTAAAAAGAATAAAACACCTAGGAACAAATCTAACCAAGGAGATGAAAGATCTGTACCCTGAAAACTACAAGACACTCATAAGAGAAATTAAAGAAGATACCAATAAATGGAAACAAATCTCATGCTTATGAAGAATTAATATTGTCAAAATGGCCATCCTGCCTAAAGCAATCTACAGATTCAATGCAATCCCTATCAAAATACTGACAGCATTCTTCAAACCAACTGGAACAAATAGTTCTAAAGTTCATATGGAACCACAAAAGACCCTGAATAGCCAAAGCAATTCTGAGAAAGAAGAATAAAGTGGGGGGATTATGTTCCCTGACTTCAAGATCTACTACAAAGCCACAGTAATCAAGACAATTTAGTACTGCCATAAGAACAGACCTATAGACCAATAGAACAGACTAGAGAGCCCAGATATAAACTGAAGCATATATGATCAATTAATATATGATAAAGGAGCCATGGATATACAATGGAGAAATGACAGTCTCTTCAACAAGTGGCATTGGCTAAACTGGACAGCTGCATGTAAGACAATTAAACTGGATTATTGTCTAACTCCATACTCAAATGTAAACTCAAGTTGGATCAAAGACCTAAATGTAAGTAATGAAACCATAAAATTCATTTAAAAGAAAACATAGGTAAAAATCTCTTTAATATAAACATGAGCAACTTTTTCCTGCAAACATCTCCTCAGGAAGGGAACAAAAGCAAAACTGAAAAAACGGGACTACATCAAACTAAAAAGTTTCTGTACAGCAAAGGACACCATCAGTGGAACAAAAAGGCATCCTACAGTAGGGGTGAATATATTCATAAATGACATATCCAATAAGTGGTTGATATCCAAAATATGTAAAGAGCTCACGTGTCTCAACAAACAAAACACAAATAATCCAATTAAAATTGGGCAGCAGATACGAACAGACCCTTCTCCATAGAAGAAATTCAGATGGCCAACAGGCACAAGAAAACATGCTCCACATCGCTAATCATCAGGGAAATGTAAATTAAAACCACAATGAGATATCATCTCACATCACTTAGGATGGCCAACAAACAAAAGACAAGAATCAACAAATGCTGGCGAGGATGCAAAGAAAGGGAAATCCTCCTACACTGTTGATGGGAATGTAAATTAGTTCAACCATTGTGGAAAGCAATGTGGATGTTCCTCAAAAAACTAAAAATAAAAATACCATTTCACCCAGTCATTCTGCTCCTAAGAATTTACCCAAAGAAGACAAAATCCCTGATTCAAAAAGACATATGCACCCCTATGCTTATTGCAGCACTATTTACAATAGCCAAGATATGGATGCAATCTAAGTGTCTATCAGTTGATGAATGGATAAAGAGGTGGTACATATACTCAATGGAATATTATTCAGCCATAAGAAGAAAACAAACCCTACCATTTGCAACAACATGGATTGAGTTAGAGGGTATTATGCTCAGTGAAATAAGCCAGGTGGAGAAAGACAAGTAACAAATGATTTCATTATTTGTGGAGTATTATGACAAAGCAAAACTGCACAGCAGCAGACTCACAGACTCCAAGAAGGAACTAGTAGTTACCAAAGGGAAGGGGGTGGGGAGGGAGGAAGAAGGGGCTTAAGGGACACTATAATTCACAATCACAATATAGGTAAGTCACAGTGAAAGCAGTACAGCACGGAAAAGACAAGTAATGACTCTATATCATCTTACTGTGCTGATTGACAGTGACTGCAGTGGGGGTGGTGAGGACTTGATATGGGTCAATGTTGAAACCACAATGTTGTTCGTGTGAAACCTTCATAAGATTGTATATCAATGATACTTGAATTAAAAAAACAATACAGTATATGATAATACACATAACATACAAAAAATATGTTGTCAATCTTTCCGACTTGATAAATCTGCTAACCAGGGAAAAAATTTGTTTTCATGGCAGCTTTCCCTTTCCCTATTGCACAAGAGATGGATGACTTATTTGAATAACAATTACAGTTGCAAAGTTTTCAATGAGCATTACATAGAAATAGTAAACTTTTAGAAGTGTGAATATGTTTCCAAACTACTGGTCAATTTCATCATAACCTAGCATTTTTAAATGAGATAACTCTTTAGTTGGAACTCATATTATCAATTTTACTGCTCATAAATTCTTTTTAATCCAACTTGCAAGAAAACTATCATTTCCCAGTAAAATACAGAAGAGCATGGCAATTTTTTAATAAATATGTATCACTTTGCACAGTGCACATTATATTGCACATTTTCAATAAATATTTGATAAATGAAAGAAAAGTGATTTTAATATTTTAATTATTTTATACATTTTCTAATTGAATATTTGGAAATTAAATATATATTACATATAAGAAATAGCATTTCATTTCTCTGTATGATGTAACCATGCTGTCCTCAAGTTTTAATTTAATTTTAATTTAAAATAATTTTCAATCATGCTTTCCTGAAAATGTTACTTGAGATGGAATGGTGTTTCATTCACATCATTATTATGTTAAAGACTGCTCAGTAGGCTTTACCTTTACAAGAAAATAAATTATCATGGACTTCTTAAAAAACACCAAAAGTGTGTGTGTGTGTGTGTGTGTGTGTGTGTGTGTGTGTGTGTGTAAAATCAACATACTAACTTTTTCCCATTAAGATATTCAAGAACCTAATCAAGAAGTTGAGTTTAAAGGCCTGCATAGAGATTTCTATTAATATGACAAGTTCTAGTTTTGTTACATTTTGGTTATTTAGGTAAGCATTTGTTCAGCAGCAAGCAAGTTCAAGTTGAATACCAGCAAGATAAATTGTCTAAAATTTGGAGAGCACCATTTTCAATAAGCATGTTACAGTAATACGAATTTGGGATTGGAACTACAGAGTTGAATTTTACTTAATATCCAAATTCTGATCTAACTAGAGTGATAATTATGTAACCCAGTAGCTAGAGTTAAACAGAATATTTTTTGAAGTTACCAGACACTATGTATAAGTGTGTATATGTGTTTATATACTAACTCCATCAGAAATTGGATTTCTTATTTTTCATAATATCAGATAGTATACATTTAAAAAAATTTTTAAACTACACCATTGACTAACAAGTGGGAGGATTAAGAATAAACAATTTAATTAGTAATTGCAGGAATTCGAAAATAGCAATTAGAAATAAATACAACATAATACACAAAAAGAATATACACTTCTGCATCAAATAGATCTTATTTAGAGTTCTGATTCTGACCTGTACAGATATACGATTATGTGCAAGTGACTATCTCCTGGAGTCTCAGTTTACTCGTTAAAAACAAATACAGATTACAAAAGTCTCTTTCATGGTTGTTGCTAGGAGAATTTCCCAAGGGATGAAATGTCATAGTCATCTAATCATACTAATCAATTACCAAACTTTAATAGAAGAAATTGTACAGTTATATTCAGGAATGGTAGTTTTTATGGCAAATTAATGATTTATATATGCATTATGTATGCATATTTTAATAACAGAAATTGGAAAATTTTAATTTATATATACTGTTTTTAAATTATGAAATGCTTATAATTTAGGAATAATGAATTTATTTTTAGTTTTTCTGTGAAAACTTTATCCTTAGGATAGATAGGTAAACTCAAAGATAAGAGCTGTAATTCTTCATTGTGTGCATTTTCACTAAAACTATACAGTTTTTCCCTAGTTAGTACTTATCATAGATATTTTGGTTAGTGCGTTTTTAGTTTTTATTCTTTTCTTAATCTCAAAAGTGATACCTGGATTTTCAGGTAAAGTTACATGAATGAAGCTAAACAAATTAGATTCTGTCTTAAAGCTTAAGTCAGAAAGCTGATAATGTTCTTGTTTTTAAATGAAGTTCTTTTTAACTGAAGGAAGGAACAGTAAATTTTATATGTGGTTTATACAACTCTTCTTCAATTTAAAGTTTCTCCTCCAATTTAGGTTTTCCTTCTAGAATTAGAAAATAAACATTTCTGACAAAGTTTCTAGATTTAATTAATTTTCGTCTACAGGACTCCTGAATAACTCCTAAATTAAAAAAGAAAAACTGACTTGACTGGTTGCTTCACATATTAAACATGAAGAAAATAGCCTTTCTCCCCACCCTATTTAAAACAATACCTCCTCAACTCCCATTTACCTTGCATCACTGTCTTTCTCTTATACTCTGTTTCAAGTTTATTTATGATATTTCTCACCATTTACTTATTATCTGTCTTCCTAATAGAACAGAAGGGAAGAGACTGCCTCTTTTTTATTAGTGGTGTATTTACAATACCTAGAATAGAAATATCATTCCAGGAGTGGACAGTTGATGAATATTTGCCAAATGAAAGAAATGGAATAATGTAAAGAAAATTTCATAAAACAGTAAATTTTCAAAAAGAAAACTATTTGCTATTTCCTGAAAGAAGTTGATTGATCACAGATATTCTTTTATATAAACAATTTAATTTTTGTCTACAGGACTATTTAAGTACATAAAGTAAACTTGATGTTTTATTTTGTGGTTGTTTTGGTTTATCTATAAAATCAAAATTTCTTCTCCCAATATCCCCATAGATATGAATAAACATCATTTAATCCTTTGCTTATGACAGATATCCAAGAGCTATCCTAGAATTCTGAATCATTCTCATCTTCCAGAGTAATTTGACCACCTTTTAAATATCTGCCACATCTATTATTTTCTCATTTGCCATCACTGGTAAAAAATAACAAAGATAGTATAAGTCAAAAACATCTTATCAATAAAAGTAAAAGGCAAAAATGGAAATTCTGTTCAAGTTTCATAAACATTTCCCCTCCTGGTATTTTGGTGTCACCAAAAATAAGAAAATTCTATTTTATACTAAAAAATTTAATTAGTTAAGGTTTTATATATTTTCAGCTAGCATTTTTTATCTTTACTGACAAATTGGTCCACAAAATATACTGAAAAGCAGCACTGGACTTTAAACTTTAAAATCACATTCAACACGCATTGTGGGTTATATAGAGCAGTTATTTCCAAACATGATTGATAGAATTAACAAAGTAAAATTAACTTTGTGAAACTCTGTCACAGGAAAACAGCAGGATCATTTTTCAGCTTATTTGATGGTTATGGTTAGAGAAATCTGACATAGAATATGAGCCAAGTGGCATGCAACAGATAGCACATGAGGATGTAATTAATTTTATTTGCTATAAGCATATAATTTGTATAAAATTCTCACAGTTATATAGAGGTAGTTCTGGAACTTTTATACTGCATAGGAAATCTCAAGCAACTTAAAGCCCAAGTCTATGTTGCTTTATCAGAGTAACCACCTAGACAGGGTTATTTGTTAATTCACTCCAGTACCACTATGAGATTGTTCACAAGATATCTAGTTTTGTTTTCTCTTATGTTCTAGTGACACTGAGATGATGGTTTTGAAGACGCTACATAGCAGGCAACAAAGGCAAGTGATCCGTCAGAGACTGGGTGGTTGGCACAAACAGAAAGGTCATGAGGAAATTGTTACTAAAAGTTTGGAAACACCTTGAGAAGACTGAATGAGAGCTGAACCAACATTGCAGAAAATGTTGTTGGAAGCAGGTGAAGAGGAAAACTTAGTTACCTAATGGCAAAAGGTTTGGCAAAACTATTGCTGATATTAATAAGAAAAATAACATACCTAATAAACTCATAGATTTGCTTTCATGTATTTCTAAGCAGAGTGTAGAAGGGGCTAATTGGCTTCTTCATGCTTCCTGTGGTAAGATGCAAGAAGGTAAACATGAACTAAAAAAGGAACTGTTTGCTTTTCAAGAATATTCTGCATTATTCTTGTTGGGATAAAAACTAAAAAGCTGACATGTGTCTGGCTGGATTTCAGAACTTCTATGAACCAGTGATTATCATGTGTGTCCTCTTTCCTGCGTGGAAGAATGGGAATGTCTACTGAAATCATCCTATGCTGTCTCACCATAGTACATTTGAGGTGTATGTGGGAGTGGGGCAGAAAACTTCTCTAGTTAGTGTTTTCAGATGAAGAGGACCCATAATTGATGAGTGTGGAAACATTCACTCATGGAAATGTACATAAGGATATTTATTTGCACTTGAATATGATTAAGGTAATACTGTGCTAGAACTTAACTATAAGCCATATTCTGTAAGGAAATGAGATATTATGTTAACCTGAGACCTTCATAGTTAGAAGAAGCTTAATGTGGTCACATAAAGCATGAAGTGAGAGGGAGTGAGGGAGAAAGAATGTGACTGTATTTGAAGTTAGGTTCTTTAAAGAGATAATTAAGGTAAGGTAAGATCATACTGGTAGGCCCTAGTCCAGTATGGCTGGTGTCCTTGTAAGAGCTGGAGATTAGAACACCATGTGAAGACAAAGGGAAAAGATGGTCAGCTACAGGTTAAGAAAAGAGGTCTCAGAATAAAATCAACCCTCTCTACACCTTGATCTTACATTTCTAGCTTCTAAAATTGTGAGAAAATAAATTTCTGTTAAAACACCAAATCTGTAGTATTTGTTATTATAGCCCTAGAAGACTAATAATGCAATTCTCCAGAAACAGGTAAAGGATATGAACTTATGTATAACACTTCACAATGTTTACTTTACTTCATAAGCAAATCAGGTATAGCCCAGAACCCAGTACTCATGATTGGCTATCAGTCCAATATCTGTTAATTATTTGGTTCAACCTCTTTTTCAGAAATTTGCATCTATTATCTATATATCAGTCATCTACCATTGTATCTACACCTATATGTGTACGTGTGTGTGTGTGTGTGTGTGCATGTGTATGTACTTACTTGAGCTACTTTTCTGAGCCAGGAGATGAGAAGATAAAGGTCACTACTTCTTAGTATTTTGTACTTCTTGCTCTTTTTCTTTCTTTGCTCAGTCCCTTCGAAAGCAAGAAAGTCAACTTATTCTTTTGCAAGTTAGGATACGTTAATCCATACTATTGCTTCAAAGTTTAGAATTTGTAACACACCTGAGGCCAATCTTCACAGGCACTGATGAAGTTATTCCCAGGATGGTTCTGGAGTGTACTCCAGTATCTGCTACCATCAGCTCGACCCCTCATTCACCTCCTTGGATAGACACTGGGGTGATAATGTATTTAAAGATAATGGTAATATATACAGGGGAACAGAAATGGGTAAGCACAGCCCTCACTGGCTTATACTCTCAAGGCAACCCTGACTCCAATTTCCTTACCCTGATCTAACCATGGAAATCAAAGACATCTAGATTACTTTCAGTTTCCTAGGAATTTATCATTTTTTCCACTTTGAAAAACAAATAACTATAACTCTGCCCTTGAGATTAAGTAAAGACAATATTTTGTTACAAAAATAGCATGGTTACAAATTTCATGATGATGGAGTGGGTAAAGGATAAAAGTTTACCTCTGACCATTCTGAGGCATTTACAAAAATCAAAACAAATCCATGATAATTTTCCAATAGGTAACCCATTTTAAAAATAAATAAACAGACAGACAAATAAATAAATTGAAGTGTTATTACTCTGGTGTATTTATTTCCTTATTGCAAAACTCAACCACTTCCTATTTAATATCTCCTCTCTATTCTGTCTCCATACTGAAAATCTGATAAAATGAAATTATACTTTTGGGAGGTAATGCTGTTTTTCTACCCACTAAAGGTGAAATAGACATGTAATTTTTACATGTTTTTTTAGACTGGCTAGGAAAACTAGACTTATTATTTCTGAGTATAAATAGTTCAAAATTACAATAAACTTTTAAGAAGCAGATAAATATTAATGCCACAGGTAAACCCCACCAGAAATTCAATTTATTTCCTTTCATTTATTAAACTTTTATAATTGCGTATAAATAACTGCATAAACATATAATTATTAAAAAGCAATAATGGAGTAGCCAAGATGATGGCGTGAGTAGGGCGGCAAAAATATCCTCCCCCAAAAATATATCTTTTTGAAAATACAACAAATACAACTATTTCTAAAAGAGAGACCAGAAGATACAGTACAATAGCCAAGCTACATCTACACCTGCGAGAACCCAGGGCCTCACAAAGGGGGTAAGATACAAGCCACGGCCCGGCGGGACCCGAGTGTGCCCCACTCTCCCTGGTGGGAGGATAGGAGTCGGAGAGGGGAGGGAGTGGGAGCCCAGGACTGCTAAATACCCATCCCTAGTCATCTGCAACAGGAGCACAGACACACAGTGTGTGGTGTGCTAGCTACTAAGGAAACAGAACAGGAAAACCTGCAAGCAGGTTCCCACAGATGGAGCCCCTGGGACAAAACAAAAGTGAGTGCTTTTTGAAAATCTTAAAGGGACAGGAGCGTCACAGTTGGATGTAAGTGTCCCAGCACACTCAGCCCAGCAGCTGGGAATCCTGGGGAACTTCGGGCACCCTAACCCCCTGGATGGCAGCACAGCACAGAGTCTCCCCATCCCCCTGCGGCCGCCCTGGCCAGACTCAGAGAACCCATGAGCATACAGTTGCCCAGCACAAGCCAATAGGGGTCACTGTTCTTGCAGGAGAGGAATATGATGAGCAAGTGGGAAGGGACTTTGTTCTCCCAGCTAACACACGCACCAACTGCCCATGACTCCCTGTATGGCTATAAAAAGGCAGAAGAATTTGATTCAGACCAGAATCATAAAGACATCCCCTGAGGGGAAACCTGGGGAGATAAATTTAACCAATCTTCCTGAAAAAGAATTCAAAATAAGGTCATAACCATGCTGATGGAGCTGAAGAGAAAAATGCAAGAGCTAACAGATAAAGTTGGGAGGGAGAAAACAGAAATAAAATAATCTCTGGGAGGACATAAAAGCAGAATGGATGAGATGCAAGAGGCCATTGACAGAACAGAAATCAGAGAACAGGAACGCAGAGAAGCTGATGCAGAGAGAGATAAAAGGATCTCCAGGAATGAAAGAATATTAAGATAACTGTGTGACCAATTGAAATGGAACAATAGCTGCATTATAGGAATACAAGAAGAAGAACAGAGAGAAAAGGGGATAGAAAGTGTCTTTGAAAAAATAAATGCTGAAAACTTCACCAAACTGGGGGAGGAAATAGCCTATCAGACCACGGAAGCTCACAGAACTCCCAACACAAGGGACCCAAATAGGACAATACCAAGACACATAATACTTAAAATGGCAAAGATCAAAGACAAGGACAGAGTATGAAAGGCAGCCAGAGAGAGAAAAAAGGTCACCTACAAAGGAAAATCCATCAGGCTATCATCAGACTTCTCAACAGAAACCTTACAGGCCAGAAGAGAATGATATGATATATTTAATGCAATGAAACAGAAGGGCCTTGAACCAAGGATACTGTACCAGCACGATGATCATTTAAATATGAAGGAGGGATTAAACAATTCCCAGACAAGCAAAAGTTGAGGGAATTTGCCTCCCACAAACCACCTCTACAGGGTATTTTAGAGGGACTGCTCTAGATGGAAGCACTCCTAAGGCTAAACAGAAGTCACCAGAGAAAATAAAATCACAGCAAAGAAAGTGGAACAATCAAATACTAACTAAAGGCAAAAATTAAATCAACTACCCACAAGAGCAGTCAAAGGAAACATAAAAGAGCAAACACACACACAAAAAACATCTAACATACAAGGAATGGAGGAGGAGGAATAAGAAGGGAGAGAAATAAAGAATCATCAGACTGTGTTTATAATAGCTCAATAAGCGAGTTAAGTTAGATGGGAAGATATTAAAGAAGCTAACCTTGAACCTTTGGTAACCACGAATCTAAAGCCTCCAATGGCAATAAGTACATATCCTTCAATAATCACCCTAAATATAAATGGACTGAATGCACCAATCAAAAGACACAGAGTCACTGAACAGATAAAAAAACAAGACCCATCTTTATGCTGCTTACAAGAGACTCACCTTAAACCCAAAGACATGCACAGACTAAAAGTCAAGGGATGAAAAAACATATTTCATGTAAACAATAAGGAGAAAAAAGCAGGTGTTCCAGTACTAGTATCAGAAAAAATAAACTTTAAAACAAAGAAAGTCACAAGAGATAAAGAAGGACATTACATAATGATAGAGGGGTCAGTCCAACAAGAGGATATAACCATTATAAATATGTATGCACCCAATACAGGAGCACCAACATATGTGAAACAAATACTAACAGATTTAAAGGAGGAAATAGAATGAAATGCATTTATTTTAGGAGACTTCAACCCACCACTCACTCCAAAGGACAGATCCACCAGATGGAAAATAAGTAAGGACACAGAGGCACCGAACAACACACTAGAACAGATGGAACTAATAGATATCTATAGAACTCTACACCCAAAAGCAGAAGGATACACATTCTTCTCAAGTGCACATGGAACACTCTCCAGAATAGACCACATACTAGGCCACAAAAAGATCCTCAGTAAATTCAAAAAGGTTGAAATTCTACCAACCAACTACTAAGATCACAGAGGTATAAAACTAGAAATAAACTGTTCAAAGAAAGCAAAAAGGCTCACAAACACATGGAGGCTTAACAAAATGCTCCTAAATAATCAATGGATAAACAACTAAATAAAAATACAGATCAAGCAATAAATGGAAACAAATGACAACAACAACAAAAAGCCACAACTTCTGTGGGATGCAGCGAAAGCAGTTTTAAGAGGAAAATATGTATAAATTCAGGCCTATTTAAAGAATGAAGAACAATCCCAATGAATAATCTAAAGTCACAATCATTGAAATTGGAAAAAGAAGAACAAATGAGGCCTAAAGTCAGCAGAAGGAGGGACATAATAAAGATCAGAGAAGAAATAAATAAAATTGAGAGAAATAAAACAATAGAAAAAAAATCAATGAAAGGAAGAGCTGGTTCCATGAGAAAATAAACTAAATAGATAACCCTCTGGCCAGACTTATTAAGAGAAAAATAGAATCAACAAACATCAACAGAATCAGAAATGAGAAAGGAAAAATCATGACGGACCCCACAGAAATACAAAGAATTATTAGAGAATACTATAAAAACCTATATGCTAACAAGCTGAAAAACTTAGAAGAATTGGACCACTTCCTATAAAAATATAACCTTCCAAGACTGACCAAGGAAGAAACAGAAAATTGAAACAGACCAATTACTAGCAATGAAATTGAAGCGCTAATCAAAAAACTACCCAAGAGCAAAACTCCCAGGCCAGATGGATTTACCGCAGAATTTTATCACACATACAGAGAAGACATAAAACCCATTATCCCTAAAGATTTCCATAAAATAGAAGAGGAGGGAATACTCTGAAACTCATTCTATGAAGCCAGCATCACCCTAATAACAAAACCAAGCAAAGAGCGCACCAAAAAAGATTACAGACTAATATCCCTGAGAAACATAGATGCAAAAATACTCAACAAAATATTAGCAAACCGAATTCAAAAATACATCAAGAGGATCATACACCATGACCAAGTGGGATTCATCCCAGGGATGGAAGGACGGTACAACATTCGAAAATCCATCAACATCATCCACCACATAAACAAAGAGGACAAAAATCACATGATCATCTCCATAGTGTTGAAAAAGCATTTGACAAAATCCAACATCCATTCATGACAAAAACTCTCAACAAAATGGGTATAGAGGGCAAGTACCTCACCATAGTAAAGGCCATATATGATAAACCCACAGCTAACATCATACTGAACAGCAAGAAGCTGAAAGCATTTCCTTTGAGATCAGGAACAAGACAGGGATGCCCACTCTCCCCACTGTTATTCAACATAGTACTGGAGGTCGTAGCCACGGCAATTAGACAAACCAAAGAAATACAAGGAATCCAGATTGGTAAAGAAGAAGTTAAACTGTCACTATTTGCAGATGACATGATATTGTACATAAAAAACCCTAAAGACTCCACTCCAAAACTACTAGAACTGTTATCGGAATTCAGCAAAGTTGCAGGATACAAAATTAATACACAGAAATCTGTGGCTTTCCTATACACTAACAATGAACTAATAGAAAGTGAAATCAGGAAAACAATTCCATTCACAACTGCATCAAAAATAATAAAATACCTAGGAATAAACCTAACCAAGGAAGTGAAAGACCTATACCCTGAAAACTATAAGACACTATTAAGAGAAATTAAAGAGGACACTAACAAATGGAAACTCACCCCATGCTCTTGGCTAGGAAGAATTAATATTGTCAAAATGGCCATCCTGCCCAAAGCAATATACAGATTCGATGCAATCCCTATCAAATTACCAACAACATTGTTCATCGAAATGGAACAAATAGTTCAAAAATTCATATGGAAACAACAAAGACCTTGAATAGCCAAAGCAATACTGAGAAGGAAGAATAAAGTGGAGGGGATCTCGCTCCCTAACTTCAAGCTCTACTACAAAGCCACAGTAATCAAGATAATTTGGTACTGGCACAAAAACAGAGCCACAGATCAATGGAAAAGAATAGAGACTCCAAACATTATCCCAAACATATATGGTCAATTTATATATGATAAAGGAGCCATGGACATACAATGGGGAAATGACAGCCTCTTCAACAGCTGGTGTTGGCAAAACTGGACAGCTACATGCAAGAGAATGAAACTGAATCATTGTCTAACCCCATACAGGAAAGTAAACTCGAAATGGATCAAAGACCTGAATGTAAATAATGAAACCATAAAACTCTTAGAAAAAAACATAGGCAAAAATCTCTTGGACATAAACATGAGTGACTCCTTCATGAACATATCTCCCTGGGCAAGGGAAACAAAAGCAAAAATGAATAAGTGGAACTGTATCAAGCTGAAAAGCTTCTGTACAGCAAAGGACACCATCAATAGAACAAAAAGGAATCTTACAGTATGGGAGAATATATTCATAAAATCCCAATAAAGGGTTGATATCCAGAATATATAAAGAGCTCATGCACCTCAACAAACAAAAAGCAAATAATCCAATTAAAAAATGGGCAGAGGAGCTGAACAGACAGTTCTCTAAAGAAGAAATTCAGATGGCCAACAGACACATGAAAAGATACTCCCCATCGCTAGTCATCAGAGAAATGAAAATTAAAACCACAATGAGATATCACCTTACATCAGTAAGGATTGACACACAACAACAAATGTTGGTGAGGTTGGTGAGAAAGGGGAACCCTCCCACAGTGCTGGTGGGAATGTAAATTAGTTCAACCATTGTGGAAAGCAATATGGAGGTTCCTCAAAAAAAAAAAAATAGAAATACCATTTGACCCAGGAATTTCACTTCTAGGAATTTACCCTAAGAATACAACAGCCCAATTTGAAAAAGACAGATGCACCCCTATGTTTATAGCAGCACTACTTACAATAGCCAATAAATGGAAGCAACCTAAGTGTCCATCAGTAGATGAATGGATAAAGAAGATGTGGTACATATACACAATGGAATATTATTCAGTCATAAGAAGAAAACAAATCCTACCATTTGCAACAACATGGATGGAGCTAGAGGGTATTATGCTCAGTGAAATAAGCCAGGTGGAGAAAAACAAGTACCAAATGATTTCACTCACATGTGGAGTATAAGAACAAAGGAAAAACGGAAGGAACAAAACAGCAGCAGAATCACAGAACCCAAGAATGGACTAACAGTTACCAAAGGGAAAGGGACTGGGGAGTGTGGGTGGGAAGGGAGGGATAATGGGGGGAAGAAAGGGGGCATTATGATTAGCATGTATAATGTGGGGTGGGTCATGGGGAGGGCTGTGCAACACAGAGAAGACGAGTAGTGTCTCTACAGCATCTTACTATGCTGATGGACAGTGACTGTAGTGGGGACTTGGTGATGGGGGGATTCTGGTAAACATAATGTTCCTCATGTAATTGTAGATTAATGATACCAAAATAAATAAATAAAGCAATAATATCAAGGACTAACTTTTAAAATTTATCTTTTTAAATGTGTGTTCTATTTAGTGGAGTCCAAACATTAGCTGAGAAGTAAAGAATAGAAAGGAAAAAGAGGAGAACCAAGGTCTGGATCTTTCTCTAACTGTGTTCATTATAGGCATGCATAAAACTGGGACTAATAATCATGAATTTTTATCCTCCAACCTAAAATAATTTATCTATATTATCTCCTTTATATATCAGCTTCAGACAAAAACATATCAAAATGAAAATTATACAGTGAAATAATTTTCATGTTTTACAGTTTTTGTATTGTCTTTACTCATTCAAGTAACTCAAAGAATTATCCTATGTTGTACTTACTGGTAAGTCTAAGCAGAGTTGATATGCAAATACTCTCAATTTC
Source organism: Manis pentadactyla (assembly GCF_030020395.1). Classification (NCBI taxonomy): domain Eukaryota; kingdom Metazoa; phylum Chordata; class Mammalia; order Pholidota; family Manidae; genus Manis; species Manis pentadactyla. Next base: position 133,949,789 of record NC_080019.1, on the reverse strand, counting down.
TTTAGAGGCTTTGATCTTCAAGATAGTTAACAACTTGTTTGATGGCTATGTCCACTTAATTCATTGAATTGACATGTAGTGTTACCCCTGTGTAAAATTATCTGCACATCCTGTTTCAGCTCGTTTTTTTCTACAAGATTTTTTCTACTAAAAGTGAGTTCTATATTCCAACAAAAATGAAATGAAGTCTTTATCAAATTAAAAGTGGGCCTAATGTGAAAATATTGGGATGTACTGCACAGCAGGTACAATAGTTGTATCTTACCTTGAACTGTTTTAACAAAAAACATAGACCAGGTGGTTTAACCAACAGGAATTTATTTCTCATAGTTTGGAGGAATGTGGTCCAACATGGAGGTGTGGGCAGATTGAGTTTTTTGATGAAGACCTTCTTCCTGACTTGCAAATGGCTGGCTTCTAGCTGTATCCTTACATGGCAGAGAGAAGAAGCACCAGGGTTTCGTTGTGTTCTTAAAGGATTACTTATCCCGTTGTGGGGGCTCCACCCTCATGACCTTATCTAAACCTAATTGCAGTAGTTCCCCTTTATCTGTAGGGGATACACTCCAAGACTTGCAGTGGATGTCTGAAATTTCAAATAACCTTCTTTATACTATTTTTTATACATACATATCTATGATAAACTTTTATTTATAAATTAGGCATAGTAAGAGATTAACAATAATAACTATCAATAAAATAGAACAATTATAACAATATACTATAATTAAAGTTATGCAAATGTGGTCTCTCTCCCTCTCTCTCAAAATATCGTATTCTACTGTACTAACCCTTCTTCCCAAGCTGAAGTGATATGATAAAATGCCAAACTGATGAAATGAAGTGAGGTGAATGACCACATTGTGGCATAGCACTGGGCTACTATTGACCTTCTGATGATAGATCAGAGGAGGATAATCTGCTTTCTGACTGTGGCTGACTGTGGGTAAAGGGAAACCTTGGATAAATGGGGACTACTGTACATCCCAAATGCCCCATCTCCACATACCACCACTTTGGGGACTGGACTTCAGATAAGAATTCTGGGGGGACACAACCATTCAGTCTATAACATGTGATAAGACACAAAAGTATAAAATGGTAATCATTCCCATGTAACAAAAGTTAGTTTTACTGAGAAATAAAATTAATATAAGTAAAATTTATAGAATCAATATTTTATCATATAAACATTTTTCTAAAGACAAAGGTTCATATAAACAAAACTAATGCAAAACGTAAAACAAAGCTAATATATAGACCTCATGATGAATATATACCTCAAATAAGAGGGAGAGTAGGGAAACAAAATTATATTCTCATTATTTTAATATTATCCTAATTTCAATTATATTCATTTAAGTTTTCAATTTGAAAAATAAATTTGTGTTTGGAAAAACACAGGTATTTCAATATAATCCAATGAAGTCAATAATGAGGGTAAAAGCCCATTTATGGCTGCTGATTCTATAGAAGGATATGTCCTTCCCAATAACTGCTTTATCTGTCTATGCTGTGTAATCATTCCTCCTGGTAGTAGCTAAGAAAATTAAACCAGATTCTGGAAGGGAATGACAGCTAACCTACAGTGTTTGAGATGAACCACTCTAATAGTCTTCTAAGCCATGGAAAACCTGATTTCACAATGGAAAAGGTGAGTGAATGGGTTACTAGTATGTAATTATTAAGGGTTTTGAAATGGCTGAACATCCTCATTTGTGCCACAGTCCTACAAAATACCAGTAGCTCACCCGTGTAAAACAGTTTTAAAAAGTGAGAGATCAATTTTTTCATTTAGTTTAAAAAGTTCTAGCTAAACAGGAAGTCTGATGTTTTAACCAACCCCTGGCCACTTATTCACTGGTTACATTCAAGCATATTCCAAGTTTCTCTTCCAAAGGTTAGAAAGTAAAGAATTAATGAAAAAGCAGATATGAATTGATTTTTGAACAAGTTAGCCTGCTATCATTTGCAATATTGTCTGGGGACAGCATTCTGCTGATGGAAACTGGGGAAATAGCAGAGAACCAATGGGTTAAGGACCATATAAAGAAAAGACTGGAGTGAAGTGTTATTCTTTCATCCTTTAATTCTGGTAAGGCAATGTCCTATTTTTTTCTCTTGTATTTTTAATTGAAAACTAAGGCTGTTTCACAGAAGTGCAACATCTCATCAGGTGGAAAAGTGTTGCTGATTAGTAACAGCACAAGATTTTCTCAATGATGTCTAAAAAAATCATGTTTTCATTGAGTCTTTTTGAAATATTTATCTCTGCATCAAGGAAAGACCTCCTCAAGGCTGACTCTCCACTCCCTCTGAGCTGCTTTATCCTGGGGCTACTTAGAAGAACTGTCTCAAAGGCTGCTGATAACTGGGGTAAAAGCAAACAGAAGTGCTGCCTGTCCTGTAGGCCACGTGACTACAATCTCCTCCAGAGCCCCTCTTTGTAAAGTGAAGGTAGCAACTGACATATACCAGATGATCTGTTTTACTTATTTTCAGTGACTTACTGTTATAGTCTCAGAAGCAGCAGCAAGCTGACTGTCACGGTCTTCCTCAGTGTTTCACAAGTGGCAGGCATCCCTTCTTCCTGTCTTACAGTGGCAGGGCGTCTCTGCCTCTTTTTATAGTTCCATGGTTATTTCAGTTATGATCAGGTGAATCAGTGCCTGTACTCAGTCAAAATCTTAACAGGAAATAAGAAATGATACATTTTGGAAAATTATTAAGGAATAGAAAAAAGGTTAGAGGTGTATCCATCAAAGTTAAGCTTTTACAAAGTTTCTCAATATCTACTAGCATTCTCTTTCTCTCTCTACTCTCTCTCACATTTCTTCCTTTTTTTCTTTCAAATTTATAATTTCTCTATACATGTGTATTTGGGATTTCCCTCAGGATAATTCACTGGAGAAACATGGGCTGTTGCTTCCTGGATCTACAGACATTTATATCTTATTTTGATAACACAGAACAGTAGAATTTTCTTAATCATTTAAACATTCAGTAAAGTTGAGAAGGGACAATGGTTAAGTAACACATATCATTTAAATTGTATTCTTGGGAAACTAGCAATTCTAAGTTCCCTGCCTATACATATTCCAATTGAAAACCAGGGTTTTATTTTTTCCTCTCTCTTAAATAAGTAGTATTTATTAATCAGAACATTATACAGGCTTTTTCTGGTCCAATTAGTGTCTTAGTGCCTCTGTGTCTCCCCTCCACTCCTGAAACTGGGGAGACTGAGAGTTTTGCCTGCCATATATGGGACAAAGGAACTTGGATTCCCCCTCTTCACCCTGCCTTGTGCTAACGCTGCCCTATCTCTCTCCCACCAAGCTGCACTTGATGACCTATAAAATGAGTAAATTCTACTAAATGCAGCCTTTCTTAGCCAGATTATAGGAGATAACTAGACACTACTGTCCTAAGGCACATGTTGTAGGAAGTGTCCTTGAGACATCTGAGTAAATAGTCAGTGAAACCATTGTCAGCAGACCTTTAAAAGTAACATTAACTCCATACTTATTTGGAGACTTCTTATCCCTCTCATCTTATCCCTTCTCATCTTTCAAGTTTCAGGCTTTTGAACGTGAATCATTAGCTGATGAAGAGGGCAGGTGAGGACTTTGTCTCTGACTAATCCAAGCTCTGAATTCTTTAGCTGTTTTCCGGTGAGGTCCTGTGAGGGTGGGCCTTCCCTGTTTCTGTAAAGAAGGAAATTCCCTTTTATCATATTTTGTTTTATCTTTATTCTAAGCTTCATTGTAAAAACCCTATGAAGTATGCCAAGGCTTGCTCTTAATATGTTAATGAGAGCATAAAAAAATCTTTAAAAATTTCTCTTAAAGCTGTTTCAAGTTTAAGATCACTATCCTGTTCTGGCCTCAAACACCATCACAAAGATGAGTTTGGCTCTTTATCTTTGCATTTTTGTTCTACTAACTTTAATTTTTCCTAAGGCTGATGAATGTCTCAGGCAAAATAGAAATAAGTATAGTAGGATGAGAAATAAAAGTACATTAATACATATTTTTTAAAATACATGTATCCAGTTATTCTCATGTAAAAACTTGTTCATCTTTGAGTTATTCCTGTGGTACATACATCCGTGAATTTGAATCTCCACTGTTCAAAATACTCAACTGAGCTTTGTTCAGTCATCTGCCCAAGACATCTAGTTACTGGTTGCTTTGAGGTAACATGTAACTCCTAATGCTTTGATATGAAGAATTTGTACCATTCATCTTGAATTCTTGATAAAGCCTACCATTGCTACAGCAATTGAAATATTTTTACTCCATTCTCTGATCCTGCTCCTGTAAAATGAATTATAACTCCATTCAAATCATAGGAACAAGCTTGAATTGTGTCATTCTGGAGCTACCTAGCAATATTGTTGCTTACCAAATAGTAACTTTAGTTCTTAAGAGGAAAATTTAACAAGGAGTTTTACTTTCCCTACTAAGTCCAATGTTAGATAATATATTTAAGAAAAATATGCAAATTGTTTAGATTATTGGTTAATTAAAACTAAAAAGAATTTAGTTTTTTACCAACTTTACATAACCTTGGTTTCAATTATGGGCTAGCAAATTATAAGCTATTAAAAATATAAAGGGAGATCACATGCTGTTTTATTGTTACTTGCCTTTCTACTGGCATTCTTCTGGTATTACTTATTTCTATGTAACCATGGCACTTTAATGAATAATGATGAAAATGCCTTTTTACTTTTCTCATAATATGATTTGAAACTGGAAAAGGTAACCTCTTGTAAAAGAAATAAATCTGTATTTTAGAAACTGCATAAGGATATTTTATGAGCAAGTCAAAATTCTCAGTGGGTCATGTAGAGAATCTGAAAAAAATTAAGGTAGAAAACTAGTATGTTAAACTGAAACTATTAACTCTTTCAGTTACAGATTAACTTTTTAGCCCCCTGATGTATGCTTAATTTCTAATGATGTATGATCTTATCATTTGTATTCATGAAAATACCTCTATGCTCAATAAGATGCAAGTATATTCTTGATTAGGGAATTAATTTGTGAGTTTGTTTATATAATAAGTGCTTTAAATTCTGCAAATCCATGTAAGTTTCTTTTTTTCCAGTTCCAGATGCGAAAATTTCAATTTAATACTTGAAATAGCAAACGTGGAAGACTACCACGATTACATTTACAAGCTGATGACTTGTTTCTTCACTCTCTTTGGCAAATGTCCAAATACAACATTATAATGAGCCAGGTCTGCCATCTTCAGTGCCACCAAAGGTACCCATTATTGACGACAGTCAGATGGAGTACCATCTGGTGAAAGTAATTTATTATTGAAGGGATCCTTAATGACATGCCACACTTTATACAGTTAAATTCATTGTCCTTTAGACAATCTACTTTTTTAGGATGGTTACTCTATCTTAAACAGTTGAGTGTCCCCTCTTTATTTTTACAACCCAACAGGTTAAATATATAAAAAATTGGCTAGATCCATGGGGATTTTCAACTCTGCAAACTTCTGTTTTCTTCAAAACTGTGTATTGCATCATTAGTAATATAATTATAACAAACGTGTATAACAGACACTGTCAAAAAATGTAGGGGAGAGGATTACTCCCCCTCACTGGAAGTGATTTAAAAATGTTATTACAGATTCTGAGTAAGGAAAAAGAACATAGGAATGTAGCTGCTGAAGTGAAGGAATAATTAACTAGGCAAAAAACTAAAAAGCACAGCATTGAAACCTGATGATGTATTTCAGATTTTCTCTCATTTCCTACATATTCATATTCAATTAATATTTATCCCAATTTGTAAAATGGACAAACCAATTAACTTGGACTATGGAGATGAATGTGTGGAATTATTTATATATGTACTTATCAGTACTTAGGATATTTTCTCTTATGCTTGGTGATACCATTTGTGTGTATAATGCCCATTAAATATAAATATATTTAATCTCCTTAAACTGGATAAGGTTTTGAAATTTAGTTTACATGTTTTAGAGAATTTTCCATGGACCTAGATATACAACATAAGTAAAACTCAGTTACTACTATTGAATACTGTTTGTAGTTTTCCTATATAAAGTAAAATTCAAAGTCAGTTTTAAGCAGAGTTTTAAAATAGATGTATTTTGAAATACTGTCTTTGGAATACTTTCCGCTCTTTAACCATTGTCTTCTCCAGAGCAGGTATCCCTTATCCCTATTTTTGTCAGATAGGAAGTCCATGGTGGTTTTTTTCTAATTGGATGCTAAGTCTTAGGATAAACATGGAACACCTTCCAGAACATTAATTGCATACTATATATGTAGTATTTCTGGATACTTTGTATGTATTGAAGATTTACATATATATATATACACACACATTTGTATGTTATTTTATGGAATACATAAAACTTTCAGTTTTTAGTTAAAGCAAACATACTGCTAATTACACCCTTTAATCTGTCCTTATTTCTGTAATCTATGCTTGTTAGGGCAGTCATTTACCCTCTTTTGGTGTTGCAGCAGTTTTGAAGAACAGGATTTTCTTTATTTCTTCCATAATAAAATCTCTGGTGTTATGACTCATTTTAGTTTTACTCACTACAAATACATTATTTTGCAACTTCCTCACTCTATTTTTTTCACCAACAACTTCTGGTACTTTTTGTTATTATTGTTTTAGTATTTACATCATTCCCTAGATTCTTCTTGACAGGCTAATTAACACTTGGTTAAAACTAGGATGTTTTTGGATTATTCCATTTTAATATGTTTGGTAGCATATTAATCAACAATATTGCTATCAAAAAAGTCTTCATGTTGCATACAAGTTGTTTCCAAACATCCATGCTTCCTAACTTTGAACTTGAATGCCAATTTTGCATCAGCACATATTCAAAAGACATCTAATCATTTATCCATAAAATAATGATTAGAGGTTTATAAACAAACTTTAATGTTGCTTTGGAAACCTCATTTGTGTCTCAGAGTGTGTGCTTGTGTGTGCGCACGCGTGTGTGTGTGTGTGTGTGTGTGTGTGTACATTTGTGGTCTCAAAGCTTGGAAGAATGGTATTTCATCTGATTGTGGCCATTCTAGATCAACAATTCCTGGCATCACCTAATTACCTTTTCTGGAGATTTACTTGATGTGCTTTTATACATTTTTGGATTCAAAGAATGAATGGACTTGATTAAGTTGAAAGGGCTTATTATAAAAATATACGTTCGGTAAATAGTGTTTGCTTTCCAGAATAACAGGTGTTCTGAAAAGTCACTTTGTCCATTCATTTTTAATTCCCTGGCCAAATCCAATTTTTTAAATGATTCTTCTCCACAGAGGGTTTTCTCTGTCACTAGAAATTCAGCTTAATATTACTTAACACTCTATTTTAGCCTGAACTAACTTCAGGTTATATTCTATCTAAATAAAGACATTTCCTCAGACTCTAATCCTGTTCCTTTTCTCCTCCCATCCCCTGCATATAACTCAAGTAACAAAGTCCTCAAGTCATATGAAAGTAATGCATAGGAAATAACACTTGATTGGAAGATTGTTTTGAATTAAACAGTTATCATGGCTTTATTTGACTGATTTGAAGTGATGATTGAATCAATATATTCAGCTATATGTTTGCTGGTAGAGATATAATTCTTTTACTCTACTAGTTGTACAAAATTATGACACTTGAGACTACGCAATTAAGAACAATTAGTTGGCACAAACGCAATTACCCAACATAGTATACCAGTGAATTATTAATATTAGCACTATTACTAAAACTGTATATAACAATATTAATGTTATTGAGATTAAAGGAAATTTAAAATTAAATACACACACATACCAATGCTAAACTTAGGATAAGTGAATTTTTTATAATTTGTTCAGATTTGAAGTTTTTCCTTATAACACAGTTAAGCTCAATGAAGTAAAAATTATACTGGAAATATCAATAGAGGATATTTAATATACATAATTGGTCCCAATCTTCATATGTGATATGGTAACAAGGGAACATGGAGACAATTCAGAAATAATAACTAAAAAGAGTAACTATCAACCACAGTGAGTAGAGGAGGAAAAATATAAATATAGTCAAAATATTATATCTTACTAAGTAATAATTACTAACTGTGCTGATTTTGAAAATATGTTAGCATAGAAAAATACTTTTCTTTTAGTAAAATAATGGAGTATTTGGGGAAGACTTTTTTATAATTTACTTTAAAATGTTTCACTTTTGAGAGTATGAAATGTAATATGTAGTTAGCTTAAACTACACGGTTGGTTTGATTGATTGTCCATACCAGGAATCCAAATCCTGGAGCTAACACACTGCAAGGACTGACTAAAATAGAAGCATCTGCTTCCTAAATCTCAGGAATTACAGTAGGTTTCCCAATTATCTTTATACATTTCAAACAAATGGGATTTCACTGGTGAATTTTGAGACTTATCATTTACATAATGGATGTAGAATATGTTCTCAATGGAGAAAATTGGAATTATTCAAGATCTATTGATTGACAGAAATATTCTATATGCATTCTTCACTCTTTTGAAAAAAAAATTAGTAAATCTTATAGATTATATGGCCAGCAGAAAATCCTGAGAGTTGATTCCTGATCAGACACTAACCAATGATTCAGTGATTCCTATGAAATTATGCAGACTCTAGGTCAGGAATCTTACCACTGGAGTATTACCTTTATACCTTGAGTGAAACTTTGTTGTCAGGAAAATGAGATCACCTAAGAGTACAGGAGTTTTGGCACTTCTGTAACTTACCAAACATAATGTAGGGACTGTCTTTGCCGGGTAATAAATAAATGCTTTTATAGTAAGTCTTGCCCTGAGACAGATTTTGATCTGGAAACTGCTTTCTTCATAACTTAGTAAGTTTATCAGGGAGTAGCTTAATGTTTGGCAGCTATTTTTAAGTATCAAAATGCACATAAGATGTGCCTAATGTAATTGATCAAATAAATTATGGTTGTGTCAGGTACCTCATTTAAAATTTAATGACTACTTTATCTCAGATAAGATTTTGTATCTTATTACACATGCAGATATTCAGTTTAAAACAGGAATAAACTATTACTGTGTAACTTTATTTCTCTTTAAGAAAAATTTCCTACATCTCTGTCTACTTATATTTACCTCAATTTTTGTATCTCAATACATAATAAACTGATTTCTGATCCTACCACTACATGTAACTAAAACCACTAATTGTTACTAATGATCTCCTGATTAACAAAGCCAGTAACATTTTTTTACTACTTGATTTATTTGGCTTCTTAAAAGCTCTAATAATTTGATGCTATAAGCCACTTCTTTTCTCTTCTTTTAAACATAAATTCCTGTTTTTTTCATTGATCTCTGACTAGTTGGAATTTATTCCACAAATTTTCTAGTTTTTGCTATGATTTGTAACTTTCCCTCTTTTTAATTCTTCATACACATTCCAAAGCCAATCTCATCACTCCAAAAGTATCAATTACTACATAATCGAAAATGAATTTCAAATTATCTTTTATAAAACAGACTCCTACTAAATCCAGACATGATAGGAAACCATAAACACCTCTAAGAGGATACCTCTTGACACTTCAACCACAGCATATATACAACTGAATTTCTCTGTCTTAATTCTTGACTCCATTTCCTATAGTACATCCTATTATAGCTGTTGATATTGACAACCACCTAGTACTTAAAAAATGAACTATAGAGGGGGTTCAAATATGTGGCATTTGGAATTTAGTTACTTTCTAACATGGCTTAGTTTCAGTTACATGGAAGGGGGAAATTGTGTTCCCAAGCCAGGGCAAATAAACCTTTGAAGCCAAAATAAGTCACAGGGCAAAAATGTGAGAAACTCATTTTTTTCTTTTAAGTTGTCTTCTCCCATTTGCCTGGGTCTCTTGCAAGCCGGCTTCAAAGGCCCCACCAAACCTCTCCAGTCCAGGTGTGCATTTGCTCTCCATGCCCCTTGTAATCACCTATTGATGTAGAGATGGAATACTTCTCTCCACCCCATGGAAACACCTATAGATATGGAGATGAACTAAGGCTAAGTGAGATATTCTGGAATTATTGCAATTTTACCAACAGCCCCCAACCCCCCACCTCCAGAAATATTGCCTCACAATCTCGCTTCCCAAATTCCACAAGGGTGCCTGTGAGAAAAAACTGGAACACTGTAACCAGATTAAGTCCATAGCTTGCCCACTCCACAGGAGGTAAGTAGCTGAACTGGTAGGGAGCTCAGTACACTCATCAAGCGACAGCTGCTGTCAGGGAGTGGGTCCGGACCACAGGGACTGTAGAAGAAAATAACTTAAGGGTGATGAGATACATATTTTAATGACACCAGCATGGGTAAATCTTGTCCATCAGGTAAGATGCATGCAAGAGAGGACCTGTGATAGGACAGTGGCAGGAATGGGATCCTATCCTGGTCTAGTATACCAGACTTTCACTCCCTCCCTGTGGGAGTTACAGATGGGTCGATATATAGGTCTGTGGGAGGTACATGCACTGGCCATAAAGATAAAACAAAACCTCCCTGCAAGCTGCTCTTACCTCCCAGACGTTTTGGGTGCTGTACCATGATCTTTGAAGGCCACTCTGCCATTAGTCCAGGAACACACAATTGATCAGCTTCCAGGTCTTTTCTTCCAGGTTCCAGAAGGGCCAGCCATTTCTGGTCCATGTGTCAAAGTGTCCAGGGCCACATCTATTCAACAGAGTATTGGGAGTTTAACAACAGTTGGGGCTGGTGGAAGGATGTTGCTCTGCTGGCAATATTCTGGCTTCAATAACTCCAGTTTGGTTTGTATATACACTTGTATAAGAGGCAGCAATATGTGTGTTAGCATATCCACAGGGCTTAAGGCTCCTTTACAGGGCTTCTCATTCAAACACTGTAGCACTGTCCATAAGCAAACTGACCAGCCCCGTAGATTACTGGTGTCAGACTTCAGGCCTTATTTCAACAAACCATTTTACCTCTCTATCATGCTTGCTCCAGTAGGGTTACATGGTACATGGAGCTTCCACTTTATTCCTATTTGTTGACCCATTCCAGGGGAGTTGGTGCCTTGATTGCTCTCAATCACCTACAGCCGGCCATAGGCTGCAAAGACATACTCTAGGCCCCTTTTAGTCATTTGCTGATCTGCATGATGTACAGGAAAAACAACCAACAGTCCAGTAGCCGTGTCCACACAAGTCATGGGATACTAATATCCTTCTGATACGGGCAGAGGCCTAATATAGTCTCTCTGCCATGGGACAAGGAGTCTTGGCCCTTAACAATTGTCCCGTGTTGCTATGGGACTTGGTATAAGTCTCTCTTAGAGCAAATAAGACAGTCCTTCCAGATCTTCTGACTTCTTCAAAGGTCAATGGTAAGCCCCACCACTGGGCTACAACCCACATTGTCATATTTTTTTTAAATTTTTTATTAAGGTATTATTGATATACACTCTTATGAAGGTTTCACATGAAAAAACAATGTGGTTACTACATTTAACCATATAATCAAGTCCCCCACCCATACCCCATTGCAGTCACTGTCCATCAGTGTAGTAAGATGCCACAGATTCAGTTTGCCTTCTCTGTGCTACACTGTCTTCCCTGTGACACCCCCATACCATGTGTATAAAACATAATATCCTTCCATCCCCATCTCTCTCCCTCCCTACCCACCCTCCCACACCCCTCCCCTTTGGTAACCACTAGTCCCTTCTTGGAGTCTCTGAGTCTGCTGCTATTTTGTTCCTTCAGTTTTGCTTCGTTGTTATACTCCACAAATGAGGGAAATCATTTGGCACTTGTCTTTCTCCACCTGGCTTATTTCACAGAACATAATATCCTCCAGCTCCAGGCATGTTGTTGCAAATGGTAGGATTTGTTTCTTTCTTATGGCTGAATAGTATTCCATTGTGTATATGTACCACCTCTCCTTTATCCATTCATCTACTGATGGATGCTTAAGTTGCTTCCGTATCTTGGCTATTGTAAATAGTGCTACAATAAACATAGGGATTCATAAGTCTTTTTGAATCTGAGAAGTTGTATTTTTAGGGTAAATTCCAAGGAGTAGGATTCCAGGGTCAAATGGTATTTCTATTTTTAGTTTTTTGAGGAACCTCCATACTGCTTTCCACAATGGTTGAACTAGCTTGCGTTCTCACCAGCAGTTTAGGAGGTTTCCCCTTTCTCGGCATCCTTGCCAGCATTTGTTGTTCTTAGTCTTTTCAATGCTGGCCATCCTTACTGGTGTGAGGTGATATCTCATTGTGGTTTTGGTTTGTATTTCCCTGATGAATAGAGATGTGGAGCATCGTTTCATGTGTCTGTTGGCCATCTGAATTTCTTCTTTGGAGAATTGTCTCATTATGTCCTCTGCCCATTTTTTAGTTGGGTTATTTGTTTTTTGGTTGTTGAGGCATTTGAGTTCTTTGTATATTTTGGATGTTAACCCCTTGTCGGATATGTCATTTACAAATATATTCTCCCATACTGTAGAATGCCTTTTTGTTCTGTTGATGGTGTCCTTTGCTGTACAGAAACTTTTTAGTTTGATGTAGTCCATGTGTTCATTTTTTATTTTGTTCCCCTTACTAAAGGAGATGCATTCAGGAAGTTGCTCATGCTTATATTCAGGAGATTTTTGCCTATGTTGTCTTCTAAAAGATAAATGGTTTCATGACTTACATTCACATCTTTGATCCATTTCAAATTTACTTTTGTGTATGGGGTTAGACAATAATCCAGTTTCATTCTCTTGTATGCAGCTGTCCAGCTTTGCCAACACCAGCTGTTAAAGAGGCTGTCATTTCCCCATTGTATGTCCATGGCTCCTTTATCATATATTAATTGACCATATATTGTTGGGTGTATATCAGCACTCTCTAGTCTGTTCCATTAGTCTATGGGTCTGTTCTTATGCCAGTACCAAATTGTATTGCTTACTGTGGCTTTGTAGTAGAGCTTGAAGTTGGGGAGCATAATCCCCCCGGCTTTATTCTTCCTTCTCAGGATTGCTTGGGCTATTTGGGGTCTTTTGTGGTTCCATATGAATTTTAAAACGATTTGTCTAGTTCATTGAAGAATGCTGTTGGTATTTTGATAGGAATTGCATTGAATCTACATATTGCTTTAGGCAGGATGGCCATTTTGACAATATTAATTCTTCCTATCCATGAGCATGGGATGTGCTTTTTCCATTTATTGGTATCTTCTTTAATTTCTCTCTTGAGTGTCTTGTAGTTTTCAGAGTATATGTCTTTCACTTCCTTGATTAGGTTTATTCCTAGGTATTTTATTCTTTTTGATGCAACTGTGAATGGAATTGTTTTCCTGATTTCTCTTTCTGCTACTTCATCGTTAGTGTATAGGAATATGCCCACATTGTCTTTTACCCCATGTGCAACAAACTCTGATGTACTACATCAGAGGCAGGATTTCCTTCTAGCCAGCACGCCTGGGTCAATGTGTCTACCTCATCATTCCCTGGGTGTGCCAAAGGCAAATGGCCAGTCACATGATATATGGTAACTTTCTTAGTCTAAACAGAGGACCATAGGTATTGCCACAACTCTTATCCCCAAAGGGGCTGGTGACCAACCATCCAGTTGGCATGGTATACCATGATGGTAGCCACAGGGTCAAGCCCTGATAGACAGCCCAGCTGTCAGTGCAGAGAACTATAGGGGAGTGCTCCTGGGTGATCGCGAGCCATACTGCCCACAGCTCAGCTCAACTCATTGGCTGTTCTTCTCCTCTCCAACCTTCATCCACATTGTTTCAGTCTTAGGATGGAAAGCCACAGTCCTCCACATTAGGGGCTGCCCGTGACTGGAGCCATCTTCAGATATAGGGGCTTTTCCCCCTGATAAGGACTGTAGGCTACCAATGGCTCAAAAGCAAGTTCTTCTTTCTTTCCACTGGTATATATCACTGGCCCCAATAAGCATTGGAATTTTCCACTTAAGGGACTATTGGAGAGGCCACCACATTGCTGTAAATATGTTCCCTGTTTGGCTAGTGTAGGTATCTGTGCACGCCACTCCATGGCCTTAGGGTCCTGTCTTGCACCCACAACACGATGGGACAGGTAGTTATTACCTTGGTTGGAGCTGTTTGGATGATGGGCTCCATAGCCAGTGAGGCATGGTAGACTTCAGTCAGTTCCTTCTCTATCAAGGTATACCAGACCTCTGCTCCTTTCCAAAGCTGTGATTAGAATCCAATAGGTTGGCATGTCCATTCAAGCCATTGCCAAATGCCCTATCCATAACCATCTTTGGTTACATGAACTTCTCACTCACAGAGACTTTATAAGTCCATTATACCCAAGGCCTGAATTGCCTTGGCTGCCTGCTTAGCAGCAGGAAAAGCAGCTGCACATGTTTCATCCCAGTCCCATCTGAGGCCCTTTCATACCAACAAGTGTAAGGGCTTCAGAATTTGTGCCAAGTGTAGGATAAAAGCTCTCCAGTAGCCCAAAAGACGCAAAAACTCTTGTAAGACTGCCACAGTGGTAGGGGTAGGGAATACTAGACCTTGTCTACGACTGCTTCTGGGATAACTTTAGTTTTTCCCAATCAGAAAACCCCCAAGAAGGTTACTGACAAACTAGGTCCCTGAACCTTGGTGCTGTTCATAGCCCATCTGTTCTCCTGTAGATGTTGCATTAGTCTAGGAACTGCCCCATCTAAATTTGAAAGAGAAACATACATGAACATTTTATTATCAAAATAGTGATACAGCCACACCATTTGTAGTTTCATTCATGAGGCCAAGTCCTGGGTACAAGTCCTTGACAAATGGTGGGACTGTGGAGGTATCCCTGTGGAAGAACAGTGAATGTCTACTGCCAGTCTTCCCATGGGAAGACAAACTGTTCCTGACTTTCCTGTGCTGTGTCAGTAGGGAAGAAAGCATTAGCAAGGTCCACAACAATGGTACATCCCCAGTTCATGACTGAGGGTGTCCATAAGGACTGCTGTAGAGAGGACAGCAGCATGCAAATGAGGGTGTGATTTTATTCAATTCCCTATAGTCCACAGTCATATGCCAGGAGCCGTCTGGCCTTTTCACTGGCCACACTGGGGAATTAAAAGGACTATGAGTGGGCTTTATGATGCCCACCTTCTCCAACTCCTGTAGAGTTTCTCCAGTTTCCTGTGCCTCACAAGGCAATTTATACTACTTAGTATTTGTCACCCGCCAAGGTACAGGCAAAGCTGCAGGCTGCCGCTTAGTATATTACATCAGAACTGCCTTCACCACATGTACCCTCGGTCTGAACTCACCTATAATGGTCTGAAACCACAGGCCCTGCAGGATATCCACCCCCAAAATATGTTCATGGATGGGCAAAATGTACACAGTATACTCCTTTAGGGTAAACACCCTATCCCCAATGGGATTTGGGCTTTCCTCACTCTAATTGCCTTACTCCCATAGCCATCTATCACAGCTGGTGCTCCAGGAAAATGTTCAGGGTTGCCATAAATCAGAAAACATTCAGCTCCTTTTTCCACCAGCACCAGGACACATTTTACATTCACTAGGTACCAATGAATTTTTAATTCTTCATGTGGTCTCTGGTCCCAACAACACCCTCAAGGTGGGGGCCTTGACCCCTCTCAGTCAAACCACAATGCCCAATCTCTTGTGGAAGTTAGGGCCCAGGTGGAGACTGAGTACTGTCCCCCTGGAAGTCCCTGTAGGGACACAGGCCATACATGGGGCTTTGACTCTAGCTTCCATGTCCTGGACCTCAGCGGCTAGAACTGCTGCTATGGCTTTAATTGGTGCCACAATGCTAACAAGATCTCACTGGGCTGCCCATCAAGTTTTTATTTCTCTACCCTGGCCTTTACCAAATAAACCCACATCTGGTTCCTCAAGACCTTCACGGGGCCCTTTTCACCTCTCCTTTCAGATGTAGCCCACTCTTCCTTCCATACTCTTTTTGTTTCAACCTCCCCCAGATCTGCTCTGGTATGAGTAGCCTCACTTATGGGTTGCCTGTGTGCCTATGGGGGGGGCAAGAATACTCACTAGGGACCCAAAGAGAGATTGGAGAGCTGAATGGAACACCAGATTTCTCATTCCTATGGTGAATAACTCCTCATCGGGGCCCTGGGAGTCCATGTTATAGATGATATTTTGTATGTGTAACTTCTGTAGCACCTGCTGGAGTCCTGCATATGTTTTCCAGCTAGTGGGTAAGTATGGTAAATCACCCTGATTAGGCCAAACTGCCCTGACAGCTGCTGTCATCGAATCCAGAAGCACCTCATTTCCTGGGGTGTGACATGCACTTTGCAACCATTGCTGGAGAGAAGTCATTAAGAAAACCAGTCTACCCATTTCAGAACCTGACATAATAATGTTTTCCACCCCCATATCCCAGAGGCACAAAGGCCATGTAGGCAGAGGTTCTGATGGCTTCTGCCAAAACAGGATGCTCATGCCCACCAGCTCACCCTGGGTATAGGGGTGGAGCATGGAGTGCTCCACAACCTGGGGAGGGGACTGCTTCTCCCCATGAGAAGCCTGCTGTTATTGTGTTGTTACTTTCTTAATTACAACTGAGTGGTCCTTTATTATGGGAGGGGCTTTATTATTGGGTGGTGGCCTTGGCATAGTTCGACCCTTGGGTCCAGCCCTTCATCCTCCCCCAGCATCTCCTGTACCATCTCAGGGGCTGAAGGCACCATTCCTTCATTCCCCTCCCTCACAGCCTCCTGCAACATGGATTCTCCCACTGCCTCCTCCCTCACTGCTAATGCATCTTCCAGGAACATGACCTGTCTTCTCAATAACTGCTTCTCTTTCTTAAGAGCATCCCACAGGTCATCACCCAGCTCCTCCAAATGATACCAAAGTGTGTCTCTCTCTCCTTCATAACTCTTTCCAATATCTCAAGAAACAAAAATCCCATAATCCCAGCCACCACACAGCCACTCAGGGCCTCTAAGCAGTCTTCTATCTCTCAGAATGTTAATTCCACAGCTTCTGGTGTCAACACACTTCCTCAATTCTGTGGAGTGGCCCACCCATCTACGAGGTGTTTTATTTTAGACTAATTCCCCACTTGGGACTCCCTGAGTGGAAGCCCCACTGATGGGGTGTTCCCAGGTTAAGCTGCACCATCCACAGTTTGTTCCTCTCCAACCCTGCAGCAGCTACCGGGGCCTTCCCACCATCCACAGGGGTGTTTCTGGGTATCTCCCCACCATCTCTAGGGGCAGTCCACCCAAACATTGCACCATGAAGACAGATTTTGTGTTCAGAGGTCCTGACTAGTACTGTCAAGTGTAACTCTTGAGGGAAACTATGTTTCTAGCCTGGGGCAAATAACCCTTTGAAGCCAAAATCAGTCAAGGGGAAAAATAATGTGGGAGAAACCCATTTATTGCCTACAAGCAGTCGTCTACTCCTGTTTGCCTGTGTCTCTCATGACCTAGTTGCAAAGGCCCTGCCAAACCTCTGTAGTCCAGTTGTTGCTTGCACTCCAACCCCCTTATAATCACCTATTGATATGGGGATGGAGTACTTCTCCTCACCCTTTGGAAACACCTATTGTTATGGAGATGCACTAAGCCAGGTGAGAGATTCTAGAAATACTGCAATTTTACCCATAATGGGCGAATGTATATTTTAGATAGGGAAAAGTGGTTTTCTTTAGACTTACTCAAGACTGCCAGCTTCAAAAAGAAAAAATCAGATCTTCCATTTGTCAACATTTTATCAACATTTATAATTTCATTTTTATAAATAATTTTAGACAAATAGATTCAAGCTAAAAACAGATGTTCCTGGACTAAATCTCTCTACTGCAGTGATTTATTATGATGCTGTTCACCTCAGAATTGTGTTTCAAGGTACAAAGAAATTTTATCCATTTATATTTGCAAATTCCAATATCCACTTAGTGGATTCTCTAATATACTACCCAAGTAGCCTTTTGGGACTAAAACAATTTTTCCCCCATTGCAGAGAATGCTGCTGGCTCAGAGCTCTCAGCTGTCAGCATTCTCTGGAAATTCCCCGAATCTAAAGAGAACTTTGGACCAAGGGTTATGCTCTTTTCATGAAGGCAGCCTGTGTCCTCACCCAACCTCAGCACTCTGAAGAGCTTTCTCCATTTCTGAGCTTTCTGAGGGATCACCTGAGACATTGTTAAGATTACATTAGACCCCAAATAGTCCCTCTCCCAATCCTGCTTTCTTCCTTTCTCCACAGGCACTGATTCCAAAATTACCTTCCAATAAGTTTCTTGCATGCTGCTCTTCATGTAAGATCTTAGAAAACCCTACCAGAGAGAACTGATACTGAGAGAAGTTCAAAAGGGAAGTTCCTAAGATGGGATGTTGAAGCTGGAGCAGATCACCAACTCCTAATCACTTTCAACTGAAGAACATGGAAGCTGAGAAGAAAGGTGATGTAAATACCTACTTATTATTTTTGAACTTTCTTCTTGGCTCACAAGCCTGAAGTACTTACTTTCTAGCCTCTTACAGAAAAACTTTTGCTGCTGCCTGTGCTATGCCAATAAGTGGGGTCAGTTCACAGTAAAACCCAGTGCTGGACTTGCTCAGCAGGTCAAAAAGGGCCATGTCTATGGACCAGAGGAGCTGCAGAACCCAGGGAATATTTACTTGCAGGAGGTGAGAGTGTACATTTAGGGCTGGAGTCTAAAGGTGCTAGATCAAGAGGCTTCCAAACACCAGACGGCTACCTGTTCTTATACTTCCTCTATATTAATTTTCTACTGTGGCTACAACAAATTATCATAGAGAGTAAAAACAGAACAAATTTATTATCTTACAGTTCTGCAGGTCAATAGTCTGACTCAAGACTTACAGACCTAACACTTACAGACCTAGGTGTTAGCAGGGCTGTATCACTGTCTGGATGATTAGGGAAGAATGCATTTCCCAGCCCTCTCCAGCTTCTAGAGAGCACCACATTCTCTGGCTCATGGCCTCTTTTCTCCATCTTCAAAGCCAGCCATGTTTCCACCCCCTAACTTGTTTCCTTATTTTATCTCTCTCCAGAGCAGGGAAAAGTTTTCTATACTCATGATTAAATGAGCCCATCCAAATGTTTGGAAAATCCAAAACAATCTCCCCATTTCAAGACCCTTAATTAGATCTGCAAAACCCTTTTGCAACACATAGCAACCTATTTACCAATTTTAGGGATTAGAACTTTGGACATCTCTGAGGGCCCATTATTCTGCCAACCACATCCTTCCTTGTGTTGGAAGGTGTGAAACATGATCATCTGTCCATTACTTCAGAGGAAATATTTAGACATGATCCAGCCAACAAGAAATTTCACTGATGTGGCAGGCCTCTAAGTATAATTTGACTAAATGAATGAAAAATTTCATGTGTCTTGCTGGCCTTGATAAGACACATGTAAATCTAGAATGTGAGAAGAAAATACATTGCAGTTTCAAAGCAGGGAGGGTCCCTTTATCAGTGGATGAGGGAAGAGAAAGCCAAGCTTGGTTCATTAATGAGAAAGGGTGATTTCAATAGTCACAGTAAAGAAGGAAATAAAGTGAGTCTGCTTTATAACTTCATTCAGTACTAATCATGCAAGAAAGCAGGGAGGCGAGCCCTCTCTGTAGGCAGAGCTCCCGGTGGCATGCATGGCACTATGACTTGGGTTTAAAGAGAAGTGGCTGGGTTCCAGTCTCACAATAGCTAGAAGAGCTTGTGGCACTGCAGCCTGTGATTCCTGCTGTTTGGAACTAAACTTTGGCAACTCACTGAGAACTCAGAAACGTTTAAGCAAAAATGGGGAAGGTAGGGAAAGGGGTGAATTTCCAGATACATATTTTTTCCATCTTAGCTTTCATAACGTTGCCCTAAGGGTGGGCTCCAGTCACACCGGTGCTTGGGGAGCAGCAGCACAGAGGGCTGACACACTAATACAAATGCTGTATTTGTAGATAAGTAAAAGGGCTCCCAGTTGGCTGGAGAATGAAAGGCAGGATCTTAGGGACCAGTTGGAGAAGATTCCTCAGTTCTTTACATAAGCACACATAAATCTCAAATTGACCCCCGAGCAGTGCAACATATAGACCCCAAAACAACACGGCAATGAATTTGGAACTGAACCAGCCAAGTTTCAGAATTATCACTGAATGACACACACAAGACAAATCCAAATCAGGATAGCAAAGGCTTTTAGAACTAAATAAGATTTAAACAATAGGCCAAAGTCACAATGAACCCCTGAATAACACGTGCACATGACAGATGCAAAGAAGGACAGGAAAGACTCTGAAAGAGAACTGAGGTTGGAACTGCCACCCACAGAAGGCAGACAGAACCTGTGGCCTAAACCCAGCTGAATCTATAGACTAAAAAGAACAAACAACAACAGTCTTCTTCAGGCTATTGTAACAGGGCATAGAATGTTCACAAAATTATATTCAAAATGTCCAAAATTCATTCCAAGATCATTAGACATACAAAGAACCAGAAAAATTTGCTCAAAGCTCAAGGAAACATCAATTCAATGTATGTCAACTGGAAGATGGCTCAGCTATTGAAATGGTCAGATTAATTCTTTAAAACAGCTATTATGTTATGCTATGTAAGACAAAGTTAAGCACATGTGCATTTTTTGGTACTGAAAAAATAGAATAGTTGAAATTTTTAAAAATTACTCAATGTGCTCAGTAGAAGAAATGAAATGAAAAAGAGAGGAGCACGTGAAATAGATGAATTGTAGATATCTAACCTGAGGAACAGAGATTTTAAAAATTGACAAGGAAAAGCAAAAAATCAGAAATTCAAGGACCTTTAAGGCAATATCAAATGGTCTAAGATAAATGTGTCACTGAAGACCGGAAGGAGAGAAGGGAGTTATTGGGACAGAACTAATAGCCAAAAACTTGCCAATTTGGCTTCATGACTATGTCTTCTCTTCTAAATTAGTAATTTAATTAAATAAAAAAGAACAGAAATTAATTTGAAACAGCTTCTTTCATTAACTGTATTCACACATTAGTTGTATTCATACACTAAGTTGAACTGTCTGAGCATACTGGCCAAAATCAATTGACTGTAAGTGTCAGTTTATTTCTGAATTTTCAGTTCTGTTCCATTGGTCTGTATCTTTATTCCAGTACCACCTTGTCTTACTTAAATATCATTGTATTAAGTTTTGAAATCAGTAAGTGTGATTCCTTCAACTTTGTTCCTTTTCAAGGTTGTTTTAGCTCTTGTGGGTCCCTGGACTTCTCATATAAGTATTAGGATCAGCTTGTCAATTTCTGCCAAGTTGTCTGGGATTCTGATAGAGATGGTGTTGCTTCTGTAGACCAAATTGGAGAGTATTGCTGTCTTCTGAGCATTAAGCCTTCTGAACAATTAACATAGGATGTTTTCCATCTTGTAGTTTTCAGAGTACAAGTTTTATACTTTTGCTAAACTTATTCTTATGCAGGTCCTTTTTTTTTCAGAACTTTTTCTGTTTTTAATCAAATTAATTTTTTTAGTTGAAGTACAGTTGATATTTAATCTTGTATTGATTTCAAGTATACAACACAGTGATTCAATAGTTACACACATTATTAAAACCTCACCCCCACTAGTGCAGTCACTGTCTATCAATATAGGGAGATGTTACAGTACCATTGCCTATATTCTCCATGCTGCACTTCCATCCCCATGACCAACTTATATTATGATTGAGATTTTGTGCCTCTTTATTCTCCTCACCCTCACCACCCACCCACCCCAGTCCCTCCTCCATGGTACCACCATTCACTTCTCAGTGTCTATGAGCCTACTCTGTTTGGTTCATTTTGTTTTGTT
Organism: Manis pentadactyla; assembly: GCF_030020395.1. Lineage (NCBI taxonomy): Eukaryota > Metazoa > Chordata > Mammalia > Pholidota > Manidae > Manis > Manis pentadactyla. The sequence continues at coordinate 133,927,922 of NC_080019.1, read as the reverse complement.
TTATTTTTAAATTCAACATATAAGTGAAATCATATGGTATTTGTCTTTCTTGATGCTATTGAGAATGGAATTGTTTAGTTATCTTCATTTTGATTTGTTACTTGCTATTGTATAGAGAAATACAATTGATTTTTATAAATTAATAATGCAATCTTGGAATTTAAAGAACTTGTTTATTAATTCTAGTAGATTTTCAGTGGATTTCTTAGGACTTTGTATTTATAAGAACATATCATCTGCAAATAGAGATAGATCTACTTCTTCTTTTCCAATATGGAGACTTCTATCTCATTTTCTTGCTTCTTTCACTAGTCATATGCATTTAAGATTCCTTCATGGAAACTCATTGTTTTTAACCCTGTATAATATTCCACTGTCTGGATGTACCATTGTTTGTTTACCCATTACATAGCAAAGGACATTTGTTTACTCCCAAGTTTTGGCAACTCTCAGTAAAACTGCTATCAACATCCATGTGCAGGTTTTTGTGTGTACATACATTTTCAACTCCTTTGGGTAAAAAACAAGGAGAATGATTGATAAGAGTACTTTAAATTTATAAGAAACTGACAAACTCTCTCCAGAGGGGTTATGCTATTTTTTATTCCAACCAGCAATGAATGAAAGTTCCTATTTCTCCACACCCTCCACCATCATTTGCTGTTTTGGATTTTGGCCATTCTAATAGATGTGTAGTGATATTTTTGCTTTAATTTGCATTTCCCTTATGGTATATGATGTGGAACATCTTTTCAAATGCTTCTTTGCCATCTGTACATCTTCTTCGATGAGGTACTTTTAAGGTTTTGGCTCACTTTTTCATCTAATGGCTCATTTTCCTTTTGTTGTATTCTAAGAGTTATTTGTTATTTTAGAAAAGAACCTTGGACCAGGTAGTCTTTTGAAGCTATTTTCTTCTATTCTGTGACTTGTTTTCTTACTCTCTTGACATTGTCTTTCACAGAAGTCTTTAGTTTCAGTGAAGTCCACCTGATGAATTATTCCTTTCATGAATTATTCTTTTGGTGTTGTATCTAAAGCATCAGCACCATACCTAAGATTATCTAGGCTTCCTCCTGTTATCATCTGAGAGTTTTACAGTTTTGTGTTATACATTTTTATATGTGATTTATAGTTAATTTTTGTGAAGGGTATAAGATTTGTGTCTAGATTCATTTTTCTCACATGTGGATGTTCTGTCATTCTAGCACAATTTGCTGAAGAGACTATGTCTTCTCCATTGTATAGTCTTTTCTCTTTATCAGAGATCAGTTGACTATATTCATATGAATCTATTTGTGGGCTCTTTTTTATGTTCTACTGATCTTTCTATTCTTTCACCAGTACCACAGAGTATTGATAACTGTAGCCTTTTATTAAATCTTGTAGTTGGGTATGTCAGTCCTCCCACTTTTTTCTTCTCTTTCAATATTGTGTTGGTTATTCTGGGTCTTTTGTCTCCAACTGTAACAGTAGAATTAATTTTCAATATCCACAAACTAACTTGCTAGGATTTTGATTGGAATTACATTTTATCTATAGATCAGGTTGGGAAGAACTGACATCTTGAAAATATTGAGTCTTCCTATCCTTGAATAGTAGATTATCTGTTCATTTAGTTTTTTTCTTTCATTCCTTAGAATTTTGTTAGTTTTCTTCATATGGATCTTATGTATATTTTCTGTTAAATCTATGCCTGAATATTTTAAATTTGGGGATGCGAATGTAAATGATACTGTGTTTTAATTTCAAATGCCACTTGTTCACTGCTAGTATATAGAAGAAATTAACTTTTATATATCAACCACGTACCCTGCAAACTCTCTATGATCATTTGTTAGCTCTTGGAGGCTTTTTGGTAATTCTGTCAGATGTTATACATATATGATGATGTCATCTATAAATAAGTTTTATTTTGTCCTTCTCGATCTATTTATTTTTATTTTATTTCCTCATATTATTTCATTAGCTAGGACTTCCAGTGTGAAGTTGAAAAGGAGTGGTGAGAAGGGACATCAGTTCCTCAAGTTTAAGAGAGAGCTTCAATTTTCTCATTATTGTGATGTTAGTATATGTTTTTACATATTTTTTTATCAAGTTGCTACAGTCCCCTTTTAGCCCTAGTTCACTGAGAGTTTTTAATCATGAATTGGTGTGAATGGAATCAATCTTTGGGTACATTCTCACAAAAAACCTTGAACTTCTGTTACAATGAAAAAGCAGAAAATGAATGTTGGAAAATCAGACTGCAGTATCTGTAACAGAACACAGAATTGGTCATTTCTGTATTTTTGATATTTCTTAATCTTCTGAAAATAAAATATTATACTTGAATATAAATTGCAAATTTTAAGAATTCAAAATTTTGATTGCTTTCCTAAATTCTTTTTACCACTTCTGTCTTTATCTTTAAGGTATTACAGTTCATATCTTACAACACCCAGCTACACAAAGGGTTTTTATTGTTAAAAACCAACTGCACTAATTCCATTGTCAAGATACAATGCTTCATTTTCAATATTGCTTTAATATATATTTATTCAAGGAACAGTGAGAATAACATTATTATTTTCTTCATGTATGTCTATATTGGTTTAAGTCTAATCAGGAAAAAGAAACCACACAGTAAGTTGTCAGGGAAAATTTAACAAAGAAATATTAACCATAGTAGGGAATTATAAAAGTGAAGGTTTGACTTACATGAAGTAAAGATAATTCTAAAGAATATAGGCATAGCAGACATAAGAAAAGCCATTACCTGGGCTTGAGATACAGCACCCAGAGAAGGCTCCCCCTGACCCTGCCTCCACTCCCAAGCCAGGGCTGAGATCCAGACTTTCCTGTAGAAGACCTGTCATGGCAAAGAACTCACTACGGTGCAGTACTGATATAACTTTTCTTTGTGGTGCCAGAGAAAGCGATTGACTGGCAGCTGTTTGACTAGAGGTACTCTGCTACAAATCTGCCCTAAGGAGTTCTGAAGAAGGCTGTTGGTTGCTAAGAGCTTCTGGGCACTACCGACTGCAGGAACAACATACTAGAAAGATTACAAGTGCTCACAATGTGGTATTGGGGATGCCATGTACACTGAAGGACCCTGGTAAGCAATCACACCAGAACAGAGAAGCAAAATGTTTTCTTCTGCAATGTCACTCCAACACCCTTTATTGGCAATGCTTTAATAGAAGCTGGCAAAAAAAAAAAAATACTCAAAATGGCCCAGATCCATTTTCACAGAGCAGACACAAAGGGTGAATTTGGACTTGAGAAGCAATAAATGGGTAAACACCATCATGCCTTTAATTATTTTATATTAAAAATTATACATTTTCATTTAAAATGTTTCAGAATGCCTGCTTTGATAGTGATTTTAAGATATTTTGTCATATTTGTTGAAACCAATGAGTTTATAATTTTTCTTTTGATTTGTACTTTGATTCACCTCAGAACTGAATGCTTATGCAAGAAACCTATTCACATATTTCTCTATGATTATACTATTAACATTTCACTAGATTGGATGGTTTATTTATTTATCTCCATGTAATTTTATAATATTGTGGTATTTTTATACTTAATATATATTTAATCCCTCTGGATATTATTTTATCAAGTCACATGGGGATAATTTGTTGTTAGTATCTGTTAGGCCAAAAGACTGACAGTATTTTGTTCCACGAACTTTTCTGTTTTAAATTTCCCTCAGGAAGAGAGGACATTCCAATAGATCCCTTGAAGAGTGGTTCCCAGATTCACTTGAAAAATTGAATCTGAGGAGAAAAAAACACTGAACCATAGAAGATACTTTGATGTGGAGTGCAATAACCCTGGTAAGAATGAAGGGTTTCCCACTTCATTCTTGAGCTGCTGAAAAGCTGCTGAAATATTGCCCTACACAGTTGTCAGCTTCCAGGTCTCTTCAGAAATTGCCTCAGCTTAAGAGAGCCATCCTATGCAGTGCCATCCTGTCCAGAAAGCCTGTTGGCAATGACATTTAGGGTGAGGGGGGCATCTGAGATAATGTCAGACCCCTTCTTGCAATTTTAGATGATACTAAGGGGCTATCCTAGGTTCTTCACTTCCTGTATGGACAGCTGAATCTATTAGTAAGAGTGCATCATAGTTCAACTATTGTCTTTGCACAAACTTCTTTTCTATCCTCACTTCCAAAATGTTGATTCTTAAATACTTCCAGCTCCTGAATATGAATCCCCATCTCAGAGTCCACTATCTAGGGACTCTGTGTCACAGTATTTTTTAATATATTACAATCTCATCGTATTCTGAACTCCTGGCCCGTTTTCCCAAATCAAAATTTTAAAATAACTATCTAACTGAAGTCAACAATGGTTTACTAACATTGAAGTCATTGAATGTTAACCGTAATAGCATACTAATACTTTACGAACTCTTATTCTCCATTGGTGTGGTGCACTGTAGGACCCTTCTCCAGGGACTCCTACTTGAGGTTACATTTTGTAACATGACTCTCCATATAAAAAAAAAGAAAGATTACATTTACATCATTATAATTCCATTTTTGATACTACCCTACCATTTGAGAATCTCTGCCAAAGTTTCCATGAATTTACTTATACTTTATTCTTATTTGCAGTATCTGAGATATGTATCTTATTTCACTCTAGGTTTCATTCCTTTCCCTATGAACTTTAAGATAAGTTTCTGTCTCTGAGGTCATGGTTTTCTTTGTTTAAGTACACTCTATATACTATATATATAAAGTAATAAACATAGGGAAAGGTAATCAAATTCACTGATTAGTCAATGTTGGTTTTGAAAGTAAGCTAAAGATTTTATAATGATGAATGTTTGAGAATACATTTAATTAGGGCATGGGGAAGACAGATACTCTAATGAAACTGGTAACTAGAAACCACCTGTTTGTGTAGATGCTGCCATTACAGAAATCATCATATGCAGTAAAAAGCAACTTGACATACATAGTCTCTTTGATTATTTTAAAAGTAAAATTGAATGCAGAGTTTGACAATTGCTTTTGTGCAAAAGCATTTCAACAGTCACATTTCAGAGATGTAGAGAGCAGAGAAGCTTTTAGGGCACGAGAAAGTACCTAGATGTGGGCATTTTCTGGCTGTCAAATCAGATGGGCTATTTTAGGATTATTTTTCATTTTATTGACTGAAACTATAACTATATGACTTTATTAAGTAATAGGAATTGACTTCTGTCAGATATCTGCTCAGGACACTTTGGCCAACACAGTCTTAGAAGCAACTGGCCAGTACTTACCTTTCCCAAACACTTGTTAACTTTTCTATTTTCTAATAATAGAAAATATACTCACCATAAATAAGTGAAAGAGAATTTTAACTTTATGATTGTTCTTTCAATAACTGGATAACACATTTACAGAGATATTGGTAAGTTTGACTAATATTTCTTAAGTTTCAGTCCCCTTAAAGTATCTACCCAAGAGTTAGAGTGAGATGAAAAATAATGTAGTTTACAAATCTCAGAATCTATACATAAGTGCCCCACCACTACAAGAAGAAAAAGCCTTATGATTTTTTGTTTGCTTTCTGGCAATTGTTCTTTGAAATGTGTAATAATCCATCATAGAATTTCTGCTATTGCAAATTCATGAATATCATGTTATTTGAGAAAACACAACCAAAGAGAATTTTTTTTTGATATGAGGGTACACAATTCATAGGCAGAACACTGTGTGATTAGTCAAAGTTTAAGTGTATGTCCACTGACACTTTTCTTTGAATTAACCAGGTCAGCTTGAGCAAGGGTTTTCTTAAGAGCTTTTTTGCACCTGAAAAATGCATTAAGATCAACGTGCTGTAAGATCTCTTTATACTAATTCTGTCTCTAAAATCACCCTTGCTGCCTTTTAAATTGATGTCCAACACCATAGCAATAATAAAAGTGTGCTTTGCTTCTATGTACATTAGTCAAGTCAAGTAGAAAATGCAATGGACCATCACAATCGATACATTTTAATGTGTTTCTGTTTGGTTTTTTGTAGCATATTGACTTAGAATTCAATATAAAACCAATCAATTTATCAAAACTGAGCTCTCATTTTGAGCTTGCAAAAAATTAAGAAATTTGAGTCTCATACTACATTAAATGAAAAAGTTTCTACTCATCAAAGAAAATCATCAACAAAATGAAAAGCCATCCATAGAATGGCTATTACCAAAAAGAGTTAACAAATGTTGGTGAGGATGTGAAGAAAAGGAACCCTTGTGCACTGTTTGTAGAAATGTAAATTGTTATAACCACTATGGAAAACAGTACGGAGATCACTTAAGAAATTAAAAATAGAACTACCATATGATCCAGCAATTCCACTTCTGGGAATATCCAAAGGAAATGAAATCACTATTTTGAAGAGATATCCTGTGTTCACTGCAGCATAATTCACAATAACCAAGGTATGGAAACAATGCAAGTGTCTAGCAACAGATGAATGGATAAAGAAAATGTGGTATATAAATGGAATATAATTCAGATTTAAAAAAGAAGGAAATCCTGTTATTTGTGACAACAAGGATATACCTGAAAAGCATTATGCCACGTAAAATAAGTCTGGCAGAGGAGGACAAATAGTGTATGATTTCACTTATATGTGGAATCTAAACAACTAAACTTAGAAAGAGAGAACATAAAATTGCTTGCCAGGGTTTAGGGAGTGGGGAAAATGGGACAGGTTGGTAAAAGGCTACAAACTTTCAGTTCTAAGATAGATCTGAGGAACTAATGTACAGCACAGTCACTAGAGATGATGACACTGTATTATGTAATTGAAATACACTAAGTAAGTAGTACTTTGATGTTCTCACCCACACGCACAAAAGCTGTAAACGTGAGGTGATGGATATGTTAATTAATTCAATGGGAAGCATCCTTTCACAATATATACATAATTCAAATCATCACATTGTACACTTCAAATATCTAATAATTTTATTTATCAATTATGACTCAACAATGCTAAAAAAGTAAATTAGAGCTTCAGAAGTATGACATTTAGAAGGTTCCTGTTCTCACAAAGACTTACGGGAACAGTCATATTTGGTATTTAAATATCAAGTTGATATCCCTATACATTGATAATCACAATAGGATAGTGCATGGCATACAGAAAAAGTGAAGTTGTAGCATGAAATCTTACAAAATAATTCATATCATGCTACTGGAAAGTAATGCTTTGGCCTAATAATATTTTGTTAGTAATGAGCATCAGAATCTCCTCAATAATTATTTAAAAATAAATACACCTGTGACCTTCCTTGTAAAGATTCCAATTTAGTTTGCTGTTCCCTGATAGTGGTTAGAAGCTACTCTAATTGTGAAGACTGGCTCTTCAGATGCAAAGATCCTATGACTGTAAGAGGATGATTTTCCTTTAGATGTACTTTTCTGATTATTAGCTACACTGAACATCATTCTGTTAGCTAATCATTTGAGGTAGTTAGAGCATCTCTGCCTTTGCTCTGCTCCACTCTTCTTGGAAAGTTCTTGGTTTAAGAAGCTCCTCTTTATCTCAACGTTCATCCCAACTTTGCCTTTTGCTGAAGCCTTCCCTTAGTCTCTCAGAGGTAACATCCTTCTTCATTGTGCTCTCTAAAGGGCACTACTAACACTTCTATTATAGCACTTAACGTACTGCGTGACAATGATCTGTTTACACTATGTCTCAGCTACTAGATTATCAGTTGACAGGGCAGCAATCAAGTTTGTAAGCATACTACTAAGCAGTAGCAATAAAAATTGCTTTCTAAAATTGGTTAAAATAAACATTGGTGATGACATCCCAGCTGCAAGAAGATCACGGCAGTCCGGTGTCATGGCACAGGGATTTTCAGACGACGCCAGCTTCACCTCCTTGGGCTGTATTTTGCCAGCAATAGCACAATAGCACTTAAAGGGCAATTTTGAGAAAACTCAGCTAATATTCTTGGCAGTTATTTAACCTTATGAAAGAAAATCACTTATCCAGGACTTCACTATTTTTATTTCAGTGACATTTAAAATGGAAATGAGTCCATTTTCTTTTCAGATTTTGAGTAAGCTTTGGTTGAAAATTAAACATGTTCAGTGAATTATTCAAGTAGCACAAAATCAGGATATAAGAGAATTGAAGAGAAGACCTTTTCTCAATGTGGCTCTTATATTTGTTACAACTTATATTCTACATTGATTATAGAAAACATACTAATTATTGTTCAATAAAACAGAGTGACTTCTAGTATATAGTGAATTAATATTTGACTTAGTGCTCTATTCATACAGGATAATTTAGATAATTTCATCATCTATTTGTATGTTTAATAATCTCAGGAAAATGAGTCACTTAAAATATGTTTTAATTTCATTTGTAGATTTTGGTATTGATAAATAATAGCTTTTAAATCTTACCCCATTTTTATATTAGTGTGATACTAAAAAATATTATAAGAAGACAGTCAAAACAGAATAAAAACAGACTTAATCTCTAAAGTATCTGTTGTTACTTTCATTAAAGATTCTTTTTATTGTTTTATAATAAAGAAATAGGTTGAAGACAAACCATTGACAATTGAATAGGTTTAAGGGTGAATGTGACTGGATATTTTGGTTGTGCCTATATGTCCATACCTTGGGATGGCTCTTAAATGCCTTAGAACACAATGTTAATTTCAATCCAAATGCTTTTTGGGTAATGTGTAGATTTTAGTAAGAGAGGGGATCCCCTCTTATACCCTACCTAGCACATTCATCTTCTAAAAATAAAAGTTTTATAAACATTTTTGTCTATCTTCATGGCTCCTCTTCTGTATTTCCTGCCTCAACCTTTCATTTGCTGTTCATCAAATATTTCTGTATTTAGTAAACAACCTGCAAGACCAGCTCTCCTAATCTGGCCCATGCTAGACCTAACATACTACTGGTAATAGATGTCTTTTGTACCTTTTTTTTCTTGTTGACATTGAATATCTTAAGTAGCATAGGTCATTGCTTGGTTTTAGTGATTCAGAGTTTTGAAAACTAAATGAAAACTGGTTTAAACATTTACTACCTTTAAATGGATGCACAAAAAAGCAACCTCTAAAAGTAATCAAAAAGCACAACTAGAAAGCTCCATGAGTCTTCCTCTATACTGTCCATTTCTTTTAAGTTACTTTTATGTAAATTTCTTTATGAATTCCTTTTTAAATATGTGTATTTGTATGAAATGAAAAGAAAGTGGAGACAAGGGATTGCACTGCTAATTTCATCCAGTTATTTCAGTAGCCAGGACAATTTGTGTGCAATTGCCTCTCACCTATTTCCTTAGTGAATGTAGAAATGAAGAGGTGAATACCAAGTGCCTTTCTTGGAGATATGTACCTATCACTAAGTTCAAGACAAAGGATGCAATGATAAAATTGATCAGTTTTTAAAATCTTGATACTGGAATGATATTCTTGGTTCATATGAGATAACATTCTAAGATTCATTCTAAAATTACAGTACAGTTGGGCTGCTTGTTTTTTTCTGGAAATCGTCTCTGAGCTGTTGCAGTCCACCACGGCTTATCCTTTTTGCCAGCTCTGACTGGACCAGCAGCAGGGCCCTTTCCAGATGGGTCGTTATCCTCTGTCTCCTCGAATATGCAGTCAGGGCAAGTCAGCCCATTTATACGGCTGGAATTAGACCCTATAAGCTCAGTACCTATACAGACAGTCATATTTTTTCCATGTGCTCTAGAGAAGCAAATAAAGTTCCAGAAAGGAAAATAGAAATAAATAGGGAAACCATGAGAAAAGAGAAAGGCCAAGGGCTTTATGATGATTGGCTCCAGTTTCTTCTGTTCCCATGCTGTCCTGCTGTTGGCTTCTATGAGGCATATGTGAGTTGGTTTTGTTATATATTTTAAAAGCATTAAATAACACATAAGGTTTAAGAATATCTGTATTCCTGGCTTTGTTCATGCCAAAATGAACTACAATATTACGGCTCTCTGCAGATTAATTTCACTGCTCACATGTATGTATTTCACCCTAGTTCCCCAATCCTGGTATAAGATTTTAAATAAAGAAAAAGAAAGAAATGTAACAAATTTTTCACCACATAGATTAGATGTGTTCTGGAATGGAACAGGAAAGGAACAGGGTAGTACCCTGTGGCTACCCCAGAGATAAATGATTCCCTGCTTTCAAAGTCTCTCCTTGTGTTTTCCAGTCAGCATTTAGCAAGCAAGTCAGTTCATTGACACTTATCTATTATGAACACTTGGGTGATTATGAGCAGAGGGGTTAGAATTCACAACATCCTCCTGCCCTGCATGAAGTCAGTAAATTCTTGGGAGTCATCAACACATGAAAAAAGACTTCATAATAATAACACACATAGCTCTGGAATCTTATTCTCTGTGGATCATACTATTCTTTTCCATAATTTCAAATCCATTATTCTCTAAGGTATCTATGCATTAAGACTCATGTCCTTGAGGAGACAGTAAGCCAAATGCCAAAGCATATTTGATGACAAGTCAGGCAGATAACGGTGATTTGATTAGCACTGGCTGTCATCTGTGATCTCTACAGGGCCTTTTTTCTTTCCTATTATGTAGTCTGACCAATTGTGTTGAATATTTTGAAAAATACAGTTTGTTCAGTACTGTAGTGACATGCAACCTTTGATTTTTAAAACAAAATCTTTATTTTACTTGTCTCCTCAACAAAATTATGGGCCACTTTCTCTTTCTAGCTTCCATCACAGTATACCTCCCATATAATAATTTACAGTTATATAACTTGTTGCCATCTGCCACTGCAGAGGAAAACTCTTTAATGTTTATCTGCTGAGAGTTATGATATTATCCTGATTATAAGGTGCATATTGATCCATTATCTGTAGGTATTCTGTATAAGGAAAAAAGTGAAAATAGAATGATGAGAAAAAAATGATGTATTGCATCTTTGACATGATGTTTCCATAAAGAAATGAATTAAATCATAAGAACTTGGTAAGTAAAAAGCAATATAGAAAATTCTTATTTTCATACAATTGTTTACTGAATGCTTAACCTGACTGAAAAAAAAACTGTATTAGCATCTATTTGAGAAATCATACTTACTATTGATTCCAAAATCTAGAAAATAATTTGTGGATATAATTTCTTTAGAATTTTTAAATGGATTTGATAAATTATAGCCATAATTAAAAAATATTTATAATACATATATGATGAATTAGAGTTCAGTTTTTCTATATATCTATAGCTTAATTATTATAGCTCATATTTTAGTAATTTCCAAACAAGAATTTTAACTGTTAAAATTGTCATATCTGGCTTTTGCCTTCAATTTAGTGATCTGACATTAACCACACTTTAAGAGCATGTTCTTGATCATATGTCTACCTGTTTCAAGGTGGTGTTCTTCTCATTTCAGGAATATGTGACTCTCTGTTTCAGGGACAGTGCTCCCTACGTTCCTAAAATAGCTTAGCCTCCCGCAAAGATGCCATATTCCTAGAGTCTCTACAGAGCACAGGAATGCTTCCTAGGTATCTTCACCATCCTTGATCCTTCACCATCCTATCAAGTTGAACCAATAAGGAAAAATGATTATTTCCCCAGATGCTGCCTTATTTAGCTCAATGACTTATATTCTCATTGGTTTTAGCAGTATTACCTTTGTACCAGTTATTTATCTCTGCTCCTGAGGGTCCAGAGCCAGTCACCTCTCTGTGGCCCTGAACCATTCGGGTGGATCTACACTTACTTGTCTCCTGCAACTTCCCTGCCATGCTGGAGTTCACTTTGTCTTTCTTGAGTGATGAAGGCCATCTTTTGAAATGTAGAATGAAAAATTATTATATTAGCTATGTATTACTGCACAGCAATACTGACACAAACTTTGAAGCTCAAAAAGCACCCACTTATTATCTCATACTTTCTTCAGGTCAGGAGTCTTCAGTTAGTTGATTCTCTGCTTTAGGATCTTAAACCTGCAATCAAGGTGTTGGCCAAGGCTGCAGTTTCTTATGAGGTCTGTATGGGGGGAAATCTACTTCCAAACTCATATAGTTGTTGACAGAATTCAGTAGTTTGTAAGCTACTGGACAGAGTTTCTCGTTTTCTTGATGGTTTTTGGCCCGAGGCCGTACTCGGCTCCTTGCCTTTAGAACTCTTCAATGCACAGCACAGCGGCTTGCTCCTTCCAGGCAGCAAGGGAAAAAATAGTTTCTTCCCAATATGGGTGTTACAGTTTCATGCAACATAATTATGTACATGTAATAACATATATTCTGTCACCTTTGGATTGAGGCAAGTCATCTGCCTACCACACTCAATGGGAGCTGATAAAATAAAGATGTGAATACTGGGAGGCAGGGATCATAGTGTGTACCTTAGCATCTGTCTTTTGCAAAGAACTTCATTCCCAAAAAGATAGCTAAATATACCCTATATTTGACCATATCACCTTTTTCTTAAGTTTCTTAACCTCTTGCTCTTAGGATCTTGGCTGAGTTCATTCTGGGAAGTTTCTACATATACCTTGACAAGTTGGCATTGCCTGAAAGTTCACACATCTGACCTTTGAAACATTTTACAATATGGGATGATTCTTATGAGAATGTTCCCAATAAACATTTACGTTTATTCTAATTACTCTTTTAGTGGACAGATGTCTGAACTATCTATGTGGCAGAATCAAACTACATTCATCATGTCTTCATCAGATATTACCTCAGTCACTCATATTTTTCAGTTAAAAACAGATGTGAACCATCTGTTTTTAATCAAAAATCCATATTAAATTATACTTTAATTCTAGTAATAAGTAGGAAAACATCTTAAATGCAATTTGACTTGTGTATATGATTTCTTCATTAGATTTACTTCCTTTTAGATATATCAAAACCTCATTATCTTGAATGCTGATGATGTAAAGAAGAGATTTAGGATTGGTACACCATATAAACTACGAAAAGCTACAGGAGCAGATTTGAATTACACAAGCATGTGCTGAGAGGATCATTAAATAATTTGGTCCATTTAACATTATAAGTCCCTGTACTCTTCCATATACTTTTGGATTTATTATTCATTTATCTTACCATGCCCTATGTATCAAAAGTCACAGGCTAAATACCAGAAATGTTTAGGACCTAATTACATAATCCTCAAAGACTAAAAGGGTAAAAGTAATACTTTTGTATGATGTGGAGAATTTTACATTCTTTCCAATTTCTGTGAGCAAATTCATAGCTTTGGAGGGAGAATTTATCCTAAGTGATTGAAAGGTTTTCTTTCAAAGACTGAATTTACCAAAATGTAGGGAGATTTCTCTCCACACTCATGCGATGCCATGTCAGCCTAGCTCTGTAGTAGCAGAATCCAGGAGACACACGGAGAAGAAGGAGAAAGCAGACTAGTACAGCTGTAATGGTTCTCATTTCAGTATTGTGTGCTTCCCTCTGGGAAGGCCCTGCTGTGCTTTGATGCTGCCTCTATACTCTGGCTTTTTAGAGATATCCATCATCTGTGTCACAGCCTTACATTGGTGCTAGACACTCCTATCTTCTTAAATCACAGCCGAGATTTCTAGCAGATATAAACTTATTCTATAGAAATCAGATATTTTTCATTTGCTTTCATATTTTTTATCATGTTATCAATATGGCATATTCCAAATTGTTCAGAACACTGATCCTAGAGAAAAACAGAAGTTGAAAGAGGTGTAGGAATAAATCAGTAAAAGCCGGAGCAGTTCAGATGCATAGCGAGGTGGGAGCTGGCCGATAGGAGTGTGCGTTACCAGGCCCCAGGTGCAGCCCTAAAGGGAACTCTGCTTGGAGCAGCCCAGCCAAGCAGGGCGACTCTGGATGGTGTCTATTACAGGCCAGAAAACGCAGAGGAGTGAAAATCTTGTGCAATGAAGATGCCAGAGCCCAAGGATCAGACAGGGAGAAAGAGTTCTCTGAATTAGATTGTGGGGAGTGAGGATTAAGGGTAATGTCAGGTATAGGCTTGTTGTTTCATAATGCTGCCAAATGCTGAGAAAAGTTGTTCCAGATACCAAATCCTCAGGCACAGAGAAATAATCAGACTTCCAAAACGCTTCTGGCTAAATGGATAAAGGCTACTGAAACCTTGTTGTATCGACATTGGCTCCTATCAGGTACACATAACGTCCTGAAAGACAGGAAATAACAATGCACACGGGGGTGTAGGGGAACAGAAGATAACACTGAGAAAGCCAAAATGAAATGAAAACACTGTTGGTTGCCTGTTTATTGAGTAGAAACTATACGGAAGGATTCCTCTACACATTGCAGATGCATCCAAGTCCTCAGGTCTCACGCTCAGGTGGAAGAAGACAGACCCCCAAGTAAACAACTAAGAAAGTGGTGTTTATGTTAGAAGGGAATGCATTTTAGAAGAATATTAAAGTAGGTAAAGATAATAGCCGTTGAACTTATATCTGGGGGGATAGGACTGAAATTTTAATAGAGCAGTAGGTGTGGCCTTGGGAAGGTAACGTGAGCACGTTGGTAAGGAAGGTGACAGAGCAGCGCCCAGCAGCTAGGTCTCTGAAAGCAGAGCAGCACAGGCAAAGGGAGCTGCACTTAGGAGCGTCCTGAGATAGGAATGTGCCTGGAGGGAAAGAGCAAGTACAGAGGCTCCGAAGTGAGAGCCCACCTGGAGCATTCTAGAACAGCCAAGAGGCTGGTGTAGAATGAGCAAGCTGATGAGCAGCAGGGGGTGAGGTCAGCGATACAAGAGAAACAGTCTGGTTCAGAGTAGCCCTTTTAAGCCATTGTTAACTGAGAGTTCATTGTCTGAGAAATGAAAAACTTCTGAAGGGATTGAGAAGAGTGAAGTAATGTGACTTACGTTTGTCTCACTCCAGCTGCTTTTTGGGCCATTTCTTTTCACAGCTCATCTAAACTTTCTATATTTGTCATATTATTCTTATAATTAAAATTCTATTTTTTTTTCCTTTTTCCTTAAGGCTAGTGCCAGGCGCTGGAACAAAAATCTCATCATTTTCTGCAATTTATAGAATGGTCTGGCAACAGTAAGACATCACCCTTATGAAATAACAGTAGCAGTACTCATAAAAACAGGGCCTATGGCAGGGGTCAAGCAAATGTTACCTAATTTTGGAAAATATAATATATGTGTCACCTGTTGGCAGCAGTGCAGTAGTAATTAACCAAACTATAAAGGAAACTTTGCAGAGAAGATAAAAGGATGTGGCTTCAACTTGCTTCTTGGAAAGGGAAATGTTTTCAGACGATTGTCATATATTCCTGTCTTGTCAATGGATTTCAGCCCCAGGCACGTTTGCTATGGATTCAATGTGACAAAAGAAATTGACAGCAAAACGTTCTTGGGGTGAAAGTGCTATACCCAACTTTATTTCCAGGTATCAGGTCAGTCACTAGAATCCCATTCACTCAGAGCGAGTCTGCATGCAGCAAGCAGATCTGCCTCTGGGCCCCTCCCTCTATCTGCACAGCCATCCTCTGGGCCTCTCTGCCTGCACAGCTGTCCCACACAGCCATTCTCTGGGACTCTCTGCACAGCCATCCCACACAGCTGTCCTCTGGGCCTTTCTGCACAGCCGTCCAGCACAGCTGTCCTCTGGGTCTCTGTCCTCAGCGCTGCCACCACTCCAGCCTCTGCTCTACTCTCCTGCAGCCTTGAAGCCCTGCTACCGTGTCACACTCAGAGCACTGGGCAGAGCTCTTTTTATAGAGTCAACAGCCATGTATTGCCCACAGGTGTGCAGTGAGCTGGTCAACCAGGGCCACGTGAGAATCCTGGCCACAAGAACTCTCATTTTATCCACATTCCTCGAATGATCTTGAAAACCACTGAACTTCCTCAAATAATTGTTTTGCTTTTTGTTGTTGTTCTTCAAAGCAAATGGAAGTCACAGGCTATGACCATAGCCCACTGTTCTTAAGGAATTTTCCTCAAGAACATTAGTGCTCCTACCCAGAATGTGGATGATCTGTTACAACAAACTAGAAATGCCTACAGTGCTTGCAAATTACCTAGAATTCTCTCTCCATCTACGATTATTCTTGCTTGCTTTCAATACTGCCATACTGTGGAGAAAGTTGGGGTTCCTATGGCCAGAATCCTCACCTTCCCCTAAACTACTTAATGACGCAACTGGCCTGCTGTTAGGCTACTGCTCCCACACCTGTAGGTAATAAGCTATTATTGACTGAGTCATTATATAAAGAGCTCTGCCTAGTGCTCTGGGCAGAGGTAGAGATGAAGGTGGGTTACAGACCTGCAGACTATTGGCTGCAGAAATGAGTTTAGTGCTCAACCTATTGTGGGGAGAACAAGTTTGGTAATAAACCCTTTCACCCCAAGGACGTTCCATTGTCATTCCTCAGTCTCACTGAATCCATACTGAACTTGCCCAGAGCTGAAATCCATTGGCAAGACGCATACCAACAAAATACATCTGGCACTACATTGCTGCACATTAGTTGATATAATTGAATATCCTGGTGAAGCCACAGTTTCTGTCCCAGTCATGCTCTTGTCAATGTTTTCTTTTTCTCGTTGGGTAGTTAGTTCATGTGTGAGTCATTATGTAACTAAACATAAATAAACCAATAAATAAATAAAAAAGGCCTATGTTTGGCCCAATAATGATATTATGCCATGAACTAAAGATCATAATTAATTCTCTTCTGTGTTACTAGGGGTGGGAAAAGTGGATAAGAATGTGGTGTCTGTCAGGTTCCCTCACACAGGATATCGGAGAGGCATCACTCGGTATTATGTCATCTTGCTGTACTGTGCATGACAGTAAACATGCTCGTTGGCACTGTGCCTGCTTTGTTCCGGAGCCCTGTTAGAAGGCTGCCCGGAAAGCTCTGCTGCTGTTTACACACTCCGAATAAAGTCATGTTCACAGTTCCATCTGTGGCTAGGTTATTCTTAGGCCTGCCAGAATAGCTGTTCAACCTTCCAGGTGTAAACCACCTGTGCTTGCATGAGGTCTATTCAAGGATAAATATAAAAATATTAAAAGTTAATAAAACCATTTGACCTCTGTTATTTGGTATACTGGATCCTCTCTCCTGTGATTCAAATAATCTAAAAGAACTCCAGCCAGTGTTGTCTAATTTTTTAAAAGATGGTAAAAATTTAATTACTATAAAATTCATTTTGAAAATCAAGATTCTTTTGTATTCTGTATTTTCACTTGTTATGTATTTTCTATGATGGGAGACATTTCCTGAAAAAATAAAAGAAGTCACTCTCCCTGAATATGTAAATATATTAAATTCAGTTAGGAGTTAAGTAGCACTGCTTTTCAATAAATAGGAAATTGAAAGCCACCAAAGAAATTCAGAAATTGTTAATTAACATTAACTGAGTAAACTAACCAGCATTAACAAAATAAATTAAATATGAGCTTTTGAAAAGAATAAAGATTTTACTTTCCCACTTCTACCCCAATCCTATATGGGTAAATTCATAGAGCCTAATCAATTTTCATGTATCACGCTGAGTGGAGATTTCTGAAAGTTGTATGTCTGAGAAAGTTCTACCCTGGGTGATTAAGAATGGGGAATGAGTATCCAGTTTATGAATTTAAGGGCACTATCACGAGAAAGTGAAAGTAACATGCTTCAGCTGGTTAGCAAGTAATTCCCTCAAGATTTTTACTTGGCTGCTGGTACTAGTAAACACATTCTCATTCAAAAAGCCAAAGCTGTTGAGGCAAAACGAATTAAGCCCTGATTTCAACTGTGAATGTCTCACAGGTGAATCTCACGTGGCCTATTGCTTCTGATTTAATTAACCCTGTGGGTGACAGACAGGGTTGCCAGGCTTCCCATCACAGCTTCTGAGAAGAGAGGGGGATGACTATAAAAAGGTTTCATTTCTTCATAGATTCACATTGCTGTGTTACATATTTGACATGTTCTAAAGATGATTTAAGACCTTATTAAAGAATGAATACTTGAAAATGGAGGCCATTGAGCATCCAAATCATGATCTGTCAGTAATATTTACCAATTGCCAGTTGCTTCTTTTTTTCCAGCTTTACGGAGGTAAAACTGAAAAGTAAAATTGTGAGATATTTAAAATGTACAATGTGACGATTTGATATACACATACATTGTAAAAAGATTCCCCTCATTGAGTTAATTAACACATGAATCATCTCATTTAAATACTTTTTTCTTTTTTGGTGAAGACATTTAAGTTCTACACTCTTAATTTCAATTACACAATACAGTGCTGTAAGTCACCAGGTTATACATTAGATCCTCAGAAATTATTTATCTTATAATTCAAACTTTGTACCCTCTTTCCAACCCTATTTCCCCCATCCTAGCTCCCAAGCGACCACTTCTGTCCATCTATTCAGTCAGCAACACAAGAAAACTGCATAGATTGTAAATGTTGCTTCCTCAGGTAAAAAGGTGGGAGGTTTGCTTAATGGAGTAAGTGCGATTACATGTTTCTTTGTTTACTGTAACTTGATTTTAAAGAACAGAACTCACCCACTTAATTTGATGTGTCCACTTCAATTAAACCCATGTGAAGAGTTTGTGGAAAATTGAGATAAAATGTTTAATCTCATCTTTATTTCTCTCTCTTTTGTCTCCACAGGAATGGGGCATATACCAAAGAGAAGCTATTTTGGTTTGCAGAGTACTGAGTTACATCCTCATATTATTCTCTGCATGTGTACACCACATATTCCGGGAAGAGCAATCCTTTCCAAAATCCCAGTGAGAACCACGCAAATCTGAACACATTTGCTCTTATAGGTTTAATCAATTAATTTTTTTCTATGAAGACCTTAGAGATTCTTCTTGGTTATATGACATATTTCTATTGTAATGTTTTTGTGCAATGTAAAGAATACTTAAAATGCTATAATAAGGCAAGTGCATTGTGGAAAGTGTTCAAATAGGAAAATATAAGAAAATTCCATGATGTTTATAGCTAAAGATGTAAATCTATCCTACATTTTGCTCTAAGTCTTAGGTTTTAAGATGAAGATAATGTTATAAATGGAAAAGACCAAAAAAACCATAGTATTTTTTAGTTGAAATAGTACTCAAAGATTCCCAAATAATGTCTTTTCTCAGATGGGGTTAACTTGTAGGTTTGCTAAACTTCAGCAATAATCAATGACTAAAAGGAAAAAGCTAGAACTGAGTGCATCCAAGTCTAACAGGAGTCATTCAACTATAGGATTAACCCTTAAATAAGTGGATAAGATTACAAATTATAGTTGGCAAGGAAGGGAATGGCTGTGGACTTAATTTGAGCAAATGCTTATATCTACAGTGTCTATTGGAAGAATGACCTTTTGCTGTAATAGCACTGAGCCTTCTGTGAGTCTTCAGACTACAGAATTATGGCTCTCAGTGGTCCAACCAATTTGGATCAAGATTACTACCAAAACCAAAGTTGCAAGGAACAGGATCTGGTATTTTTTAAAAGGAGGCTGGAAATCTTGGGAAGGATCTGGCGAATATTGTTGTGGTCAAACAACCTGTGATTCAAAGTTTGGAAACAAGACAAATGGGAGCCTAGTATGAAGGCACACAATGGAGAGGAAAAACATGGCAAGACTCGGGGATATCAGAGGCACAATGGCAATCAAGACATGGCCACAGCATGTACTATATCTAGAATTTATTTGGATACTGTTTTAAAGTTTACATATCTAAGAGTATGAACAAATGCAAAGTTTTTGAGTTAGGAAAAATATCTTTATATATTTTAAAAGCCAAGAAAAGGTAACATCCAATTGTGTTTCATCCAATTGCAACACCAGTAGAAGAAAAGGAGTTAGATAATTCAAGCCTCAAGAACAATTCTTGAGTTTCAAGGTCTTGACTGTTCACAAAGTTCTCAGTATGACATTTTGGTAGCATGAAAACCTCCAGGTATCTACTACTCTGTCCTCAAATCTGACCGAAATCTCTCCTTGCAATATCCTGGTAAGGTGAACGAGAACTGCCTACCTTGAATGAATAAGGCTCTTTTAATATTGGAATTATTTATAAATGAGTATGTAAATCATTAAGAAAATAAAAGTCATTTTATGTGTGCACAGAACTTCATAGTTGATATTTTATACTATTTTAGTATTTAAGAGAATTGTGCCCACTAAATAATCAACTGTGTAGCATCAATTTGCAGGTGAAATCAAGGAATTGATTTAAATTTAGGGTGTTAAATTAAGCTCTTTCCAAATTTTCTAAGGCCATTATAATATTTTTGAGAAAACAAAGGTTACCATATTTAGTCATAAGACTTCATTACTTAAAAAGGGAAACAAACATATTAAGTTTATAAAGCAGTTTGAAATCTCTGTGGATATTAAGTCATCAAAGGAATAAAACTTTACTCCAGAACCTCCCAAAGGTGAATAAAATTTGGTACATTAAAATAGCACTGATGGTGAGAAGAAAAGATGATGGGATGAGTAGGGTGGCAGAAATCTTCTTCCAAAACCATATATATTTTGAAAATACAACAAATACAACTATTTCTAAAAGATACAGTACACCAGTCAGGCTACATCTGCAAGAACACAACATCTCATGGAAAAGGGTAAGATATAAACCATGACGCAGTGGGACCTGAGCACTCCCCCAGCCCCAGCTCACTGGCAGGAGGAAAAGAATCAGAGTGAGGAGAGAGTGGAAGTACAGAAATGCTAAATAACCAGCCTTAGTAATCTGCCCCAGGAGCATAGACACACATTGCATGGTGCGCTGGATATTAGAGAAGCTGAAAAGCTAAATCTGAGACTAAGACTGCAAACAGGTTCCCAAAGTCAGCTGCCCTGGGATGAAAGAAAATTAGGTGCTTTAAAAGTCTTAAAGGAACAAGGGTTTAACAGTTGGACAAAATCGTCCTGGCACACTCAGCCCAGTAGGCTGGGAACTTTAAGGAACTTCAGGCACCCTAAACCCTTGGTTGGCAATGCAGCTCTGAGGCCCCTCATGGTGATAAAGAGCCTGCCGTTCCTTCCCCCCAGCCAGCACTGAAAGCAAACCAGCTCACCCGCCATTGCTGCAGAACAGCTGGGGAGCAGCCCCGTATACAGCAACCATACAGCTTAACACAGAAGCTTCTCCCTGCACGTGGCTGACTGCCCCAGACCCAGAGGCTGCTCCCTGAGTGCGGTTGACCGTCACAGACAGCAGAGAGAGGCGCAGAGTCTGGAAGACACAAAGGGGCTCTTTTCTCATGTCAGAACACACACCATTTGACTGGAATCCCCCACCAGTACCCTAGGCCATCCAGAGGGCCGCCCCACCCACAGTAGCCTAGGGGATTAACAGAGAGGCTGCTCCCTGTGTATGGTTAATCAGCACAGACAGTGGAGACAAGAAAGGTGACTGGCAAGCAGGAGGGGACTTTGCTCTCCTAGCTGACACACACACCACTTGCCGAGGACCACTCCCATCACCTTGAAAAGGCAGGAGAACCTTGTTAGGTCCAAAATCCCTCAAACATCAGAGAGAGGACTTGGTGAGATATAAATCACCAATCTTCCTGAAAAAGAATTCAAAATAAAAGTCATAGGCATGCTGATTGAGCTACAAAGAAATATTCAAGAGCTAAGGGATGAATTCAGGAGGGAAATAACAGAAATGAAACAAATAATGGAAGGATTTAAGAGCAGACTGGATGAGGTGGAAGAGACTGTTAATGGAATAGAAATCAGAGAACAGGAACACAGAGAAGCTGAGGCAGATAGAGAAAAAGGATCTCTAAGAAAGAAAGAAGACTTAGAGAACTGTGTGACCAATCCAAATGGAACAATATTCACATTATAGGGGTACCAGAAGAAGAAGAAGAGAGAGAAAAATGAATGGAAAGTTTCTTGAAGAAATAATTGCTGAAAACTTCCCCAATCTGGGTAAGGAAATAGTCTCTCAGGCCATGGAAGTTCACAGATCTCCCAACATAAGAAACCCAAGAAGGACAACACCAAGACATATAAAAATTAAAATGGCAAAATCAAAGACAAGGACAGAGTATTAAAAGCAGCCAGAGAGAGAAAAAAGATCACCTACAAAGGAAAACCCATCAGGCTATCATCAGATTTCTCAGCAGAAACCTTACAGGCCTGAAGGGAATGGCATGATATAGTCAATGCAATGAAACAGAATGGCCTTGAACCAAGAATACTGTATCCAGCAAGATTATCATTTAAATTTGAAGGACAGATTAAACAATTCCCAAATAAGCAAAGGTAGAGGAAATTTTCCTCCCACAAACCAACCCTATAGTGTATTTTAAAGGGACTGCTCTACATAGAATTATGCTTAAGGCTAAATAGCTGTCACCAGAGAAAATAAAACCACAGTAAAGGAAGTAGTCCAAATAAATACTAACTAAATTCAAAATAAAATCAGCTATCCACAAAGTCAGTTAAGAAAAACACAAAGAGTATAGAATAAAACACCTAACACATAAAGAGTGGAGGAGGAAGAAAAAGAAGGGAGATAAATGAAGAATCATCACACTGTGTTTATAATAGCATAGTAAGTGACTTAAATTAGACAGTTAGATAGTAAAGAAGCTGTCCTTGAACATTGGGTAAGCACAAATACAAAGCCTGCAATGGCAATAAGTACATATCTATTGATAATCACCCTAAATGTAAATGGACTGAATGCACCAACCAAAAGACACATATTTACAGAATGGAAAAAAAGGCAAGACCCATCTATATGCTGCCTACAAGAGACTCACTTCAAACCCAAAGACACACACAGACTAAAAGTGAACAGATCGAAAAAGATATTTCATGCAAACAATAGGGAGAAAAAAGCAGGTGTTGCAGTACTTGTATCAGACAAAATAGACTTCAAAACAAAAAAAAAATAATGAGACAAAGAAGGACATTAAATAATGATAAAGGGGTCAATCCAACAAGAGGATATAACCATTATAAATATTTATGCACCCAACACAGGAGGACCTACATTTGTGAGACAAATAATAACAGATTTATAGGAGGAAATAGAATGCAATGCATTCCTTTTAGGAGACTCCAAAACAACACTCACTCCAAAGGACAGATCTACCAGACAGAAAATAAATAAGGATACAGAGGCACAGAACAGCATATTAGAAGAGATGGACTTAACAGACATCTATAGAACATTCCATCCAAAAGCAGCAGGATACACATTCTTCTCAAGCACACATGGAACATTTTCAAGAATAGAACACATACCAGGCCACAAAAAAATGACTCAGTAAATTTAATAAGATTAAAATTGTATGAAACAACTTCTCAGATCACAAAGGTATAAAACTATAAGTAAATAATACAAAGAAAACAAAAAGGCCCACAAGCACATGGAGTCTTAACAACATGCTCCTAAATAATCAATGGATCAATGACCAAATTAAAACAGAGATCAAGCAATATATGGAGACAAATGACAACAACAGCACAATGCCCCAACTCCTGTGGGATGCAGAGACTGCAGTTCTAAGAGGAAAGTATACAGCAATCCAGGCCTATTTAAAGAAGGAAGAAAAATCCCTAATGAATACTCTAAATTCACAATTATTGAAACTGGAAAAAGATGAACAAATGAGGCCCAAAGTAAGTATAAGGAGGGACATAATAAAAATCAGAGAGGAAGTAAATAAAATTGAGAAGAATAAAACAAAAGAAAAAATTAATGAGACCAAGAGCTGGTTCTTTGAGAAAACAAACAAAATAGATTAACCTCTAACCAGACTTATTAAGAAAAAAAGAGAATCCACACACATAAACTGAATCAGAGATGAGAAAGGAAAAATCACTATGGACCCTACAGAAATACAAAGAATTATCAGAGAATGCTATGAAGAACTATATGCTAACAAACTGGAAAACCTACAAGAAGCGGACAACTTCCTAGAAAAACACAACCTTCTAAGACTGACCCAAGAAGAAACAGAAATTCTAAACCGACCAATCACCAGCAAAGAAATTAATCGGTAATCAAAAAACTACTCAAGAATAAAACTCCCGGATAAGACAGATTCACAGCTGAATTTTATGAGACATTTAGAGAAGACATAATACCCATTCTCCTTAAAGTTTTCCAAAAAATAGAAGAGGAGGGAATACTTCCAAATTCATTCTATGAAGCCAAATTACTCTAATATCAAAAACAGGCAAAGACACCACAAAAAAAGAAAATTACAGACCAATACCCCTGATGAACATACATGCAAAAATACTGAACAAATTTTTGTAAAGCAAATTCAAAAATACATCAAGAAGATCATACACCATGATCAAGGAGGATTCATCCCAGGAATGCAAGGGTGCTACAATATTAAAAAATCCATCAACATCATCCACCACATCAACAAAAAGAAGGACAAAAATCACATGATCATCTCCATAGAGAATGAAAATGCATTTGACAAAATTCAACATCCATTCATGATAAAAACTCTCAACAAAATGTGTATAGAGAGCAAGTATCTCAACATAATAAAGGCCACATATGATAAACCCACAGTCAACATCATACTTAAAAGCGAGAAGCTGAAAGCTTTTCCTCTAAAATCGGGAACAAGACAAGGATGACTACTCTCCCTGCTTTTATTCAACATAGTATGGCAGGTCCTAGCCACAACAATCAGACAAAACAAAGAAATAAAAGGCATCCAGACTGGTAAGGAAGAAGTCAAACTGTTACTGTTTGCAGATGACATGATAGTACATAAAAAACCCTAAGGAATCTACTCCAAAACTACTAGAACTAATATCTGAATTCAGCAAAGTTGCAGGATACAAAATTAATACACAGAAATCTGTGGCATTCTTATACACTAATGATGAACTAGCAGAAAGAGAAATCAGGAAAACAATTCCATTCACAATTGCATTAAAAAGAATAAAATACCTAGGAATAACCTAACAAAGGAAGTAAAAGACCTATACCATGAAAACTATAAGACACTCTAAAGAGAAATTGAAGAGGTCACTAATAAATGGAAATTCATCCTGTGCCCTGGATAGGGAGAATTAACATTGTCAAAATGGCCATCCTGCCTAAAGCAATCTACAGATTCAATGCAATCTCTATCAAAATACCAACAGCATTCTTCAACAAACTGGAATAAATAGTTCTAAAATTCATATGGAACCAAAAAAGACCCCAAAGAGACAAGGCAATCCTGAGAAGGAATAATAAAGCAGGGGGATCTCGCTTCCCAACTTCAAGCTCTACTACAAAGTCACAGTAATCAAGACAATTTGGTACTGGCACAAGAACAGACCCATAGACCAGTGAAACAGAACAGAGCATCTAGATATTAATCCAAGCATATATGGTCAATTAATATATGATAAAGGAGCCATGGATATACAATGGGGAAATGACAGCCTCTTCAACAACTGGTGTTGGCTGAACTGGACAGCAACATGGAAGAGAATGAAACTGGATTACTGTCTAACTCCATACAAAAAAGTAAACTCAAAATGGATCAAAGACCTGAATATAAGTCATGAAACCATAAAACTCTTAGAAGAAAACATAGGCAAAACTCTCTTGAATATATACAGCAGCAACTTCTTCATGAACATATCTCCCTGGGCAAGGGAAACAAAAGCAAAAATGAAGTGGGACTATATCACACCAAAAAGCTTCTGTACAGCAAAGAACACTACCAATAGAACAAAAAGCATTCTACAGTACGGGAGAAGATATTCATAAATGGCATATCTGATAAGGGAGTGCTATCCAAAATACATAAAGAGCTCATGTGCCTCAACAAACAAAAAGCAAATAATCCGATTAAAAAATGGGAGAGGATCTGAAAAGACACTTCTCCAAAGAAGAAATTCAGATGGCCAATGGGCACATGAAAAGATGCTTCACATTGCTAATCATCAGAGAAACGCAAATTAAAACCACAATGAGATATCACATCACACCAGTTATGATGGCTAACGTTCAAAAGACAAAAAACAACATATGCTGGCAAGGATGTAGAGAAAGGGGAACCCTCCTACAAGCTAGTGGGAATGAAAACTAGTTCAACCATTGTGGTAAGCAGTATGGAGGTTCCTCAGAGAACTAAAAATAGAAATACCACTTGACCTAGGAATTCCACTTCTAGGAATTCACCCTAAGAATGTAGGAGCCCAGTTTGAAAAAGACATGCACCCCTATGTTTATCACAGCACTATTTACAATAGCCAAGAAATGGAAACAACCTAAGTGTCCATCAGTAAATGAATGGATAAAGAAGAAGTGGTACATATACACAATGGAATATTATTCAGCCATAAGAAGAAAACAAATCCTACCATTTGCAACAAAATGGATGGAGCTAGAGGGTATTATGCTCAGTGAAATAAGCCAATTGGAGAAAGACAAGTACCTAATGATTTTACTCATCTGTGGAACATAAGAACAAAGCCAAAATTGAAGGAACAAAATAGGAGCAGACTGACAGAACCCAAGAATGGACTAGCAGTTACCAAAGGGAAAGGGACTTGGGAGGATGGGTGGGAAGGGAGGGATAAGTGAAATAAGGGGCATTATGATTAGCACATGTAATGTTGGTTGGGGGAGGCATGGGGAAGGCAGTATAGCACAGAGAAGACAAGTAGTGATTCTATAGCATCTTACTATGCTGATGGACAGTGACTGTAATGGGGTATGTGGTGAGGACTTGATATTGGGAGGAATCTAGTAACCACAATGTTCCTCATGTAATTGTATATTAATGACACCAAAAAGAAACTGTATAAGTATACAGTGACAAGGCAAAATTCTGTAATGTCCTAAATTAAGTGATATAGGGCTGGAGAATGAGAGAAAGAGAGAGACAGAGAAAGAGAGAGAGAGAAGGGAAAGACATCAGTTGATTGCTGTGGGTCATTGCTAACCAGAAACTCCACATTTCTGATGTCATTTCAGCAGTCATCTAGAAGACATCTTCAACAACCAGTCTGTGAGTTTTCTCTGTGGACTAACCAACTATCCCCAGATTTTCCCTGCTTTGCATTAGCCCACTTTCCTTATCTGTAGTCAATGTGAATTTAATAAACTTTCTTTCCCTGAGTCCCCTCAAAAAAAATAGCAACAAATGACTGCTTTTTTAAGTTTAATAAATCAAAATGCAGTTGTTCATACCAAATAGAAATCTTAAAATTTCATTTTGCTTGCAAAAGTCATTCTTATAGATATTTTAAAAATTCGTATCATCAAGGGAAAGATATACAAGTCGTGTATGTTTCTGCACTTACAGTATTGTTCTTGAAAATCAAATACCACATTTCAGTCATCTAGCTGGTGGACCTAGATACCAGTTTTCGGACAGCTTTTGATATTATATAATAGTAGAAATGAATCTTCAGTTATAAGAATATATCAGGATCTGGTAAAGGCAAGTACCTGCAACTCACCACCCCCCCAACTGCACATGCACATTTCATAGGTCTTTTCATTATCTTCCTTTAGTCAATGAAATGGAAAGGGCATAGCTTCCCATTACAGATACCTCTGCTATTACTACTTCTGGTTAAAAGAAAGTTCACTACAAAGTAGAGAAGAATTCATATGAAGAAAATATCTACAAAATCTTTAATAACTAAAAAAAGTATCTTAAGTAACTCAGATTATCCTGTATTTGTTTAGTGAAAATAGATATTATTCAATTGAAATATTGGTTAGTTGTTTCACTTTTATTTTCATCTGCAAATCATAAACTTTTTCCTCTGAATAATGTAAAGTCTTGGATTTAAGATAATTGTATTTTTTTAGAAGAACTTTAACATGGTAAAACAAGTTCTGAAATCCTTAAAGGCAAACTTTTAAAAATAGAGCTTCTATATATTCTGTTTTATATCTATTTTTCTTAAGAATTAATGTCCTTGATATAACTTTTTTAATGCATGCACATAACTTAAAGAGGAAAAATGCTTCAGTTAAAATGTTTTTGGCATTTTTAAAAAACAAGCATTAAAAAGGTGGCCTAAGTGTGTTTAGACCTTTTGTGCTTGTAATATTAAAAATAGTTCAGCATAAAATTTTGTATATAACGCCTTTAAAAAGTCAAAATAAAATGTATTCTATGGTATTTTTTTAGTAAAAGAATAATTTTTAAATGTTCAATTATGTATCTGAATTTATAACCCTTTGAAAACATGGCTATTTATTGCATGAGTTAATTTTTCTGTTTTTTAGATCAATTTGCTTCCTTTTAGTTTAGTATACTTAAATATTCTTTTTCAATCTTAAAAAAAATCTTTAAATATTTTACATGTACTGCTAATTTGATAAATAGAATAATTGAAAAATTCACTTAGAAGTTATGCTAACATTAAATAGTGACAGATAATTACTATTTTTCTTCTAAATCCATTTTTTGCCTGCATTTTTTTATTCACACACAAATT